>NC_065581.1:73835313-74463980 GCF_024542745.1 Macaca thibetana thibetana | reverse complement strand
ATACATTATATCCTATATATTCAATACTTAAGTGGTGTATACATCCTTGTTACTTACAAAGTGGATGAAGTCATTTAGTTTAAATTATATTAAAACAAACATGTAGGCAAAGTTGTAGTTGATCTACTTCGTAATCAAATTGATTTGTGAACCATGAATTTAAAAATAATATTTCTCAGTCCTATAACAACTCCAGTGCTTCATTCTGAAGCCATGATATTCCCACAAACATGTATATCTTTTCAAAACTAGGTTGAGTTATCAACATAAAAATTGCTTAATGCCATACATTAAAAACTCTAAAAACTTGGATTTCTGGCTCTTCTTAGGAAATAATATCCTGAAGAGGTCCCTGTTGCTGGCTTATTATCAGCTGCCCTGCGTGCTCTAGAGATTTTCCCTTCTTTTCCCTCATTGTTCCTTCTCAGATTCCCTGCATCTGGCTGCATTTGCCCATGTGCACCTCATGATTGACCCCTGGAGGTATGTGACATCATAACACTGATCTACCCAAAGCAATATTTTTTATAGGATATATTAGGTCTTAAATAAAGCTACTGCATTGAGTTGAACCTTTCTAGAATATCTTAATGGGGTAAAAGGGATTTCAAATTTGGATCAATTGGGACAAGTATTGTAGTTAATTCTCTGTTCATCAAACGTATGGTTTTCCTTATGACTCACTTCCTATCTGCCCTCTAAATGGCTACAGCAAAGGTTAAAAAAGCCTCTGGTTAAGGAAACAATACTTCTTTAGGATCTGGACCCAGCATTATCAGTCTTCAAAAAGGGCTCTTATCAAAAATCTCAATCTTACAGCTAATTCCGCTCTTCCTTTCCATCCGAAGTTCTAAGAGCTAGGATCTTTCATTGTGTCTGTGGCCAAGACCACAGCTTGCAGCTCCACTTAAGTAACAAGACTTTCTCTTCCCGGCCTTTTCAGTAATTCCAATATTGATGGCCCATCTGCTCTTACCAATTCTTATAGGGACCAGATTATTGCCTTTGAACTCATATACATACAGTTTATATACTCTTCGTTTATGGGATTTAGGAATCTCTAGTTATTTAAGTTCCTTAACAATTTGAGAAATATGTGTATAGTGCCAACTGAAAGCCAAGCACAGCATCAGTTCTATTTCTAGTAAAGTTGGACTGGAGATCCTGTTTATGGTTTTACTGAAAAGGCAACCTCTGCCTATTCTCAAAGCTATATCTTGAGACAGTTGTTCAGAAAATTGGCACACAGACGTGGCCTTTTTACTTGGAGATGCCACAAAACCTCATCAGAAATTTAATTATCAAAGGATGAAGAATTCCAGAAACAAAGGAGGAAGACAGCCAGGTAGACCTTTAGACAGTCTGTTTTATTACCTGGGTTGGAGAGATAAAAACCCTCCTTAGTAATTAGAATAGCAATAGAGAGATAAGCCCAGGCCCTATTCTTTTGTTTAATGCTGTGACACCACTCAGGGTTAATGTAATTGCATATATCAGGCTTTTCTTAGGTCCAATTAGCATGTCATTCCTCTTCTTTACATATCAGTAAGCAAGGGAAAAAATGCTAGAGAGGAGGCAGTGATGTTTAACAGTGTCCTGTCTTGGAGACAGAGTGATTGTCCACAATTGCCAATATAAGAACAGGAGACTGTTTCCTCTGATAGTCATAACAATTTTCCGCATCAACGTAATTACAATGTTTGTTTTACAGGTGAGGAAACTAAGACTTAGAGATATTAAGTAAATTGCAGAAGGGCAGATGTATGTCTAATAAGTGGACAACCTGAACTTGGACTTGACCTCTATACTTCCGACTGCCCTGAATAGGAGCACCTGCCTGGCTAGCGTTTCATCTATACTACTGTGAGTGGAACCAGAGTTCTTACCTCATTCTAGTTTGTAAGTCTATTCTGGAGGCTCTTCCCCATCTCTCATTATGTTCACACATGGCAACTAAGTCCTAATTGTGACTATTTCAATGAATTACAAATAATCTGCTTTGGGCAAAATGTGGAGTATTAGGAAGAAACATGAGAAGAATAACTCTAATGTTTTTGTTTAACTTTGTAGGGTCCAAAATGAGAATAATATTCTTTGCTTAAAGTCATTAAGTGTCTATTTTGGGGAGTGGCATCATGCAGAGAGTAGGGACTGTACTTTCTTAACAAGAGAAGCAGATGTCCTGGCACAGATAAATTAATTTACTTGCTCATTCAGAGCAAAGACACTTTTGTAGATAATAAAAAAGATTTAATTTATTTCACTATTTGAGAAATTACCCTACTTGTATTCTGTAAGCAAAACTGCCCCATGGCTTTTAGAGAGATCTGTGATAGATCTAACTAATAGGAAATAGTGTAGTGAAATTAAATTTGGAGGATAAATTTTAAAGCTAGAATGTAAGTCCCCTGAGTGACTTTTGCCCATCAAATTTGTAGCTGTAACCCTAGCACTTGGAACACTGGATCGTAATATGTTAGACATATTCTTAGTAAGTATTTGTCTTCTTAATAAATATTTGTTGAATGAATGAATGAGTAAAATTTTGAAAGAATATTAAGTTATAGGAAGTCGGGGCACCAGAGTATGGAGATGAATTATCAGTACTATGATAGGACGTTGTTGTTCAGAATTTATTTCATTTTGGTGCAACTCAGTTAGCCAAGATCGTACCTCTGAATTAACTGAAGTTTGCATTTGGCCCCCAATGTACTTGAGCCCTTGAAGACACCCCATTTTTACTCAGTTTAAGTGTCCATTGCCCTATGGTCCTTCTTTTCATTTTCACTTTATGGTTCCCAAATCAAACACATGCTTTTTTTCTTTTTAATTTTTGTGGATATATATATCAGGTGATGCACATACACCCTGATTTTAACTTTTTTATGAGGATGAACATATAAACTCAATACAATAAAAAGAAAAATGAAAAAGGAGTCCCACTGGTCTAATTTCAGGTAAGTGACGGCAAGTATGGAATTTACTAATGAAGCCATCAGATCCTTGCTGGCTGCTCTGTCATGGCGGTGCAGGCTGTGCCTGTTCAATCTACATTTCTGACCAGTCTGGGAAACTGAGTTTGTGACTACACAGACACATTTATTAATATTACTTTTAAGTGTTTAGTGTTACTCTTAGGGTGTTTTTCTGGGTAATAAGAGCTACCCAATATGATTATATTTTGGACTTAAAGGAATATATTTTAAATGGAGCTGCTTCAATTACAGGTTTATTAAGGTTCAAAGTAGAACCTTGAGAAAGAAGAGTATAGAGTCATCAGGATGTCAAGTTCGTTCACTTCACAATAAATCTATGTAACATAATGGAAAGATTCATCATGGAGGTAGTAGCAGAGGCAGTCATACAAAGACAAGCCACAGAGCAGAGGGAATCGAAATGTATTATGTATGTAATTTAACAAATGTGCCCATGAATCTAATTCCTTCAGGGATTTATAAACACTAGTGCATAACCTAGGAAAAGTGGAGTCATTGCTTTAAATGTCAGCCTTGTATTCACTTATTGAGGGAAGAAAATGAAAAGTTTATAGAGAAATAAAAGAAATGATAATATGTTCCTTAGGTTATTTGGCTTTTCCTAAATTTAGACTGAGCAATTTCCAAATTGCGAAAATGGAGAGTATGGAAACAAGAGGAATATTCCCCTTGGTATGTCATATTATATGTGAGACTTTAATTATTTTAAGTCAATAGCCAGTGGATCTGTGGAAACTGCTTTCTTATTTTCTATAATACAAATTATAGTAGCAGGCATACAGAAGCTGCTCAATAAATATTAATTTGTGGCAAAAATCAATAATTTTCCCCACCCTTCTGTAATTTCTCTATTTAGTATCATATTGGAACATCAACTATAATAATACAGGTAAAAAAAATATATATATATACACAAAACAGTACTTACTATTCTCTTTGTAGAAATTTTTCTCTGCTTTCACATTTTCAGTTTGTCAGACTCATAGTCTGACAAGACTATGTCAAAGTATCCTGCAACAGGAGCATAGAACAGCAGGGAGTCTTCCTTATTATTAAATTGTATTTTGTTGTTGTTGTTGTTGTCATTGTCTATTTGGGTAGGGCAACGAGAGAAAATAGTTTATTCAGGATTAACGTTGTTCTATCAAGCAGTTAGTATTTTATTTGGTGCTAAGGTCCATGCATTAGGCTGGAGACTACAGGGAGAATTCTATACTAGCTTTCCCAATGGTGCCTGTCTTCAAGTTAAATGTACCTCTGGTGCAGCATCAGAAGCATCATCCTAATATTTATATCAGCTTATGCCAGATTGAGACCTTACAGATGCACCCTCTGGTGTGTTGGTCAGGTCCTGAGGAAGGAGCCCTCATCTCCACACTCAGCCTCCTCCAGAAAGAGCTCCTCGCATTGGCTCTGGGACTTGTTTCCATAATCTTTTATGGTGACCAATTTCTAGACTCTATTCTGTTATCTCAAGCAGATGGACACTAATATTACTTGATGGGAAAATGCACAAAGCTACAATGATAAGAAATACAAATTAGGAGAATTAGGAAATTTCCCACTTATATAAGAGCTCCTAATGGAAAGGAAAGCAGTAGAGTTTAGTGGGGAATGATGCTGGAGCAAAACCACTTAGGTTTGGATTCTTCCTCAACCACTGTTTAGCCCTGGTGTCCTTGGGCAACTTAGTTCAGCCTCTTTAAGCCTCACTTTCCCTACAATGACTCCTACTTCAAAAAGCAGAAGTTGTGAACTTCAAGAGAGATAATATATGCAAAGTCATAATACACAGTAAAAATTCATATTAATATTATAGTATCTTGTTTTTCATGAAAACCAGCTTAACCATTGCCTGCATAGTAAATTTTCATATGTCTTGGCATAATTCTTGCCAATTTTTAATAACTATGTCTTTCAATTATCAAAACAAATTGGAAGTTTTTAACCTTACAAATAGCTCAAAATATGATTTTCAGCTGAAATTAAACTATACGCTAGCTGGATCTAAAATTTGTTGGGTGCTTCTAGTTGTTACATAAAACTTGAACAAAAGAGAAATCTGAATAATGCTACAGCTTCCTTTTATCCTCTTCCCCCTCAGAGACTTTTAGTCTTCAAAAAGATTCTTTGGTAAGTCAGAGTACAGCCTGTGTTTTCTCATTTTCCTGAAGAAATGACTAAGTTCTATGTTTTTAATTGTTCTTTAAGACCCTAGCTTCTCTCTTGGGAGGATGAAGACAAGTACAGCGTGTGAACCACACTTCCCTCATTCATAAGCACAGTTCAGGGAGAAAAAAAAAGTCCTTGAGTAGTTCACAGGCTTAGTAGCTCTGCAGCTCCGGAAATACAATGTACTACCAAGAAGGCTTATAAAGTGGCCTGTTAGCAAGACCTGAGCGAATGACTCTTTCTTCTGGCTGTATTTAAAGTTACAAAGAACGGAAAGGATATTGGTTTTTCTCAGAGCAGCAGAGACATTGTGTCTATTCCTTGTCCAAAGCTTGATTTGCTCATGTTGAAAAACAAAGAAAAAAAAAGAAGAAGAAGGAAGGAAGGAAACTTATTTTAGGTATGGAATATGATATGGCTTGGATTTGTGTCCCCACCCAAATCCCATGTCAAATTGTAATCCCCAGTGTTGGAGGTAGGGCCTGGTGGGAGGTGATTGGGTCATGGAGGTAAATTTTCCCCTTTGGGGCTGTTCTCATGATAGAGTTCTCATGAGATCTGGTTGTTTAAAAGTGTGTAGCACCTCCCTTCTTGCTGGCTTCCCCCTGCTTCAGCCATGTAAGATGTGCCTTCTTCCCTTTTGTGTTCTGCCATGACTGAAAGTTTTCTGAGACCTCCCGAGCCATACTTCCTATAAAGCTTGGAGAACTACCAGTCTCAGGTAGTTACTTACAGAAGTGCAAGAATGGACTAACACAGAATGTTTTCTTTCCATCTTTTAAGATCATTAAGAATTCTGTAGCTATACTCCCACAAATTTAATGCCTTGTTCCTATCCTACTGTGTTATTGCTGCAATACCTCCAACCCTGCCCCCACTTTGAGAATAAATTCGAAAGAAGACTAATTTTTCACTTTCCTATTTCTTCACATTCTGTTCACTCCACTTGGAATTCCCTCTTCCATTTCTCTCCATCTATTCTTGTTCAAGTATCTAACCTTCTTCTCAAATCTACCCTAAACATTATAAATTCAAATAAGCTGTCCTTTATCTGTAAACTGATACTTGAGTTACTTGCACCTCTCATTTGGCACTTAATCATGTACTGCCTCAAGGGACAGGTCTGAGGTTGTTGTTTTGCAACACTAATAAATTGCATAGAGTGAAATATTTTCTTCCAATCCAGATTGTAGGTTTCAGGGCACCATTTATTCTGCCTTATACAAAGAAGTTTATCAGCGTTTCTTTTTCCTTTTGAAATGGATGCTTATTATTTTTTTCTGAAATTTGTTTTTATAAACAGCATCTTTATTGTCTGCTTGCCAAAGAGTCAAGAAGAATAAGACAGATACTCTAATTTGTTGCATAATTAGCTTCTACAGTGTCCATATAAAAGTTGACATCCCCTAGAATCCTGATGCTATTGGGAATCTGCAAAATCACTTTTTTGCTTCATCTTTAGTTCTGTATTGACTCAAATGCTCAAAGTAAATGTATGTCTCTTTTTAATAAAGATGTGGCATTTACCCTAAAATTTATAAGGAAATGTTAGAGATCAAAACAGAATCACATTAAGTAACTAATAGGGCTTTGGGATAATGAAAATTAAAGTGAGTCTGTAAGATTTTAATCAATGTAATTGATTCATTGATCTGAAAGGGAGTGGTCCCTGTAGTGTATCTCAAAATAGTTCTTGTTAAAATCATTGTCTTTGGATGTATTGATAAGTCTTATAACTATTTGAAAAAGTATACATGATTAGAATATTGAGCTTAATATAATTACTAAGCAGGCATGTGTCTGGTGTCTGGATCACCCATCCCTCCAAAAAAGCATGGAAGCAGTTGGAATGTAGCTGAAGTCATGAAGGGTTCCAGGTAGGATTGTCCCTCTCACTTCAATACCCAGAGTGTGTACCACATGGTCCAAGGAACCCTGTCTCTCCACCTTCACCTTGCCCTGCCAAAACTGCCTTGAGCCAAAAGGGTAAATCTCATGCCTTTAGTTCATGTTTATGTCAGTATTCAAAAAGTGCAGCAGGTCATCCCTCCCTTCCTAGGGCATCTCCTCCCAATGTAGCTCAATGGATTGTAGTTCACCGTCACTCTCCCTGTCCCTTCTTTCCTTAATTTTTGTCCATAGCACTTATTGTCAGCTGAAATACTATATGTTTTACTAATTATCTGTCTCCCCTGACTCAGATGTATGCTCTGTGAGGGAGGATTTACATGTGCATGTATGTACAAATTGTTTCCATATCTCCAGTGTTTAGAATAGTGCCAGTACATAGCAGGCACTGAATAGGTACTTATGGAATAAATGCATGAGTGCATGCACGAAAGTCCTCCTGGTCCACAAAGGAGGCCAGGCTTGCGGAGGCAAGCCATGACTGGGCAGTCCCTGAAAAAGTTCTAGTCACCTTCAGCTGCTTGTTTGCAGCTGCTACCACTTGGCTATGCCTTAAAATGTTTGTGAATGTTTTCAAAGCCATTTTGAAATATTTAAACTTCAAGGGCTTTATGCTAAGGGTTAATCCAAAAGAAGGGTAAACTTTAATATCCATAAATGCTTACTGAAATCTCATTGAAAATAACAAGCCATTCATTCATTCATCTGTTCATCCGTCTGTTTCTCTATTTAACAAATTTTCCCCTTCCACATATTATGGGCTAGAAAATGTGTTAGATGCCAAGAGTATAATGGTGAGCAAAATCGCCAGTCCTTGTTCTGAAGGAGAGTTTATAGTTAGTGGAAATGACTTAAATTTTTAATATCAATACAATAACTCTGTAGGTTGAATTGGATATGATTACTTGTATCATATTTTATCTGCTGGTGATAAAAGGATTGTGTATTGTCATATTATTATCCTCCTCCCCCTCTCTAGCCACCCTACCTTACCTCCACTCCAGACCTTTTCCTCATTATGTTCTATGCCTGGAATCCCCTATATTCCCTCAACTCCCTTCCTGAATGAGACTCTTTTTCTCTTGTCTGCTACTATCTGCATATCTCTATCATAAATCACCACATTGTTTTGTAATTACTTGCTTATTTATTAGCCTTCTCCCTTTCAGTACCAGCTATTCAAAATAAAGTGTGTTCTTTAGTAATTACTGAATCTCTGACACTGAAAACACTCTCTGAGATATGGAACAATACATGTATGTGAAGCAATGCTTGAATACATGATAGAATTTTAGCACTCTATGAAATTATAGAAAAAGTTGAAATTTGATATGGTCATTCTTTAATATTTTAATCATATTCAGTAAACACAAATTTAATCTTCAAAGTGAACTTTTATCTTCTGACTTTTCTTGTAATTGTTGTTTTCACTTATATATGAGAAATTTGAGCTTCTCTGCCTCAGAGGTTGATGCCTCTAATTTGTCAGTGATAGGGAGAAAAAGGATACACTGAAAATCTGTATCCTCTTAATGCAATATGTCTACTCCTTTAATGTACTCTAAATCTCTATTTCTGCAAATTAATTTAATTTCTATACAGCCTGTTAGAATTTACATTACCAGTAACATAGGGATAATATTATTATAATTATGATTGATCCCCTTTAGGTTTACTAAATTATTTTCATTGGGATTTCTATTTTGTTTGATTTAGGATACAATCAATTGTGTAGTTTAAAAAATATTTACTTAGGGTTTAATATACAACAGTCACTGTGCTAGGGCTATGGTGAGAAATACACAAGGCAGACACATTTCATGACAAAAAATATTTATTTCAGAACTTTCCTACCTATTTAATGTCCTGTAGCCTGAATGTCACAATCTCCACTATTATTTTTCCCTTGCAAAATTGCTTTTCGGTAGGTGCATTGGTCATAATCACTCACATTGGCTAACATGATGCAGTCTCGTGATCATAGCTCACTGCAGTCTCGAACTCATGGGCTCAAGCAATCCTCCTGCCTCAGTTCCCTGAGTAGCTGGGAAGACAGGCATGCCATAAATACCACAACATGTTTTTATATAGTACATAATGCAGTTATCTATGAATATTTATCAAAATGCACCTTATTGTTTGCCTTCAATTTATCAGCTTATCATGTTTTTAATGAAAAATAGCAAACATATAAAAATATTAAAAAAGAGATTCAGCAGAATGGTGAATTCCCAAGAACCAACAACTCTGCTTCAATAATTGTCAAGTCTTGGTCAATCTTAGTTGAGCTATACCTTTACCAATTTCTTTTTTCCATTCCACCTCCACCCTGCATATTGTCTTGAAGTAAGTATATGAATTCATCCCTAAATATTTGTATATAAATATAATTAAATATAGGTACTAAATTATTATTTTAACAAAACCACAAAACATATGTCATCCTAAAAATTTTAATAATTTCTTAGTTTCAATGTTCATATTTTCTAGTGTTACATATACATCATTTTTCTTGTTGAGTCAAGATACAAACAAATTACATGTATTGAAATTGGTTAATATAACCCATAATTTTCTTTTATATTGTAGGTCTTATCTTCTGTAATTTTTTCCTTTGCAATATATTGTTAAAAAATCTTTGTCTTCTGTTCTGAAGAGTGTTGCAAAGTCTGGATTTTGCTGATTTTATCCCTGTAGTATCGTATTGCATGTTCTTCCATCCTGGGGATTTTTTATAAGTTAGTGGTTGGATCTCAAGTAGTAATAAAATTTAGATTCAACATTTTTGTCAAAAAGTTATCAAAAATGGAGATTTGATTTTCTGTCATATGACAAGTAATGTTTAGCTATCTTCATTTTTGTGATACTCGATACTCATCCTGACTTGATATTCAGTTTCTAAATCAATTCATTTATTAGTAGCTGTGAAAAAGTGATATCCTAAAACTGACCTTGCTTTATTTATTACTGAAATATTTCGATAAAGTAATTTCCTTCCTTGGCTATATACAATTAGTATAGAGGAGTCAAAATAAATATCTAAATTCTGTCCTTAATTTTCTGCTTTTCAAACTAATGAATTTTTATTGATATCCACTACCAGTGACTTTTTTATTATTATAATTAATTAAAGAGTTAAAAGATACTTGATATTTCAATGCATTGCAATTATTATCATTATTACTCAAAGTGTCCCAACTTTAGCCAGTTGGAAATGGTTCAAATTGCATTTGAATCTTTAGATAGAACCCTACTGTATTAGTTGGGGTTCTCTATAGAGACAGAAATAATAGGAGATATATATGGTATATATATCTCCTATTATGTAATATCCTAGTATATATACACATATATATACACATATATGCACACACACACGTGTGTGTGTGTGTATGTGTGTATGTATATATATGGGAGATTTTAAGTAGTATTAACTCACATGATCACAAGGCCCCACAATAGGTCATCTGCAAGTTGAGGAGCAAAGAAGCCAATCCAAGTTCCAAAGCAGAAGAACTTTGAGTTCGATGTTTGAGGGCATGAAGCATCCAGCACAAGAGAAAGATGTAGGCTAGGAGACTAGGCTAGTCTAGCCTTTTCACATTTTTCTGTCTGCTTTATATTCTAGTCACACTGGCAGCTGATTAGCTGGTGCCCACCCAGATTAAGGGTGGGTGGGTCTACCTTTGCCAGTCCACTGACTCAAATGTTAATCTCCTCTGATAACACCCTCACAGACACACCCAGGAACAATACTTTGTATCCTTCAATCCAATCAAGTTGACATTCAGTTTTAACCATCACAAGTCTACTCCTTGTCAACTTGAACCCATACACATCTCTTGAGATCATACATAATCTTCTAATAAAGACAATAATAAGGTCATAATTATGCCTACCATAACACAACTATACTTTGTACAAGTGGAAACACACCAATCTCCAACCCAAATACTATTACCTAAAGTTAACAATACTTAATTGCTGACATGAAGTCAATAAATCTTGCATCACATGAAAAAGGGAAAAGGAAATAAAATATATGTTCTTAGTACAAGTGTATACATGCACAAACGTGTTTTTAAGAAAAGAAGGATGAAATACTCATGACAATTATGGTCCTCATTTCTGCAGATGGTCATGTGGTTGTACCTGGTATTGCTGACTACCTTTTTCTACTACCCATTCTGTATTCCCTTTGTCTTCAGCAAGGACCTCAGCAAGTTGTAGTTTTTTTTCCCCTGGTGGAGTGGCCCAAACCTTTATTCCTGAATGGTCTGGGCCATTTGTAGTCTTGCCTGGATTGGGCTGTTGTAGTTTCCCATTGACCTTAATCACAGGGCATGGTAATACTAAGAGATGTCCTAATGGATCTCCTGTATTCCACGCATACTCTTCTTTACTTCTGTTGTGTAGTAGTAGACTGATTTCATCCGGATAGTCTGAGTCACTCAATAAATGGGCTGGAGTAACACATCCAAATGAGGAATGTGTTGCTTCCAAAATCCAAATAGGCCCACTAGCCATTGTGCCTCTTCCTTGATTGTAGGAGGGACCAAATACAGCAACTTATCCTTCACCATAAAAGGAATATCTCAACAGGCCCCACACCACTGGACCCCTAGAAATTTTACTGAAGTAGAAGGTCCCTAGAATTTAGTGGGATTTATTTCCTACCCTCTGGCACAAAAATGTCTCACCAATAAGTCTAATTTGTTTGCTACTTCTTGCTCAATAGATCCAGTCAGCATAATGTCATCAATGTATTGGACCAGTGTGATATCTTGTGGAAGCAAAAAGCGATCAAGGTCTCCTCGAATAAGATTATGACACAAAGCTGGAGAGGTGATATACCCCTGAAGTAGGACCATAAAAATATATTGCTGACCTGGCTAGCTGACAGCAAATTGCTTCTGGTGGGCTTTATGGATATGAATGGAGAAAAAGACATTTGCCAAGTCAATGGCTACATACCAGGTACTAGGAGCTGTGTTAATTTGTTCAAACAATGAAATCACATCTGGTGTAGGAGCTACAATTGGAGTCACCACTTGGTTAAGCTTATGACAATCCACTGTCATTCTCCAAGATCCGTTTGCCTTCTGCACAAGCCAAATAGGAGAGTTGAATGGAAATGTGGTGGGAATACCATCCTTGCATCATTCAAGTCCTTGATGGTGGCACTCATCTCTGCAATCCCTCCAGTGATACTATATTGTATTTGACTTACTATTTTTCTAGGTAGAGGCAGCTCTGATAGCTTTAATTTGGCCTTTCCCACCATAATAGCCCTCACTCTACCAATCACAGAGCCTATGTGGGGGTTCTGCCAGCTGCTAAGTATGTCTATGTCAATTATGCATTCTGGCACTAGGAAAATGACCACAGGATGAATCCCAGGACCCACTGGACCCACTGTACATCAGACCTGAGCTAAAACTCCATTACTTGCTGACCTCCATAAGCCCCTACATTAACTGGAGGCCCACAATGATGTTTTGGGTCCCCTGGAATCAATATCAGCTCAGCTCCAGTGTCGAATAGTCCCTTAAATTTCTCATCATTTCCTTTTCCTCATTGCAGTTACCCTGGTAGAATGCTGGAGGTCTCCTTGGGGAAAGATGGGAGAAAGATTAACATCATAAATTGTTGGTAGTGTAGTGGGGTCCTTTCTTATGGGGATCCAGCCTCCCCTTCACTTAATGAGTTCTGGGTCTGTAAACTTGCTTAAGTCTGGAAACTGATTGAGGGGCTGTATTTCTCTGTTTTCATAATTCAAATTAGTCTTTTGTCCATTCTTGATAGTCCAGGTCACTCAATAAATGGGCTGCAGTAACACACCCAAATGAGGATATTGATTGAGGGGCTGTGATTCTCTGTTTTTCATAATACAAATTAGTCTTTTGTCCATTCAACCTTGAAGTTTCTGCTTATATAAATTAAGTAGGAACATAGTAGGCCTCCTATCAATTTCACTTCTAGGAACACTGTGATTCATTAGCCTACACCAGAGTTCTACACAAGTCAGACTATTCTGATTGCTGTTTTGCCTCTGCTGTCCATTATGATAGCTATACCCACCTTGTCTTTGATGGTTGAGTGCTGCCACTTGGCCCCTGCTACCTCGGGATCAAATTATTCCCATTGTATTTAAATTTTGTAGTTGAGTGACTATGGTTTCCACTGTTAGATCTGATATACAGAGAAGAGTAATTGCAGGGCTCTTCAAAGATGCAGGTGCTGCCTTCAAAAATCTATTTCACAAAGCATTGGACAAGGATATATCTTCTGGACCCTCCTAACTGGGATGAATCGGTCTAAAGTGACTAATCCACTCCCCCATCCCAATCTCCCTAAGCCTTTGGATCCCTTCCTCTACATTAAACCAAAGGAGATCAGACATTTCCAGCTCTCTCACAGTGGGCTATATTTTAATCCGTATTTCAGTTGGACAAGGAAACAAACTATTAGAACCTTGTTTAACTCCCTGAGCTACAACATTAAATGCAGGATCCCTACTTCATGGGCCCAAATCAATAAATTCAGCCTGATTCAACTCTATGTTCCTTCCACCTTTATCCCACACTCTCAATATCCATTTCCATGCCAGTTCTCTAGATTTTTGCTTATATAAATTAGAAAACTCAAGCAGTTCTTTTCAAGTGTAGCACACCTCCTCATGAGGTCACACTATGAACCTCACCTTTAGGGGCCCACCAGGACTTTAATTATAGGTCTAGAAGCAGAGGTCTTGAGGGTGGCTCCTGAGGAGAATTAACATTATCTTGCCTAGCAACTGCCTCAGGAGAGGCCATCACTGTTGCTTCAGGCAGTGCAGGGTTTATCTCCTCAGACAAAAGTGGAAAGGCTGATGGCAGCATGGGTCTGGGAGGGGAAGTTGCCACTACCGGGGATGGGGAAGTTGTTTTTTCTGGCAAAAAAGGTTCATCAGCGTTTACAGGCTCAGTGTCCCCAGCTTCATCAGGGTCCTGCCACAAATCACCATTCCAAGTTACAGGGTCCCATTTTTTCCAATCAGTGCCCTCACTTTAACAGTAGACACTTGGCAAAGCTGTGCATGCACCTTTTGTTGCAGGTCAGCCACTTACATGATATGAGCTTGTGTCTGTTTTTCCACAATTTCAACTCTTTCTCTAAAGGACATAAGACTCTCACTCAGGGTAATCTTAACAGATTTGAGACTCAGTATCTGCTTCTGAAGCCAGGAGTTAGAATCCCTGAATTCATAATTTTCTTCCATCACTTTGTCCAGTGAACTTAGGAACAACCAACCGACTTCATTATGATCCTTTGTTCTCCACATATAGTCATAAGTATTTTGTATAATGTCACTAAACTCCTTACCCCTCATGAACAGTGCATCAGCAGTGTCAAATGCATTTATTTTGCATAACTCTCTAAACAGTTCATGCCAAGGACTATCAGTATTCTCCATAATATTAAAAGTACAATCCTTAGCATTTTTGGGTCAATCATATCAAGCTGCCAACTCCAGAAACCCCAAAACCAATGAAAGAACTCCATCCTTAACATTCTATCCCTCTAGAACCACTCTTGGTACCAAAATCTGTATTAGTCAGACTTCTCTAGAGGAACAGAACTAATGGGAGATACATATATGAGTTTATTAAGTAGTATTAACTCACACAATCACAAGGTCCCACAATAAGCCACCTGCAAGCTGAGGAGAAAGGAAGCCAGTCAGAGTTCCAAAACTGAGGAGTCTGGACTCTGATGTTCGAGGGCAGGAAGCATCCAGCACAAGAGAAAGATGTAGGCTGGAAGGCTAGACCAGTCTAGTTTTTTCATATTTTTCTGCCTGCTTTATATTCTAGCCGTTCTGACAGCTGGTTAGATTTTGTCCACCCAGATTAAGATTGGGTCTGCCTTTCCCAGCCCACTGACTCAAATGTTAATCTCTTTTAGCAACAACCTCACAGACACACCCAAGATTAATAATTGGCACCCTTCAATCCAATCAAGTTGACACTCAGTATTTACCATCACACCTACTCTACTTCGATGGACTCCTTATTGTTTAGTAAAACATGTGGATCTAGCATATTTTAAGCCTTAAGTATGAAATTATCCATTACTCCAAAGAATTATTATTTATTTTAGTAGGAAAAGATATTTGAAAAACTGAATCTACACATTAGAGATATTCATTCCTATTAGATTATTACTATTTACAGGCACCTTCAGTGAACCTAGGAAATTCGAATGCTTATCTTTTAAAGATAAAATACTAAATAATAAATATTGACAGTTTTCATTAAAATGTAGAATACAGAGTTCTTAATGTCTTAGTTCATTCTTGCTGCTATAACAAAATACTTAAGGGATTGGGAAATTTACAACAAATTTCATTGCTCTTCAGTTCTGGAATTTGGAAAGTCCAAGATCAAGGTGCCAGCAGATTAATTGTCTAGTAAGAGCCCATTCCTGATCCTCATAGATGGATTCTTCTTGCTGTGCCTTCCCAAGGTGGAAGAGCTAGCCCTTTAAGAGATGATAGGTCATGGGAATGCCAGGAGATTCAGTGTCTGGGAGAGCCTGCTGTTTTCTGTTTCAAAGATGGCATCTTCTTGCTCTGTCCACAAGTGCTGGAAGGGGCAAAAACTAAGACGTTCCCTCAAGCCTCTTTTATAAGGGCACACATTTCTTCATGTGTCTGTTGGCTGTATGAATGTCTTCTTTTGAGAAATGTCTGTTCATATCCTTTGCCCACTTTTTGATGGGGTTGTTTGTTTTTTTCTTGTCAATTTGTTTGAGTTCTTTGTAGGTTCTGGATATTAGCCCTTTGTCAGACGAGTAGATTGCAAAAATTTTCTCCCATTCTGTAGGTTGCCTGTTCACTCTGATGGTAGTTTCTTTTGCTGTGCAGAAACTCTTTAATTAGATCCCATTTGTCAAATTTGGCTTTTGCTGCCGTTGCTTTTGGTGTTTTAGACATGAAGTCTTTGCCCATGCCTATGTCCTGAATGGTACTACCTAGGTTTTCCTCTAGGGTTTTTATGGTATTAGGTCTAACATTTAAGCTCATCATCGCTGGCCATCAGAGAAATGCAAATCAAAACCGCAATGAGATACCATCGCACACCAGTTAGAATGGTGATCATTAAAAAGTCAGGAAACAACAGGTGCTGGAGAGGATGTGGAGAAATAGGAACACTTTTACACTGTTGGTGGGATTGTAAACTAGTTCGACCATTATGGAAAACAGTGTGGCGATTCCTCAAGGATCTAGAACTTGATGTACCATATGACCCAGCCATCCCATTACTGGGTATATACCCAAAGGATTATAAATCATGCTGCTATAAAGACACATGCACACATATGTTTATTGCGGCACTATTCACAATAGCAAAGACTTGGAATCAACCCAAATGTCCATCAGTGACAGACTGGATTAAGAAAATGTGGCACATATACACCACGGAATACTATGCAGCCATAAAAAAGGATGAGTTTGTGTCCTTTGTAGGGACATGGATGCAGCTGGAAACCATCATTCTCAGCAAACTATCACAAGAACAGAAAACCAAACACCACATGTTCTCACTCATAGGTGGGAACTGAACAATGAGATCACTTGGACTCGGGAAGGGGAACATCACACACTGGGGCCTATCATGGGGGGGGGAGGGGGGAGGGATTGCATTGGGAGTTATACCTGATGTAAATGACGAGTTGATGGGTGCTGACAAGTTGATGGGTGCAGCACAGCAACATGGCACAAGTATACATATGTAACAAACCTGCACGTTATGCACATGTACCCTAGAACTTAAAGTATAATAATAATAAAAAATAAATAAATAAATAAATAAATAAATAAATAAATAAATAAAATAAGGGCACACATTTCATTTATGCGGGCTGCCCTCATGACTTGATCACCTCCCAAAGGCTACACCTTTTAATACTGTCACATTGGGGATTCAATTTCAACATGTACGTTTTGTGGGGACAAACATTCAGACCATACTTTCTTCTAATTTATGTATGTCTCTCTTTTCTCTCACAATAATAATCCTGGCCAGTCTGTGAATGATAGAAACTGAAAACTGCAAACTCAATTACTTAATCCCATAATATATACAATGTATGTATCCCCTAGAGACAATCATTAGAACATATGTTAGGGTTTACCCTTTCTTGTTTTAATATTGCATATATATACACACATATACCTCCACATATGTATCATATATACATATATAATATGTGTATATTTGTATACACATATGGGTATATATTTACTTTTTTCTCTTCTTAGCTAAATATTATATTAGTAGGTTTTCCCTAGGGTTTCTACTTTATTTGCTATTTATCTAGCTGCTTTGTTTAAAGAAAGATTGTATATTGGTTTCAATGGTTATCTTTAGTACCCTTATAATATTTGTAGTTTTCTCTTTTTTGGTTATTATCTTTTGGTTCACTTTGATGATTAATATTAAATTTAACTAGTAGCTTATTTTTTCCCACCTTTTGTCTCTCCTCCTTTTCATAGTATCATTTGATATGCATCCTTTGATTTTTGGCCTTTTTATTGAAAGGTTCGGGCAGATCTAAGAAGCATGTAGCTTCTGTCTCTGTCTTTCCAGTTAGTACACTAATATAAAACTTACTTTTCTATGTCTATTGAAGGGCATTATTGGGAATTTACCATAGGAAAAAAAGAGCTCAAATTTATTATTTAACTTTTTCTCTTACAATATTGCCAACACAAAGGGAAGTAATTTTTTAAATATGTTATGTTCAAAATAGAAAGTAAATTAGTTTGTAGATTCTAACTGTTCGAAAAGTAAATATTCATCAGACTGAAACCTTAACATTACAAATTGCCAGATAATTGCTATTCTCTTAAATGCTAAAATGCTGTGAAAGTTTTACACATTTGGTATTTGTCAAATGTAGTCCAGGTTATTTTGCCTTTAGTCCTTTATTTCAAAAAGTTATTTCATAATTAACTAAAAGCACTTACCAAGTAGTCATAACTACTCAAAAGAGTTATAGAGATACTCAGTAATGACTTTGAACTCTGTATCCCTTTTATAATTTGTAAAATTTTACATTGGATAAAAAACATTTTACCCTAGAAAATAATGGATAGCTCCACTTTGATGCATTCAGTAACTGTGGCTATCAGGTTGAGGGGTCTCTGAGGAAGAAGTTATAAAACAATCATTGCACTGATTGCAGTGGGGGTACAGCTTGTGTATTTTCTCAACAAAATCCCTTCAGTAATGAAGTATAACTTTTGCTCTGGATAACCTCCTCTCTGGATCCTTGAATTTTAGACCCAGCATTTGTGCTGTGGAAGAGATTCATTCCAAAGTCTCCCATGCTTCTGTTGAATTCTGGAATTACATTTGTGCTCTGGCCTGAGTTACAATTATTTGCTCCTAGCAGTGTGATTACCTTATTAGAAAAAACTAAAAGGAGGAAAGCTAATTTCTGGTGCCAAATACTCAAAATAGATCTTCTTTCCAATATGAGAGATTATTCTCTTCAAATATTTTAGTTCTACATAAACAGCAGGTAACAGGGAGTAAAAGATATCTGTGACTATAAAGAATATGTTTGTGGAGTTTTACCCTACCATGTATGCTGTTTGAAGGCTGTCTTGTGCTATATGTATGAGGCACTGATTAGGGGGGAAATCATGCAGTAAAGGTTTGTCTCTACCTCTATCTCTGCCTTTGCTTCTGTATTGCAAATCTGGGAAGGAGACAAACCCATGTTGGAAGACATTTTTTACAACATGTTGTTTGCACTCAGAATTAGGTTCTGCCCCTTCCCCAAATGTTACCAAATAACTATTTTAGTCGATGCAGATCAAATGGAAGATTATTTACACCTTGAATGTGAGTTCTGTAATCATTAGTTTCTGAAAAGAGATTTGTGTCCTGGTTTGCCAGTGAGAAGCAGCCAGATTCTTTAAGACTATTCCTGAGACTAAATCAGAATGGAAAGGGGTTAAAGCCCTGGGGTTGGGTCTTTTCTGAGCTTAACAGTTAGCAGAAAAGCAAAGGCTTTCTGCCTCATTCCTACTGGGCTGGTTGAAGGAGGAATTTCCCAGACCCTGCACTCTGTGCCTTTTGGTGGTAATTTCTTTCATAAAGGCTGACATAATGACATTACTACCTACTTACAATGTAGTGATAATGAAAGCTATGTTTCTGGGGAATAACACACTGCAGCTAGAAGTTCAGCAGAGGTACAGAAAGGCAGCACCAGCTTGGTGCAAGCTGGCAAACTGATAAAAAGCACTCAGACCTCAGTGACTTTCTCCTGAGTGTGCACTTGAAAGACTTCAGTAATTATTTCTTATTTCCTCTTACAACATTGCCATTGCATATCCCCACAATGCCCAGTTTCAGCCAATTGCCACAGCTTATTGCTCCAGATACACTGGCTTTCATTTGTTGACTTTATCATGCCAAGCTCCCTTCCTGCATCAGGGTCTTCTCTGGCTTTCGCCAGATCTTCCCATGGATGACTTACCTGGCCAATAAATTTTGCAGAAGTTCTTGTTTTCTCTCCATCTCTAATGTAGCCCTATTCATTCCCTAGCACACCATCTTGCAGCATTTTATTTGTATGATCTCATGTGATTTTGCTTATTTATTGGTTTAATTATTTTATAAACTAAGCCTTTGTATTAGTTCATTCACACACTGCCTTAAAGATACTACCTGAGACTGGGTAATTTATAAAGCAAAGAGGTTTAATTGACTCATAGTACCACATGACTGGGGATGCCTCAGGAAACTTACAATCATGGTGGATGGTGAAGGGGAGGCAAGGTGTGTCTTACATAGTGGCAGGAGAGAGAGAGGTGAGAAGTGTCATACTTTAAAACCATTAGATCTTGTGATAACTCACTATCACAAGAACAGCATGGGTGAAATGGCCCCCAACGTCCAATCACCCCCCACCAGGTCCCTCCCTTGACATGTGGGGATTATCATTTGAGATGAGATTTGGATAGGGACACAGAGCCAAACCATATCAGCCCTCTCCCCAACACACAAACATTAGAACATATGCTTTATCAAAGAAAACTCTTCATCTATTTTGTGCACTGTTGTATCTCCAATGCCTAAATAAGTAAGTACTCAGTAAATATTTTTTGAATAAATAATCATTCATATTTTCTGCCTTTTGGTGAAGGCAAATATCTTGTCTGATAAAGTATTTTAAAATCAAGAGCATTTGATTTTTCTTGAATATAACTATTATAGCAAGTACTAAATAGCTATCCAAAATGTGAATGCACTTCTGCAAAAGCCAAAATTCTGATAAAGGCCTAAAGAGTCATTAATCGTCTATGGAAGAATCCATACTGACAATGTGGTTCACCCTTAAATGACTCATCAATTGGCTCAAATGACTTTGATGACATAGGTGCCACTCCCTTCATCATGAGCTAAAAGAGTATAACTGATTTAGTGTTGTTAGCAGATTTTTGCTCTTAAGTTGGATAATTTTAAGCATTGATGTGTATACACACACACACACTCACATATATACACACACACACACATATATATACACACACTTATGTCCTTTCATATATTTCAAAGTAAAGTTGAAAAGAGTAACGGAGATTTACAGTTTGGTAAATATAAATTAAAAGGACTCATTAGCCTTTATGTGGCTTTTAGTTTAGTAGTACCCTAACACATTGTTGTTCTGTTTTTATCGAAATTCATCCTATTTTGTTACTTTCTAGAATTGATTTTCACATTTTTGACTAAATTGGTAGAAACGTTTAATGCCCCCCACCATCTGTAAAGAGTTTTATTGTGTTGATATAAATGTTGGTCTGAATTTTGAATCAGTATAATTGAATGATTGGTTGGGGCCATTTGGACAAGCTCTCCAAAGAGCAGGTTTCACCAGAGTGACTGATAGGGGCCACATTTGTACTCAGCCTTATAAAAAATGGGATATCCCCAAGGCTCCTTTTCTGAGAGGCTCTATACAGAAATCTTCATTTTGCAGCCATTCCCACTGCAGTTACTGCTGGAATCCATGGTCAGGTATGGTGACTAGAAGAAGCTGACTTAGTATCAGTCAGCTTCTTGGAACCACATTTGGTATTGGAACCACATTTGCTGAGATGAGCTCCTACCTTCCTTTCTCTCCATTTGAGGGTAGTAACTGTTGCATGAAAATGTGGGAGATGTCTTCCACTAGAGATCCACCCTCTTTTCCTTCTGAGAGAAGGGTTTGGGGGAAATGATCATTTGCTTTAAGCAAAATGAGGTATTTTGCTTAAAAGTGTGTTTTGCCCCTTGCTGTTTGAAACAGATGAAAGTTTTTTTTGTTTTGTTTGTTTTTTTAAGACTAGGTACAAATGTGCTACTAGATCTGTGGCCTGGTCATAACTGATACGTATAATTGCACCCTACATTTTCTTGCTTTTCATCTAAGTTTTCTATTTGATAACCAAATTCCATAATTTATTGATAACAAAACAGACTATATAATAGGTTGGTGTTTAATTTTGGAAGACGTAAACATTACCTTTTACATATTAATTTTTTTTCATTCAAATGTTTAGTTTAACAAATAGTTATGGCAAACTATTTGTCAAGAATTGTGACCTGGCCATTAACACAGTATGTAAATTCTGAAGTTTACAGGCCAAGAGATTTTCCAGCATCTTATTAAAGATCATGATTTTTAAAATCAGAAACTTTGTTTCCAGTTTTGGCAAAATACACACTAGCTGCATGAATTTAGGCAAAATACTCAAACTATTTAATCTTCCCTGCTCCTGCTTTCAGATGATGATGATATCTACTTGATCAGGTTGTTAGGAGAGTAAAATGGAAAAAAAATTATGCAAAGCTTCTCAAACAGGACAATAAATAGACGATATTATTTATATTAGAGATTTTAAATTAGGTTGAGTTACTGGCTCCCAGTTGAGGAGATCTCTTGAAGCCAGAAAATAATGAATGATTATTGTTATTATGTCACTGTTGAGTAAAATAATTTATTTAGATAGTAGTACAAATTTGTATCTTAACAAAGGAGAGAAAAACTAAAAGATCTCTAAGAATTTCCAGCTCTATGTATATAAGCTATCTATAGAGAGATTATGTCTATCTATCCATGTGTATATATATCTACCTATCTTATAGATTATATAATCTATAAGTCTGCAATAATATATTTTTATATGATCTTATAGATTATATCTATATCTATATCTATATAATCTATAAGATGGGTAGATAATATAGATAAAATCTATATATCTATAGATAGGAAGAGATACATACATACACAAACACATACACCTATCTACCTATCTAACATGTTCATATCTACACAGGGAAAATAATTAGAATCCTTGGATTTTCTCTGCATTTAGACATTTAGAAACATAAAACATGGTCTAAGTAGAGTACTCCATTTGCCTTTGGGGGTTAGGGTCAGGTAAGTTTCTGTGTCAATAATTGTGCCTATACTAATGGACTTTGATCATCTATACTCAGGTACAGTACATTGATCCCATTTATGTGAGAAAAATTTATGATTTTATTTATTTATTTTAGTTATTATATTCCAGCAGCAGAGAAGGAATGGAAATGGAATAGAAAGCCTGAGACACAGATTGATAGGCCTATGCATAGGGAAAGTGAATTTCACTACAGAAGTGAAACTATCAGTGAGAGAGCTTCTTGGAGTGGAATTACCTAGAGAGGTAGAGAGGTTGGTGATACAGGAAAACACAAACGCTGTTTGCTTATTTCAAAAGTTAAGACTTGTGTTTTCTCTGAGAATAATTTCTCACTCTCTTCACAGATGTCAGTTCAATCTGATTTGAAGTCTAAAGAAGTTATTAAGAGAACAAAGGAAGTTGATTTGTTTTTACTTGATGACAGCTGACTCTCCCTGCCTAAAACAGTGCCGAACACTTGATAGGCATTCAGTAAATATTTGTTGAACAAATTAATAAATAGTTTATATCCTACGAGCATGGTTTTATTGTCCTCCTGAGAGTCACATTTAGTTTGAAAGTCTGCAAGATTTTTAAGAATGTTGTTGTGGGGTGTGGGAAGGTCAATTTAGGTGAAGAGATCCACCTAGCTTAAAAGAAGTAATTTATTTCACAATAAGAAGACCTCTGAAAAATGTATCAATTTTATAAGAAAAAGTAAAACTGTTGCTACTTTAGAAACTTTTTTAAAAACCGTCAGATTCAAGAAAAATCTTTAATCAAGAATGACTTGTTTAAAACAATCTGTATTCTTTGTGGCGTTCAATATGGAACCAAATCTGACACCTTGTCTTGCCTCTATAAGATAGTGTGCACATCACAAACCACAATCATAGAGTGAAAATGGCACCTTTAAAACTGAGATAAACAAAAAATACATAGTAACCCTGTATACTTCTGGACTTCCAAATAAATTAGCTTTCAGACTTTTCTATAAGTTACCAACTGACTTCCTAAAAATCCACTAGCATTCCTGACTTTCATAGTGCCTATGTCTAACATATAGAATAACCTTTGCAAATATAATACATATCTGAAGAAAAGAGTTAATTTTCCACCATAAATTGACTAACTGTAGGATAACTTTTGTAATATAGATTTTTCTTTAATCTTATTTATTTCTTTTTTTTCAATTTGGAGATCAATTTCTAAAGCCTGGATTCCCTTGCAAAACCTTTTTTCCAAAACATTACTTTTCTAATTTTATCACTTTAATACTTCCCTCACGAATATAAAGCAAATATACTAAGTATTATAATACAAATATATTAAATGTTTTCTGAAAATTATGTATTATAGGCTGATATGGTTTAGCTGTGTCCCCACTCAAACCTCATCTTGAATTGTAGCTTCCATAACTCCTGTGTGTTGTGGGAGGCACCCAGTGGGAGATAATTGAATCATGGGGGCAGTTTCCTCCATACTGTTCTCATGACCTTCTGCCATGATTGGGAAGCCTCCCCAGCCACTTGGAACTGTGAGTCCATTAAATCTCTTTTTCTTTGTAAATTACTCAGTCTTGAGTATGTCTTTATCAACAGCATGAAAACTGACTAATACATAGGCCAACATAGGTATTAATGTGTCTTAGAGGAAACAGTTAGATGGTTCATTCTAATGTAGGACTTTAATGTGGTTTGGTTATTGCATTCCTCTAGGCAAGTAGTAAATTAATAGTAAACATAGTAAAAGCAAGAGAGAATTTATAATAATTTTGAAAAATTTTATTAAAGAACGTAAATCACAATAATTGGAGAGATATACTATAACACTGTTTTTGCTGTTGTTGTTTGTTTGTTTGTTTGTTTGTTTTGAGATGGAGTTTCACTCTTGTTGCACAGGCTGGAGTGCAATGGTGGGATCTCAGCTCACTGCAACCTCTGCCTCCCGGGTTCAAGCAATTCTCCTGCCTCAGCCTCCCAAGTAGCTGGGATTACAGACGTGTGCCACCACATCTGGATTTTTTTTTTTTTTTTTTTGTATTTTCAGTACTGGTGGGGTTTCACCATGTTGGTCAGGCTGGTCTCAAACTCCTGACCTCAAGTGATCCACCCACCTCAGCCTCCCAAAGTGCTGGGATTACAGGTGTGAGCCACTGCTCCTGGCCTAATCATTGTTGAATTCACTTTAGTACAGAGACTTTTACTCTCTCCCCAAACTGTTATGCAATTAGAATAAAAATTCCAACTAGATGATTTCAGAACGAAATAATTTCGGACAAGCATATTCTAAAATTTATGTGCAAGAATAGTGAATAACAAATAGGCAAAACAATTTTAAAAAAGAAAAGCTGAATAAGAACTTGCCCAACCATATTTTAAAAATCTACTTAAAATTTATGATAATAACACAGATGGAACTAGTTCAGGAATAGAAAAATAGAGCAGTAGAGCAGAATAGTGGTATCAGAAAAAGAACTACATAAATACAGAAAATCGATTGGTGATAAAACCAGTACAACAAAAAATGAGGTAGGGTTGGGAAGCTGTCTCAAATATGAAAAAATTCAAAGCAAGATACTTAGCTTATACCATAAGTAAAAACTGTAAATGTAAAAAACAAAAGTATAAGGCTAACAAAACAACATTTATGAGACTATTTTTGTTACTTAAAGGTGGGTAGATTTTTTTAAAAGGTCCAAAAAGCATAGATCATATGTCAAAAAACTTGATTGATTTGTTGATATTAAGATAAAAGCTCTGAGGTCAATGAAGGACTACATGAACAAAATTAATAGATAATAGATAACTGTTTAGGAAAAGATATTTACAATTCTTAAAACCACAAAAGGAATTTATATATTTACTGTAAAGTGAAATATTTCAAAACCAAGGAATATACGGCAGAATACGCAGTTAAAAAATGGCTAAAAGATAAGACGATTTTAACAGGCAATACATAGATGGGTAGATGAGGAAGCTCACATATATAACAAGTGTATGGAGATGCTAAAACTCAGTAACAAATTTGAGAAATTCAAATTGAAATAGCATGCATATTCATCTGAATCATAAAAAATAGAAAAATAATAATAACAATTATTGACAATAAGTTTTGGGGTAAAAATTCTCAAGCCAAAATTATGGCACTATGTGCGGGTGCAAGTCTAATGTTTTTTGAAAATTGATTTAAAAAAAAATCTGGCAGTATTTAACAGAATTAAGAATGTGTATCTTCACTGCCACTATAGGTAGCACTCCTGAATATATAAACCAATTAGTTCACAAACAGATTGTAAGAAACATAAACAAGGACAATTATTCTTGTTATGTTCTGGGTAGTAAAGAGCTGGAAGCAAACTAGGTATACTTTGAGGGAAGGATAAATAAAATGCAGCCACTGCATACTGTAGTGTTCTCTATAGCAGCCACAGTCAACACATGGACACTCTAAATGTGTATATGGTAACATGACTAGATCTCTAGTGTGGAGTGAAAGGAGAAACAGAAGGCAACTTATAGCATAATACCATTTAAAACAAAACAGTGCACTTATTTGATGAAGACACATGCATATTTAAGTAATTATCAAGCTACCAGATGGGTTCTTATAGCTATAGAGGGAAACGGGAATATGGATTTGCAAACAGGGTGGGAAACTGAAATAAAATAAAACAGTAGAGGGACTCTATGGACTGACTATAATAACATATTGTGAAATCAGGAGTATGATTATCACACCCCACTTCTTTGAATGCTACCCCTTCCCCTACCACAGACTCATAGTGAGCATCAACTCTTTTTAACTCAATTAGTTTAATGTGTTAATGACAGAAGCACACTCTCTTTCAGTGTCTCTCTCTTTCCTTTCTCTTACCAAGAAGAAAAATTATTTTTGAGCTTTGTCTTCTAAAAATATTGTGTATTCTCTCTGTTTCTATTCTCAAGAAATAACCAAGAAAGAGGATTTCCTATCACATGCCTGAATTCTTGCAGTTCAACTGAAGTGATATAAGAAGTCCCAGTTGAAAGAACCTCTGGGGTTTGCCTAACAGAGATTTTAATTTTCTCTCTGGCTGGAATAATTTTATTGTTCATTTCCAATCCTGTGTTAAAGGAGGAGTGAGCTATTATATTGACCTCCTTCAACATTTATCTATTGGTATTATTATCTTCACATGACTTTAAGATGACAAAATCTGTATGGTTTTGTTTTGTTGATGACAAACCAGGTTATTTTGGGCATGGGGCTAATGACTTCTACCCCTTTACAGTAAAAATACAAGTCCTCTAACTCTGCCAACCATTAAAGATCCATGTGAACTTTCTGGATTTGCATCTACAACAGTACTCAATTATGTATTTATCTATCTTCATTGACACGGAATTAGATGTAAGGGCATTTCTACATAGAAACTGCCCCAATGTAGATAGTTATTTCTAATCTCTGTTAATGTTGTCTTAATTATTTTTAAATTGTATATTTTAAGAGCTGGATGCAGAGTATCCAAATAATCTCAGTAAAAGATGGTAGTCCTTAATTTGAAGTGCCATGCTTTGCACTGAATTCCAATGAAGTCAAAAAGGAAAAAAAAATTATCTCTTATCTTTTATATCTTAATGCAAATGCATGCCAACACTTTTTTCTGTCAATAAGATAAGAGAAAGCCAGAAATTTGAAAATAAGGTATTAGCAAACAAACCCCATAACATTTACTACAATATAAGTCTTGCCCTCTTCTCTTACTTTGTAAGTTAGGGTAAAGTTTACTTGATTAAGCTCAGTCATCTAGACAAGCAAAGATTTGTGTCTAAGCTCTAAAACAAATTAGCTGCATTACTTAGAGAAACAAACTTCAATTTTCAGGCCAAAGTTTGCTTGAGAGATTAAAATAATTCATAAAATATTTATTCACCATATGTAACACTTGATAAGTGTGTGGGTGCAGTAAAATATATAATATGATATTTGAATTAGTCTGTTTCCATGCTGCTAATAAAGACATACCTGAGACTAGGCAACTTATAAAAGAAAGATGTTTAATTGGGCTTACAGTTCCACATGGCTGGGAAGGCCTCACAATCATGGTGGAAGACAAGGAGGAGCAAGTCACATCTTACGCGGATGTTGGCAGGCAAAGAGAGCTTGTGCAGGGAAACTCCCCCTTAGAATACCATTAGATTTCTTGAGACTTATTTAAAAACAGCAAGGGAAAGGCCCACCCCCATAACCATAATTCAGTCATCTCCCACCAGGTCCATCCCACAGCATGTAGGAATTATGGGAGTTACAAGATACAATTTGGGTGGGGACACAGAAGCAAACCCTATCTTTCTGTTCCTGGCCCCTCCCAAACCTCATATCTTCACATTTCAAAACCAATCATGCCTCCCAACAGTCCCCCAAAGTCTCAACTCACTTCAGCATTAACACAAAAGTCCAAGTCCAAGGTCTCATCTGAGATAATGCAAGTCCCTTCTGCCTATGAGCCCATAAAATCAAATGCAAGTTAGTTACTTCCTAGGTACAATGTGAGTACAGGCATTAGGTAAATACAGCCATTCCAAATATGATAAATTGGCCAAAATGAAGGGGCTACAGACACCATGCAATTCCAGAATCCAGCAGGGCAGTCAAATCTTAAAGTTCCAAAATGATCTCCTTTGACTCCATGTCTCACATCCAGGTCATGCTTATGTGAGAGGTGGGTTCCCACGGTCTTGGGAAGCTCTGCTCTTGTGGTTTTGCAAGGTACAGCCTCCATCCTGGCTGCTTTCATGGGTTGGCATTGAGTGTCTGCAGCTTTTCTAGGCACATAGTGCAAGCTGTTGGTGGATCTACCATTCTGGGCTCTGAATGACAGTGACCCTCTTCTCACAGCTCTGTGTGGGGGCTCCAAGCCCACATTTCCCTTCCACACTGCCCAAGAAGAGATTTTTCATGAGGGCCCCGACCCTGTATCAAACTTCTGCATTGGCATCCAGGCATTTCCATACATCTTCTGAAATCTAGGCAGAGGTTCCCAAACCTCAATCCTTGATTTCTGTGCACCCATAGGCTCAACACCATGTGGAAGCTGTCAAGGCTTAGGGCTTCCACCCTCTGAAGCAACAGCCCAAGCTGTACATTGGCCTCTTTTAGTCACAGGTGGAGCAGCTGGGACACAGGGCACCAAGTGCCCAGGATGCACATAGCATGGGGACCCTGGGCCCAGTCCACAAAACCATTTTTTCCTCCTAGGCCTCCAGGCCTGTGATTGGAGAGACTGTCTGGAAGACCTCTGCCATGCCCTGGAGACATTTTCCCCATTGTCTTGGGGAATAACATTCATCTCCTCACTACTCATGCAAATTTCTGCAGCCAGCTTGAATTTGTCCTCAGAAAATGGGATTTTCTTTGCTATCACATTGTCAGGCTGCAAATTTTACAAACTTTTATGCTCTGTTTCCCTTTTGAAACTGAATGCCTTTAGCAGTTCCCAAGTAAGCTCTTGAGTGCTTTGCTGCTTCGGAATTTCTTCTGCCAGGCACCCTAAATCATCTATCTTAAGTTCAAAGTTCCACAAATATCTGGAGCAGAGGCAAAATGCCACCTGTTTATTTGCTAAAACATAACAAGTCACCTTTACTCCAGTTAACAAGTTCCTCATCTCCATCTGAGACCACTTCAGACTGGATCTTATTGTTCATATCACTATCAGCAATTTTGTCAAAGCCATTCAACAAGTCTCTAGGAAATTCAAAACTTTCCCACATCTGTCTGTCTTCTTCTGAGCCTTCCAAACTCTTCCAACCTCTGCCTGTTACCCAGTTCTAAAGTTGCTTCCACATTTTTGGGTATCTTTTCAGCAATGCCCCACTCTATTGGTACCAATTTACTGTATTGGTCTGTTTCACACTGCTGATAAAGACATACCAGAGACTGGGCAATTTACAAGAGAAAGAGTTTTAATTGGATTCACAGTTCCATGTGGTTGGGGAGGCCTCACAGTCATGGTGGAAAACAAGGAGAAGCAAGTCACATTTTATGTGGATGGTGGCAGGCAAAGAGAGCTTGTGCTGGGATACTCCCCCTTATAATACTGTCACATCTCATGAGATTTATTTGCTATCATGAGAACAGCACAGGAACAACCTACCCTCATAATTCAGTAATCTACCACTGGGTCTGTCCCACAACATGTGGGAATTATGGGAGCTACAATATGAGATTTGGGTGGGGACATAGAGCCAAACCATATCAATATTTAATTTTTTTCTTTGCCCTTAGTGTCTCAATGTGTATATTCGTTTTTGGTGTTTTTTTTTAAACTTTTATTTTAGGCCAGGCATAGTGGCTCATGCCTGCAATCCCAGCACTTTGGGAGGCTGAGGCAGGCACATCACCTAAGGTCAGGAGTTTGAGACCACCCTGGTCAACATGGTGAAACCCCGTCTTATTAAAAATACCAAAAATTAGCCAGGCATAGTGGCAGGTGATTGTAATCCCAGCTACTCAGGAGGCTGAGACAGGAGAACCACTTGAACCCAGGAGACAGAGCTTGCAGCGAGCCGAGATTGCATCATTGCACTCCAGTCTGGGCAACAAGAGCAAAACTCCATCTCAAGAAAACAAAAACAAACAAACAAAAACACTTTTATTTTAGGTTTGGGGGTACATGCGAAGTTTTCTTATATAGGTAAACTGTGTGTTCACAGGGCTTTGGTGTAGAGATCATTTTTTAACTCAGGCAATAAGTATAGTATTCGCTAAGTACCTTTTCTGATCCTTGCCTTCCTCCAACCCACCGCCCTAAGTAGACTCCAGTGTCTGTTGTTTCTGACTTTGTGTTCATGCATTCTTATTGTTTAGCTCCCACTTATAAGTGAGAACATGCAGTATTTGGTTTTCTGTTGCTGCATTAGTTTGCTTAGGAGAGTGGCCTCCACCTCCAACCATGTCCCTAGAAAGAACATGATCTCATTCTTTTTTTATGGCTGCATAGCATTTCATGGTGTATATGTACCATAAGTACCATATTTTCTGTATCTAGCCTATCATTGATGAGAATTTAGGTTGATTCCATGTCTTTGCTACTGTGAATAGTACTTCAATGAATATAGGCGTGCATATGTCTTTATGGTAGAATAATTTATATCCCTTTGGGTATATACCCAGTAATGGGATTGCTGAATGGACTGGTATTTCTGCTTCAAGATCTTTGAAGAATTGCTTCACTGTTTTTTGCAATGGCTGAACTAATTTGCACTCCCACCAACAGTGTGTAAGCATTCCTTTTCTGCTGCAACCTTGCCAGCATCTGATATTTTTTGATATTTTCATAATAGCCATTCTGACTGATGTGAGATGGTATCTCATTGTGGTTTTGATTTGCATCTCTCTAATAATCAGTGATGTTGAGCAGTTTTTATATGCTTGTTGGCAGCATGTATGTCTTCTTTTGAGGAGTGTTTGTTTATGCCCCTCTGCCCAAATTTTAATGGGGTTGCATGTTCTTTGCTTATAAATTTAAGTTCCTTACATATTCTGGATATTAGACCATTGTCAAATGCATAGTTTGCAAATATCTTCTACCGTTCTGTAGGTTGTCTGTTTACTCTATTGACAGTTTGTTTTGCTGGGCAGAAGCTCTTTAGTTTGATTAGGTTCCATTTGTCAACTTTTGCTTTTGTTGCAATTGCTTTTGGCATCTTCATTGTGAATTTTTTTCTATGTCTTATGTCCAGAATGGTAGTTCTTAAGTTTTCTTCCAGAGTTTTTATACTTTTAGGTTTTACATTTAAGTCTTTAATCCATCTTGAGTTGATTTCTGCATACAGTGTAAGGAAGGCGTCCAGTTTTACTCTTTTGCATATTGCTAGCCTTTTATCTCAGCACTATTTATTGAATAAGGAGTCCTTTTCCTATTGCTTGCTATTGTTGGTTTTGTCAAAGAGCAGATGGTTGTGTGTGGCTTTATTTGTGGGTTCTCTAATCTGTTCTGTTGGTCTGTATCTCTGTTTTTGTACCAGTAACATGCTGTTTTGGTTACTATAGCCTGGTAGTACAGTTTGAAGTCAGGTAACATAATATCTCCAGCTGTGGTCTTTTTGCTTAGGATTGCCTTGGCTATTCAGGCTCTTTAAAGAGTTTATGTAATATGATAGAAGTATGAGAGAAATAAGAAAAAATATTAATTAACAATAATTTTTTGGGAGATGATGCATTAAATAAGAGACTATTTTCAAATTTTGCTTTCTTTGGTAAGTCAGTATGTAGAGAATATGTTAATATTATCCAGTCTCCATAAGTGGACTCCTAGAAGACTCCTTTCAATTTCTTTGATAATTAGTTGCTGAATTGTACTGCTTGTATAAGATTACACTATAATGATGATATCTCTGAACTTACATCAACTTGCTTGTAAATAGTATTCTTTATGTCAGTAAGTTTTTTTAAAGAGCATAAACTTCTTTATCCTGAGATTTGATTTTCTTTAAAACAACCACTATTTGGGCATGAGGTATTTACTGATAAACTAGAAAAAATATTTTTATTATGCATGAATAATTTGTAAACATTGATAAAATAAATCATACTGCAGCAGATAAGCAGCCAGAGCCAACACTTGCACATTTGCAAATAAATATATATTGACACATGATTTTCAACAAAAACATGCACAGCAATATTTATAATTATGGAAAACCTGGTCTTTAATTATACACCAGTTAATTGTCTCAATAATTAATAATTATTCATGTAAAATGAGTAACACTAGGAAAGCTACTTTGCTTCCTGGATATCAATGGGATATTTTCATATAATGAGCTTTCTAACAGAAATTTATTGGTAATTTTTAACTGACATGGTGACCCTTTACTTATTTGGAATAAAAGTATGTTGAATAAAGCCACTTTGTCTACATCATTATTACTAGGTAATCTGTTAATAGGGTTAGAATTCCCAGAACTTGAGATCAGTTTCACTGTAATCTTTTCTGATAGAGGTCTAGGAATCACTTGTTAAAATGTAGGTATCTCTGGCATTAGCTAATAAATATCAATTATCTATTATCATCATAGCATTGGCCATAGTATTAACTGCATTCATCTAGCTGGGCTCTTCAGGAGACTATGTTGGGAAATAATTGTCTAGGAGTCTCTTATGTTTCTGCATGTCTTGACAGTAAAGTCACTGACTGCCCTTTGTTCTGGATCATCTTTTCAAGGATTTTTCCATTGCAAACTACCTTGGAAGATAGAAATGGTGTCTCTTTCCAGAGCAAAAAATTGCTTTCTGCCTAGTATAATAAATTAATGTCTTTCACCAAAGCAAAGTTTAGGTAGGTTTCTTGCATCCCATTATAAAATACTTTTTCCTAAGCTTGAGATTCCTCAACAAAAACCCACTGTGTGGAACATCCATCTAGATTTCTACACATCATTTCCCTGTGACTCGAGTGCCAAAAGGAATGAATGTAACCAGTAAACTCATGCTGCTTGCTGAGCTATGAATAATGAAGGCTTTTGTCTCTGAACAAGTGTTTCACATTTTCTACCAGCATCCATGAAACTGAAGCAGGCTGACTCATTAGCTTATAAGTAGGATGCTATCACAAACCATTCAGCATTCTTGACAGGCCACAAAGGAGATAACATTCTGTGTCGGGAAAGTGAAAAAAGGGATAGATCTAGAATGTGGGTAGTCTATGGAGAATAAGTACACATGTTTTGTCTGGATGCAGAAATATGTAGAAAGTGAGGGATACTGGAATCTCAAGGGAAAAAGTTTGAAGAAGAGAGGATAATTTCAGAGAAGAATGAAGGGACTTTATAAGAGACAATGATCCATTTTACCTTTTTTGAAATTTACAATCTAATGCCTTTTAATTCTTTAGCATGAGGAGAAGGTAGGGCTTATGATCAGGCTTGATGACCCTAGAATATGAAAAGGGAAAGTCTTATTGTCAATTGGTGTCCCTGGAGAGATGAAATAAATTGTGCTAAAATAAGAAAACACTCTTTTAAATGAAAAGAAGATTGAAATTAAGTAAAGCCATCAAAGAAAATAATGAAATACGTTTCTATGCTGCAGTAACAAGTGAATAAACAGTCATAAAAATACTCAGGCCTTCTAACTATCCCCATCCCCCTTCCACTTTCAGTCCATTTTCCATAGAGCAACTAGAATAATTCCTCTAAAATCCAAGCCAGATCCTATCAGTCTACTGTTCAAAATTCTTCCTGTGCATTCCTAGAGTTTTCAAAACTAAACCCAAATTTACTCTCCATGTCATATAAAGTCCACCAGGACTTGGTTGCTTACTATCTCTCTGGCTTCATCAGTGATCATTCTTCCACTCATTTTCTCATCTCCAGCCACTCTGGCCACCTTGCTATTCATCATACATGCCAAGATTTCTCTCATCTTGGAGACTTTGTACTTGCTGTTTCCCCTATCTGGAGCACTTCCCCACTATAGATCCTTTTGGCTTGCTTACTTATATCTTCCAGGGTTTTGTTGTTGTTGTTGTTAAATTGTTCTTTTTAAGAAAGACTTTCTGACCCCCATCTGTAAAATAGCGCTTATTTGCCAACTGTCTCTCTCTATTCTGTTTTTTATTCTTTTTAAAAATTATACTTAATGCCACATGACATAATATATGTACACATGTACACATGACTTGTAAATGCACACACATGTGCACATAGCCACTTCTAGGTTACTTCATCTGCCATGTATATGAACATCTAAAAATTTCCTTTGTATGTGCATTTGATCAGGTGACATTTTTCAGGAAGCAGTTGATGATTATGTCCTCACTTACAGTTTTACAAAAATGAGTTTATCATTCAACAAGGCATCTGATATTTGATAAATAGAGTGACCACAAAGTTTACTACTCAAAGGAGCCTAGAGAACAGCACCGTGAGAATAAAAGATATAGTTGATAATTTCTTTAGGATACAGGCAAACTTGGATTTTCCTAGACAAACCAGGAGGCATAGTTATCCTATTGATAAGTGATACTGGTTGGGAATTCAGGCAAGAAGCTTCCTCCTATGCCAGGATTGCCCCACTCCACCAATGTTTTATGCTTCCCTTTATGCTTCAAGACTCTACTCCTACTTCACTTCCTTTCTGAGACCTTTGAGGATGCCATTACGCCCTTAAGGGTCAGAAAAGACAGTTACCATTGTCTTTCTCTCAGACTTTTTACATATCTAAATTCAGTTGAGAGACCCCTCATGTCCTAGTAGTGCCTAACTCCCATTAGACTCTCAATAAATCTCCACTGTATGATTTAATTAATGACTTGAGGCTAACTTCTTACAGAAACGTTCAGATCCATCTGGGAATGGGGCTTGGGTTGGATATCAGACCACAAAAACCACTAACACGTTGATGGAGAGAGTCAATAGTCTCTTGATGCAGGTCTCGGTCCTGACCCTATTATCAGAGATGAAAGTTCTGACCTTTATATCTGAGAGAGTGATGCTCTACACCACAAAATTCCAAGGGAAAACTCATTGTTTTTTCAAGATAGCTTTCTTTTTTTTTTCTTGGCCAACTTCACATTTTTCCTGAAAGGCAAGAAGCCAACCGCCTGTCTTTCTAGCAGCCATTTGAGTTGCCTGCTTTACTCTCCTCTGGAGCTTAGCAATTAACCACTACTAGAAATCCTCTGGTCAGGACTCTAGGAAGTCTTTTAATACCATCATTTCTTCAATTTTCTCTACTAAGGAAGTCTTCACAATTCATTAACTGAGTATCAATTCCAGCATAATCTTTCTGTATATTTTTCTTAAACCTGCAACATTTCACCTTCTAGGCATTGAAAATCTATCAGATAAGTTCTTTTAATCATTTTATTTTCTTGTTTTATTTTGTTGTTCTTTTCCCCCTTTTTTCTTAATAAGAATATCCTTATTTATGGGGGAGTCATCTCTTTTGCTAGAAAAAGAAAAACCTTTAGAAAAGAAATCACTAAACAGTGGTTTGTTATTATTATTATTATTTTTGGTGGGTGGGGAGAGTGCTTAACAAACACGCCAGGTTATTTTACTTCCAAGAATAGTAAAGGAGCCATGAGAACAAAAACCATGGTCTTATTATCAGTTCATCTTAGAACATAACTCCATATTGTATAGATCCTGGTGTTCAAAAAACACAAAGAGCTGAAATGTCTAATATGGTAATCACTAATTTAGGTGGCTAGTTCAAATTGAGATGTATTATGTGTTAAATGCACACTGATTCCAAGACACAATGTATAAAAAAGAATGTAAAATATATTATGAATACTTTTTATATTGATTGCATATTGAACTGATAATATTTCCTATATAGTATGTTAAATAAAATACTTTTTTTTGAGACGGGGTCTGGTTACGTTGCCCATGCTGGTCTTGAACTCTTGGCCTCAAGTGATCCTCCTTTTTCACCCTCCCAGTAGCTGGGATTACAGGAGTGCACCACTGCAACTGGCTAAAATACGTTTTTAAAATATCACTTGTTTATTTTTATGTATTTAATGTGGCTAGTAGAGAAACTTAAAATTACATATGCAATTCACATTATATTTCTTTCGGAAAGCACTGACTTAGAGGATTAACAACAATAATCAATAAAAATAGCTACGCAAAACATTTAATTCTTTCTGCCTAATGATTATTATACACATTGATATCCCTCTTTTCGAAGGATTATAGAGTATGCCTTTGTTTCATGCTCACTGTTTTGAGTTCTAGCGCTGCTTTGATAATTTAGGCGTCTGTTGGTTGTCTTTGGCAAGTGGCTTAACCTCATGAGCTCTAATTTTCTCATTTGTAAAATCTGGTAGTATCGATATCCACCAATACAGGGTATTTTGAAAGTATTTGATTCATAGTAAATATTATAAGTATTTTATTCATCTTGTTTTATACGAAGTTGTATTATTTTACTATTCAATTATGTTTTACATGTTTAAATATTTGGTTAGACATTTTGGCTGAATGGAAACCTGCCTAATATCTTTAAAAGAAGAAATATGTGATTAACTTCATCATCTGGTAGAAAAAGATTCTGAAAGGTAGAAAATTTGTGGAGAAGAAGGTAAAGAAGTTGAGTAAGTATGCAGCAAACATACCAAAGCACCTATGCCCAAATATATACTGTATGTGTCAAGGTAGTCTCTCTCTGTTTTTATTTTCATATTTAGTAGTAACCTGCATAAGTATATATTTTATGCAAATTTCCTTCAAGTACTGATTTTCAGATAATTTTGTCAAGTTGATGCATTCTTCTTTTCAAATTCTTCCATAAATACCATATATACTAGGGACGCACTTGCCCTGGATTCATGTTTAAATGTTTAATTAAGATAAAATTCTATCTAACACATTTTCTAAACACTCTGTGGGTGGCTTGCTTATAGGCAATGACTATTCCTGGGAAGCCCCTGTGTTTAAAAGCCCTTTCACCTCACCTGCAACCAGGAATACTCAATTCATCCTGGCCTGGCATGCAAACCCATGAGATGCACTTGCCTCTCAATTAAAGACATGCATTTATTTCTTCTGAAAATGTCTTCAAAGTCTTGACCCATATATTAAGAGTGAACACATACTTCCAGGACTATTGAGCCCTGCCAAGGAACACAGACAAAGTCTTAGAGGCAGATAGGCAAACTCTCAAATATGTCTCAGCTCAAGTGTCATTTCTGGTCTTCAACTGTGGCATATTCATAGGCCATAAATAGACTCTCTCTACCTAAGGTTCACACATGGCAGAAAACATCCAAGATTTAACAAGGAAGAAAGGAAAATCAATACTCATTTTTATCTCATTTTTCCCTTTTTTACCAAACAGTCTTAGGTCACCTCCATTGCTATCTCATTGCTTTCTTCACTTAATCCTCTGATGACTTCTCTTTACCATTTGTACTCTGGACCTAATCTCTAATATAGTCCTCAATTTGTTCATTTTTATTTTTAAAACTTTTCTTTTGAAACTGTTTTCAAAGTCAATTGTCTTTCATATTAAATAGCCATTTATTATCAACCTCTAAATGTACATCAGTAGTTCCCACATTTGAGCCTGCATCAGAATCACCTGGAGGTTTGTCAAAACTCAGAGTTTCTGATTTAGTAGGTTTGGGATGGGATGTAAGCATTTGCATTTCTAACAAGTTCCAAAGTGATGCTGAAGCTCTTTGAGAACTGCTGACTTAAGCAATGCTTTTTGGGGCCATCATCATGACAGCTAGTTTGAAGTAATATAACTATCATGACTGATTTCTACTTAGGTTTTGGGCGATTGCATTGAAAGCAAGATCCCCAGCATTGGAAGTTTGAAGGCTTGAGGAGACTGGGGCTATAGTGCTGGGTCAGTGCTCCATATGGTTGATACACAATGGCCATGAGGACTAGTGGATTAGTTGGGGAGTATTTTTTTTTTTTTTTAATGCTCTGAAGTGAGAAATAGTTGGCTACTGCAAAAGATTATTCTTCTATCTTTTTTTCCAGGTGTCTGCTGTGTGCTTGCTAATTAAATTGAATAATCTATAATACACTGCTTAGAAAAGCAGGAATTTGTCATATTTGGACCAAAACAGAACAAAATTAAAAAATAAGCTAGATAGCCTGTCTTTTGCTCTCCTTTTATTTAATTTAAATAAAAGAAGTAGGATAAATACTAGGTTGTATCATTTTTCACAAATTTAGCTCTTAAAGAATATCATTTCTCTCTGGTTAAAAGCCTGTGGGCTCAGTACCATGGCCCTCATGGTCTTATTTCCCCATTCTCTCTCTTGTTTCCTCCTCTTTTCTAAATGTATATTTCTATGGTGACTCAGTTTTTGGTTACCTAGTATTTTACTGTTACTTCAGCAGAAACATGAAGGAGGCTTTTCAATTAGGCCTTCCAGCCTCTAAATTGTTACATGCCATAAGGGACATTAGTGCCCATAAACCACAAACTAACCAGTGAAAACTGAACTGCTGGTTGCATTTATAATACAGAAGGAAATGCAATATGTGAAAAATCATGGAGGAATATATTTTCCTAATATATTCTGAAAATGTGTGGTTAGGGATTTTTTTCTTTTCTTTTTTAATAATTTAGTTTGGAATGGATTGCACTAGATGATAGCTTGATCAATTTTGCTGACAGGGGCCAGTAGGGTAAAATGAATTCTAATTGTTTATTTTTAAAAATCAATGTCTTCCAGTAATGTCGGGAACTAAATGCACTATGGTAAAGAGGATATGCTAACTAAAGCCATGTTTGATGAGTGTTTCATTTCCTTGTCAGTTGTTTTAGTTGAGTCCAAGTCAGCATTATCTTTCTGAATGGATATAGGGCTTATCTACACACTTCCAATATAGAAAGTCAAAATGATCTCAGTCAATGAGTTAAACTGTATGCTTCACCTTGCCTGTTTGCTTAGTTTCATCCATCTCCCAGCTGCCTAAATTCCAAGTATTCAGATTCTCCTTCATTTTTAAATGACTCATGTGTTCAAGGTTTAAAAAATGACAGCACAACCACCATTTGTCCCAAACTGTGATGATTAAATATAGCAACTCACTTACTCAGATGGCTAGTGCAGACAGAAAAAGAGGGAGACAGTGAAAGGAAATTGGAATTGTTAGGAATCCTATCCATTACTCATATCTTTTTTATTCCTTGTTCTTATCATTCTATTAGGTCTTTATGTGGCTATCTCTTTAAAGACAAAGAACAACGAAGATTGAGCCCAGCATCTTGCTATTAAGGAAAAGTGAGTTCTTTCCCATTTCTCATAAACTAAATTAGACCAAATAAATATTGTATTTCCCTTGTACCTATTTTTTGTTCATCTTACAAATATTGCAAGTCTAGGGCTACAAATCAAAGACAAGTCATATATTTGTCTTGATTACCAACTATTTTAATGTTTACAATTATGGCTGTCACATAGAGCTTTAGCTTGAAATTCTTCTTCTTCTTCTTCTTCTTCTTCTTCTTATTATTATTATTATTATTATTTGGGTGGGGAGGGATGGAGTCTCACTCTGTTGCCCGGGCTGGAGCACAGTGGCACGATCTTGACTCACTGCAACCTCTGCCTCCCGGGTTCAAGCAATTCTCCTGCCTCAGCCTCCTGGGTAGCTGGGATTACAGGCATTCACCACCACTCCAAGCTAATTTTTGTATTTTTAGTAGAGACAGGGTTTCACCATATTGGCCAGGCTGACCTTGAACTCTGGACCTCGTGATCTGCCTGCCTCGACCTCCCAAATTTGTAGAATTACAGGTGTGAGCCACTGCACCCCGTCGAAATTATTTTTTAGTCCAAATTGCCACCATTCTACTGCTGTGTGGTTAGGGTTTGGGTTCTATATGAAGAGTCCCATAGTTATTATCTCCTGCCATAGGCTGGGCAGAGGTGCTATAAATTTGTTTTCATTGTTAGTTATAATTTATACTCTTCTAAGGTAATGATGCACATATAAGTTAAGCATAGCAATAAAAATTTGCTTCAAACAAATAAACAAAATGCCTATTTTTAGCGTGAAAAATGTACAAAGAATGTACATTTTAGACCCATAAAAAGGATATGGGGCATTCTCTTTCCTACCCCAATATACATATTCATTTCCTTCAGCTCACTGAAACTTCATTTTATGAACTTACTTAATGTAAATAAACAAGTGAAAAAATAAACAAATAAACTTCTTGGTGCCATTCTAAATGTCTCAACTATGTTGCAATTAAGTGTCTTGTATCAAAAATTTTAAGAAAACTAAAAGTTGAAACTAAAAGGTGTTAATCAATCACAGGACAATGATTTTATGCCTTTATTTAAAAAATAAAGGTGAAATGGAACTTTGCTTTTCTACAATATCCATTAACTGCCCTTTTAAAAAAGAAATACAGAAAAGTATAAATTCATAGTAATACATTGATTTAGGATAGAAATATACACACAAAAATGTTACTGCTGAAAAATCTAAAGACTCCACCAAAAAACTGTTAGGACTGGTAAACAAATTCAATAAAAATGCAGGATACAAAATCACCATACAAAAATCAGTAGCATTTTTATGTTCCAACAGCAAACAACCCAAAAAGGAATTAAGAAAGCAATTCTATTTACAAAATTAAACAAACACATACCTAGCGATAAACTAAATCAAAGGAGGGAAAGTTATTTACAATGAAAAGTATAAAGTTGATACCAGAAATTGAAGCAGACACAGAAAAATGGAAAACTATTCTGTGTGGATTGGAAGAATCAACATTAGTAAAATGTCTACATTACCCAAAGTAATCTAGATTCAATGCAATCCCTATCAAATATCAGTGACATTTTTCACAGACATAGAAAAAAATCCTAAAATTCAAGTGGAATTACAAAAGACCCAGAATATCCAAAGTCATCCTTAGCAAAAGGAACAAAACTGGAGTAATCACATTACCTGACTTCCAATTATACTACAGAACATCATGGTACTGGCATAAAAATAGACACAGAGACCAATGGAACAGAGTAGAAAATCCAAAAACAAATCCAAATCCATATATCTACAGTGAACTCATTTTCAACAAAGGTGCCAATAACATATATTAGGGAAAGGATAGTCTCTTCAATAAATAGTGCTGGAAAAACAGGATATCCACACACAGAAGAAAGAAACTAGATCCCTATCTCTCACCATATACAAAAACCAAATTCAAATTAATTGAAGACTTATATCTAAAACCTCATACTGTGAAACTACTAAAAGAACACACTGATAAACTCCCCAGGACATTACCTTGGGCACAGATTTCTTGAGTAATTCTCCACAAGCAAAGGCAACCAAAGCAAAAATGGACAAATGGAATCATATCAAGTGAAAATGCTTTCACACAGCAAAGGAAACAAAAAAGTGAAGAAACAACCTCACAAAATGGGAGAAAATATTTGACAACTAGCCATCTGACAAGAAAGTAATAACCAGAATATATAAGGAGTTCAAACAACTCTATAAGAAAAAGTCTAATAACCTGATTTTAAAAAGGGCAAATATTTGAATAGATATTTCTAATAACAAGGCATACAAATGGTAAACAGATGTATTAAAAGATGTTCAACAGCAATGATGATCAGAGAAATTCAAATCAAAACTACAATGAAGAATCATTTTACCCTAGTAAAAATGGCTTTTATCTAAAAGAAAGATAAAAATGAATGCTGGTGGGGATGTGGAGAAAAGGGAATCCTCCTACATTGTTGGAGGGAATTACAACTCTTACAACCACTAAGGAGAACAGTGTGGAGGTTGCTCTAAAAGCTAAAAATAGAGTTATCATATGATCCCACAATCCCACTGCTGGGAATATACCCAAAGGAAGGAAATCAGTATATTGAAAGGATATCTACATTCCCATGTTTATTGAAGCACTATTCACAATAGCTAAGATTTGGAAAAACTTACATGTTATCAACAGACAAATGCATAAAGAAAATGTGGTACATATGCACAATGGAGAACTAATCAACCATACAAAAAGAATGAGATCCTGTCATTTGTTACAACATAGATGGAACTGGAGGATGACACTATGTTAAATGAGATAAGCCAGGCACAGAAAAACAAACTTGGCACATTCTCATTTATTTGTGGGAGCTAAAAGTAAAAACAACTGAAATCATGGAGACAGAGAGTAGAATGATGGTTACCAGAAGGTTGGAAAGGTAGTGGAGTGCAGGGGTAATGGGGATCATTACTGGGTACAGAAATATAGCTAGATAGAGAAAATAAGATCTATTATTTGATAGCACAGCAGGGTGACTGCAATCATCATTAATTTATTGTACATTTTTAAATAACTAAGAGTATAATTGGAATGTTCATAACACAAATAAATGATAAATGCTTGAGGTGATGAAGAGCCCATTTACCTTCATGTGATTATTACATATTCTATACCTGTATCAAAGTATCTTCTGTACCCAATAAATATATATACCCACTATGTATCCATAAAAATTAAAAATACAATTATTTAAAAATTAAATTATATATAATTCCATCTGCAAACCATGGACAGTTAGGAGATTTTTGTTTTACTGTGGTTTTCACCATTATTCTTTAAAATACCTTGTCCCTCCTTCTAGCAATATTTCAATTTTAGATTAAATGAGTTGTTATAAGTAGAGGTCTAATTCAATTAACTAAAAAATATTTTAGTCTAGCTAATTGTATTAAACTATATAAAATGTGGGAGCAAAAGAAGATGTACACTATTTAAAATATAACACATTTCTGGGAGGCTAAATTGGGGCTAAATTGGTCATTCTGCCATATTATTATTCATGAAAAAGAATACTCTCCCTCAAAAATATGAATATTTGCCATCCAAGGGGCATATATAAACAGAGTAGAAGAGAACGCCTCTAATTATTTTTACCAAGGACACTGCTAGATTGCCTATTTCCTGGTGTTCTGATATCATACTTATCAAACAACCTTCAGATTTAAATTTGACTATCCATGTAGTTGTTCCACAGGGAAAGAATAAGCTAACCATTAAATGTAGATATTCAGTTTATTTGGAAGAGTTTTTTTATATAAATGAATACATTTTAATTTCAATTTTATGCATTAGCCCCTTGAGATTGGTTAGCTTGAATATAACCCAGAGAGACTGATTAATTCTCAATTCATTGATAAAATAGAATTTCTCATCACTCGAAACTGACAATGAGATATTGGAAATAGTGACAAAATCAAGGTGCTATTTTAGACGGGGCTTCCCAGATATTAGAAGACTGAATTCAATTCATGAAAAAACGAGGTGGCAAATAATGTGTGTCATGAAAAAATACTTGGGAAGTAAAATCACTACTTTAATATAACTGATGGGGAAATGCATAAGTATATGATACTGTCTATAATGCTGGGAGTAAAGGTAACAAATCAATAAAATAGTCCTATCTTTATTCAATGCAATGCTGTTCAACCCTTCTTGCAGGTGGTAGGTGTCATATTATTTTAGGGATGCTATAATAAAATAGCATAAACTGAGTAGCTCATAAAAAGCAGAAGCAGAAATTTATTTCTCACAGTTGTGGAGTCTGTGAAGTACAAGATCAAAGCACCAACAGATCCAGCGAGTTCCCACTTCCTGGTTCACAGAACAATGCCTTCTTGCTGTGTCCTGGCATGGAGGACGAGGTCAACAATCTCCGTCAGGCCTCTTTTATAGGGCATAAATTCCATTCATAAGTTTGAAGTCCTCATGATCTAATCACCTTCTGAACCCCACCTCTTAATACCATCACCTTGGAAGTTACAACTTCAACATATAAATTTTGAGAGGGCACAAACATTCATAGTATAGCAGCAGATGAGGCCATCTAGAGAGTGCTTACATAAGCCAGTACCACAGCATACTTCCAGCAGCCAGAGCTTAACAGGCAGACATTTTGCTAAGGAAGGGATGACATGGACCAAGCCAGATGCTAGTTTCTTGGCCTGCCACAGTAACAGTGAGGGAAAAGCCAAAGATGAACTTTTGAATCATGAGGCTGAGAGTGATAATCTATAAGAGAGATTAGAATTGAAACAGCTGGTCAATATTAAAATGCTGAGGGAAAGATATTGTAGTCGAGTGAACTGGGAAGGACTCATCATATTTATGCTCTAGATTTTCTCATCAGCCTTCAGTAGAACTATAACCTTCCAAACTGTGCAGTTGAGTTCAGTTTTGTCCTGACTACTTGGAGCATCAGGTATGTGATGATTAATTTTATGTATCAAATTAACTGGGCCACAGAATGTCCAGACATTTGGTCAGAGATTATTTTGAGTGTGTCTCTGAGGGTGTTTCTGGATGATAGTAATATTTGATTAGGTAGAGTGAGTATAAAGCAGATTGTTCTTTCTAATGCGAGTTAGCTTCATCTAGTCAATTAGAAACACAAGTAGAACCAAAAGTCTGAATAAGGAGGAACTTCTGCCTGACTGCTTGAGTAGGAACATTGGTCTTCCTAGCTTTTGGACTATGATTGGAACAACATATTGGCTTTCCTGGATCTCCAGTTTGCCAACTGCAGATCATGAGATGTCTCAGCCTCCAAAATCATGTAAGCCAGTTTCTTGTAATAAATCAGTAAATTTCTTTTTCTTTATAGATAGGTTGATAAATGTAGATATAAATATAGATTGAATAGATACAGATATAGGTTTTCTGAATCTCTTTTTGATTCTGTTTCTCTGGAGAACTCTAATGCAGTTCTTTTGGTACCAAGAAGTGGGGTGCTGCTGTAAGAATTGCCTAAACATAAGGAAGTGGCTTCAGAAATAGGTGATGGGTAAAGGATGAAAAAGTTTTGAGGTACATAGAAATACGGATGTTAAAAGTGATTTTGATGAGTCTCAGATGAAAGTGAAGAATATACTACTGAAAATCGGAGAAAAGGAAATTCTTATACGGTGGCAAATAACTTGGCTGAACTGTGCTCTAGTGTTTTGTGGAAAGTTGAACTTGTGAGTAATAAAACTGGATATTTAGCTGAGGAGATTTCTAAACAATGTTACTGAAGAAGCAGCTTGTATCCTCCTGACTGTATTAAAATGTACAAGGAAAAAGTCAAATTGAAGGATTTGTTAAAAAGAAAAAAAAAACCTGAACTTGGAGATTTGGATAATTCGTAGCCTATTCATATTCAAAAAATTAGAAAACAGTGTTCTAACGAGAACACCATGGGTATGGCTAGACTATTAATTGAGTTAATAGGATTATGAAAGTAGAAACACTGCCAGTTCAAACTGGAGAGGATGAAGATGGGACAAAAGGAAGGAACACTATCAGACTTCTTGAATTTGACCGGACGAGATGATAGAGGTATTTGGCTGCAAATGTATCCTCTTTTTTTTTTTTTTTTTTTTCCTTTTTTTTTTTAATACTTTAAGTTCTAGGGTACATGTGCACAACGTGCAGGTTTGTTACATATGTATACATGTGCCATGTTGGTGTGCTGTACCCATTAACTGGTCATTTACATTAGGTATATCTCCTAATGCTATCCCTCCCCCTGTCCCCTCCCCACAATAGGTCCTCTTCTTAAAGAAGACAGAAAAATGACCCTGAATGAGATTCAGATATCAGGGCCACTGGCTAAGTTTCAGCAGCCAGATGGCCTCAACCTGGGATGATTCTGCCACTCTTATGGAACTGGATGGCAGGACATTGAGCCAAAGAGGTTGATTCTTGAGCCTTAAAATCTATAATGGCAATTGCTTTGCTAAATTTTGGATTTGCTTGGGACCCATCACACTTTCTTTATTTCAATTTATTTCTTTTGGAATGAAAATTTCTATCTTATGTCTGCCCCACCATTGTATTTTGGAAGCCAGACATAAGTTGTCTGGTTTCACAAGTTCACAACATGAGAAGAATTTTGCCTTAGGATGAATCATTCCTTGAGTCTCATCCGTTTCTGCTTTAGATGTTGTTTTGATGAGACTTTGCACTTTAGACTGTAGAGTTCATGCTGGGACATGAGCTATAGAATGAATGCATTTTGCATGTGATAATGACATGGATTTTGGAAGACCAGGGATACAGTGGTATATGTTGTAGCCCTAACCCCAAATGTAATGGTATTTAGGATGAGGCCTTTAAGAAATAATTGCATATATAGGAGAGACACCAGAGGACTTGCTCAGTCTGTCTCTCTCTGCTATGTGAGAAACCAGCAAGAAAGCAGCTACCTGTAAGCCAAGAACAGAGCCCTCACCAGAATCTAAACATGCTGACATCTTGATCTTGGTCTGACTCCAGACCTGTGAGAAAGTTAATTTCTGTTGTTTAATCCACCTAGTCTAGGGTATTTTGTATGCAGTCCACGCCGGCTAAGACAAAGAGAGACTGTCAGAGACTGGACATACAATACTGAAATCAGAAGAGAGGACTGCGTAAAAGAGTTTATCCAAAAGTAATTAGGGAGGAATGAGAATCATAATCACATATCAATGTTCATCTAGTCAGAAAAGGGACATGAGAGATGTGCAGGTAGGGGAATTGGTTCAAGGGAAAGTTTGAAGCCAGCAATAAGCTTATGATGTGCTTGAAAATGGTAACTTAAAAAGCTAGCTAAAAGGGAGGGTTTTTGAAGGAAGACATAAAGGCTCAAAGTCCGTTTTGGGCCATAGGGTGATGAATCATGTTTTAAGATGATGCATGCATTTCCGAGACACTATGCATTGTCTGGTTTGGTGGCTGTAGGGATAAATTTATACTGATCTTTCCATACTTTTTTCTATACTACTTCTTGAAAGTAATACAGTAGGACAATTGAAGTCCTTTTAAATCTCAAGGTACTCTGATCCAATTGCGCATTTTTAACATGCCTGACTGAGAGGAAGAACATAGTCTGTAATATATAAAAAGATATTAAATGGTGGTAAAAACTATCAAAGCTGTGACCTTCAATTTGCTGACAACACTATTTAGTATAGTGATCACCAAATTGGGTCTACAAACTCCTCAGGAGTATGCAATGTGATCTACGAGACCACTGTCAGAAAAAAAAATAGTGGCATGTTTATGTTCTTATTTATGTTTTGGAAAATATTTTAAGATATGCATCACATAGCAATTATATGCTATGAAGCAATTATATACTTATGAAGGTGTATTTAAAACATTTGCAAATAGAGTTGTGCAACATAAGATTTTAAAGATCATTGCTTCAGCCAACTGAATTAATTCAGTAGATGAAAGATGACTGGTAGTGATATTAGGTGGTATTCCTGAGAAGTTGAAAATCAGCTGAAGGAATTTAAATATGGAAATTATAAAGTCAGATTATTTTCAGAGAGCTCATTCTGAAAATTCACTGGGATACAGGGTTAGGGATGACACTGAAAGGCAGTTTAAGCAGTCAATAACTTCTCTTCAGGTAGTGAGGGTTTGATCCAGAGGTAGTGAGGTTTTGATACTGAGAGGAAGGGACTGAGCAGATAAATAATGATCAGGTAAAATAAGCTGAATGTGGTGATTGAATGAGGATTATGAAAGAAAAGGAGAAGTGAAGGTTGCCTCCACAGTTTTTCATGTAGATGACCATTTAAACATTAATTGCAATGGATAATAAAACTAGGGAAGGTTTGTGGGTAATTTATGATCAGTACAGTTGTAACCATGTTGAGTTTGAGATACTCAAATCCCTTTTTAGGTGAAGATAAACAGAAAAGAGCTGGAATATGAGGCTTAGAGGAGAAGTCTAGATAAACATATTGATTTGAGAATCAGAACAGGTATTAGTGGAGGGGCTATGAAAGCATAAAGAGTAATAGTATAAGATAACACATGCAGGACCAAGAATGCCCCAAAATATTAAGAATATACATGTGCCAGGAAAACAAATACAAAGCACTTTACTTTATCTGATAAAAACTTTGTAATGTGACTTTTTTAAGGGAATGGGTGAAATGAAATGGTGATTCATAGTGATATGAAATGGTGACTCCTAGATAGTGACTTTTTTCCATTTTTGAAAGCATCTGCTATTCAAGATGACATCATGAGGTGTGAAAAAAAATTTCATCCTAAAGAATTGGTGGAATGGTAATTTTTTCTATGTTACAAAGAATAACGACATTAGAATAAATGTTGGAATTAAAATAGCTAAATACATGTGAATTTATGCATTTCATTTTGCAAAACATTGGCCAAAATCGGTTCAGATAAATTAAAATAACTCCATCTAAGTTAATATTGTACTTTATCATACCCTCAGGAAAATGTGTATGAAAAAAGTAGAAAATTTGTTGTTTTAACTCAGATAATAAAAATAGGCCATTCTTTTACTTTTTTGAGCCTTCGAATATATTGTTTAGCATAATTTCAACTTTTATTTTAGATCCAAGGAGTATACATACAGGTTTGTTACCTAGGTGTACTGCGTGATGCTGAGGTTTAGGGTACAACTGATCCTGTTGCTGCAGTACTGAGCATAGTACTCAATAGTAAGTTTCTCAACCCTTACCTCCCTCTCTCGCTCACCCCTCTAGTAGTCCCCGGTGTCTATTGTTGTCACCTTTACGCCCATGAGTACTCATTATTTATCACCTTCCTATAAGTGAGTATGTTTAGTATTTGTTTTTCTGTTTCCCTGTTAATTTACTTAGAATAATGACCTCCAGATGCAACCATATTGTTGCAAAAGATGTGATTTTATTCTTTTTTATGGCTATGTAATATTTCATAATGCATATGTATGACATTTTCTTTATATAATCCACCAATAATGGGTATGTAGGTGGATTCCATGTCTTTGCTACTGTGAATAGTGCTGCAAAGAACATATATGTGCATGTGTGTTTTGGCAGAAAGATTTATTTTCTTTTGGATATGTACCCAGTAAGGGGATTACTCAGTCAAATGACAGTTCTATTTTAAGGTTTTTGAAAAATCTGGAAACTTCTGTCCACAGTGGTTGAACTAATTTACATTCCCGCCAATAGTGTATAAGTGGTCCCTTTTCTCCAGAGTCTCACCAGTATTGTTTTTTGACTTTTAAATAATAGCCATTCTGATGGCTGTGAAATGGTATCTCATAATAGTTTTGATTTGTATTTCTCTGATGATTAGTGATGCTGAACATTTTTTCATGTTTTTCAGTCACTAGCATGTCTTCTTTTGAGAATTGTTATTCATGCCTTCCCCATTTTTAATGAGGCTATTTGGTTTTTACTTGCTGAAATGTTTAAGTTCCTTACAGATTCTAGACATTAGACCTTTGTTGGATGATCACTTTGTGAATATTTTCTTTCATTCTATAGGCTGTATGTTTACTCTGTTGATAGTTTCTTTTGCTGTGCAGAAGCAGTTTAGTTTAATTAGGTCCTATTGTCAATTTTCGTTTTCATTGCAATTGCTTTTGAGAACTTAGCTATACATTCTTTCCCAAGGCCATTGTACAGAAGGGTGTTTCCTAGGTTTTCTTCTAGCATTCTTATAGTTTGAGGTCTTACATTTTAATCTTTAATTCATCTTGGCTAATTTTGTATATAGAAATAGGTAAGGTTCCAGTTTCATTCTTCTGCATATGGCTAGCCAGCTATTCTGGCACCACTTATTAAATAGAGAATTATTTCCCTGTTGCTTAATTTTGTCAACTTTGTTGAAGATCAGATGGCTTTAGGTGTGTGGCTTGATTTCAGTGCTCCCTTTTCTTTTCCATTAGTCTATGTGTCTGCTTTTGCACCAGGACCATGCTGTTTTTGTTACTATAACCATATTCATCTGTTTTCATGCTGCTGATAAAGTCATACCTGAGACTGGAAAGAAGAAGAGATTTAAAGGACTTACAGTTCCATGTGGCTGGGGAGGCCTCACAATCATGGTGGAAGGAAAGGAGAAGCAAGTCCTGTCTTACATGGATAATGACAGTCAAAGAGAGAGCTTGTGCAGGGAAACACCTGTTTTTAAAACCATCAGATCTCATGAGACTCATTCACTATCACAAGAACAGTACAGGAAAGACTTGCCCCCGTAATTCAATCACCTCCCACTGGGTTCTCTCATGACATGTGGGAATTGTGGGAGTTACAATTCAAGATGAGATTTGGGTAGGAACACAGCTAAACTATATCATTCTGCCCCTGGCTCCTCCCAAAACTCATGTCCTCACATTTCAAAACCAATCATGCCTTTCCAACAGTCCCCCAAAGTCTTATCTCATTTCAGTATTAACTCAGAAGCCCACAGTCCAATGTCTCATCTGAGACAAGGCAAGTCACTTCTGGTTATGAGCCTGTAAAATCAAAAGTAAGTTAGTTACTTCCTAGATACAATGAAGGTACAGACATTGGGTAAATACATCCATTCCAAATGGAATAAATTGGCCAAATCAAAGGGACTACAGGCCCCATGTAAGCCTGAAATCCAGCAGGGAATTCAAATCTTAAAGCTCCAAAATGATATCCTTTGATTCTGTGTCTCACATCCAGGTCATGCTGATATAAGAGGTGGGTTTCTATGGTCTTAGGCAGCTCCAACCCTGTAGCTCTGCAGGGTTCAGCCTCCCTCCTTGCTGTTTTAATGGGCTGGCATTGAGTGTCTGTGGCTTTTCCAAGCACACAGTGCAAACTGTCCGTGAATCTACCATTCCAGGGGCTGGAGGAGGGTAGTCCTCTTCACCCAGCTCCATTAAGTGATGCCCCAGTAGGGACTCTATGTGGGGGCTCGAACCCCACATTTCCCTTCTGCACTGCCCTAGCAGAGGTTCTCCACGAGAGCCCTGCCCTTGTAGTAAACTTCTGCCTGGACATCCATGTGTTTCTATACATCTTCTGAAATCTAGGGGGAGTTTACCAAATCTAATTTCTTGACTTTTGTGCATCCATAGGCTCAACGCAACTTGGAAGCTGCCAAGGCTTGAAGCTGGCACCCTCTGAAGCCATGGTGCAAGCTCTACCTTGGCCCCTTTTAGTCATGGCTGGAGTGTCTAGGACACAGGGAACCAAGTCCCTAGACTGCACACAGCATGAGGACCCTGAGTCTGGATCATGAAATCATTTTTCCTCCTAGGCCTACAGGTCTGTGATGGGAGAGGCTGCCATGAAGACCTCTGCCATGCCTTGGAGATATATTCCCCACTGTCTTGGAGATTAACATTTGGTTCCTCATCACTTATGCAAATTTCTACAGCCTGCTTGAATTTTTCCTCAAAAAATAAGATTTTCTTTTCTATCACATTTTCAGGCTGCAAATTTTCCAACCTTTTATGTTTTGCTTCTCTTGTAAAACTGAATACCTTAACCAGCACCAAAGTTACCTATTGAATGCTTTGCTGCTTAGACATCTATTCTGCCAGATACCCTAAATCATGCCTCTCAAGTTAAAAGTTCCATAAATTTCTAGGCAGGGGAAAAATGGCACCAGTCTGTTTGCTAAAACATAACAAGAGTTACCTTTGCTCTAGTTCCCATGGTGGAAGGCAAGGAAGAGAAAGTCACATTTTACACAGATAGCAGCAGGCAAAGAGAGACCTTGTGGAGGGAAACTCCTATTTTTAAAGCCATCAGATCTCATGGGACTCATTCACTATCATGAGAACAGCACAGGAAACAGCTGCATCCATAATTCAATCACCTCCCACTGGGTTCCTCCCATGACATGTGGGAATTGTGGGAGTTACAATTCAAGATGAGATTTGGGTGAGGACACAGCCAAACTATATTAGTAGCCTTATAGTATAGTTTGAAGTTGGGCAATGTGATGCCTCTGGCTTTATTGTTTTGCTTAGGATTTCATTGGCTATTCGGGCTTTTTTTTTTTTTTTTGGTTCTATATGAATTTTAGAATAACTTAGAGTAATTTTGTCTAGTTATGTGAAAAATGGCCTTGATAATGTGTTATGTGAAAAATGTGCCTTGAAATGGTGTTAAATATGTAGTTTGCTTTGGACAGTGTGACCCTTTTAATGACATTGACTCTTCAAATCCAAGAGCATGATATGTTTTTCCACTTGTTTGTGGTGTCTTCTCTGATCTCTTTCAGCAGTGTTTTGTAGTTATACTTGTGGAGAACTTTTACTTTCTCGGTTAGATATATTTTTAGGTATTTTTTGTTTATTTATATTTTGAGGCTACTGTAAATGTTATTGCATTCTTGATTTGGCTCTCAGCTTCAACGTGATTGGTATAGAAATGCTACTAACTTTTGTACATAATTTTGTATCCTGAAAGTTTACTGAAGCCATTTATCAGTTCCAGGAGCCTTTTGGCCAAGCCTTTGGGGTTTTCTATTTATTGACATCAATGAAGAGAGAGTTTGGCTTTATCTGTTCCTATTTGGATCTATTTTAATTCTTTCTCTTGCCTGATTGCTCTGGCAAAGATTCCATGATTATACTGAACAGGAGTGGTGAGAGTGGAGATACTTGTCTTGTTCCAGTTCTCAAGGAGAATGCTTCCAGTTTTTCTCCATTAAGTAAGATTTTGGCTGTGTGTTTGTCATAGATGGTTCTTACTATTTTTAGGTATGTTTCTTTGATGCTTAGTTTCTCCAGAATATTCCACCCATCAAATACAGAATATACATTCTTGACATATACACATAGAACATACTCCAAGATTGATCACATGCTTGGCCATTAAGCCAGTCTCAATAAATTAAAAAAAAATCAAAGTAATACCAACCACTTTCTTAGTGGAAAAAAAATAGAAATCAATATCAATATCAAGAGTATCTCTCAAAACCACATATTACCTGGAAATTAAACAACTTGCTCATGAAAGACTTTAGGTAAGCAATGAAATTAAAGAATAAATTTAAAAGTCATTTAAATTAAACAGAAATGCATCATACCAAAATCTCTGGGATGCAGCAAAAGCAGTTTTAAGGTGAAATTTTAGAGAGTTAAATGCCTACCTCAAAAAGTTAGAAAGATCTCAAATTAAAGATTTAACATCACACCTATAGGAGCTGGAGAAACAATAATGAAGTAACTCTAAAGATAGCAGAATAAAAGAAATAACTAAAATCAGAAAAGTGCTGAATGAAATTGAGACACAAAAATTTATACCAAGTAACAACAAAACCAAAAATTCGTTAATTGAAAGAATAAACAAGATCGATAGACTGACCAGTTTGACCAATAAAAAAAAGAGTGAAGATCCAAATAAGCACAGTCAGAAATAAAAAGGGTGACATTATAACTGATCCCACAGAAATACAAAAGATCCTCGGAGACTATTGCGAGCACTTCTGTGCACACAAACTAGACAATCTAGAGGAAATTGATAAATTTCTTAAAACACAAACCTTCTAAAATTGAATCAGGAAGAAACTTAAACCTTGAATAGACCAATATCAAGTGCCTAAATTGAGTCAGTAATAAAAAACCTACCAACCATTAAAAGCCCAGACCCAGTGAATTCACAGCAGAATGCTTCCAGATATACAAAGAACAGTTGTTACCAATCCTTCTGAAACTATTCCAAAATATTGAGGAGGAAAGAATCCTCCCTAACACATTCTAAAACCTGACAAAGACACAAGGAAACAACAAAAGTACAGGCCAATTTCTATGATGAACCTAGAGACAAAACATACTCAGCCAAATACTAGGAAATTGAATCCAGCAACATATCACAATGTTAATCCACTGTGATCAAGTAGGCTTCATTCCTAGAATGTGAGGCTTGTTCAACATGTGCAAACCAATAAATGTGATTCACCACATAAACAGAATTAAAAACAGTAACTGTATGATCATCTCAATGGACGTGGAAAAAGCTTTCCACAAAATCCAACATTCTGTCATTATAGAAGCCCTTATGAATATCCTTTTTCTTCATCTTAAATTTTCTTCCCTCACATTTCATACTAATGCCCTCCTGTTTAACCTTCAATACCCAATTCATAGATAACATGCCCAGAAAGCTTTACTTGACTTCTACATGTGTTGTCTCACTTATCTTTCCTACCCTACAAGTTTTTTTTTAACGTAATTTATCGTATTTTATTCTCTTTCATTGTAAATTGCATTTATTTATTTTCTTTTAATAGGACATAGTTGTATTTTTTCTTATTGACTCTCAGGTACAGAGTTAATTATGTTCTTTAGTTCATGGTACATCATCATTCTTTTCCCATTTGCATTCTTCTTCCCCATCCATAGGTAACATACTCATGTATCTGTTATTTGTTTTATTGTCATAAAAGTATGGTATAAAGAATGTACTTTAAAAGTATTTCTTCATTTTTGGTCAATAAAATGACATCTAGATAGAGATCTAGACATAGATATAGAATCCATTGATATATGGATATATATATGTGGTATATAGGTATCTATCCATATATATGGGAATATATCTACAGAATCTGTCTATAGCTATATACCCATACATATACAGTGTGTGTGTATATATGTACACACACAATATATAGATACTGTGTATAGTATTTATATGTATTGTGTATATATATACTGTATATATATACACAAAATACAGTATGCTATATATTATAGTATATATAGATATAGAGGTATATATACTATATAGTATATATCCATATATGATATATATTCATAGATATAAATAACATATAGTATATATATGCATATGTATATCATACATGGACATATAGATACATAGCCTATATATCTGTGGATTATATATACTATATATAGTATATATATAGTGTGTATATATCTACATATGGTATCATATATTCATAGATATATATAGGCTGTATATCTATACACTATATAGTATATATATCTTTATAAGATATGTAGGTGCCTTTATATATTTACATAAATTATATAATATGTTCACTAGATTTATTTTAAAAATCTAGCAGATATATGATTAGGACTTTTGGTAATAGTTTTGTAACATTTGAAATGTTAATAATATTAATCTTCCAATGGAGTAGCTTGGGATTTCTCTCCATTTTGAAAGATTTTATATATTATTAGAGTTTTAGATTATTTTCCACATTTTTGGTATATTCTTTGTTGATTCTTAGGTATTTTAATTTTTAACTGATATTATAAATTGTATCTTGCTACTGGTAATATTTTGTAGTTTGTTATGGTTGATATACAGAAACAGCATTTATTTTCATATGTTAATCTTGTTCCAGAAAACATACTAAATTCTGATACCTTATCCATTCTATTTGTTTTTGATAATTAATTGGTAATAGTTGGTAAATTATTTTATCATCTTTAAACAATAACAGTTAATTTCTTCATTTGCTAAGTTGATACTTCTTATAAATCTTTTCCTATAATATTTTTTCAGAACCCTAGTATTCTTATTATTGTGAAAGAATAAAAATTAAAACTGACAAGACATTCTTGTCTTGTTCCTTATTTTAACAGGAGACTATATGTAAAATGTCTATTTTAAATAAAATATTCGCTTTCAGTGTTTTGGTTTAGAAACTTGACCATATCAATGAAACCCTCTTCTGTTTATTATTTGGTTTCCTTCCTTATGCTATGTGTTGATTTATACCAGATGTTATTTCCATATCTCTTAAGTAATCATGAGTTGCTACTTTTATCTGTGGCCAATTACATGGTTATATTTTCTGATATGGAATCATCCTTGCATTCTTGAGATAAACAGTACTTGATTATTAAGTATTGTAATCACATATAGCAATCTGTTAGGTTTAAATGGCATTAAAAAAATATGTGTCTCTATGATCATACATTAAAAAGGACTACAATTTCTTTAGCACTGTCTGTATTGAGAATTGGAATGAAAGGGACAGTGGTCTTGTAAAATGGCAATATTTTAGTGTATTTCTTTCACTCTTAATTGGTACATGGATAGATTTAAAATATAGTTCTTTAAAATAGTATTATTCTATACATCTGTCTATATATCTATCTAGTTTTTATATTTCTTATTTTCCTTAACGGTGTATCTCCATTTCATATTACTACATTTTAAAGTTATCATTTTATAGTAATATAACATACTATGAAATAGTAATGAAATATTCTATTAATCTGTGTGAATTTTTTGGAAATGTTTGTCTTTTAAATAATAAAGCTATACTGATAACTACATGCTTTTGACAACTCAATGCACCTATCCCAATACTAGTAAGTTCCCTTGCCCCGGGGCTATATTTTCAACTACTTGTTGTATTTTTTCGTATTGACTCTCAGGTACAGCTGAGTTGTTTACTGTGTGTTGTTTTCCCATGATTTTTTTTTTTTTAAATTTCTGTTGGATGATAATGAAAGCTACTTTTGTGGAAATTTTTATGTTTTATTCTACTTGTAAATACTATTCATAAAGTACCCTCTTTTTTGGCTCAGAGCAGTTGCAGTTTCTCAAGACCGCATTTCCATTTTACAACGTGGACTCTCACGAGAGTGTCTCCACTGAATACAGGCACTTCATTAGATAATGTTAGAGATAACTTAATACATTGTGCTAGCTACAGGAAAGCAATCACACTCCAAGCTCTGAATTTCATCCCTTAGTGAATCAAGAGCAAGTTTCCTATGGAAAGACAGGTTTTTAGCTGAGTTTTTGTTGTTTAAGGAAAGTTAAAGTACAGGATCAAAGGTGAATTATATTGTTATGTCTGCAAAGCCTTTTAGAGTTGTGCTGACATGTTTTGCTTATAGATGAATTCACCAAGAGAGAAGGAGAATGTTTCAGGTGCTACTAGCAAGTGTATATAGAAATAATGACAATTAGTCCTGTGTAAATCCACCATTGATAAGAGAATGAGTCAAAGGAAAGAAAACATGTAAGAACTGGATATACACAAGTCTTCTGTTATTTTTAACACAGCACGATTCACAACAGCAAAGACGAAATAAACCTAGATGCCCATCAATGTTAAGAAATCTTTTATTTTAGTGTGTGAACTCCATGCCTAAGGGCACCAAGATTCTTTCCACTGTATATGTGAATACCTCTGCTTTTCTTTTTCCTCTGTCTTCATGCCTTGGGCCCTCGTTCTTGTACAATCTTAACAGAGAAAAAATAAAGAAAGAAATTCCTAACACTCATTGAGTAGGCACGTTTTCCCTTCTGATGAAGGCATTGTGCCATAATGAAAAAGGCATAGGTTTGAAGTATACTTTGCAAAATGCAGAATTGCAAAATTTCATTATAAATAGGAAAACGTTCTTTGTAATTTATATTATGCTTTATTTTCTAGGATACAACTTAGAATTTTAAAATAGTTTGATTATAAAGATCAGATATGCTCTTACACTGGAGTTGCAGGAGCTGCATACTTAATGTTTGTATTATATATGTTTTTTTCCGCAATGTATTTTAATCAGTGAATTATAATTGCCTGGAGTTTTGACAGTCATAGACAGTTTTCAACATCAAAGTGAAAGGAGACAAAGTATAGGAATAGTATTCTACCAAAGGCATATAAATGCACAGCTGTAGTCTCTATCTTCCAGACACTTTCTATCCCAGACATACACACATAAAATGAGCTTTTATTTTTATTGTATAGATTATTCTGATAAATACCTGTATTAGCAAATTGTGTAGGCTAGGCCACACAATGCTTTACAAGACTATTTAAATTAGAGTTAATATTAGAGTATATCTGTAGAATGATGCCATAAATCAATTAGGTTGCAGTTAATATTGTTGAGCCTCAAAAATGGAAGCTATATTTACAAACAGCACTTCCATTAAGAATTTTACTCTATGTTCTAGAAACAAATCTACTTTTTAGTCCACAATTGGTGTAATGTTACCTGACTTCATTTCATTTATCCGTGCACAGAAATTAAGGAAGAAAATATAAATACATAAAAATAAGAAAAATAATGACAAATAATGAAAAGGTAGCAATCTAAATTTTTTTTTTTTAAGTTCTAGGGTACATGTGCATAACGTGCAGGTTTGTTACATATGTATACTTGTGCCATGTTGCTGTGCTGTACCCATCAACTCATCAGCACCCATCAACTCGTCATTTACATCAGGTATAACCCCCAGTGCAATTCCTCCCCTCTTCCCCCTCCCCGTGATAGGCCCCGGTGTGTGATGTTCCCCTTCCTGAGTCCAAGTGATCTCATTGTTCAGTTCCCACCTATGAGTGAGAACATGTGGTGTTTGGTTTTCTGTTCTTGTGATAGTTTGCTGAGAATGATGGTTTCCAGCTGCATCCATGTCCCTACAAAGGACACAAACTCATCCTTTTTTATGGCTGCATAGTATTCCGTGGTGTATATGTGCCACATTTTCTTAATCCAGTCTGTCACTGATGGACATTTGGGTTGATTCCAAGTCTTTGCTATTGTGAATAGTGCTGCAATACACATACGTGTGCATGTGTCTTTATAGCAGCATGATTTATAATCCTTTGGGTATATACCCAGTAATGGGATGGCTGGGTCATATGGTACTTCTAGTTCTACATCCTTGAGGAATCGCCATACTGTTTTCCATAATGGTTGAACTAGTTTACAATCCCACCAACAGTGTAAAAGTGTTCCTATTTCTCCACAACCTCTCCAGCACCTGTTGTTTCCTGACTTTTTAATGATTGCCATTCTAACTGGTGTGAGATGATATCTCATTGTGGTTTTGATTTGCATTTCTCTGATGGTCAGTGATGATGAGCATTTTTTCATGTGTCTGTTGGCTGTATGAATGTCCTCTTTTGAGAAATGTCTGTTCATATCCTGTGCCCACTTTTTGATGGGGCTGTTTGTTTTTTTCTTGTAAATTTGTTTGAGTTCTTTGTAGGTTCTGGATATTAGCCCTTTGTCTGATGAGTGGATTGCAAAAATTTTCTCCCATTCTGTAGGTTGCCTGTTCACTCTGATGGTAGTTTCTTTTGCTGTGCAGAAGCTCTTTAGTTTAATTAGATCCCATTTGTCAATTTTGGCTTTTGTTGCCGTTGCTTTTGAGAGTTGAAAGGTAAATGGTTTCTACAAAGATTCAAATTAACAGAAATTTTTTCTAAACATGGTAAAATTTGTAACTATGCATGTGTATATATTTCTTTTTAAACATCTTTTTGTGATTATAAAAATTATTCTCACTGTAAAATTTCTGGAAAATGTAGCAGCATGTGAAAAGAATAAAGCACCCAGTCTCTCATTATCATTCAAACCCTTGATCCTGTTTGGCGTATGTACTTCGAGGCCCTTTTCTGTATTTGTAAACAAAGTTGAGACGATTTTGTTTATATGTATTTTAATTGTTTTTATTTGATTTTATATCTTCAAGTTTTACCCTTAGTATCAAATCACCCCTGTTATTAAACCTTATTAACCAGTGGGTTTTCATCTTACTGGCCATGAAATAAATAATTCTGGCTCACCATGGCACTTTATTTTCTCCCACTCTCTTCTCACTCACTCCACACTAGCCAGCCAAGACTTACTTGTTCTTCCTCAACCATGCCAAGAACATCTCTTTCTTTTGGGGTCTTTGTCTTTACCATCCCCTCTACTCACAGTGCCCTTTCCCTTCGTGTATATATGGCTTGTTCTCCCTCTTAATTCGAGTGTCTGTTCTAATAACACCTCATAAGAAAACCTATCCTAGTCCATCACTGTGTATCTTCCTAGTCTACTTGGTTTTCTTCATATTACCTGTGATAAGTATTTCTTTTCCTATAGTCTACTTTTTCCCCTTATTTTAGACACACAAACACACATGCACGTACATAGCCCAGAACTCTAGTAGAGTCTTGTTTTATTCACTGCTCAATTAAGAGAACTTAGACTAATGTCTGATGCATAGTACATAATAATTTATTTTATTTTATTTTATTTTTATTATTTTTTTTTTGAGACAGAGTCTTGCTCTGTCACCCAGGCTGGAGTGCGGTGTTGTGATCTCGGCTCACTGCAACCTCTATCTCCCAGGTTCAAGCAATTCTCCTGCCTCAGCCTCCCGAGTAGCTGGGATTACAGGCATGTGCCACCACGCCTGGCTAATTTTGTAATTTTAGTAGAGATGGGGTTTCACCACGTTGGCCAGGCTGGTCTCGAACTCCTGACCTCACGTGATCTGCCCACCTCAGTCTACCAAAGTGCTGGGATTACTGGCGTGAGCCACTGTGCCTGGTCACACATTTAATAAATAATTGTTGAATAAATAAGTTTATTGGCTTCAAATATTCAATTTCATAGGTAAATCTTATTTTATTTAACTGTATAGTTGGGCAATGCTCCATTAAATAGTGAAATAATTAGCATATTTAAAATAAGTTTTTTCAAACCCCCTACCACAGGGCTACAGTTACCAACACAGCATGGTACAGGCACAAAAACGGACACATAGACCAATGGAAGAGACTAGAGAACCCAGAAATAAGGCCGTGCACTATCAGATCAGGTACAAAAATCTCATCTTCCATGAACCTGACTAAAACAAGAAATGGGGAAAGGACTCTCTATTCAATAAGTGGTGCTTGGATAACTGGCTAGCCATATGCAGAAGATTGAAACTGGACTCCTTTCTTATATGATATATAAAGATTAGCTCAAAATGGATTAAGGACTTAAATGTAAAACCTAAAACTATAAAAACCCTGGAAGACAACCTAAGCAATATCATTCTGGACATAGGAACGGGCAAAAGATTCATGACAAAGACACCAAAAGCAACTGCAACTAAAGCAAACATTGGCAAATGGGATCTAATTGAACTCAAGAGGTTCTGTACAGCGAAGGAGACTGTCAACAGAGTAAACAGACAACCTGCAGAATGGGAGAAAATTTTGCAAACTATGAATCTCATAAAGGTCTAATATCCAGCATCTATAAGCAACTAAAACACATTTACAAGAAAAAACAACCCCATTAGAAAGTGAGCAAAATAAAATGTGGTACGTATACACTATGGAATACTATGCAAACACACACACAAAAAAAACACCACAAGATTATATCCTTTGCAGAGACATGGATGTAGCTGGAGGCCATTATCCTTAGCAAACTAACGCAGGAACAGAAAACCAAATATTGCATGTTCTCACTTAAACGTGGGAGCTAAATGATGAGAACACATGGGCACATAGAGAGTAACAACCCATAGAGCTTATCAGAAGATGGAGGATGGGAGGAGGGAGAGGATGAGGAGAAATAACTAACAGGTACTAGGCTTAATACCTGGGTGATGAAATAATCTGTACAACAAACCGCCATGACACAAGTTTACCCGTGTAACAAACCTGCATATTTTCCCATGAACTTAAGCTAAAGTTTAAAAAAAGTGAGCAATGGACACGGACAGATGCTTTTCAAAAGAAGAGATACATGCAGTCAAGAAGCACATAAGAAAAGCTCAACATAACTGATAATTAGAGAAATGCAAATCAAAACCACAATGAGATACCATCTCACACCAGTCAGAATGGCTATTAATAAAAAGACAAAATATAGGTGCTGGAAAGGTTGTGGAGAAAAAGGAACACTTTTACATTGGTGGGAGTTTAAATTAGTTCAACCATTGTTTGTGGAAGACAGTGTGGTGATTCCTCAAAGACCTAAAAACAGAAATACCATGTAACCTAGTGATCCCATTACTAGGTAGTTTTTTTAAAGTAAACATTAGTGTTCTTCTTTGCTTTTTCCTTTTTTTCTGGTGTTTTGTCTATAGTCTTTGGCATTTCTTGGCTTGTAGATACATCACTCAATCTTCCATCTTCAGGTGGCATTTTCACTGTGTCTTCGCGTCATTTTCCTGTGTCCAAACTTTTACGTTTTATAAGGACACCAATCATATTGGATTAGGGCCTGTTCTAATAAATGCAGCTTAACTTGATTACCTCTTTAAATACCCCGTTTCCAAATGGGGTCACATTCATAGTTATTGAGGGTAAGAATTGCAATATATCCTTTGAGAGAGATGCAATTCAACCAATAACACTAATGTTTACCTAAAGAAACATGTTTTACTTTATTTTATTGATCAATATCTGTATTGTAAAGTGTACTGCTTTAATAATTATAGTTTTATACTGTTTTATTTGTATAATACAATCAATCTTCATATATCAACTTTTAAAAATATCTTACTCTCATTTTTATTTACAGATGGGTTTCAGAATATTTTTCTTCCCACATCTGCTAAATCTATAATTTAATTAGGAAAAAATGGATATTTTTCAAGTTTTTTTTTCTGTTTAGGAGCATGGTGTATTTCTCAGTTTATGTATTTTCTTTTAAATATGTTCACATGATTTTATACTTTTCTTCATAAAATACTGTCAGAATGCTTGAATAGGTTATTTTTTAATTTTTGTGGGTACGTAGTAGGTGTATATATTCATGGGTTGCATGAGATATTTTGATATCAGCATGCAATGTATAAGAATCATATCAGGATAAATGGGCTATCCATCACCTCAAGCATTTATCCTTTATGTTACAAACAACCCAGTTATACCCTTTTGGTTATTTTTATATGAACAACTAAATAGTTTTTTACTATAGTAACCCTGTTGTGATAGCAAATAGTAGCTCTTAAACATTCTTTCTATTTTTGTACCCACTAACCATTCCCACTTCCTCCTTACCTCCCGCTCCACTACCTTTCCCAGCCTCTGGTACCTATCCTGCTATTCTGTCTCCATGAGTTGAATTGTTTTGATTTTCAGATTCCACAAATAAATGAGAATATGTGATGCTTGTCATTCTGTGCCTGGCTTATTTCACTTAACATAATGTCCTCCAGTTCCATCCATGTTGTTGCAAATGACTGGATCTCATTCTTTATTATGGCTGAATAATACTTTATTGTATATATGTACCACATTTTCTTTATCCATCCATTGGTTGATGGGCACTTAGATTGCTTCTAAATCTTGAATATTGTGAATAGTGCTGCACTAAACATGGGAGTGCAGAATCTCTTCAATATATTGATTTCTTTTCTTTTGGGTATATAGCTAAAAGGGGGATTGCTGGATCGTGTGGTAGCTCTATTTTTAGATTTTTGAGGAACCTCTAAACGGCGGTTCCTCCATAGTGGTTTTACTTAGGTACATTTCCACCAACAGTGTTCAAGGGTTTCCTTTCACCACACCCTCACCAGCATTTGTTATTGGCTGTCTTTTGGAAATATACCATTTTAACTGCGGTGAGATGATATCTCATTTTAGTTTTGATTTGCATTTCTCTGATTATCAGTGATTTGTGCACCTTTTCATATACCTGTTTTCCATTTGTACATCTGAGAATTGTCTATTCAGATCTTTTGCCCATTTTCTAATTGGATTACTAGACATTTTTCTATATAGTTGTTTGAGCTCCTTATGTATTCTGGTTATTAATTTCTTGTTAGAGGGGTAGTTTGCAAGTATTTTCTCTCATTCTGTGCGTTGTCTCTTCACTTTGTTGATTATTTTTGCCATACAGAAGTTCTTTAACTTGATATGATTCCATTTGTCCCTTTTTGCTTTGGTATCTTGTGCTTGTAGAAAATTGCTCAATAAATTTTGCCTAGACAAATGCCCCAGAGAGTTTCCTTGATGCTTTCTTGTATAATAGTAGTTTCATAGTTTGAGATCTTACATTTATGTCTTTAATATATTTAATTTGATTTTTTATATGGTTAGAGATAAGAGTCGTTTCATTTTTCTGCATATGGATATCCAGTGTTCCCAGACCATTTGTTAACGATGTCATTTTCCTAATATATGTTCTTGGAATCTTTGTCAAAAATGTCAAAAATGAGATGTATGGATTTCGCTCTGGGTTCTCTATTCTGTTCCATTGATTTATATGTCTGTCTTTACACAAGTACCATGCAGTTTTTGTTACTATAGCTTTGCAGTACACTTTAAAGTCAGGTATAATTTAAAGTGATTCCTTCAGTTTTGTTCATCTCGCTTAGGATAGCTTTGGCTATTCTTGAATTTTGGTGGTTCTATATAAATTTTAGGATTTTTTTACTATTTTTGTGAAGAATGTCATTGTTATTTTGATAGAGATTGCATTGACTCTGTAGACTGCTTTTGGAAATGTGCGTGTTTTACCAGTACTAATTATTCCATTGGAAAATATTTTTCCATTTTTTTGTGTCCTCTTCAATTTCCTGAACCAATGTTTCATAGTTTTCATTTTAGAAACTTTTCTCTTGTTTAGTTAGGTTAATTCCTAGATATTTTATTTTCTTTGTAACTATTGCAAAGTAAATAGAATTATTTATTTTTCAAATTGTTATCTCTCTGGCATATGAAACTGCTACTAATTTTTTAATGTTTATTTTGTACCCTGCAACCATGCTGAATTCATTTATCAGTTCTAATAGTTTTTTTGTGTGTGGAGTATTTAGTTTTTCCAAATATAAAAGATTCACACCATTCAAACAAGAATAATTTTGATGCCTTTATTTTTTCCTGTTGCTTGATTGCTTTGGCCAGGACTTCCAGTACTATGCTGAATAACAGTGGTGAAACTGGGAATGCTTGTCATGTTCCTGACCTTAGAGAAAAGGCCTTTGGCATTCCCCATTTGGTATGATACAAGCTATGTGCCTTTTATTATGTTGAGAAATGTATTAATAACTTCTATACCCAGTCTTTTGAGAGTTTTTAAATGAAGTCATGTTGAATTTTATCATATGCTTTTCAAGCATCAATTTAAATGACCATATGGTTTTTGTCCTTCATTCTGTTGATATGATGTGTCACATTGATAGATGTGCATATGTTCACCGTTTTTGCATACTTGGAGTAAATCCCATTTGGTCAAGTTGAATAATCTTTTTAACGTGTTGCTAAATTTCATTTGCTAGTATTTTGTTGAGGATCCTTGCGTCAATATTTATCAGTAATAATGGCCTATAATCTTTTTCTGATGTGTCTCTGTCTGGTTTTGGTATCAGTATAATACTGGCCTCATACAATGAGCTTGGAAGTTTTCCTTCCACCTCTATTTTTCATAATAGTTTGAGTAAAATTGATATTAATTGTTCTTTAAATATTTGGTACAATTCAGCAGTGAAGCCATTGGCATGGGTTTTTCTTTGCTGGGAGACTTATTATTACAGCTTCAATTTTATTACTTGTTATTGGTCTGATAAAGCTTGGGATTTCTTCATGGTTTAATCTTTGTCTGTTGTATATGTCTAGGTATTTATCCATTTATTCTTGATTTTCCAGTGTATTGGCATACAAGTTGTTCATAGTAGCCTCTAATAATCCTTTGAATTTCTGCAATAGTTGTAGTGTCTCCTTTTTTCATCTCTGATTTTATTTATTTGGGTCTTCTCTCTTTTTGTTTTAATTAGTCTAACTAAAGCTATATCAATTTTGTTTATCTTTTCAAAAATCAACTTTTTGTTTTGTTGATCTCATGTATTATTTTCTTCATTTCAGATTTATTTCTGCTTTAGTCTTTATTATTTCTTTTCTTCTACTAATTTTGAATTTGGTTTGCTCTCGCTTTTGTAGTTCTTTAAAATGCATCATTAGTTTGTTTATTTGATGTTTTTCTTCTTTTCTGACGTAGGCACGTATAGTTATAAACTTCCTTCTTAGTACTGCTTTTGCTGTGTCACTTAGGGGTTTTTAAATTTTTTTTGTAGACAACATCTCAACATGTTGTCAGACAACAACATGTTGTTTAGGCTGGCTTTGAACTCCTGGGCTTAAGCAATCCTCCCACCTCAGCCTCCCAAAGTGTTTGGATCACAGGCACAAACCTTGACACCTGGCCAAAACTGTTTTTTTCTGTTCAATATCTTCAAGTTGAGTATGTTTAATAATGTGCAATATTTGCATTTTATGTTTGAGATTTGTTTTTATATGCATTGTCATACATAGGAAAAGAAAAACATTATCCTTTAATTACATTTTTTTCCAGTAATTAGGTTTTCCACGTGTGTATGTGTGCGCGCGTGTGTGTGTGGCTGTGTCACAGTTTTACTCTGTCACCAAGGCTGGAGGGCAGTGGCACAATCTCAGTTTACTGCAATCTCTATCTCTCAGGTTCAAGTGATTCCTGTGCCTGAGCCTCCCCAGTAGATGTACAACAGGCATGCACCACCACACCTGGCTACTTTTTGTATTATTAGTAGAAATGGAGTTTCTCCATGTTGGTCTGGCTAGGCTCAAACTCTTGACCTCAAGTGATCCACCTGCCTTGCCTAGGTTTTCTACTTCTTAAATGAATTTTTCTTATCATTAAAACCCTTGTTATTTTTTGGTATGTGGTATTTCCATTATCATTTGTTTCAAGAAAATTTTCAATTACATTCTTAATTTTTTCATTGGCCCACTGATCATTCAGAAGCATACCGTTTAATTTCCATGTGTTTGTATTGTTTCCCAAATTCCTCTTGTTATTGATTTCTAGTTTTATTTTATCATAGTCAGAGAAGATGCTTGATATAATTTCAATTTTTTTGAATGTCTTAAGACTTGTTTTGTGACCTAACATATGGTCTATCCTTGAGAATGGTTCATGTGCTGTGGAAAAGAATGTATATTCTGCAGCCATTGCATAGAATGTTCTATAAATATCTATTAGGTCCATTTGGTCTACATTAAGATTAGGTCCAATGTTTCTTGATTGATTATCTTATATATAAGATTGAGTGCAATGTTTCTTTGTTGATTTTCTGTTTAGAAGATCCATCCAATGCTTAAACTGGATGTTGAAGTCTGTAGCTATTATTTTACTGAAGGCTATCTCGTTCTTTAGCTCTAATAATGCTATATTTATTATCTCAGTGCTCCAGTGCTGGGTGCATGTATTTTTAAAATTGTTATATTCCATTGCTGAATTGATCCCTTTATCATTTATAATGACCTTTTTTTGTCTCTTCTTATAGTTTTTGTCTTGAAATCTATTTCTTCTGCTTTAAGTATAGCTACTCCTGTTCTTTTTTGGTTTCTATTGGCATGAACTATCTTTTTCAATCTCTTTATTTTCAGTCTATGTGTCTTCACAGGTGAAGTGTGTTTCTTGAAGGCAACATATCATTGGCTTTTCTTTTTCTATCTATTTAGCCAGTCTGCATCTTTTGATTGGAGAATTTAGTTCATCTGCATTCAATGTTGTTAAGTAAGAACTTACTCCTGTCATTTTGTCATTTGTTTTCTCGTTGTTTTATGGTCTTTTTCTTCTTTCCTATATCTTTTAGTGAAGGCAGTTTTCTTTAGTATGATTTAATTTCTTACTTTTTTATTTTTTGTATATTCATTGTATTTTTTTTATTTCAAGTTACCATGAGGCTTGCAAATAGTATCTTACAACCCATTATTTTAAGCTGATAACAACTTAATAGTGTTTGCATAAATAAACCATTAGAAAACTGATTTAAAAACTCTACACTTTATCTTTATCCCCCTACTTTTTAACGTTTTGTTGTTTCTATTTGTATCTTATTGTACTATGTCTTGAAGAGTTGTTGTAGTTATTATTCTTGATTGATTAATCTTTTAGTCTTTCTACTTAAGATAAGAGTAGTTTACACACAACATTTACAGTGTTATAATATTCTTTTTCTGTGCACTTCCTATCTGAATTCCTTCTCTGTTATCTTGAATTTCAATGAGTTTCCTCAAAACAGCTGTTTTGAATTCTTTGTCTGAAAGGTCAAACATCTCTGTCATTCTGAGATTGGCCCCTGGTGTGGTGCCTGATGTAGTTCATTTCAAGAGGTCATGTTTTCTAGACAGTCTTAATGCTTGTGGATGTTTGTCAGTTTCTGGACGTTGAAGAGTCAGGTGTTTATTGTGATCTTTGCAGTCTGAGCTTGTTTGTACCAATCCTTTTTGGGAAGACTTTCCAGATATTTGAAAGATCTTCAGTATTGTGATCTAAGCCATATCTGCATTAAGGGGCAAGTCTAACATGTGGTTACCCAAGCCTGCTAACACTGTGGCTCTTGCAGACTTGTAGAGGCACCACCTTGTTGACCTTGGATAATATCTGGAAGAATTCTCTGGATTACCAGGCAGAGACTTGTTTTCTTCGCTTACTTTCTCCCAAACTAATAGAATTTCTCTCTCTATTATGAACTACCTGGAGCTGGGGGTGAAGTGAACCAAGCATCCATGTGGCCACCACTACTGGGTCTGTGCTGGGTCAGACAGATCTGAAGCCAGGACTGCACCAGGATTCACCCAAGCCCTGCTGTAACTACTACCTAGCTATTGCTTATGTTTTCTCAAGGCCCTGGGGCTTTACAATCAGCACGTGGAGAAGCCAGCCAAGCTTTTTTCTTCCCTTCAGGTTGGCAAGTTCCCCCAGGCCCCAGATGAGTCCAGAGGTGCTGTCTAGGAGCCAGGGATGCAGTCAAAACCTTAGAAGTCTACTTTGTGTTCCATTGTACTGTGGGTGTACTGACACAAACCATGAGATGCAGTACTTTCAATTCTTTCTTACCCTTTCCACAGGTAGAATAGCCACACCCTACCACCATCATAGGCCCACAGGAAGTACTGCCAGGCCACTGCTAATGTTCTCTTAATTCACACATGTATTGCTGGGTGTTTCACAGATGTGTTTTTATTGTGAATGGGTTATTATTTCTTATTTTCCCAATGGTTAGTGCTAGTATATATAATGATACTATTAATTTTTGTACACTGATATATAGCACATTTGTTAAATCACTTTATTTATTGCAACAACATATAAACTAGTTTTAATGCATGTCCTAAGCATGCAATCATATTGCCTATGAGGGCTTATATTTTTAAAAAAATGATTACACTATTTTGGTTTATTTCCAGACATATTTTATTGTTAAAAACTTTTAGGAATAATAATTATAAAATACTAGAGTGAATACCATAGTCCTTTTCTTATACACTTTATTATGAATATCTATAATATTTTATTTTATCTATGATTTTGCATGCTTAGTATACATATTCATTTCTTATCCACAAATATTACTCACTTTTATTTTGAGCTTTTAAATTAATGAGTATTTTACTTTTATAAATAGCTTTTGTTTTACATAATCTGTCATATTACATAATAAATCCATTGATAGGAAACATGGCAGTTTACCATAGGAATCTAGATTGTATGAAATTGCTTTGTCCTAATTTTTCTCTCCTAAGCCTATGTCATTGATGGTAAAATCTGGATCTCCAATCAGAGTACCTGAACTTCTGTTAAGAAATTTTAAAGTACTATTTTCCATTTTAAATCTCAGTTCATTATAATTAACATCTAGAAAATGTGGAACCAACTCCTAGAAAGAGTGCTTTTTATTGTATATAAATTGTATCTCAATAAAATTGATTTTTCTAAATACTGAACCCACATTTGTTTAGTTTTTTATATTAATCTATTAATCAATTTGCTAGAACACTAGGGATACAAAAATGAGCAATGAAGAGTAACAGCAGAAAACATACATTTTCTCCTATTATGGGAGGAACTGGCAGCACACATCATTCAAATATTCACATTATGGAAGAGGAGTTTATAAATGCAATAAATAATCTAATAGAATAAAAATATTTAATGGAAGCATGCAGGAGTAGGGAAACAGTTATGCTGATGAGGGAGTGGTGGTCTGGGAAGGCTTTCTAGCAATGATAATTTTTGAGATGAGTTCGGAAGTATTAGTGAGAATGACAGTTTGAAGGAGAGAGGTAGGATTGTCATAAAGAAAGGGAAATGTTTATGTAAAACCCTTGTGTCCGAAGCAGCTGAAATGCCTGAGAAACTGAAAGATTATTAAACAAGCTGTAACTCTATAAAGTAAGCAGGAGAATATTAGATGCAACTGGCAGGGCCAGATGATGCCATGACTCTATGGATTATGCCAGTAATTTTTATTTTTATCCTAAGAACACTGGGCAGCTGCTGAGGGATTTAGCATAGTTAGGATGAGTTAAATTATCATGGATCATGGTAGAGGCAGGTGAAATGAAGAGGAGTGGATGAAATGACATATATTTAGAAAATAAAAGTCTATAGCTAAATGAGAAATTAAATCTTCTTCAAAGGTCCCTCCAAATTAGGAAAATGAAACTATGCAGGTCTCACGTCAGGTTGAGCTGCAACAGTCAGTGTCTGTTTCCTTCTGAAACTAGAAGATGTGCTTCAGAAAGTAAACAATTGCTCTGGGAGATGGAATGTATTGCTGTAAACCGGAGTTTTTCTATACCTTGTAGACTCTTTTATGTAGTATTCTTACACCCTAATATTACAGCCTTGAATCAAGAAACTTTTTCTTTAAAACTGTATAGATCACACCTTTAAATGAAGAATGAGTACTTTTATTTTACAAATAGCTTTCATTTTACATATATAATCCTTGGTCTTTGAGACGTCGCACTTTAATTTCAATGTATCGATTATCTCTATGCACTAGTTAAGACTATTTTGGTTATAATTCATTATAAATTAACTGCGGTAGCATAAGCAAAAGTCACTGCTCTTGTGGAGGACGCATTTAATTGTTGAGAAACCAGATTGCATACTTTCTCTGTCTCCATCTCTCTCTTCTGCCTTCTCTATGTGTCATTTCCCTCAAATGACTTAGTGAAATGTGACTGCCATCAAGTTTACGTATTATCGATCCACTTACCAGTCCCCCTCTTTCTCTCTCTCTTTCTCTTTCTTTTTCTTATTGACTAAATTCTAAATTCCTGTGGAAGGGACTCTGATTAAACCAGTGTGGATCAGCTTTCCAACCCTTGTGCAATTAGCCACAATCATAATGATTGGTTGTAAATGAAGATAGCTTCTGTGGATGCTTCTTCATCTGGGAAAAGGAATAGCTGGAAGTAAAGGGGGTCAGTTGAGGTGGGAGAACATTCTAAAAAGTTTGCAATTTACAGATAATTTTTCTCAAATACTCAATTTAAAAATGGCCTGGATAATACTGTATTTTAATACATCCTTCACAAAATACAACTGTTAATATGTTATCAAGACCCCTAGAACATACACTTGGAAATATTTTATAGCATTATAATATAACTATTTTACACAAAGATTTATAAATGTAATATATATTATGACCTGGTATTTTGAAGGCACAAAACATACATGAGGATAACAACAGAAGCTTTTTTTTTCCTATTAAGTTTGCTTAACAATTGCTTTCTCCCCTGGAATGAAATTTTATGTAAGTCCCACTGCTTTCCCAGTCCATCTAAATAATGAAAGTTGTCTGGTCACTTCAAAAATCTTAAAGAATACATTTTAGTGTGATAACTGAAATTTGTAACGTCCAAGTTAATTTTTTTCTCATCTGTGAGCTTGAGTTTACCTAGGTAAAAAAGTAGATGGGTAGTTTCCCATCCTTCATTTCACCTCCTTCCAGATTCACTAGCCCTTGTTTCTGCCCTTGAAAAAGAAGATTTAGGTTAAAAGGCACAGCTTCATGTCACTGATAGAGTTGTGCTACGGCACTGGAATGCTTGAGAAGTGACATATTTGAAAGCTAAATCTTCTGTCACGAGAACATGATTGAGGCATCCTTCTGGTTGATTGCTTATGACTCATTGCTCAGCTCATCCAGGTGGCCCTCTTGGTGGAGGGTCTTTAAGATAACTCCAGGCCAGCTCTGATTGACAGGTATCACAGCTAGACACCAGAAAACAAACATTTTTCCAAGTTAATGAAAGTGCCACTTGCTGTTCTTGCAGCCATGTCTTGGCAGCCTAAAGCAATATAGTCAGAGCCTCTCTCTTCAGACTTTTAAGATATAGGTCAGAGTCCTGTGCTTTCATTCCTTAACTCCATGAGATCTTTGTCATGCTCTTTTAGTGGTCATCTTGCAGCCTCTATCCCTGGGCTTAACGTAAAAAGGAAGCACTCCTCTTATTCCCCACAGAGCACACCCAAAATTATTCTTAAATTTCCCTTTCACTCTTGAAGTATGGTCTGTGGAGCTGCAGTATGACCTAAGAAATTGTTGAAATTATACAATCTCAGGTCTCACCCCAGACCTAATGCATTTTAACAAGATCTCCAAGTGATTTGTACACAAATTGAAGTTTAAGAACATCGTTTTACTTCACCTCTACTATTTTATAACATCAATATGGAAGATGGATTAATATTGGCTGAAATGGATTTTGTAATCTCAGCATATCCCGCATAAGTAGTGCAGCACGTGGAAAGGGATTTCGGTCTTTGAGACCTCAGCTAAGACAGAATAAGAGAACTGCTTCAATATATGCATTATTCTAATACTTATCATAAAAATGCAAAATTCAAGAAAATGGTGAGAAAATTTTTATGATTATAGTAGTCAAAGACAATTATTGTGAATGTTTTCACTTTTACGTCTATGCCAAATTACATATTTGATGTTTACTTAGAAATAAAAATGTGATAAGAATGTGCAATGTTAGTATATTCATAAAGGATAAATGAAATATTTTATTTTTAATATACTTATTATTCATGAACATATGTGCTTATAAAATCAAACTACCAAGGAATTTGGTTAAAAACCTACAATTCCCTTTCATTCCTCTACTCACCATCTCATAACTGATCCCCTCTTCTTAGCCAATTTTGCTTTATTATTTGGTAAATATTGTTCAAGACTTCTTTCCTACATATACACATATTGGAAAATGTTTAACATAAATTGGTGTGTAATAGAAGTCTGTTTTGCAACATGATTTTTACATCCTGGAATGTCACAGTGATCCTTGTATGTTAATACATTTAGATCTAAATCATCTTTTTAATTACCAGAGAGTATATTAATTATGAACATGCCAAACCTTAAGCCACTTCCCTACTGGTGTGTATTTGGATTGCCTTCAAGTTCTAACTTGAAGACTGTTCTAACATAGATGCTCTGAACCAAGCATCAGTTCTACTCCTGCATCACTTCTCATTTTATCAATGCACTGGGGTTCCTTTAGGTTTTCTATTCTTAGAACCTATTTGGCCTACACCTCCCTTTGAAGTACAGATTTCTCACTCATGCTCTACACTGTTGAAGATCCACGAGACTCACTGTGAGTCAACAATCTTGCTCAAAGCAATTTGGCAAGACTTTCCGACAAAGTCTCATTCTCTGGCTGCTCGCTGTCCACGGCCTAATTCTTGGATATTTGTCTTTCCATTTTTAGATTATCATATCTACTTTTGGCCTCCTGAGTTTAAATTGCCTTCTCCTTCTTTGTAGAAACAGATTCCAACTGAGTCCCTGGCACTGCCCACTCACCTAGGTTCAGCACTCTCTCCAGCTTTGGGTGTGAAAATTCTCAAACCAGCTCCCAAAAGATTCACCCAGCATTAAGCATATGAATGCAAATTAAAACCATGATGTGACAATTTTTTTGTGACACAAAAAGAAAGAAAAAATTACAAAACACAGTGTTGATGAAGATGTGTGGAAGTCAGCACTCCTTTTCACTGCTTCTAGTAGAATTTGTATCACAAGCATTAAAACGGTGCTTCGCTATTGATGCAACCATTAAACTTCAAGAAAAAGTGTTCTGAGAATATATTCATGATACTTGCAAAACTTTATCTTTAGTGATTTCAGATCCAGAATGGTTTATAATTGCAATACATTTGAAGCTACTGTTTATCCTAAAAAGGACTAGTATTTCGCTTTGAAGATGGAGGGTGATAAAATCATTAAAAATAATGATGTGAAAGATTAACTGATAACATAAAAAACTTTTCCTTAGATTGTTAAATGAGTCAAAGCAAGTTATAAGCCAGTTTATACAGACTACTCTTTAAGATACTGTAGACCAATACTTTCTCTGTCTAGTTTTCTAAATTTAACCTTCCTACAGGTAAAATAATTTCTCAGAAGCAGACCGAATAGTCAGGATAGCACATGCTGGAAGCCTAATGACAATGCCCTTGATGTCAGTGAGTTTTAGTAGTCTGATAAAATATATTACTTATAATGTGATTTGTTTCATATTTTAATTAAAATCATTGTTTACTGGTAACTTAGTTTGTAGACTAATTTATTTTGAGCATAAAACCTCTAGTCTTTTGCTAATTTGAATTGATACCATTTTATAAGAATTAGTGAGAAATGCTAGTATCAGTCTTTCTGCCATATTTGACACAGTAGAGTTATCTTCCTGTTTAAATCTCTCTGTGTCTTGCCTTACAAAACATTTTATAGCCCAGCTTTCTCCCTCCCTGACAGTACTGTTCTCTGGCTACCTTTCTTCTTGTTTCTCCATTATTATAAATATTCCCGAAAATCCCACCTTTGAGCTTTGCCCTTATGTTTCATTTCTAATGGCAATAGCAATTCATTCATTAGCTCACTCATTCATAAATATGTTTTTTCAACACATACTTATTACTTATGTTCCACATACTGGGATGGATGATGTCACACAATTTTGAGTAGGTCATGTTTACTTATTTGAATCACACAAGACATTTAAAATTTAGTGATGTTGATGTATAAATAATAGTAGCTAACATTATTAAGTGTTTTTAATGAGTAAGGTACTCATATATTACATTAAGTTCTCACAAAACCTAATGAAGTGGACATTAATTTCATCCAGAATTTAGAGAAGAGTCTTATCATCATAAGTATGTTTTCTATGTTGTATTTATATGAGCAGGCGAGGCATTTTTCAATAGGTCCATTCTTTTCACCTGCCAAGTAGGGGCAAACTAAGCAGTGGTTTAATGACAGTAGTTACCTCCTGGGAATCCCATTATAATCACCTGGAGGAGCTTTTGAAACTTTCATTTCCCAGGACACATTTCAAACCAACTAAATCACAAACTCCTGGGAAGGCAGGGAGGCATCAATGTTATTTAAAACTCTCAAGATAATTTCATTATACTGAAGTAAAGAATCACTGCTTAAACTTTGTTTGCATATCAGAATTATCCAAGGGGCTTCAAAACCTGATGCTAGGCATTCCTAGCAATTTTGATGTAATTGTCCTGAGGTTGAGACCAGGTATTAATACTTTTGAAAATCTGTAGATAGATAATTAGATAGGATTAAGAATCTCTGTAATGGGACCCCCATTTACTTAGTTATAATTATTAGATGTGTTAAATTATCTTAAATGATTATTTAGCCCTACCCTAAACCTTTTTCACTCAAAGAAAGTAGAATATCTTTGAGAGTTTATTTAGCCTTTCTGCAAAGAAGTTGGTTCTGTAATCATAGTTGGCTTTATTCCATTTTTTAAAAACGATACCCTTAACAGGGAATTGCTCACTCATTCATTTGTTTTAGTTTTAAAATATTGTTTTCCTTACCAAATTATTTGATATTAAACCGAGACAAAATAATTCAACTAATTAATTGATTCAATAGGTATTTGTTTGCTAATAATTAAGCGAAATGCCATACCATACCATTTTCTGCCGACTTAATACAAAGAAATACATGAACATAAAATAATCATTGACATAGTCATTCTGAATAACACATAAAAGAAAGTTAATTCTAAAATGTGTAGTTTAACATCAACTTAGATGGAATTGGTGAGAAAGCACACCAATATTACACTATTACACCATGTAATAATTAATTGAATATTTAAATTCTTATGTTTTAATATTTGTACTTATCTAACCACATACTGTCAAATATATTAATAAAACATCTATAATCCCTCCTTGTAGTTGTAATTAAAACAGAGCCTTGCTTTAACTAAAAAATGATTTTAACTAATAATGTTTATATTATAATGTATATTTACAGAAAACATATATAACTATATATAATATTATAATATAATACACACTGGGCAAGACAACTTTTGTGGCCACATATTTGCAGCATTCTTTAACAAGAATTGTTGGTACTATTTGAAAACATAACCTGAATATAATTATTTATCATATTTCTACAGTCAAAACTCTAATCCAGTTCTCCATAGTCTTTCACCTGGACTACTGTGATATCCTACTATCTAGTCTTCCTACTTGATTATTTTTCCCTATAACCCATCCACTCCACATTAGCAAAAGTAATATTTTAGGAATACAAATCAGGTGATACGCCTTTCTTGTTTACAACTCTCCAGTGGTTTCTGTCAGAATTACAGAGACTGGGCACGATGGCTCACACCTGTAATCCAAGCACTTTGGGAGGCTGAGGCAGGCAGATCACCTGAGTTCAGGAGTTCCAGACCAGTCTGGCTAACATGACAAAACCCTATCTCTACTAAAAATACAAAATTAACCGCGCGTGATGTTGCATGCCTGTTATCCCAGTTACTCTGGAGGCTGAGGCAGGAGAATCACCTGAACCTGGGAAGCGGAGGTTACAGTGAGCCAAGATAGACTCACTGTACTCCAGCCTGGGCAACAGAGTGAGACTCCATTTCAAAAAAAAAAGAAAAAAAGATTTAGAATTCATTTTTATCACAATTAAAATAGAAGGTCCTACCTCTCTTTCCTCTCCCCATGTCATTTACTCTGTCATTCACTAAGCTCTAGTGGCATTAATCTTTTTTGTTGTTGTTGTTCCTCTTATATGACAGAGCATTTGCAACAGTTCTAGCCTCTACTTGAAATGTTCTTCCTGTAGATCTTTGTGTGATCCCTTTAGTACCATGAAGAACTGAATGATCAAAGCATACTCTCACAAACAAAGCACTTAGCAATACAAGAGTGACAAATAATTAGTAAAGTATACAAGGAAAAAGCAAGCAAACAAACCATATTTCAACATTGTTTCCAGGATGACCAATGGAAATCATAGGCATGTGATTCATTTGTTACACAAGATAGATTAGAAAACCTGAATAGCTATATGACTATTAGGGAAATTGAATTTGTAGTTACAACCTTCAGAAAAATAAATTTCTAGGCTCAGATATATCCACTATAAATTCTATCAAACACTTAATGGAGAAATAATACCAAATCTGCACAATCTATGCCAAAAAAATAGAAGAGAAGATTATACGTCCTAACTCATGTTATAAAGTCAGGATTAGCCTTATACCAAAATTATACAGATAATAAAAAAGAAAAGAAAATACAGACCTATTTCCATCATGAATACAGATGCAAAAATTCTCAATATGTTAGCAAATAATGCCCATGAATATATTAAAACACATGAAAACACTAATGTACCATGATCAAGTGGGATTTAGTCCGGGTATGCAAGGATGGTTTAATATTAGAAAATCAATCAATGTCACCCACCACATCAATAATCTAAGGAAGAAAAGTCACATTTTCTTATCAATGGATGTAAAAATATTTGAACAAAATCCAACATCTATTCAGAATAAAGTTGAACTTCTTTTTTTCCCCAAGATGGTGGATTAGAGGCTTTGTTAGCACGCCTCATCTACTTGTAAATAGCAAAATAGTGTGTGGAGATTCACAGTGATCTTTTATTCAAGAAGGAAAATGGGAATTCATTGGAAAAGTGAAGTACACTTCAGATTCTGGGAAACAGAAGGTGAGCAAGCAGCGTTTATGACCACATTTGGCTGAGAACTGTCAGTGAAACCCCAATATAGGAGAAGGGCAGAGAGTGTACCTCTGTGATCTACCTTTCAACTAGGGAACCATACAACCAGGCCATGGAAGAGCACCTTGTCCCTCCCAAGCACTGGTTGTAAGTTGGGGAGAGGCTAAGTGACTGTGAAAAGGAAAGGCACTAGGAAAGGCTTCAGGCATTTTCCCAGTAGGATGCCATTCTCTATCCAGGCACATACCAAGCCAGGTAATGTTTGGCAATCTGGCAGCAGTGGCCACTGAGTACATTTAAGTCTTGGGCTGGAGATTGAAGCACTTGGAGTATGGGAAGGGTGCCCACCAGCAGAACTGAGAGGCAAGTGTGGAATGTACTCCAGCTGCAGGCACTGGAATTAGGCTCTATCCCTCATGGGACTAGAGCAGGAGGAGATTTTCCTGGAGCCACAGTTTTGACTGGGTGGCAAGATTGCAGACAGCAACAGCTTTGTTCCTGGGGACCAGTCTGTGTGTGATACTGCAGGATACCTCATTTTGCTCTCTTAGTCAGGAAAGAGACTGAACTCTGCTGATTCTGAGGAGTGGGAGGGAGGCTGATCCCAATTCTGCTTGCCTGGATTGAAAGCTTGGGCGACTCCTCCCTTCCTGTGCAGAGAATTAGGTGCATCAGTGGTTTCTCAACTCTTTGCCTGGGCATATCTCTGGGCATTTGGTGGCTGCCCCTTGGACTCCCACCGAAGCTGGTGCTTGCACCAGTCACTGGGGGACTCACGTGTCATCTTGTCCAGTCCAGCTCTGCCCAGCTTCATTCCCCCACTCTGGAGCTAAGTATGGAGCCCGGGTGACGGTACATTCCACAGCCCTGCCCATTGCCTGAGGCACTGGAGAGCTTCTGGTAAATAAAGATCAAGCAGAAGGCATACTGTTACTTCCACAGCCAGCTTTTGCCTGCTAGCGCCACCTACTGGTCTAGAGGTAGGCCTGAACAACCCAATACATAATCGGCCGACACAAGAGTATGGCACTTAGGAAAAATATACAGTTCTTAAAAATCCTGCCACCTCAGTTTCACAGGAGGCTGTGAGACTGCTCACATGCACAGTGCACCACTTCTACAACCAGCATTTGAGCCACCACAATAAGGCTATTTATAACCGAGGAATTCATACGGAGCTTCACCATTGAAAGCATACAGAAGCAAAGCCAAATAATCCATGAAAACATACAGAAGCAAAGCCAAATAATCAACATATATTATAGTCGCATCCTCAAGGAAAACGAAGTCCTGTCCCAATTAAAATAAACTCGAAGAGTGGACAGAAGAAAGACACAGAAGCTGGGATGAAGGGAGAGAAATTTGGGAACCCGGCATGGGCTCTCATGCACTAGGATTCACTTTTAACCACAATAGCTCTGAGGCAATGGATGAGTTGAACTGGCAAGGAGCAACTCAATCTCACCATGGGCTCTGAAACCCCACCAGGAGAGGACGCCTCGACCACTACAGACACTTAAGATAACAGGGAGAGCTGCTTAAAGAAGTGGCAGTGGGTCAGGGGGTGGGGGCGTTGCAGCAACCAGCTGATGTGGAGCCCAGAGGGTTTGGTGCTAGAGCACCTGTAGTGGAGCATGGCCAGGGACAGCCATTCCTCTAGGCTCAACTTTCTCCCATAAGAGACTTTAGCCCCAGGAGGCACTATTTGACGTGATCTTTGCAGGACGGTCTTATACATCAGACGGTGCTGGTCAGACCTGAGCACCGGTTGGTCTGCTGGCCTCTCCGAGGGTCCCAGCCTGCCCACATCTGCTTACAGGGCAGTCTTGGGTGCCCTGGGGGCCCACACCATAGCTTCTGTGCCTGACCAGTAGAAACCTCCAATGAGGTGACCCCTATGGCCACACACTAGCCTGCATGCTCTCTCCCCACACTGCAGCATCCCCTGAGCTCATGGCAATGGGACTGGTATGTGTCTGCATGGGTGGGTTTTGCTTTACTTGCACCACCAGCAAATGGGAGTGCAGTCCATCCCCTCTCTCCCTGCTTGCCACCTTTGCAGAGCAAGCCTTGACGAGCACAGAGCCAGCCAGCCCCATCCCTGCCAGTGCCCCAACCTTGCACTAACACTGTGCAGAGAACAGTGGATCCTCCAATACCCTGAATAATCATTCTTGCTTGTGAGACTAGCCGAATCCAGCAGTGAATCAAAAAGTTTATCTACCACGGTCATGTAGGCTTTATCCCTGGGATGCAAACTTGGTTCAACATAAACAAATCATTAAATGTAATTCATCACGTAAACAGGACCAAAGATAAAAACAACATGATTATCTCAATAGATGCAGAAAGGTCTTTCAACAAATTTCAACATCTCTTCATATTAAAAACCCTGAATAAACTTGGTATTAAAAGAACATACCTCAAAATAACAAGACGCATGTATGAAAAACACACAGCCAACATCATCCTAAATGTGCAAAAGCTGAAAATATTTTCCTTGAAAACCAGTACAAGAGAAGTACGCCCTCTCTCAACACTCCTATTTAACATGATATTAGAAGTTCTGGCCAGGACAATCAGGCAAGAGAAATAAATAAAGGTCATCCAAATAAAAGAGGAAGTCAAACTATCCCTGTCTGTAGATTATATGATTCTGTATCTAGAAAATCCCATAGCCTTAGCCCAAAAGATTCCTAAGCTGATAAACAACTTCAGCAAAATCTGAGTATACTAAATAAATGTGAATAAAATTACTAGCGTTCCTACAGTCAAGGTGAGAGCCAAATGAGGAACGTACTCCCATTCACAATTGCCATGAAAAGAATAAAATACCTAGGAATATCGCTAACTAGGGAGGTGAAAGAGCCCTAGAAGGAGAACTACAAAACACTGCCCAAAGAAATCAGAGACAGCACAAAGAAATATTAAAATATTTTATGCTTATGGGATAGGAAGAATCAATATCACTAAAATGTCATACTGCTTAAAACAGCTTATGGATTCAATGCTATTCCTATTAAGCCACCATGAGATTCTTCGTGGTGGAATCTATTTTTTAAAAAAAGAACTATTTTAAAATTCATATGGAACCAAAAAAGAGCCCGAATATCCAGAGAAATCCTAAGCAAAAAGAACATGTTGTGCTACCTGACTTCAAACTATACTACAGGGCAGGAGTAACCAAAACAGCATGGTACTGGTACAGAAATAGACACATAGACCAATGGAACAGAATAGAGAACCTAGACATAAGACTGCATACCAACAAGTATCTGATCCTCATTGAATCTGACAAAAACAAGCAATGGGAAAAGGATTCCCTATTCAATAAATGGTGCTGGGATAACTGGCTGGCCATATGCAGAAAATTGAAACTGACTCGTTTTGTATACCATATACAAAAATTAACTCAAGATGAATTAAAGACTTAAATGTAAAAACAACCCAAAACATTAAAAACCCTGGAAGATAACTTAGGCAATAATGTTCTGGACATAGGAACAGACAAAAAATTTATGAAAAGACACCAAAAGCAATTAAATAAAAAGCAAAAATTGACAAATGGGATCTAATTAAACTCAAGAGCTTCTGCACAGCCTACTGTCAACAGACTAAACAGACAATCTACAAAATGGGGAAAAAAATTGCAAACTTTTCATCTGACAAAGGTCTAACATCCAGCATCTATAAGGAACTTATGCAAATTCATTAAAAAAAATGGGCAAAGGACATGAACAGACACTTCCTAAGAAAATATATATGTGACCAATAATCATATGGAAAAAAAAAAACCTCAACATCACTGATTATCAGAGAAATGCAAACAAAAACCACAATGAGATATCATCTCAACCAATCAGAGTGGCTATTACTAAAAAGTCAAAAAATAACAGATGCCGGTAAGGTTGTAGAGGAAAAGATATGCTTATACACTGTTGGTGGGAGTGTCTATTAGTTCAACTATTATGGAAGATAGTGTGGAAATTCCTCAAAGACCTACATACAGAAATACCATTTGACCCAGCAATCTCATTACTGTGTTTATACCCAAAGCAATATATATTTTTCTGTTATAAAGACACATGCTGGCCAGGCAAAGTGGCTCATGCCTGTAATCCCAGAATTTTGGGAGGCTGAGGTGGGTGAATCACATGAGATCAGGAGTTCGAGACCAGCCTGATCAACATGGCAAAACCCTGTCTGTACTAAAAATACAAAAAGAAAAAAAAAAAAAAAAAGAAAAAAAAATTGCTGGACATCATGGCACACACCTGCCATCCCAGCTACTTGGGAGGCTGAGGCAGGAGAATTGCTTGAACCTGGGAGATGGAGACTGCTGTGATCCGAGATAGTGCCACTGCACTCCAGCCTGGGCAACAGAGTGAAACTCCATTTCAAAAAACAAACAAACAAACAAAAACACATGCATGTATACGTTCATTGCTGCACTATTCAGAATAGCAAAGACATAGAATAGAATTAACCTAAATGCCCAACAGTGATAGACTGGATAAAGAAAATGTGGTAAATATACATCATGGAATACTATGCAGATATAAAAAATGAATGAGATTAAGTTGTTTGCAGGGACATGAATAAAGCCAGAGGCCATTATCTTCTAACAAACTAATGCAGGAAGAGAAAACCAAACACCACATGCTTTCACTTATACATGGGAACTAAATGACGAGAACATATGGACTTACAGAGGGAAACAACACATACTGGGGCTTATAAGATGGTAGAGGTTAGGAGGAGGGAGATGATCAGAAAAAAATAAATAATGGGTACTAGGCTTAATACCTGGGTGATGAAATAATCTGTACAACAAACCCCCATGAGACAAGTTTACCTACATAACAAGCCAGCACATATACCTCTGAACTTAAAATAAAAGTTAAAAATAATATTTTTAAAAGTACACTCAAAAATAAGAAGTGACAGTCACTCCAGATGAAAAGAAACTAACATAACAATTCTAGAAGTATTTCAAAAAACACGGTTTTATGAAACTCCCAAAGGATCACATTAACTTTCCAGCAATGAGTCCTAAGCAAAATGAAGTTATTGAAATACCAGATACAGAATTCAAAATACTGATTTTTAAAGAAGCTCAATTAGGATAAAGAGCAATCTTAAAAAGGATACAAATAAATCCAGAACATGAATGACAAACTTACCAGATAAACAGATTTTTAAAACATCAAAAAGAACTTCTGAAAATGAAAAATCTCTTGAAGGAATTACGAAAAATAGATAAAGTCTTCAGCAACAGACTAGATGAAGGAGAAGAAAATAAATCTTAGAACTTGAAGAAAAGTCTTTTGGATTAATCCAGTAAGACAAAAACATTTTTTAAAAAAGAATTAAAAATAATGAAAAAGGAGTACAAAATATGGCCAAACATAAATCAAGCAAAAAGTTTGGAAAACTTATTTAGGAAAATAATTGAGTAAAATTTCCCTAGTCTAGCAAAAGATTTAGGCATCCAGATACAAAAGTCTCAACAAAATCCAGAAAAATACATTGCAGGAAAGGCCTCATCATGAAATACAGTCATCAGACTTTCTAAGGCCAATGTGAAGGAAAAAAATATATTAAAATCAGGAGGAGAAAAGCATCTATCACCTATAAAGGTAACTCCATCAGACTAACAGCAAACTTCTCAGCAGAAGCATTACAAGCCAGTAAAGATTAGGATTCTATTTTCAAAGTGCCTAAAGAAAAAAAAAAAGTCACTCCTGGTTTTTGTGTCCTACTAGAATAAGTTTGATAAATGAGGAAATAAGGTCTTTCCCTGACAAGCAGATACTGAGGGACTTTGTCGCCACTAGACCAGACCTCCAACCAATGTTCAGTGAAGTTGTAAACATGGAAACAAAAGGTTGATACTCACCATCATAAAATCACACAAAAGTATAAAACTCACAAGTATAAAAAACAATTTCACAAATGAAGAAGAGAAAGAAATCAAACACCAATGTGACAGAATTCAAGCAAACTAAAAGACAGAAAAAAAACAATGAATCTACACAGCAACTAGACAACAATTAACATCATGACAGGAACAAAAAACTTAGATCAACCTTGAGCATAAATAAATTAAATGCTCCACTTAGAAATAGATTGGTGAAAAGGATTAAAAATATAAACCAACTATATGTTACTTATAAAAAAACTCCAACTTACTGGTAAAGACAGTTACAGTCTGAAGGCAAATGGGTGGAAAAGGATATTTTATGCAAATGGAAAGAAAAGCAAGCAGGAGTAGCTACCATTATATCAAATAAAACATATGTTAAATCATCAACAATTAAAAAAAAGGTAAAAGAAACTCATATCATGGTAAAGGGACCAATTCACAAGAAGATATGAAAATTCCAAATATATATGCACGTAACACTGGAGCACCCAGATTCATGAAACAAATATTACCAGACCTAAAAAAGAGACAGATAATGATACGATAATAGTGGAGGACTTCAACACCCCATTGACAACACTAGAAAGATAATTGAGACAGAAAATCAAGAAAGAAACAGTAGACTTAAATTGAACTTTAGACCAAATAAACCTAATTTATATAACATTCTGCCCAAGAACTGCATAATACACATTCTTCTCATCAGTACATGACATATTCTCCAAGATAGATTATATGTTATACTATAAAATAAGTCTCAATTAATGTAAAAAAATATGTCAAGTATTTTGTCAGACTGCAGACAATAAAACTAAAAAAATAAATTTAAAGACAAACACTTGAAATTATATAAATATTAAAAAAATTAAACAACATACTCCTGAACAATATTTAGGTCAACAACAAAATTAAGACATATTTTGAAAATTTTATTGAAACAAAAAGGGAAACACAATATACAAAAAACTCTGATGTAAAGCACAGTAGTGCAAGAAGGAATTTTACAGTATTAAATGCCTAGATCAGAATATCACAGATCTGCAGCCAAATATCTCATTTACCTTAATTAAGAAGTAAAACAAGAACACAACCAAACCTAAAGCTAACAAAAGAAAGGAAATAACAAAGATCAGAGAAGAACTAAATGAAATTGAGAATTAGAAAATCATACAAAGGATCAGAAAAACAAAAAGTTTGTTCTTTTTGTTCTTTGAAAAGATACAAAAAATTGATTGAACAATAACTATATTAACCAAGATGAGAAGGAAGATTCAAGCAGACATAATCAAAAATTTAAAAAGAAACATTGCAACTGATATGACAGAAATGCAAAAAATTATCAGACTACTATGGACAACTGCATGTTCACAAACAGGAGGAAATGAATACATTCCTGGAAACCTCCAAGATTGAACCAGCCAGAAGTAGAAATCCTGAACATATCAATAACAAGAAGTGAGAATGAATCAATAATACCTCCCCAGTACCCTAGAAAAAGCTGAAGACCAAATGAAATCACAGCCAAACTCTACCAAATGTACAAAGAAGAACTAGTACTAATCCTCCTGAAATGCTTGAAAAAATCAAGGAAGAAGCTTCTAACTCACTTTACAAAGCCAGTATTACCCTGAAATCAAAGCCAGGCAAGAGCACAACAAAAAAAGGAAACTGAAGACTAATATTTCTAATAAACATAGATGAAAAAGTCTTAACAAAATATGAGGAAATCGAATCCAATAGCAAATCACAAAGATAATACACTGTGATCAAGTGGGTTTTATTCTAGGGAAACAAGGATGGTTCAAGTACACAAATCAATAAATGTGATTTATCACATAAACAGAATTAAAAACAGAAACCATACGATCATCTCAATAGATTAAAAAAAGCATCTAATAAAAGTTAGAATACCTTCATGATGAAAACCTTCAACAAACAAAAACTTTCAACAAACTAAGCATCAAAGCACATTCCTTAAAATAATAAGTCATTCATGACTAAGTGTGATGGCTCACACCTGTAACCCCAGCACTTTGAGAGGCAGGAGGATCGCTTGAGCCAAGGAGTTTTAGATCAGCCTGGGCAACACAGTGAGACCTCATCTCTAGGGAAAATACAAAAATTAGCTGAATGTGGTGGCACACACCTGTAGTCCCATCTACTCAGGAGGCTGAGGTAGGAGGATCACTTGAGCCTTGGAAGTCAAGGCTACAGTGAGCCATGATTGCACCACTGCACTCCAGCCTGGGCAACAAAGTGAGACCCTGTTTAAAAAAACTTAAAAGCCATTTATGGCAAATCCAGAGTAAATATCATACCAAACAAGAAAAAGCTGAAAGCATTTTTCCTAAGATCTTGAACAAGACAAGGACACCCACTCTCACTATTCCTATTTAACATAGTACTGAAGTCCTAACCACAGCAATCAAGAACGAGAAAGAAATAAAATGCATCTGAATTGGAAAAAAAAAAAGTAGTAAAATTATTTTTACTTGCTGATGATGTGATCTCACATCTAGAAAACCCTAAAGGTGCCTCCAAATGATTGCTAGATTTGATGAAGCAATTTAGTTAAGTTACGAGATACAAAATAAATATAAAAAAATTAGTCGCATTTCTAAACACCAATAATGATCAAGCTAAGAATCAAATCAAGTAGTGAATCCTATTTGCAATCATTAAAAAATTCCTAGAAATATATTTAACCAAAGAAGTAAAGTATTTCTACAAGGAAAATAAGAAAATACTAATAAAATAAATCATAGATGACAGAAACAAATGAAAAAACATCCCATGTTCATGGATTGAAAGAAGCAATGTCATTAAAAATGATCAGACTGCCCAAAGCAATCTACAGATTCATTGAAATTCCTATGAAAATAACAAAGTCACTTTTCATAGAATTAGAAAAAAAAATCTAAAATTCAAATTTAGATGAAACCAAGAAAACAGACTGAATAGCCAGAGCAATTCTAAGCTGAGATAACAACAACAAGCTGGAGGCATTACAGTACCTGATTCCAAATTAGACTACAACGCTATAGTAACCAAAACATCTTGCTACTAGCACAAAAATAGATACATACGTCAATGGAACAGAATAGAGAACCAATAAAGCCACATAATTGTATCCAACTGATCTTTGACAAAGTTGACAGAAACATAACTCGGGGAAAGAACTCCCTGTTCAAGATATGGTGCTTGGAAAACTAGATTGCCATATATAAAAGAATAAAGCTGTATCCCTCTCCCTCATCATATACAAAGACTTAAATGTAAGACCAAAAACTATAAAAATCCTAGAAAATAAGCTAGGAAAAACTCTTTTGGATATTGGCTTGGGCATATAATTTATGACTAAGACCTCAAAGGCAAATGTAACCAAAATCACAATAGATAAATGGGACTTAATTCAACTAAAAAGCTTATTCACAGCAAAATAAATAATCAATAGTAAAAAAAAGAAGACCTACAGAAAAAGAAAATACTTTCAAAGTATGCATCCAATGAGAGAAATATCCAGAATCTACAAGGAATACAAACATCTCAACAAGAAGAAAACAAACAACCCCATTAAAAAGTAGGCAAAGGACATGAACAGACATTTTGCAAAAGAAGATATAAAAATGGCCAAGAAACATATGAAAAAAATGCTCACCATCACTAATCATTACAGAAATGCAAATTAAAACCACGATGAGATGCCATCTTATACCAGAAGTGGTATTATTAAAAAGCCAAAATATAACAGATGTTGGTGAGGATGCAGAGAAAAGGGAATGCTTATACAATTTTTGGTGAGAATGTAAATTTTTACAATTTCTATGGAAAACATTATGAAGATTTCTCTAAGAATAAAAATAGTACTACTATTTCATCCAGCAATCCCACTACTAAGTATCTACCTAAGGAAAATACATCATTATATTGAAAAGATGCATTCACTCACATGTTTATCACAGCACTACTCACAATAGCAGAGATATGATATGAAGTTTACATCAGTGGATGATTGAATAAAGAAAATGTCATATATATAAATAGAGCTTACCATGAATGGAGCTTGCAGAAATGGGAACTGCTCTGGGTGAGTCAGTGAGTGAGTGGCAAATGAATGTGAGGGCCTAGGAGTTTACTGTACTCTATTATAGAATTTATAAACACTATAAACTTAGCCTAAACTAAATTAAAAATAAAATATCATCAATATTGAATTAATCTTAGCTTACTGTTAACCTTTTTACTTTATAAACTTAATTTTTTAACTTTTTGACTCTTTATAACTCAGTAATTCATAACTCTTTGTAGTAATACTTAAACATAAACATTGTACAGCTATACAAAAATATTCTCTTTATGTCCTTATTATATAACCTTTTTTCTATTTTTACATTTTTTCTTTATTTTTCTTTTACTTTTTAAATGTCTTTGTTAAAAGCTAAGACACAAACACAATCATTAGCCTACACCTACACAGGTTAACAATCATCAATATTACTGCCCCCCCACCTCCACATCTTGTCTCACTGGAAGGTCTTCGACCTGCTTGGAGCAGTCATCTCCTATGATAACAATGCCTTCTTTTGGGATACATCCTGAAGGACATACCTGAAGCTTTTTTACAGTTTACCTTTTTTAACAAGTGGAAACAGTAAACTCTAAAATGACAAAATGTGTAGTATAGTAAACACATAAACCAGTAACATGGTAATTTATTATCATTATCAATTATTATGTATGTTACATAATTGTATTGCTATACTTTTATACAGCTGATAGCTCAAAGGGTTTTTTTACATCAGAATCCCACAAACATGTGAGTAATGCACTCTTATGATGTTAGGAAGGCTATGATGTAGATAAGTAATAGTAATGTTTTAGCTCTGTTATGTGACAACTTGTAGAATGATTTTCAGAGATATGGCTCATTGTTGACCAAAAGATTGTTAAGTGGCATATGACTGTATCAGTGTTGAACACAAAAATTAAATTCAATACGATTTAAAATTACTCCAAAAAAGAAATAGTTATATACTTTTAAAATGTGTGATATCCATAGACTGACAATTATAAAATACAGATGGAAAAATTAAAGTAAGCCTACATAAATAGAAAGGCATATATTTATGAATTAGAAGAGTCAACATAGTAAAGATATTAATTATCCCTGAATTGATCTATAATTTTAATGCAATGTTATCAAAATTTCAGTAGCTATGTTTTTCAGATATAGACAAGCTAATTCTAAAATTTACATGAAAGGCAAAGAAAGTAGACTAGCTAAATATAATATTGAAAAAGAAGACTAAAGTTTAAGGAATTATATTTCCCAATTTTAAGACTATGTAACCACAGTGACTAAGTCAGTGTGGTATTGGAGGAGGGACAGACATGTACATCAATGGAGCAGAATAGAAAATGTAGAAATTGACCCACAAAAAATATAGCAAAAGCAATTCAATGAAGAAAGAGTAGGCTTTTCAATACATTATTTGAAACAATGTGAATCTAACCTGAACTTCACATCACACATAAATTTACTTAAAATGGATAATAGATGCAAATTTAAAACATTGAACTATAAATCTTTTAGGAGAAAATCTTTGCAACAAAGGGCTAGTTTCAGTGTTCTTAAACATGACACCAAAAAGGTGATCCAGAAAATAAAGGATAAATTGAAACTTCATCAAAATTAGCATTTTTCTGTGAAACTCCCTGTGAAGAGGATAAAATGTTAAGCCACAGACTGAGAGATAACATTTGCAAAGCACATAAGAAGTCAGTCAAATCCCTTCTACAATATATAGAGAAGAGATGTTTCACCAAAAAGCATATGCAGATGTCAACTGAATATATAAAAAATGTTCACATCATAAGCCATATTAGAGAACAAATTAGAGTCATAATGAGATACCTGTACCACACACACCAATGAGAATGACTAAAATAAAAAAAAAAGAATACTGATAATATCAAGTGCTAGCAATGATGCAGAGCTTCTAGAACTCTCTGACTTTGCTGATAGGAATGTAAAATGGTATAGCCACCTTTAAGAGGTATTTGTCACCTCTTTGTCAGTTTCTTATGAAGTTAAACATTCACTTATTATATGATCTAGTGATCACCTCTGTGTATATATTTATACTCAAGAAATAAAAACTTATGTCTATTCAAAAACCTGTACATTTCAGAGCAGCTTTATTTGTAATAGATAAAAACTGAAAACAAGTAAAATGTTATTGAATAGGTGAATGTATGAATGTGCTGTGGTACATACATAGACACTATGAAATATTACCTAGCTATATAAAGAAATAAACTATTTTTATACAGGCACCCACCAAGTATGATGGATTGAAAGGTTATAATGCTGAATTAAGAAAAAAAAAAACCCGTCTCAAAGGGTTACATATTATATGATTTCATTTATATAACACTTCCAAAATGACACAACTATATTGATGGAGAATAAGTGTATAGGGTTTAGGGATAGAGTCTGACTATGAAGAGGAAGCAAGAGGGAGTTTCTTTCTGGCAATGTAGCGTATTTTTGTAATGTTTATAGTTGTGGTTAAACCAATCTACACATGTGATAAAATTTTGTCACATTATACCCTAAAAAGAAGAAAACAAATATGCGTAAAATTTTGTAAAATCTGAAAAAGATAGTTTAACTAACAATATTTATACCGATATCAATTTTCTAGTTTCAGAAATGTACTATGACTATATAATACGTTGTTATTGAGAAAAAGTTGAGTGAAGGTTACATGAAAACTACTATTTTTGCAACTTCCTGTGAGTTTTATCTCCAAATAAAAAGTTAAAAACAAAAATGGAGCACCCACTATGAACAAGACTAGGTCTCTTTTGCTAGAGATATAAGGGTATCTTTGCCTCCAAGCGGCTCGCATTAAAGCAATACTGGGCCTTTAACTGAAATGGAAAACTAAGAGGCAAGCTAGAAAGTGAAATTTTAGCGATGTCTGTAGAATTCCAAGTGCCAAGTACAAGAGAGGGTTGTATACAATCATAGTTCAGAAGAAAGGACAGTTATGTAGGTTTGAAAGTCATCAACATAGGGTGAGATTATCAGCATAGAGTGGGGATATGTTAATAAAAGAGGATCTAGAAAGGCACTCTAATAATTGCTGGACATGTCCTCTCTGAGCTGCACAACTACACTAGCTTGAGGTGGTGCCTTCTCTCACTCCATAAACATATTGGTACTTTGATGGAGGTCACAAACACAAATGCTAAAAAATAACATAAATACATAATTTGAGCCTGGTATAAACAAGACAGAAATTCAGAAGGGCCACTGGAAAATGGGAAGAAGTATTTAAACACTTGTTTAAAGTCATTAAAATTCAAGCATTGCACAAACACATTTTTGTTGGCCAAACAAAACAAGATTGCAGCCAGATTCTGCTAAGAGCAGTTGGTTTGCAACCTGTGTTTGGGTAAATGAATTGACTTGTTTTCTAATCTCTTATTAAACAATGGCACATTAATGGCTTAATATATTACCTTTTTAGGGTATATACATTTTGGAAAAGAATTTTGTAAGATTCAATTTTTTACCTCATAGAAATTTCACAGAAACACTGTAAGATATTATAGGAGATTTATTTAAGCAATGCCTTCTAAATTACACTACAAAAAACAAGTCATGTGAAAAACTGACCATTGTTTAAAAGGTATGTCCCACAAGAAAGAGACCACAAAACAACCAGAAAACACATTTAAAAATGGCAGGATTAAATCCTTACTTGTCAAAAACAGCACTGAATGTAAATAGATTACACTCTCCAATCAAAAGGTATAGAGTGGCCAAATGAATAAAAAAGCAAGAACCATTGATCCGTTGCCTGTTAAGAAACACACTTCACCTATAAAGATACACATAGACTGAAAACAAAGGGATGGAAAAACACAGTTCATGCCAATGGAAACCAAAAAAGAGCAGGAGTTGCTATACTGAGACAAAATAGATTTCAAGACAAAAAATTTAGGAAGAGACAAAGAAGATAACTATATAGTGATAAGGAGGTTAATTCAGCAAGGGTACCCAACAATTTTAAACATATATGCACCCAACACTGGAGCATCCAGATATACAAAGCAAATATTATTAGAGCTAAAGGGAGAGATAAGTTCCAATAAAATAACAGATGGAGACTTCAGCACCCCACTTTCAGCACTGGACAGATCTTTCAGAAAGAAAATCAACAAAGAAACATCCAACTTAATCTGCACTATAGAACAAATGGATCTAATAGATATTTACAGAACATTTCATCAAAGACCTACAAAATACATGTTCTTTTCCTCAGCACATGGATTATTCTCAAGGATAGATCTTACATTAGGTCACAAAAGAAGTCTGAAAGCATTCAAAAAAGTTGAAATAAAATCAAGTATCGTTTCTGACTACAACAAAATAAAATTAGAAATCAATGACAATAGAAATTTGGAAACCATAAAGATACATGGAGATTAAACAACATGCTGCTGAATGACCAGTGGTTCAGTGAAGAAATTAAGAAATAAATTGAAAATTTCTTGAAAAAAATGATAATGGAAACACAACATACTAAAATCTATGGGATACAGGGAAAGCTGTACTAAGATGAAATTTTATAACTATTAAGTGTTTATATTAAAAAAGAAGAAAAACTTCAAATACCTCACCTAGTGATGTATCTTAAGGAACTAGAGAAGCAAGAGCAAATCAGACCCAAAATTAGTTGAAGAAAAAAAAAAAGATTAGAGCAGAAATAAATAAAATTAAAATTAAAAATACAAAAGATCAATGAAATAAAAAGTTGATTTTATTAAAACATTTAACAAATTTGGCAAACCTTTAGCAAGACTAAAAAAAGAAAGAAGACCAAAATAAAATCAGAGATGAAAAAAACACATTACAATTGATACTTCAGAAATTCAAAGGATCGTTAGAGGCTATGATGAGCAAGGCTACCAAGATTGAACCATAATGAAATCCAAAACCTGAACAGACCAATAACAAGTAATGGGATCAAAGCCATAATAAAAAGTTTCCCAGTAAAGGAAAGCCCAGAACTCAATGCCTTTGTTGCTGAATTCTACCAAACATTTAAAGAACTGAAACCAATACTACTTGAACTATTCTTAAAAGCTGAGGTGGAGGGAATACTTCCAAACTCGTTCTATGGGCCAGTATTGCCCTAATACCAATACCAGACAAAGACACATCAAAAAAAGAAAACTACTGGTAAATAACTCCGATGATTATTGATGTAAAAATACTCAACACAATACTAGCAAATCAAATTCAACAATACATTAGAAAGATTATTCATCATGACCAAGTGGGGTTTATCCCAGGGATGCAAGCATAGTTTAACATATGCAGATCAATCAATGTGATACATCATATCAACAGAATGAAGGACAAAACCCATATGATCATTTCAACTGATGCCTATAAAGCATTTGATAAAGTTTAACATTCCTTCAAGATAAAAAAAAAACATATAAAAACTGGTTACAGAAGAATAACAACATAATAAAAGCCACATGACCAACCCACATCTAATATCATACAGAATGGAGAAAAACTGCAAGCCTTTTCTATAAGACCTGGAACATGATGAGGATGCTCACTGTGACCACTGTTATTCAACATAATCCTGGAAGTTCTAGTTGGAGCAATCAGACAAGAGAAAGAAATAAAGGCATCAAAATTGGAAGGGAAGAAATCAAATAATCCATGTTTGTAGATGATATGATCTTATATTCAGGGAAACCTAAAGACTCCACAAGAAATCCATTAGAAACTATTGCCATTTTTATGTGCGATCAACAAATTCATTAAAATTGCCAGACACAAAATCAACACACAAAATTCAGTAGTATTTCTATATGCCAACAGTGAAAAATCTGAAAAAAGTTAAAAAAGTAATCCCTTTTATAATAGTCAAAAATAATTAAATACCTAGGAATTAACCAAAGAAGTGGAAGATCTCTGTAGTGAAAATTATAAAACATTGATAAAAGAAGTTGAAGAAGACACCAAAAAGTGAAAAAATATTTCATGTTTATGGATTGGAAAAAACCAATATTTAAAATTGTTAAATTTTACCATAAGGATATGGTAATATATCCATACTACTCAAAGTAATCTACAGGTTCAATGTGATCTCTATCAAAATACTAATGACAATCCTCACAGAAATAGAGAAACAATCTTAAAATTAATAGGACACTACAAACGACCCAGAACAGCCAAAGCTATCAAAACAAACAAACAAAAACAAAAAACAAAAAAAAAAAAAAAACTAAAGGAATCACAATATCTGATTTCAAATTATTCTGCAGAGTTATAGTAACAAAACAGCATGCTACCAGAAAAAAAAAAAAAAATCAACCAACCAAACAAACAAACAAAAAAACCCCAGACATATGGACCAATGGAATAGAACAGAGAACTCAGAAACAAATCCACACAACTACAGTGAACTCATTTTTGACAAAATTACCACAATCATACATTGAGAAAAAGACAATCTCTTCAATAAATGGTGCTGAGAAAACTGAATATATATATGCAAAAGAATGAAACTAGATACCTATCTCTTGCCATACACAAAAAATCAAAACAAAATGAATGAAAAACTTAAATCTGAGACCTCAAACTGTGAAATTACTACAAGAAAACACTGGAGAAAATCTTCAGGAAATTAGTCTGAGCAAAAAATTTAAGGAATACCCCATAAGCGCAAGCAACCAAAGCAAAAATGCACAATTTGGATAACAGCAAGTTAAAAAGTTTCTGCACAGCAAAGAAGACATGAAGAAAGTGAAGCAAAAAACCCACAGAATAGGAGAAAATACTTGCAAACTATCCATACATCTGACAAGATATTAAAAATCAGAATATATAAGGGGCTCACACAATTCTCTAGGAAATAAATCTAATAATCTGATTCGAAAATGGGCAAAAGATACGAATAGATGTTTCTCAAAATAAGACATAAAAATGGCAAATAAGTATATGAAAAGGTGCTCAACATCATTGTTCGTCAGAGAACTACAAATCAAAACTACAATGAGATATCATCTCACCTTAGTTAAAATGGCTTATATCAAAAAGACAGGCAATAACAAATGCTGGTGAGGATGTGGAGAAAAGGGAAGCCTTGTACAATGTTGGTGGGAAGGTAAATTAGTACAGTCACTACGAAAAACAGTTTAGAGGTTCTTGAAAAAAAAGTAAAATTAAAGTTACCACATGACCCAGCTATCCCACTGCTGAGTATATACTGAAAAGAAAGGAAATCAGTATATAAAAGAGATACCTGCACTCCTATGTTTGTTGTAGCGTTGTTCAAAATGACCAAGATTTGGAAACAACTTAAGTGTTCATGTATAGATGAATGAATAAAGAAACTGTAGTATATATTCACAATGGAGTACTATTCTGCCATAAAAAGGACTGAGAGCCTGTCATTTGCATCAATCTGAATGGAACTGGAGGTCATTATGCTAAGTGAAATAAGCCAGACAAACAAAGACAAATATCACATGTTCTCTTATTTGTGGGTTCTAAAAATCAAAACAATTGCACTTATGGACATAGAGAGTAGAATGATGGTTACCAGAGGCTTGGAAGGGTAGCAGGGATGGTGGGTGGAGGTGGGGATGGTTAATGGGTACAAAAATTTAAAAAGAATGAATAAGACCTACTATTTGACAGCACAAATGTGACCATAGTCAATATGTACACTTTGAAATAAACAAAATAATATAATTGAATTGTTTGTAACACAAAGGATAAATCCTTGAAGGGATGAATGCCTCATTCTCTATGATATAATTATTATGCATTGCAGGTCAGTATCAAAACATGTAATGTACCCCATAAATATATACAACTACTATGTACCCACAAAAATAAAAATTAAACAGATATGTTACTCTAATACAAAGGGAAAGTGACCTTTGGAAATTCTCGTTTTATTCTATCAAAACAGTTTATCCTGCCCTTGTTGATTGATTTATGAGAAATTCTGTATAAATAAAAGCACACCTTCTTATTTGTACTTGTTAGTTTTTAATATAAAAAGTTTCACTCAGATAGCAAATTAATCAACTAGCAAGGATTTTAAGATATGTAACATGGATCAATCATTTTTACAATTATGATTGGAATCAGTCACTTCAAATCTTATGGTAATGTAACAATTCAGGTGACTGAGTAATTTGAAATAAATTATTTATGCAAAGTGTCATCCTAACGTTGATAACAAACAGAGGTTAGGAAGAAATTACCTTATTTAAGGATATTAGACTGCAGCAAATGTCTAAGGAGCACCACAATAACGTATACTATGTTAAGAAATTTGGAAGCTATGTGAGACTACCAGAACGTAAGTGTTACTAATTGATTAATTCCTTATTCTGGTTTACAAGGTACTATATGATTTGGTCCATATCTACACCTCCAAGTGTATCTACTATTTTCTAGCTATATGGTTTTGTTTTTCATTTATTTAATACGACATACCTGTTGTAACTTTTGTCTCTACATTAACTTTTCCCTTTGCCTAGGAAACTCTTCCTCAAGGTATTTGAACTCCTAATTTTTTCTTGTCATTCGGATTATTGTTGAAATACCACTAATTCCTAGAGACCTTCCAGAAAAAAATAATCTTAAAGAGTTACCTAATGACTTTCTATAACTTCAATTATCTGCACGTACCAGTCACTGGCTGATTTTTGTTGTCGTTGTTCATTTGTAGTCTCTCTTGCATCTCCACCCATCTACAAGCTTCATAACAGCTGACAACACAGGCTTCTTGTAGTGGACTGAATTTGGCTCTGAAAAAAAAATTCTGAAATCCTAATATCAAGAACCTGTGAGTGTTACCTCATATAGCAAAACATGTGATAAAGTAAAGGATGTTGAGAGAAGAAGCTTATCCTAGACAATCTGTGTGAGAGAGGTAGAGGTAGTTTTGAGATACACACTGAGGAGAAGCTGATGTGAAGATGGAGGCAGAAATTGGAGAGATGCAACTACAGCCAAGGGATGCCAAGGCATACCAGTAGTCACCAGAATCTAGGAGAGGCAAGGAAGGATTTTCCCCAAAATCTCCAGAGTGGCCATGGACCTGCTGAAAGTTTTATTTCAGACTTATGATCATTAGTTATTATATTGGACAGTTAAAATATGAAATAATTTCATTATTATTGAAAGTTTTGTTAAAAATGGTGCATAACCATAAGGACTTCCAGGTCATAGCATCTAGGTGGAATGTCTCCTTTTACCATAGCCTGGTCCCTTTTGAGGCCTTTCTTGCTTTAGTTATCACTGAAAGCTGACAGTCTTTCAAATCACTGAGGAAATGAATTGGGACCAAGTTTCCCAAGAATATGCTGCCTCCAGAAATCAGCATCTTAAGAGGTCCTGTGTTTCTTACTTGTGGGATATGCAAAATTTGATTATTCGTCCTATACATTAGATTGGGTGTACCAATATGACCTGGATTTCTGGAGCCACAAAACTTCATCTATACGGCACATTCTTGAATCTTTATAGAGTTTATCTCCCACCCTCTATGGCCTGTGTATCTTACTTTGCCCTCCTTGTGAGTTGCCACTTCCTGTTCATCCTCCTATTAACATGATATAAACACTAAAATAGACCAAAGTAATTATCTTGGGAATGTCCAGAGGATGTTTACCTTCAGAAAATTAATAGCTCTGAGACGAAATCATAAGTGTATACTCATGTGAAGCTAATTATTTGTTACGCTCCTTTAAATATGATAAGGAAAATAAGCTGTTAGCTAGGTCAATAGCTACATGTGCCAGAAGCTAAATTAATCTGCTCTAGCGAAGATACCATATTTGGTATAATATCTGTAATTATAGCTACCACTAAGTAAAGTTTATATGAGGTCACCGTGATTCATATAATCTATTTTTTTAGGGGCTAGAGCACTGAATTATATGGGAATCTGGTGGGGACAATCACACCTGTTGCTATGGATGAACTGTGTCCTGCAACATTCATGTGTTGGAAAGTTAGTCTCCAATGCAACAGTGTTTAGAGGTGAGAGCTTTAAAGAGGTGATTTGGCTATAAGGGCTCTGATGTCATGAGTGGATTAATACCATTATCACTGGAGTGGGTTAGTTATCTCAGGTATGGGTTTATTATCAAAATAATGCATTTGTTATAAAAACTAGTTAGGCACTCTCTAGCTCTCATTTGCTCTCTTGCCTTTCTGTCTTCGCTAGAATGAACCAGCAAGAGGGCTCTCATCAGTGGCTGACCAGATGCCAGAAACATGCCATTGGAGTGCCCAGCCTTTAGAACAATGAGCCAACAAATTTCTGTTCATTATAAATTACGCAGTCTCAGTTATGCTGTTATAGCAGCAAAAAGCAGGCTGAGACACCAGTCATCTTTTAATATTTTAAGGTGATACTAATCAATTTTTTCAAATATATAATATTGTTTCTTATTTTTTTTCTGGGGAAATGAATACTTTAAGAAGTTTCCAATGGACCTTCCGCACTATAATACCTCTTACCACACAAACTAACACATCCATGTTGGGATTCTGCCAACTACCAAGTCTCTTTATTCAGGTTATATTTAGAAAGCAGGAACATGCCCACTGGGCAGTTCATAGATCCATTAGCTCCATAGTGAACCAGACATGTTCTGGAGCTTCATTAATAATGCCACTCTAACAAGAGGAAAATGGTGGTGCTTTGGGTCCACAGATATCGATGCCGATTCAGATCCATATCCAATAATCCCCAAAAGGTGTGACTACGTCCTTTCCTTCATGTGTGGTTATTTACTACATAATTGTCAGTTATTTTCAGAAAGAATAGGAGGAATTACTCTTTAATATACTTGTGGTGTTGCCTGATCCTTTCTCACACCGTGGATTCTGGATCTGAGAACTGTACTCAGGTCTTAAGACTGGGAAAAGGGAAAACAATATTTTATTAGTATAGTTGCATTCAGTCTCCTAATTATCCATTCTTTATTTATTTTAATAATGTAAATTAAGCAACATATTTGATGACTTCCTAAGTTGTCTTTGAAAATACTGTGTTATATTAATCATATGTATAATCATATCTCTAGTCATATATCATGCATATATAAAAAATGATATATATAACATCTCTGCAGTTCATATGTCCTCTGCCTGCCACTTCAGCTTTGGTGCCCAGGGTGGTAAATGTGTCCTTCTTGCTTTGACAGTTAAGAGCCACTATCTGACTTCGTTTTATTTCAGGATACTCTCATACCTGTTTCTTTCAGGGAAGCCAGTCCTGTCACAGTATTCCCTGGTCTACAGAGGAGAACCATACTGAGCTCAGAAATGACAGTGCCTTTTTCACCAGTGTAATCCGTGTTGCTTTAGTGAATTAGCTGTGCTTCTAATCTTTCTTGGAATATAGTTTGCTGACGGTTTTTCTGATTTTACATAGTATGTCACTATAGCATGCACATTTAATGCCTTCATCTTCTATCTGTCATGCAGTTCTGGCACTTCTGCTACACTTATACGGGCCATTATTTTTTCAAACTTTCCTAGTGCCATTCTGCTGTTATATCACTGTTTCCTGGTGTCCTTGCCAGTGTGTTAAATTACATATCATGTGAGAGTGCTCCATATTGATAAAGTATCTCATATCCAACTCTAAGTTCTATGCCCCTTTTTATGTCACCTTCAGGATTCAGTTTCATTCATGTTCTCCTGGCTCCTATGGTACCTATTAGACAGGTCCTACAATTCCTTTACATATAGTCTCTTTCTTCCCTTAGCTAGTTCAGTGCTTGTCTCATTGAAATATGCTGGCATTTAACCCTTATTATTGGAATGTTTGCCTGGAAGGAAATAAGGATAGCTCCTCAGTGTGTGGGGGTCTTAGATGGAAGCATTGTCTTTTAAAGGACCTAAGTCATTTGAAATTTCTGTATGATCTCCAAGCAATGCTTTCTTTAAAAGAAGACCACTATCTTGTATCAAAGGAATTAGAAGATATTTCCACCAAAAAAGAGCATATGGGGGAAAATAGAACTTCAAGGTTTTTAGCTATGTCTAATCAATTGTATTCATTCTAAATCTAAGGGGAATATTTCTTTCTTGTTAGCGTCATGACATTGGCTTATGAAATCTGCTGAGGTGAAGAATCCAGCTGTCTTTGAAGTTCCACTAGTTGTATTATTAATTTTTGAATTTAGTCCTCTAGTGACTGCCCACCAGTGGCAGATGATTAGAGTCTCCTTAGATTCTGCCAAGAGTCCCTCTGGCTTTCACATTTTACCTTGGAATGATAATTAATTAATCACCTGAACTCATGATTATCAACTCTTAAATTAAAATAAAATGCTTCTCAGTAAAGTTTATTTACTTTGTAGTCCTTATACTTACTATTTTCTATATGACATCAAGTTCCAGAAGTAATTACGTAGCCAGTGTGTCTTCTTCCACCAGTACTGCATCTGAGTTCTGAGTTCACTACTTGCAACAGTTTTATCAACTGGGAAATGTGAAGTCTACTCATCCTCCACTTACCACCAGCAATAGGGCCCTCATTGCTAGATGGCCTGAATATTTTGATCCAGTTTTGGAATATTATTCTACAGTTTGTTTTCTAGGACCCCTTCTAGTAACAACAGAATCATATGAAGTTCCCTAGACATAGCCTCTAAGATGGAGAGTTTTATGCAGAGAGGATTTATTGGGGGAATGCTCTTGGTAGATGTATCTGTGATGAACCAGAAAAAGCAGGATTGAGCAGAAAGAGAAGTCAACCCAAAACACAGTTTCAATAAAGCTTTAGAACTGGAATGACTCTTCAGTGTTTTTCTGACATGAAATATAGTGTCTAGGCCTTTATATCATTGCATGATCCAGTGATGGACTATGGTGTCTCCCTAGCAGAATACTGTTAGAATAGAGTTCTTGTCGGGCGCGGTGGCTCACGCCTATAATCCCCGCACTTTGAGAGGCCAAGGTGGGCGGATCACGAGGTCAGGAGATCGAGACCATCCTGGCTAACATGGTGAAACGTCGTCTCTACTAAAAAATACAAAAATTTAGCCAGGCGTGGTGGCGGGCGCCTGTAGTCCCAGCTACTCGGGAGGCTGACGCAGGAGAATGGCGCAAACCCGGGAGGCGGAGCTTGCAGTGAGCTGAGATCGCGTCACTGCACTCCTCCTTGGGTGACAGAGGGAGACTACGTCTCAAAACAAAAGCAAAAACAAAAACAAACGAACAAAAAAAGAATGGACTTCTCTGTGGCCAAGGGCAATTTTAAGAGAGGAACTCACCTGTGAGCTATCAGCCTCAGACATCCGCAGTAGCTGGGGTATACCAGGTTTGCCAGAGCGTCAATTATCTATTATAGCATACACACAGAAAAATTTACAAGTTTATGTGTACACCTATATTTGATAAATTATTATATAGAAAACATACACATATAGCCACTATACAGTTCAAGAAATGTAACGCCTTTAAACTGCAGAAAGCTTTACAGGGCCTACTTAGTTATTAACCGCATTTACATAATAAAAATAAATTACCTTTTAGCACTATAGTTTAGTTTAGCTTGTTTTCAAACTTTGCATAAATTGAATCAAAGCAGTGGGTTTTTTGTGTCTAACGTTCTTCTCTCAATATTATGATTTGGGCATTCACCAGAGTGATTATGTACATCAGTTGTTCATTAAATATACTTTTATATGAATATATTACAATGTGTTATTCTAAGTTTGAGTGACATATTAGTTGTTTCTAATTTTTTACTGTTATCAATAGTGCAGCTAATAACATGTTTACACCTATAGTTTGGTGAAAATAGATATGTACGTAATTCTGTTGTAGTTAACGAAAGAGTAAAACTTGTAACGGATTCAAAAGATACTGTCAAACAGGGTTTTTGCCAGAGGTTAGATCAATACATAGTCCCACTGGAAGAAAACTGGTGCTCCAACTGGCCTGCATCATCTCCCACATTTACAGTTAGTCAGGGTTCTTTTTAATTTATCATTTTATTTTAGTTGGTATGGAATACTATCACTTTTAGTTTAATTCACTCAAGATATAACACCTTAAAAATATATATTGATATTTTTATGTAAAATTCAAGACTACAGAACTTTGATGTTTTCGTTATCTTTTGATTCTAAAGAAGAAGATGATGATAAAATTTGGATATTCAATAATTTCTCATTTGTTATATCATATATTACTCTTAGAATAACAGTACTAGTATTAGCACTTAAATGACTATTGATCACTTTACTTTTTATCTTTCTCCGTTGTTTACCACAATCCCTTCATAAACAAATTGTCAGAATGCATAGTTATTGCATACTGTCTTCCTCTTAGCTCTCATGCCATCTTAATTCTGTGGGCAACCATGTTTAATGCTCACATCATTCCTTATGTCTGGGTCTCTCTGGTCATTGTGGTTATCTGTGTGCTATTCTATAGCATATTTCTGAGGAAATGCTCAGGGGAACATTATTTTTTGAGTACTTTCATGTTGTTAACAGTTTATCTGTGCCCTTTGTCAGTTGTGTTGGATATAAAGTCATTGGCTTATACATTTTTTTTCTTGAATGCATTAAACATTTTTCTCAATTTTCTTCTTTCTTAAAGTGTGGCTCCTGAAATTGTTATGGTAGTTTAATATACTTTCCCATATAAGTCAAATGCTATATTTTCTTGATGCACAAATAATTTTTCCTTTTCTAATAATTTTACTGGAATGTCTAATGGTGTTGGTGATTCTGAGACAACACTCTTAGATTTATGGTTTTCTATTTCCATATATAGTTTCAAGGTTTTTTTATCATTATAAAAAATAAAATATATAAGTTTTTATTTTTATAAATAAAAATAACAGAAGTTATTTTATTATCTTGCTTTGGCTTCCAGTTCTGGAACTTCTATTAAATACTTTAAGTTAAACTTTTTCTGCCTATCTTTGATATTTATCTTTTTAAAAATTATTTTCATCTCTTTCTTCAAATTTTTAATGCTACTTTAAAAATGTACTCTTTTTACATTCTATTTCTCTCAAAGGATTACCTGTGTTTATTCATTATAATTTTATTTTTACTTTAGCATTATTTTCTAAATAGCTATTATCTTATTTTTGTTTTCTGAGGACTGACATATTATTTCTGAATTTTAAAAACTTTTATTTATGTTATACTGTTCTTTTATGTCTTTTATCATTTTCTTAATGTCATTTAACTTATTTTGTGGGTGTATCTTTATGATATGCTTTCATTGTAGGGGTATTATTCTTCTTATTCTTTTTCTTGTAATAATTTTATATTGTACATTTTTATGTAAAATTAGGCTCCATATACATGGACTTGAAACGTCGATGAAGGTACGTTTCAAGAAAGCTTTGATAACATCACATGGCTCCCCTCTGCTGTTCGCTGTAATGCTCAAATGCGTGGCAGCTTACTTTCTGAGATATTCTGCATCTAGACTCCTCACCCACTTTGGTTTAGATCTTTTTTTACTTGTCTCTACTGCCTCTGTCCTCCTCAATTTTGATTCTTCTCTCAGAAGTTTTTTTCTAATCTGAGGCCTTGTCCCCCAATGCAGAGCTGGAGGGTCAGTTTTTCAAGTTCATAGGAGCCAGACAGTTCCAGCAGTTAGTTATCTTTTTTGGAAAACTTTGACTCATTTTATTATTCTTTTGAGAGATACTGGGGAAGTGGGTTCCACATTAAATAGTAGGAATGTTGAAATTTTCAAAGGTATTGATAAGTAATCCCAAACTTCTTTCACGATATTTCATGCCAATTTTATCCTGATCAGAATGGAATCACAAGCCCCATCTTATCAGACACATCCAAGTCCCAAATATTGTTTTTTATATTTGACAATTTAATAGATAAAAGGTGGTTTATCATTGCTAATTTAATTGGCATCTCAGTTTACACAAACAAATATGCTTATATGCCTCAGTAATATGATATCCATGAGTTAAGTGATATGTTTGGTTTGCAAACTCTGAAGTAATTGTAGCAACTCTTGGACATTAGATGAGGCATCAAAATCCAGATTGATTGTGACTGGCTTTCTTTCATTATTCATGTCAGAATTAAAGAATTCTTCCAGACTCTTGTCATAATGCTCCTCTTCTTGCTGCCCTCCCAGTCTCTTCTCTTCTGATGATGCTCCTTAATTCCTCAATAGTTTTAACACAAAGCTTCTCCTTTATACCACATATTTTTCACACTAATTGCTGCTCATCCACCACAGTGCTTAAACTCCAACACATAAGCACACACACACACACACACAATCACAGATGCTTTATTTTCTCACAAAAATGATATTTTTCCTAAATCTGGACACTCTAAAATTCTAGTATAAAAGCTGAATTTTCACAAGCCCTCCTAGGATCCTAAGATTTCATTTTGCAGGCTAGAAAAGAGCTCACAGGCCTAAGAAGCTTTCAAATATTCATCATGAGACAATTCCCAAGTGAGTAGATTTAGAATCTAAACCCTTTTCTCTTTTAAAAATGCATTAAAACATAAAAGTAGTTAGAGTCTGTGGACTTTGAATATTATTAAAATTACCTATTACAGTGCATTTTAAGATATATATATAGTAAAAATTAGAGTGATTCATAAGTATAATAATAACCTGGTATTTCCAAAATCTGATTAGAATAGATCATACCAGGCTTTTATTCAGATATCTTCTGTTCATGAGTCCGTGAGTGTTTCTTGTGAGGGGGCGGAGGAGAGTCAATGAGTGGGTGTGTGTCAGGGTGCGCTGCCTGCCTCTTCTGCAAACTTTGGTTCTTTTCCAGAGGTTTGGTTAACTTTTATGCCCTGTCTGCTTCCAAACTAGGCCTAGACAGATTAACATGACATTTTGATGGGAAATTGCATAAGATTTGCTAATTTTGCCATTAAGAGATGATTTTCTCTTCTTAACCCACTCCTCCATTCTGCAACACAAAGGCCTTACTTAATATGATAATTTAACTAATTTCAGTGTACGGTATTAAGAGAAAGGAGGAAGAATTTTTCATGAAAGATCTTCTTGGTTATCACCAAAATAAATACTTTTAGAAATGTTATTTTATAATTTTAAGCTTATTTTAAGTTTGCTTAAGCTTTATTGATTCCATTTCATAAAGAAAAACTCTTAATAATGAAAGAAATTACCAATGTTGATATACTATTTTAAAACCATGACAATAAACAAATGCTATATTGCACTTAATTTTTCTCCATATTTTGCTTATCTGAGTTAGATTACAGAATACTCTACCTCTACTTTCTAAAATGAATTTTTAAAGAAGTTAAAAACGATCATTTTTCTGAATATATACTACCACTTACTAATGAATTATCTCTTTTTCTCTAGCATTGTGATTAGTATGTCATAATTTTGTTCAGCATTCTGATGAGAAAAGTAATAAAAAATACAAAACAAAATTCAAATTCACAATTAGATATATTACCATAACTTGGCTTTGCCCTTTCAAGTAATTTTATTGATTTTCCTACATCTACATATGTATTACAGTAAAACCAAATTAACTAGAAATTATCCTTCTTTCTAAAGCCAAAATGTCGCTTTAAATTTGCCAAGCATTTTTGAATTCATACCAAGTGGGTATCCAGCTGCTTGTTCTCGTGGTCCAATAACAAGATACAGGTAGACTGGGAAAGAAGGGAGTTTATTTCTGCAACTGGTTACAGAGAGATCGGAGTAACTCACCAGACCAACTCAAAGTTACAAGTGTTCTCTAGTGCTTGTATACATTCGATGCACCTACAAACCAAAACCAAAGTGTTTTACTCTATCTAATCTTTAATTAGGGTGCTGAGTCTAGACAATTACTTCAGAGCTTGGAAAAATTACCTACCTAAAGTGGGTCCTGGTACAAGGTGTGCAAGAACTTAACCATTACTTTAATTAAACTCTAAGGTTCTGAGAAAGCATAGGTGTGGTCTTAATGGACTTGTTTTTACATTCTAGCCTTTGTACTAAGGTACCAGTTTCTTCTGTTCTTTAATGTTTAACTTACACATTCATCAGAGTTACATTAAGGTGTTGGTGAAGGCCGACTGCTCTGGTTGCTAATAGAAACCTGGCCTGCCACATTTTGAGAGTTTTAATACCCAGCCAATGTTACTTGTACTTGAAAATTTTGTTTTGATTTTCTCAAACTTGTCCCTTACATAACAACTCTTTCTGTTTTGCCCGTTGCATGACCTTCTTTACAACGGAAATTTTAATTTCATATATATATGTAAGAGAAGTCACTTAAATACCATTTTGTGCTTCTCTTTTTAGTAGCTCTTCTCTCAAACAAGAAAAATATAATGTGTAAGCATTTAAATATATATATTTATATATTATGTATAATATATAAATTATATATAAATATATTTTTCAAAAAATATTTAAAATGTAAAATATATGTTTACTTAAAAATAATTTAAATAAAATAATTATATAATGGTGAAGTGTTAAATAGATAAATGTATATGTATGTATTTATATATTCTTCAAATGAAAGGGAAAACAATATTTATTTTGTGTGTCCTTACATCAAATATTTTAGATGCCGCTGGATTTCTAGTATATTTATTATTAGATATTAGGGCCATTATTAAATATTATTAGATATTAGGGCCTTTAAAATATTTTAATTAAATAAGTGAATGAATGGAAAACTTCATGAGAAGCACATTTTATCATCCCTGAAAACACCGATGCTCAGAGAGATTGACTAATGTTCCCAGGATTACCTGGCTAGTTAGAATAAGCCAAACTTTTAGATATGTCAATCTGCCTTACAAAAAACCTATGGTCTTCCTACCAAACCAGTTTGTGTAACAATATGATAGGTTGGGGTACATGCATTTGGTAACTCAAGCACAAGGAAGGCATTTACAAAGGCAAAATAACTCAGGAAAATTTTGCCCTCATATAAAGCATAGCTAGCTCATTCTGCATTATAACTTTAAAATAATACCACCATTAATCCTATTTTCATCTAATTATAAAATCCTTTATGATCAGAAGATTTGGGGTATGACTTAAATAGTAATAACTAAAGAAAAGATAAATATGTTTGGATTTTTTACTTTTTGAAATTTCTGATGTCTGGAAAAAATAATTGTAAGGGTTATTAGATTCACTATTGTTAATATACCATTCACGTGGGAGAAAGATAATACTGTGTGAGACAAGAGCAACCACGAAGAGAAGCATTAAATGACCTTAAATGACTCTTTTATAATCTAGGTAAGGAAAATATACTTTATTTTCATATTCATATCCACATATATTTTAATTTTTAAGGAAAACATCACTCTGTGAGGAACACTTTATAAAATAACTAAGGATCTATGACAGAAAACAAAATATGTAGATGTTTTTAAATAAAATGAGTTTAACAGGCTTATCCCAGTTCCATCTTTATCCAATGATAGGTATCTTGATTATCTTATCCATCCTGCCTGGACCTCAGAATGCTGACAGCAGCATTAGTAGAGTTTTGATTAGATACCATTTCTTAAAGATACTTGAAGGAATTTTTACAATATGTGACATTAGACTATGTTAATTCTATTCACTTTATAAAATAAACAATATACAGTTTCCTAACATTCATTCATTAATTCAACACATATTTCTATTACAGGTCTGGTATTTTACTGGACTTCATAGATATTGCATGAGGCAAACCAGTCACATCTTCTGCATCTAGAATAAATATATCTCAATCAAATTATCTAATACAAAATTATTTTTAAATATATTTTTAAATTCATGCTTGCTCTTTCCCAACATTGAATTTACTAGTAAATCTTACTGACTTTACCTCCGAAATGTATGCAGATCCTAAATACTTCTCATCATGTCCATTTCTATCTGATCCTAACCCCAATCTCTGAGCTCCAGAATTATTCTATTCTATTGGTCTCCCTCTTTCTGTCCTTTGGCCTACCTTCTCTTGATGTTTATTCTCAACACAGTAGCTACCGTGACACTTTCAAAATATGTTAGATCATGTCACTTCTTTGCATAAAATCTTCCGGTAACATAATGTCTCATCCAGAATTCATATTCAAAGTCCTCACCATGACCCTACATCTGAAATTTGCTTTTCCTGTCACACTCTCTGATCTCTTCTACCAACCATCCCCCCAAACCTCTTTGAATTCCTTGCTTTTTCTCAAATGCCAAAAACATCCATGCCTCACCATCCCTGCCTTGCTCTTTTTTCTGTCTGAAATGTTTGCCTCATGTATTCACTTGGCTCACTTTCTCACTCCCTTCAGGTACCAACTCAAGTGAAATCTTAGAGAGGTCTCTTATTCCTTATATAGAAACGTTACACTAATCCCGCCCCCCTTTTATCCTTGACCTGATTTATTATTTTATTGTATTCTCTACTATTGGACACCATTTGCTACCTGGTAATTCTCATATGACTTAATTTACTACCTGATACATTGCAAGGATTCACTAAGTATTTGTTTTTGAATAAATATAGTTAAATTATATGTTGTCATTACAATATGTTGCTATATGTCCTTCTATATAGAGGTGACTAATAATGTAGAAAATTTGTAATATGCATTAAACTAAAAGATAGATAATAGATAGATAGATAGATAGATAGATAGATAGATAGATAGATAGAATTAAAATGTTATCTTGATGTGGGCTTTGTTATGGGTGATGCTTTTATGTGTGGCTTCCTATTTATTTTTATTTTTATGATATGACACAAAATATCAGTAAAATGCAAAAAAAAAGTTTTAAATAAACGAAAACAATTCAAAGAAGAGTGTTCAGATATATAACAATAAAATTAGGAAAAATGTCCTGGGATAACTTTAGCAGTAGTATTTTACTACCAATCAATCATTTCCTAGTATGGATTACTTGAGGGCTGAAGCCTTTTATAGTTAGGAGAAAGTAGAATTGTGGTCCTGTTCACAAACTTGATAATCTTTTTTCATCATGTTTCTGTGGCTCTAATTTCCATTCTCCTTTTTCACCATCTCATTACTCTGACCTATTACTAATATCAGAGATTTATGCTCATACGAGAATTATTGGTTTATTTACTTTGGAGACCATCTGCTCTGTTTCTAAAAGAGCTCAACAACTGTATTGCTATTGTTCTTGCAAGTTCTGTTTTGGTTTCTAATTTTACTTACATGAAACCTTGCTACATCATGCATTCCAGAAAGGGAAATCTTGTATAATTCCTTTGGAAGGTAGATGTATGCTGGCCTAAATTATTGCCTATGACTGTATATAAAAAGTGCATTGTGAAATATTCTATTTTATATATTGGACTCTTCCCATAAAGTTCTTCTTTATTATTCTTTAAATGCTCATCCTCAGCTGATGATAATGTTTTTTCATCACACATATGTTCACCATATTCTATCCTGAGATTGAATTTAATTGAGTCCCCTGGGGCTTTGCTCCTTTACTGATTGGTAGAAAATCATACCAGGTTTTGGGTTGATTTGACTTCAAATATCTGCTAAAATCACAGGGATAAAAGAACCCTAAAATAATTTGCTGGAAATCCTTAGTGGTTTTGAATATTAGCACTTGAAATTGAGTTGGGGTTGGCCTGGGAAGGGGTTTCCAGAAATTTGACAACAATTCTATTGGTATAGCAATTTTGTTTCTTTGTTTCCAGAAACCTCAACTTATTTGGCCGTCATTTCAGTGCTGACCTAGTTTTATTTTAGGGCAATTAGATTGTGACCTAAAATATTCATTACTTTTTAAAATATTGACAAGTGTAAGACATATTTTCCAAGATATTCCATATCATAAAACTATAATGAACACTTGGGCATGTGTGTGTATATTACATATTTGTATATGCTACCTATGTATGTACAGCATAGGTATTATATATATGTAGTATATATGATGCACAAATATGTGCATGCATATACATAAATATATTTACATATTAGATTTTAATAACGATTGAAAATCTTTAAAATCTATGATTATTCTTGTTTACTTGATCTAATAAATTCTTCTTTTTTAAAAAATTAGATGGAGTCTCACTCTGTCACCCAGGCTGGATTGCAGTGGGGTAATCTTGGCTCACTGCAACCTCCACCTTGGGTTTAAGCGATTCTCGTGCCTCAGCCTCTCAAGTAGCTGGTATTACAGGCCCATGCCACCATGTCCAACTAATTTTTGTATTTTTGGTAGAGATGGGGTTTCACTATGTTGACCAGGCTGGTCTTGATCTCCTGACATCAAGTGATCCGCCCACCTCGGCCTCCCAAAGGGCTAGGATTACAGACATGAGACACCATGTCCAGCCTGATAAATTCTCAAAGATGAGTATTTCGATCACATGAATTTCTCATTATTTTTATAGTAGTTCTTTCCTTTATGTGCTTCTCTACTATGTTATTTTATGTTCTTCAGTAGACAATCACTTTGTCAGTGGTTTTATCCTTGAAGTCCACTTTACATGATATTATTGTCATCTTGGAAATCACGTATTCATTATATTTTATAATTTTTAAATTATGATCTTCATTTTGTTCTAATTGTATATTTTGTAACTAAGATAATCATATATCTTTGAACAGCCTTATTTTACGCGTGCTGTATAAGTGCAGTTAGTGAACAACTACACACATGCCCAGGAGGAAAATAACAGATGCCAAAATTTTCCTCTGACTTTCTGTTGTTTTTCTGACTTGAACACTTTTGTTATTGCCTACTTTTTATGAAATATGTTCATATAAATGCTTAATTTGTTTTTAAATTTTGAACATTTTCCTATTATTACCAGACTAAAACCATGTTTTTATCATATATTAAAATGTTTGATTTCCGTTTTATTATAATAATAAATAAAAATAAAACAGGTATTATTCTATTTTCCATTCAGTAGGGTCTTATTAGATATTTAAAATTCCCCTTCTTTCCCTTTCTCTTTCTCTCTCTCTCTGTATAAATATTATTTTTCCCTTTCTCATTTTCTATGAAGATTTTTTCCTATATTCTGGTTTCTAATTTTGTACCCAAGAAGTCTAACACTAGTATATTTTTTTCCTAATTTAAAAATGTATATTTCTATATGGAAGCTGATTTTTTTTTACTTTTAGAACATAGAATTGTTACCAATATCTGTCTAGGTAAAAGCTAAATGTGTGTCTTTTTATGCTTTTGTTATTAACCCTGAATAAAATTTTTAATTTATTTTCATTAGGAGAGCCAACATTCCTGTTAAGGTAGGTTCTTTTCATAATTTCATTAATTATTATATCTATCTTTTATTATTTTTCTTCCTGGAAAAACATTACTTGCATATTAGTGCTTTTGAATCTGACCTTGAAGGCATTAGTATATTTTCTTATTATTTGTATTATTTTTTTTGGTAAAACATTATGGGAATTTTTTTCAAGTTTGTGAAACCTACTACTTAATTTTAGAACATGTGTATCAGATTTCTCTTCCAGTTTATCTACTGAATTATTACATTTAGAAATTATGATCTTATTTCTTTAATTGTTTCGTGTCTTAAGTTTTTATCCTTGAAAATACTTAATATCACTCCTAAATGTTTCCTACTGTCTCTGTAGGAGCTAACAATTTTAACATTTAGCCTTTTTCCCCTCCCTTGCATTCACAGGTCCTTGTAAATAAGCATATTTACTTTTGTCTTCATGGATATTGTTTCCAAAGTAGGGAAATGGTTCACTGACAGAAAGTGATAAACCAGTTGCAGAACATGAACTTACCTTTGCCATGGATCACTGGCTGACTGACATGGGGAGAGTGGATGGCTTCTCTGCTTCTAGGTTTCTTCATGTACAAGGGAGGATGGTGTGATCCTGCAAGACATAATGAAGCAATTAAAGTTCCATCGTCAACTCAGAATCCACTAGCAGAGTATGTATATGACAGACAGCTCTTCAAACTTTCAAAGCAATGCTCTGACACCTGCAACAGCCGAGTATTCCGTGGATATTTTCCCAGACGCTACTGCTAACTTAGAAGCCCTGGGCTCACTCAGGCATCCCAGACAATTTTCTCTGGAAAGTTGCAAGGCCTGTAATGCACTAAGATTTCTCCCATCCATTCATCCATCATATTTATTTTATTTTTGTGAGTACTTATATGGCAGGTTTAGAAGAGAGGGGAGTTAAAAATGTATATTTCTAACATATCTTCACCTTTCTCTGATATCCCACTTTATTTTACATATTATAAACCATTTAAAAGTCAGTATATGGGAATCTAAAAAGGGATGAGTTATTGTCTTTAAACAAGCAAAATGGAAATAATGATCATGATGATGGTGAAGATAAAGACACCTTATTGTCAAATGATTCAAAAAAGGTATTTACACAAAAGTGCTAGTAGAGAATAGACCCTGTAATCCCATTTATTCATACATTCATTTACTAAGGCAACAATTATTTATCAGCATCCACTTTATGCTAGGCACTCTGTTTTTTGCTGGGAATACAAAGATGAGTAAGAAACAATTTCTCCTCTTGAGAGGCTGACACTCTGAAAGTTTTCATAGCATTAGCTGCAGCAATAGCATAGCGCTAACAATCAACATTTCTTTTATACGTAGAATATTCTATGTTTTCTAAGTGCTCTGCCTATGCTTCCTCATTTACAAGCATTTAAAATGTTTCTATGAATAGGATATTGTTACTATCCTCATTTTGCAAGTTAGGAAACAAAGGCATTTGGAGACTAAGCAACTTGTTCTGGATCAGGCAACTATTATAGAATTCAAATGCAAGTAGTCCAACTCCAGGATCACCTTGTATGTTGCAATGATATCTTGTTGAGTCTATATAGTTTAGAAAGCCATTCATGAAATAGTGATAATACTAATAATAAAAGAAGAGAGGTTTAACAGTCATCTAAGCAACATCGAGTAAGCAGGAAAGAGCACTGCTATGAAAGAGCATCTTAGAGAGTTTTAGTAATCTGTGCATTGATCAACGTGATGTTAATTTTACTGGGCTAGCTGAAAGGTTTGTATTGGAAGGGAGGCAACATGGAAAAAATTTGGATTATAAAAATTATCTTGTTGAAGAAGAACATGATAAAACAGCAAAATGTAATGTAGAAAAGCTTACAGTGTTAGATAATTAAGTTCAACTTTTCAAATATTGGTGCAATTAATTTTTTAAACTCCTTCAGATCATAAGGATTAATATATCAATTCTTATGAAAAACATTTTGAAACTTGAAGAAAATACCAAGTCATTTCAGTAAAAAGCAGAAAAAATTATCTGAATAATATGAATCATTAAGAATTCTTGACAAGGTGAACACACCTTCTTATCTCCGTTTTAGTCAGAAAGAAGAAAAGAAAGAAAATATTATTTTAGTTGAGTCATTTGAACATTTAAGCAAATACAGGTATGATGATTTAACAACTCTTAGGTGTAAGAGTTTAGTGTTCTATTATTACTAACAAGATAGACTTTTGTTAACTTTCTTCTAAGAACTGTTTCTTTTAACTTACTCAGCACCTGTGGCAAAACAAACTTGTCAAGCAAAATGGACCCTACAAACCATGGATAATATAAATTGTACAAAATTATAAGATGAATTTTTACACATTGCCTTTTCAATGAGGAAAACATTTATTGGACAGAAGGTGTTATAGGAAAATTGAGCTGCTTCTTTTGGGTGCTGAGGAGAGAGTACAAGAATCTCAGGCCTTATATTTTAAAATTTTCATAGGTCTATTCTGAACTGTTTTAATATATCTTATTTTTGGATAGTGAAAACTAAATCACTTTAACGTCAGTACCCAGAGCTCCTCATTCCTGTTCACGTCTATGCAGATACCTTAACAATTACTATGTTTATATCCATAATATCCACAAATAAACAGCTTTAATTTTTTTCTTTCTAATTTTTGTGACTTTTTCTTGCCTTAGAGCACAAAGATTTTCAATATAATGCCGAATATAAGTAGTAAGAGCAGACAAGCTTGTATTATTGCTCATCTCAATATTTCACCATTAAATATGATGAACGTATTTTGTTAGTAAATGCCCTTTATTGGATGGAGAAAACCATCATTTATTGCAAATTCGCTAAGATTTTTTAAAATTATGAATGATTGATGAAGTCTAACAAATGTTTTCTCTATATCTACTATAAACACACTCACACATTTTTATTATGCTTATGTGATGCATTATGTGAATTAGTTAATGATGAATCAACCATTATTGCATTTAAAATATATTTCTGGATTTACTTTTTAACTTTTTGACAATGATTTTGCTTGTCTTGTCAAGAATGGTAGCGGTATGTAATTTCCTTTTGATACAATGTCCCTGGCCTTACATAATAAATTGGTAAGTGTTTAATTCTTCTGTACTTTCAAAATTAAAAATATGTAACATATGTATTATTTCTTCCTTCAGAGTATGATAGAATTCATCAGAGAAGAGCTCCAGAGGCCTGGAGTTTTCTTCGTAAGAAGTTTTTAGTCTAATCAATTTTTAAAATTTATTAGATACATTTCAATTAGTTTAATGATTACGTAACTGTCTTATTAAATGCACTTAATAAAAATACTTAATGTGTAGTATTTTAATAACAGTACTAAGTATATTTATATATTGATAATTACATTTAATAATTATACATCTGTTTATTTTGATAAATTATATTTTTATGGAATTTGTGTGTTTTGTTCAAACTGCTGATTTTAGTGTCATAAAATGATTCATATTTCCTTATTTTCTTTTTTGTTTATTGACAAATAATATTGTATTATCCTTTTTATGTTTATAGAATCTCTTATGATATGAAATTTTTTATTTCTGGTATTAGTGAATAGTAATTTCTGATTCCTTTTTTTCATAATTTTTAATAGCTATTTAGTGGTTTTAGTAATCATTTCAAAAAAGAATCCTTTGCATCTGTTTATTTTATTTAATGAATGCATGTTTTAAATTGCATTAGTTCTGCTCTTATTTTTATCATTTTATTTCTCCTATTTCCTTTAAAGTTATTTCTTTTATTTTCATTATTTTCTTAATCCTAATGTCTTTCAGAACTATTTGAGTTGTATCTTTCAATCCAATCTAAAATCTTATTTTTACTCTATCTACATTTAACACATTACTGATATTATTGCCTGTAAGTCTATCATCCTGATATGTTTTTGTCTTTTTTGTTTGTTCCTTTACTTGTTCTTTCTTGATTTCTTTTGTATTATTCCAATATACATATTTTTAAATTTTTCCATTTTGTCTCCTCTTTGCTTTTTAATTTCATTTTTGTGATGCTTTTAGTATCATTAATTTATTCATTATTCTAGAAATTACAAAATGCAAGCTTAGTTTAAAACAATTTTATTTATGTTAGTACATTTACCATCTCCCACAATACAAAACCTTACTATAGTTTAACTCCCATTGTTTTATCTCTGCCTTTTGTGATACAAACTGGATACATGGGACATCTTTTAATATATCTATCTCTGTTACAACCTCTTCAGTTAAGTTGTTTTTTCATTCTTTTTTGTCTTTCAGTTTCCTTCTGGATAATTTTCTGCCCACTAATTTACTAAGCATTTCTTTATTCCATATATTTATTTTTATAGCTCTAGAACGGTCATTGGATTTTTTTCTAGATTCTATTTTCAATTGAAATACTCTATTGATTCATCCAATTTACTCACATTTATTTCTGTTTCCTTTCACGTGTTAGATGTAGTTAAGTTCTTATTGCCGATCAGGGTCAGTATCATCTCTGGGTTTATTTCTATTAGCTGCCTTCACTCTTCATTATCAGTCAAATTCTTCTCAATGTATCTAGTAAATTTTGATTAATGAAACATATTGAAGATGACATAATATAGACGCTCTGGACTATGTTATTTTCCCCCAAAGAGTAGTGGATTTAGTTCTGTCTTGTAGCTAAATTCCCTGCTGATTTTACTAATCTTGCTGAGGCATGGTTTTAGGCTTGATTGGGATAGTTCTATTTTAATTTTTCTCTTTTTCCAAGGGTATAGTTCTTCCCATGCTTTACAGCTAGGATATGTATTTTTCTGGAATCTTCATTCAACAGCCAGGATATGCATTAAGGCTTCTTCACTCTGACTGGGCCTGAATATCAAAGTCAACATTTCTCCAACACTCAGCAACCTTTGAAATATCTTTAGCTTCCTGTCAATTGCTTGTCCTTGTTCTTTCTCTCTCTCTCTCCCTCTCTTTTTTTCTCTCTCTTGCAATAATCACAGTCCTTGCCTTTACAGTTTAGAAGGTGGCCAAAATCGGATGGAAATGTTTCACAGATATCTAGGACTTCTCTTCTGTAGATACCTTCTTTCCAGTAATCTGACTCTTCCTCCATCTTTGCTGCCTTAGCAGTATTGAAGCCCATCTGTTTCTTCCCACTCTGCGGCTCTCCATTTGCAGTATAATTCAGAATGTGCCCTCAAGGTGTAAGTACGGTGTAAATATGGGCTCACTTAGTGTGCCATCCGTCTCTTGGAAATCATAGCCCAGTATTAGTTGCTGTCTAGTGCCTGCAGAAAGTTCTTTTTAATATTTTATATTTTTTTATTTTGATATATATATATCAAATATATATATGATATATATATATGGGCTTCCCCAGTAGGAAAGTAAAGGTATTCCTTTACTTTCGTGGAGGGTAAGTCGTTCATGGCCAGAACCTAAAGGCCCATTGTCATTTAATTACTCAAAATTATTTATTGCAAGACTGAATTAGTTTCTGAGAATTCAATGTTGTGCAAAATAACAGGCTCTGCTTTCAATACTCATGTTTTCGTGGAGAATGCACACAACTAGAGAGATACAGCATCTTCTGTCTGGCGAGGAATTTATAGTCTCATAAAGCACTCAGAAATTGATTTTTAAAATCTTTAAAACTCTTCATGTATCTTAGGTTTCTTTCCCCACAAGTCTCCACAGAATACCTTTGACAAGAAGATATAATTGAGATATATGGCCCTAACTTATTGGCATAAATTATCAGTCTTTGAAAGTTGTCATTAAAATATTGATGAAAAATTTAAATATAGCATGCTTTCTTCTTTAAAAATATAATACATATATCAATGTGCATTATATCTTTAGTTATGTATACATTTTGAGATTTATGACCATGGAATGTTGCAATTCTTTTCAACCAGAAATGTAGACTGAAGAATTTTGCCAAAGTATCTACCTCTGCATAAATATTTAATTTGAAACAAGTAAAGATATTATGCATTTATATGTAGATAAAATACTAAACAAACAATTAGTATATTAGTGTTTTTCTATAAACAGCTAATGTTAGTATTTTTTTTTAACATATCAAGGAGTTTGGCAGATAATTTTCTAAAACCTTCCATTATCTGTGGACCCCTATTTAGTCAGTTGATGTAGGTTAAATCAGACTGTGTAGAATTTTTATTCTCGTTACAAATAAATATTTTGTAAATGCCCTTTCAAAAAGTTGTATAGTATATCCCGGAATGTCATAAGTAAAATAAGAACTTTTTCTTTACCTATACTTTCCAAAAGCAGGGGATTTCTTATTTAAAGTTTAAGTAAATTGCTCACAAATTAATAGAATTACAGTCATCCCTAGATTCTTCATAAGGTGGTTTTAATATCCTGAACTATTTGAAATGAATTTTATAATGCTTCTGGTGTTTTTATGTGGAGAAAGTCTTAATCCAGATCAAACAATTTCTGGTTCAGAAGAATGTGAAAACTTAAAAAAACCCTCTGGCCGGGCACGGTGGCTCACGCCTGTAATTCCAACACTTTGGGAGGCCGAGGTGGACAGATCACAAGGTCAGGAGATTGAGACCATCCTGGCTAACACGGTGAAACTTCGTCTCTACTAAAAATACAATAATAATAATAATTAGCCGGGCGTGGTGGTGGGCACCTGTGGTCCCAGCTACTTGGGAGGCTGAGGCAGGAGAATGGCGTGAATCTGGGAGGCGGAGCTTGCAGTGAGCCGAGATCGCGCCACTGCACTCCAGCCTGGGCGACAGAGCGAGACCCCACCTCAAAACAACAACAACAACAACAACAACAACAAAAAACCTCCAATTAATTCAGCCTTAATATGATTTTACTGAAGATGTGTTGATTTTTGTTATTGCTTTTAAAGCTTTTGCCACATATCTTATTTAGAAGTTCTTAGTTTTCATCATCTATAAAAAACATATGACCTGCTGTATAAGTCTCAGTCTATCCAGGAAGCATACAAATGAGAGTGTTTCATATTTCTTTGTTTATATTAAAGATAAGTCTGGGAAGCAAGATGCTACTCAGAGTTTTTCAACCTCACCACTATTGACACTTTGGGTGACATAATTATTACTTGTTGTGATGGGCTATCCTTCGCATCATTGGACGTTTAGCAGCATCCCCAGCTTCCAGCTCCTTCATATTTTCCACCCTAGTGTGACAATCAAATACATTTCTGGACATTGCCAAATGTTCCCTGGCATGGGGGAGGGTTTTGTGTGTGTGCTAGACGAAATGATCTAGCTTGCAATAGAGAAAATGTTGCTAGAGAAGATATGTCCACAACAACAGAATGGCAAGGCAGAAGGGCACAGGGTAGTAATAGGTACAATAGAACAAAACAATAACTAACAATGCAGCGCTTTTTAAGCATCAGACATTGCTATAAAACTCTCTGTTTTAAGTTGCGTTATATTCTCAACAAGCTTATTAGTTAAGTATTATCATCTGCATTTTACAGACTAGGAAACTGATGTACACAAATTTAAAATTATTGCAACATACAACTAATAAGTGGTTTTAATCTTGAGAAGCATTATCTCTAATATGAGTTTGTTTATCGTTTTTGTTTGTTTGTTTACTTTTTTGTTTTGAGACGAAGTCTCCCTCTTGTTGCCCAGGCTGGAGTGCAATGGTGTGATCTCGGCTCACTGCAACCTCCGCCTCCCAGGTTCAAGCGATTCTCCTGCCTCAGCCTCCCGGGTAGCTGGGATTCCAGGCATCTGCCACCACACCCAGCTGATTTTTGTATTTTTAGTAGAGATGGGGTTTTACCATGTTAGTCAGCCTGGTCTCAAACTCTTGACCTCAGGCGACCTGCCCACCTCATCCTCCTGAAGTGCTGAGATTACAGGCATGAGCCACTGTGCCTGGCCTGTTTATCAGTTTTTAATATAATTTTTATTTAAAATAGTTTGATTTTATTTACTTTTTTATAATTTCAACTTTTGTTTAGGAATCAGGGGGTCCATGTGCACATCTGCTACATGAATATATTGTGTGATGCTTAGGTTTTGGATACGATTGAATCCATCACCCAGGAAGTGAACATAGTACCCAACGGTTAGTTTTTCAACACTTGCCCCCCCACCCCCACCTCCCTTTCCCCTCTGGTAGTCTCCAGTATCTATTATTACCATCTTTAATTCTGTGAATACCCAATGTTTGGCTTCCATTTATAAGTGAGAATTTGTGGCATTTGGTTTTCTGTTCCTGTATTTGTTCACTTAGACTAATGGCCATGAAAACAGCTGTATTCGTGTTGCTGTAAAGGACATGATTTCATTCTTTTTATGGCTGCATAGTATTACATGTTTTATACGTGACACATTTTCTTTATCCAATCCACCAGTGATGGACAGCTAGGTGGATTTCATGTCTTTGCTATTGTGAAAAGTGTTGTGATAAACATGCAAGTGCATGGGCCTTTTTGGTACAATGATTTTTTTCATATATATCTAGTAACAGTATTGCTGGGGCAAATCGTAATTCTGTTTTAAGTTTTTTGAGGCATCTTCAAACTGGTTTCCACAGTGGCTGAACTAATTTACATTCTCACCAACAGTTTATAAGCCTTCTTTTTTCTCTGCCAGCATCATTTGTTCTTTTGACATTTTAATAATGGCCATTTTGATTGTTATGAGATGGTATCTCGTGAATTTGATTTTCATTTCAAATTCTCAACACTTGTGATGTTGAGAATTTTTTCATTTGTTTCTTGGTCACTTGTAAGTCTCCTTTTGTTGGTTCATGTCCTTTGCCTACTTTTTCATGAGGTTACTTTTTTCTTGTTGAATTGTTTAAGTTCCTTGCAGATTCTGGATGTTAGAACTTTGTTGCATGTATAGCTTAGAAGTATTTTCTCCCTTTCTGTAGGTTGTCTGTTTACCAAATTGATAGTTTCTTTTGATAAGCAAAATCTCCTTAGATTAGCTAGGTTCCACTTGTCAATTTTTGTTCTTATTGCAATTGCTTTGGAGGACTTGGTTATAAATTCTTTCCCAAAGCAGATGTCCATAATGATGTTACTTAGGCTTTCTTCTAGGATTCTTGTATTTTGATGTCTTACATTTAAATATTTTGCTTTTATTTATTTATTTTTTTTGAGATGGAGTTTTGCTCTTGTTGCCCAGGCTGGAGTGCAATGGCACAATCTTGGCTCACCACAACCTCCACTTCCTGGGTTCAAGCGATTCTCCTGCCTCAGCCTCCTGAGTAACTGGGATTACAGGCATGCACCACCACACCTAGCTAATTTTGTAGTTTTAGTAGAGATGGGATTTCTCCATGTTGGTCAGACTGGTCTTGAACTCCCAACCTCAGGTGATCCACCTGCTTTGGCCTCCCAAAATGCTGAGATTGCAAGTGTGAGCCACTGTGTCCAGCCTACATTTAAATCTTTAATGCAACTTGAGTTAATGTTCATATATAGTGAAAGGTAGGGGCTCTGTTTCATTCTTCTGCCTGTGGCTGGACAGTCATGCCAGCACAATTTACTGAATAAGACGTCCTTTCTCATTGCTTAGTTTTGTCAACTTTGTCAAAGATCAGATGGCTGCAAGTGTGCAGCTTTATGTGTGAGTTCTCTATTCTGTTCTATTGGTCCATGTGTCTGCTTTTGTACCAGTACCATGCTGTTTTGGCTACTGTGGCCTTGTAGTATGGTTTTGTCAGGTAATGTGATGCCTCTGGTTTTGTTCCTTTTGCTTAGGATTGCTTTGGCCTCCTTTTTTGTTACATATGAATTGTAGAAGAGACTTTTATAATTCTGTTAAAAATGACGTTGATAGTTTGATAGGAATAACATTGAATCTGTAGATTGCATTGGGCAGTATGGCCATTTAACAATATTGATTCTTTCAACCACGGCCATGGAATGTTTTTCCATTTATTTGTGCCATCTCTAATTCATTTCAGCAGTGCTTTGTAGTTCTCCTTTTACAGACCTTTCCTCTCCTTGGTTGGATGGATTCATAGGTATTTTATTTTTCCTGTGGCCATTGTCAATGGGAATGAGTTCTTGATTTGGCTCTCAGCTTGAATATTATTAGTGTATAGAAATGCTACTGATTCTTATACATTGTCTTTGTATTTTGAAACTCCACTGAAACTATATATCAGTTCCAAGAGACTTTTGGCAGAATCTTTATGGTATTTGATCTATAAATCATATTGTTGGCAAAGAGAGATAGTTTGATTTCATCTTTTCCTGTTTGGATGCCCTTCATTACCCTCGCTTGCTGGATAACCTGACTGGGACTTCCAGCACTATGTTGAATAAGAGTAGTGAGAGTAGGCATACTTGTCTTGTTCTAGTTCTCAACAGAAATATTTCCAATTTTTGCCCATTCTGTGTGATGTTGGCTGCAGGTTTTTCAGAGATTGCTCTATTTTTCTGGAGGTATGTTCCTTCAGTGACTAATTTGTTGACAGCTTTATCATAAAGGGAGTTTGGATTTTATTGAAGGCTTTCTCTGCATCTGTCGAAATGATCATATGGTTTTTGTTTTTCATTCTGCTTATGTGGTGAATGTCATTCATTCATATGCATATGCATATGTTGAACCAACCTTGCATCCCAGGGATCAAGCTTACTTGATCATGATGAAGTAACTTTTTGATATGCTGCTGAGTTTGGTTTGATGGCATTTTGTTGAGGATTTTTGTGTCTGTGGTCATCAGGAATATTGGCCTATAGTTTTATTATTATTATTCATTTTGTGTTCGCCAGGTTTTGGTACCAGGATAATGCTGGCTTCATAGAATCAGTTATGGAGAGTCCTTCCTCCTCAATTTTTTGGAATAGTTTCAGTAGAGTTAGTACAACTCTTATTTGTACAACAGAATTCTGCTGTGAATCCATCTGGTCTAGGTGTTTTTTGGTGCTAGGTTTTTTTATTAATGATTCAATTAGGAGCTTGTTATTTGTCTGTTCAGGGTTTGAATTTCTTCCTGATTCAATCTTGGGAGGTTGTGTACTTCCAGGAATTTATGCAATTTATCTAGATTTTCTGATTCATAATAGTGTCTGAGGTTCTTTTGTATTTCTGTGGGATCAGTTGTAATGCCTCCTTTGTCATTTCTGATTGTGCTTATTTGGATCTATTTTTTTCTTTATTAATCTAGCTAGTGGTCTATTAATCTTTTTAATCCTTTCAATAAACTAAGTTTGGTTTCATTGATTTTTAATGGATTTTTTGCATCTCAATTTGGTTCAGTTTTGCTCTTATTTTAGTTATTTCTTTTTGTGCTAGTTTTAAGGTTAGATTGTGCTTGTTTTTCTAGTCTCCCTGGATTTGATGGCAGATTGTTAATCTGAGATGTCCAGGTAGGAATTTAGCACTATAAACTAACCTCTTACCACTGCTTTTGCTGCGTTCTAGAGATTTTGGTATGTTGTGTCTCCATTTCATTTATTTCAAAGAATTTTTGGATTTTTTCCTTAATTTTGTTGCCTATCCAAATGTCAATCAGGAAGAAGCTGTTTAATTTACAAATAACTGTGCAGTTTAGGGAGATCTTCTTGGTATTGATTTCTATTTTTATTCCACTGTGATCCAAGAATATGGTTTGTATGATTTTGGTTATTTTTTTGAAATTATTGAGATTTGATTTATGGCTAAGCATGTGGTTAATCTTTGACTATGTTCTGTATGTGGATAAGAAAAATGTGTATTCTGAGGTTGATGGGTGGAGTGTTCTGTAGATGTCTATTAGGTCCAATTGGTCAAGTGTCAAATTTAACTCCACAATTTATTTGTTAGTTTTCTGCCTCGATGATCTAACATTGTCAGTAGGGTATTGAAGTCCCCCAGTATTACTGCCTGACTGTCTAAGTCTTTTCATATATCTGGAAGTAGTGGTTTTACAAATTTGGGTGCTCTAATTTTGAGTGTGTATATACTTAGAATAGTTAAATTTCCTTGTTAGATTGAAAATTTTATCATTATGTAATGAATTCCTTGTCCTCTTTTGTTAGTGATCGTTTAAAGTCTATTTTATCTGATATAAGAGTAGCAACCTCTGCTCTTTTTATCCATTTGCATGATAGATCTTTCTCCAATTCATTATTTGAAACTATGAATGCTGTTATCTGTGAGGTGAATTTTTTGAAGACAGCAGATGGATAGGTCTTGTTTATTTAACTGGCAACTCTGTGCCATTCACGTGGGGCATTTAAACTGTTTACATTCAAGGTTAATACTGATATGTACGGCTTTGGCCCTATTGTGATATTTTTAGCTGGTTGCTTTGTAGTTTCTATTATTTGGTTGCTTTATACGGTCTGTTGGCTATGTACTTAAGTGTGGTTTTATGATAGCCAGTATCATTCTTTCATTCCCATGTTTAGAACCTTATATCTCTTGTAAGGCTGCTCTAGTGGTAACAAATTTTCTTTGTGCTTGTTTTCCTGGAAGATTTTATTTCTTTTTTCATATAAGAACCTTAGTTTGGTGGGATATAAAATTCTTGCTTGGATTCTCTTCTGTTTAAAAATGCTGAAAATAGACCCATAGCATCTCCAGGCTTCTAAAGTTTCTGCTGAGAAGTCTGCTCTTAGTCTGGTGGGGTTTCCTTTGTATGTAATCTGACTTTTTCTCTATCTGCCTTAAGGATTTTTTTCTTTAGTGTCAACCTTGGACAGTCTGATGACTATATTAGTTAGTGATGTTCATTTCATATATTGTCTCTCAGATGTTTTCTGAATTTCTTGTATCTGGATGTCTAAATTAGAGAGATTTTTATTAATTTCCTCAAATATGTTTTCCTATTTGTTTACCTTTTTTCCCTTCTCAGGAATTTGAATAATTCATTGGTTTAGTTACTTTACAGAATTTCAAATTTCTCAAATATTATCTTTGTTTAAAATGTTTTTTTATTTATTTTTGTCTGTGAACGATTGATCTTCAAGTTCTAAAATTTTTCTGCTTTGTTCAAACTAATGACAAATCTTTCAATTGTATTTTGAAATTACTTAAGTTTTTTTTTTTTTTTTTTTTCCAATTCTAGAAGCTCTGCTTGACTCCTGTTTCAGATTTTTATGTCTTCCTTCATTTCCTGGATTGGGGTAGAGGTTTATTTGTGTTGATTTTCTACCTTGTTTTAGAGCTCGTTGCACTTCCTTGCAATCCCTGCTTTGAATTCATTATCTGTTATTTCTGAGTTTCCATTTTGATTAGGAATCATTACTGAAGAGTTAGTGAGATCCTTTGGTGAATCCTACGTTCATATCTTTCATGGTGCCAGAATTCTTGTGCTTGTTCCTTCTCGTCTAAAGACACTGGCACATCTCATTTTTGTAATTATTTTCATGCAAGTAGGATTTTTTTCCCTCCTTTCCCTATAATATTATTGTTTCATTTTACTTTCCTTTTTTCTTTTTCCTTTTCCCAAGGTGGTGTGACTGTAGAGAAGGCTAGGTAGGATATAATGGCTTTGATTCTATAACCCTATGCACTCCTTTTATCGGATTTTGTAGTGGGCTGTGCAGTTTGACTTACAAGCCAGTAGAGGGTGTTTATGGGTAACAGCTACCTGCAGCCAACATAGCTGGGTGTATACTTAATCTTCGTTTACTGGGTCTCAGAAGCTCTCCGTTACCTCAGGCAATGGGCTGATTCATGGAATGCACAGTAGTCTGAGCTTCCTGCTCTACCCTGGGATGTTTGAAAACCAAGATAAATGTGGTCAGATTAGGCAGGCCAACATACAGGTCCTCCAGTGGCAGGCACAATCACCAGTGCTGAGGGAGAATCCAGAGGGCAGACACTAAGCAACCAGAGGGGACCCTAGACATGGACCTGGGAAACCTCCTGGGCCCCAAGTTATCTTTACAGAAGGTGGGGCAGCCTGAAATCTTAATCCAGGATAGTGAGTGCTCCAGATATATGGATATCTGCCTGGGCATGAAACAAAGAGGACCCCTCTGCTCCGACACACACACACACACACACACACACACACACACACACACACACAGACACCCGGATCTCGGCACAGGAAGAGTGGGGTGGGTCAGGCTGGTGACTCAGGCAAGTATGTGCTCTGAATGCCTGAAGATCTGGTTGGGGGTGGGGCAGAAAGGGTCCCACTGCACCACAATCTATTTCCACGAAGGTTGGGGTAGCGTAAAAGCTGCTGGTTCAAGCAAGTGAGCCCTCCAAATGCCTGAAATTCTGCCTGGTCCTAGAGCAGACAGGGCTCTATTGAACCATGCTCTCAGTGGAGTAGTGTGGGGTACCTAGCAATGACACATGCAGAGTGCTTCCAGGTCATCAAGTTGGACTTGTCTTCAAGGTCACTTGTCACTCAGAAGAAACCACGGCAGTAGCAGCTTTCCTACCACCACAGGCCTGTGAGAGGGAAGAGCACAATTCCAGAGTTTACTACTCAGGTGTTTTTCACAATTCTCGCTGTTAAGGCCCCTCACTCACTTCAGAACAAGTGCTCCAATCTCTTGCCCAAGACAGAAATGTCCATACAGCCACACTGCCGGGTTGCCAAAAAACAGATAACTTTGTATGAACCCGGATGAAAAATGGCATCTTGCTGTCAGTCCCAGATCTGGAAAAATGCCTGTAGCTTCTGGTGTCATTCCCTTTCAGTGCCTCCAAGCCTCTCCCCAAGTTAGCACCAGCACTTGGGAGAAAGCACTCTCCCTCAGCCTGGGTTGCTTGACTCTTTGGTGGAAAGGTAAGTCACAGAGGGAGGCTCTCTGTCTCTTTCACATACTGGAGTTTCACTCACTTTTATCAGCTAGTTGCTGTCATGGGGGCTGTTTGGCTATGTTATCCTCCCTGGGATCTGGAGTGTCCATAATTTTGGTGTGCTCCCATTTTCCTTTTTGAATTAAAGCTCACAGAGTTAATGTTTATGCACTGTCTCGCTATTTCCAAGTAGCCAAGGCACACTAAAAACCTTTAATCCAACATCTTAGGGAAAAAAAACCCACAAACACAAATAGTTTAAATTTACAGAAAAGTTGCAATTATAGTACAAAGATTTCCCATATGGACCATAACTAGTTTTCCCTGTAGTTTCCCCTACTTTTTATTACTATGGTATATTTTTCACAAATAATGAATCAATCGTAATACATTAGGATAAACAAAAGTTTATACATGATTCAAATTTTTCAGTGTTACCTAATGTTCTCTTTTTCCTCTAGGATCTCATCCAGATACCACGTTATATTTAGTTGTCTTAGTTCCTTAGGCTCCTCTAGACTGTGAGTTTCTGAGGTCTTCCTCGTTTTTTGTTTGTTTGTTAGTTCTTTTGTTTTTTTGTTTTTTATGACCTTGACAATTTTGAGGAGTACTAGTCAGGTATTTAATGGAAAGGTCATTGGCTGGAGTTTGTCTGATGTTTTTCTCAGTAGTAAATTGGGGTCGTGGGTTTTAGAGAAGAAGAACACAGAGGTAAACTGACATTCTCTTCTCCTTAATTTTAAGCTGCATTCAAGAGTACAACTGCCCCCCGCCCCCAAGCAGATCTCCAGGCATTCAGAGCATATGCTTGCCAGAACCAGCAGCCTGACCCACCCCACTCCTCCTGTGCAGAGATCCTGGTGAGTGTGCGTGTGTGTCTGCGTGTGGGGGGCCCTCTGCTCTATCACCAGGCAGATACTATCAACTTGAATTATCACAGATGATGCTAACTTCACATACGTGGCTGAGATATTGTTTGCCAGATTTTGGTAAAGTTACTCTTCTTCTTAAGTTCCTCTTTTCAAACTGTAAAGTGTTTTCTGTTTGTTTGTTTATTTGTTTTTCTTCTTTTTCATACTGCGCCTTTGGGAGAAGATCACTATGTGCAGCCTAAAATTAAGGAGTGGGGAGTTCTGTTGCACCATAAATGCATGTACATAAATCACTCTGGATACTTTGGTATGTGGTATTTGAATATGAACTTATGGCTATTTGTTTTGCAGTTTGTGTTATAAACCAGTACTCCTTTATTTATTGCTTTTTTTTTTTTTTCCAGCTTTGGCCATTGAGAGCTTTTTCAGTTGACTCCTGTGTTCCATTGACATACCCCCATTAATGTGTGTGACTGTGTGTGTGTGTGTGAGTGTGTGTGTGTGTTTGAAGCACTTTCTCCCTTTCTAGCACTATAAGATGTTTCACAGGCATCTTCTACCTTCCCTGCCTCAGCCGTAGAATCAATCATATCTCCAGGAAGTCCTGGTTCATTTTGTTGGAGAATGATGTTGGAAAGAAAGATCTGGGCACTTGGAGCATTCATTGCCACTGAGGAACCCTTGCTTCTAGGCCCTCTCAGGTAACAGAGGAAGGGAATATATGTGTATATAATAAGTTTTATCTATACCTATATCTATAAATATTTATATATGTATTCCTCTGTATTTCTTCTGTGTTTGTATTATACTGATTACACTGATATCTCCAACTAATTCACTACTTCATGAGTCATACAAGTTTTCTCCCCTTACTTATCTGAGCTTTTATAAAACTATTAAAGTGTATAATCATATTATGGAACTGTGTTTTATACTTCAATATAGGGTGGTTGAAAGGGAAGTTTGTGAGCATTTATTTGAAAATCTATCATTTAACAAATATAAAAACTGAGGCATATAGTCTGTATTCAAAAGAAAATAGAGAATTTCATTTTAAATATCTTTAAAATGACCTATAAGTAGAGCTTTTCTAAGAATAAGTTGAATATATTTTGCTCTCACCTAGGATGATGCCTCTTGTCATTGACTTCTCCTATGTTAAGTAAAAATTTCTGTGTGTAGGAGAATCGTGTTCACCTAGTTGCCACTCCTATCCTCCACTCCTTTGGAGCCTCTGAGAAGTCTACAAGTCCCAGCACTTTTACATTCAGGCAGGGAGTGACAGTGACACTTCTAGGCTGAGGATGGTGAGTGAAATCCCAGGTGACCTTGCTTCCCTAAGGGGAAGCAACAAGTATAACTTTTTTGTCTTGCTTTTGTTTATGTAATAAATAATAAATGGCAATTTATGTTAGCTTTCAGCCACTTTGAAATGTTCTATTTCAATTTTAGCTTAAAAAAATTACACATTATACATAACTTTTTATTATTATTGCTATTAAATTAAATGGCATTTATACTTGAGTGGTTGTAATTCTGGGTATATTGAGTGATCCTGGAAACAAATGACAAATTTTGTAATGACAATTAAATGGTATTGAAAGAGAAAATACCTGCTAGTAGAAATAAGGGATATTTTGTGGGGGATAATTTTTTGTTTTTGTTTTTGTTTTTTAGCACCTAGAAGGATAGAGTCTATATGTCAATTTAGGAGAATTCCAGGGAAGTAATTTAATTCTGGTGGAAGACTGTCAGATGCAGTTGAAAATGGACATGGATAAACTAGAGCTCATAAACTGGTGACAATAATTTTGAAGTGGATACATTTAGGCAAAATAAAAAGAGATTTTACACACACACACACACCACCATCATTATGTACATAACCAGGACATTTTATATTTAAATTATATCATAGAAATAGTTGCTCAGAAAAGTTCACCTATCGATACCCCTGGAGAATGTGTAATTGCTTGAAATTAGCTTAAATTGTATTTTATAAAGTCTCAGTGGAAACTTAAATGTGTTGCTTAAACAACATTTTGTATTAAATATAGTTTCACATTTTCATTGTCATAAAAAGACTCTCAAGTCACTATGAGGTTTGACACTGAAAAGACGAAATAATACATATATTGATTCCTACTAGACAGCTGGAATCTGCAAGCTCCTGAAGAATAAATAAAATGACAAAAACTGAGCCTAGAAAAAGCAATGGAATGGTATTTGTTCTAACACAATCCTTTCAGACTATATCAGAATTTCCCAAAACAAATAAATTCTTCTCCGGAATGTTTCTGAAAATCAGAAGAAATTTCGGAATACTTTCAATTTAAGTTTTATAGATTCTAAAATTTGAAAATCAAATGAAATCAGTTCAAAAACAAACCTCTTTGAACACTGAGTACTCAGAGATGGAAAACGTCTGGGCATCATATTTGAGGAGCGCACAGGCAGGGAAATAACACAAAGACCAAGTGTAATCAGTGCTCTAACATTCTAATAGAGCCTGGTGTTCAGTACTAGGAATACAGGGATGTATTCGTACATCTCTGTTGATTACAAGGTCTGGTTACAAGGTGGCATGAGGGGAAGAAGATAGGAACAGATAAAACAGCAAGGTTTTATACTGTCAGTTCATTGGTCGACAATTTAATACACAACTCTTAGACTCTCTTTACACTAATCACTAAAATAATAAAGAATTGAGAATAAAGAACAAAAATTGTTCTACAACTAGATTGTTGCCACAGTGTAGTCTTCCAGTGAGGACATGACCTTATAGACACCTCACATTAAAATAGGATCTTAAAATTCAGGGCCCTCTGAAGACTCTACTTTCTGGAATAGAAGATTTCTTCTTGAGAAATTATATCACATTGTATATTTGACTGAAATAAGAAATGTAAATAAAGGATACAATAGAAAACTAGAGACTATTTAGAGAAAAATGTTGGGCTTGAATTTGTTTTACTTAGGAAAACACAAAATGTCTCCATTACCCATTCAGATTGAAGACATAAGCTGTTCACCTATCACAATGATTTTATTTATGTATTTGAAATATTAGTAGAAGGAATTAATAAAATATAAGCAAAAGATAGCGCAGCCTAAGAATTTGGCAGTGAAGGAAATTATATTTTTCCTTAAAAGGTAATATAAGCATACAAGATGAGAAGAAATCATGAACATTACCAAAATGGAAAATAAGTTTTGATCCTTGAGGACAACTAAATGGATGAAAAGTATGAACTCAGGTAAGTGGAAGAATAGAAGAGACAGTGGTCAACAAGAAGAGTCCAGAGAGCAGCCAAAGAATTTTAAAGTGTGTTGTGGATGTCTGCCCCCATCACAGAGAGCAAGGCTTTAGAAGACTGATGACATTAAACATTTAAAATATGCAAGTGGCCTTCTTTGTTCCTGTTTGTGAATTTGAATTCCCATGAGCTGCCTTAAAAAAATATTCTCAGCCCAGTCACTATGAGATAGTGATGTTTCTGGACAGTTATTTATCTCATTGTAAAGTATTAATATAAGGAAACTTTTTTGGCTTTCGTTCTGTTCTTTGGGACCATTTCATATTCCACAAAATGCTAACTTCAAGACAGTTACAGTTCAATGATAGATATATAGAAAGAATTATAATTTATGTTTCTTAAAAGAATAACTTTTTGAAGTATTTGAGCAAAAGGTCACAAAAATGGCAAGCTGAACACCACCTCAAAGAAACCACAACTCATTTTGGTACTACTTGTGTTAACCAGAGAGATGAGGAGAAAATGTTCTAGTAATAAAAAGGCACTACACCTAGGAAGGAGTAAACATAGGACATAAAAGCTATGGATTCTTTTTTTTTTTTTTTTAATTATACTTTATGTACTAGGGTACATGTGCACAATGTGCAGGGTTGTTACATATGTATACATATGCCGTGTTGGTGGGCTGCACCCATTAACTCGTCATTTACATTAGGTATATCTCCTAATGCTATCCCTCCCCCCTCCTCCCCCCCACAATAGTCCCCAGTGTGTGATGTTCCCCTTCCTGTGTCCAAGTGATCTCATTGTTCAATTCCCACCTATGAGTGAGAACATGCAGTGTTTGGTTTTCTGTTCTTGCAATAGTTTGCTGAGAATGATGGTTTCCAGCTGCATCCATGTCCCTACAAAGGACACAAACTCATCCTTTTTTATGGCTGCATAGTATTCCGTGGTGTATATGTGCCACATTTTCTTAATCCAGTCTGTCACTGATGGACATTTGGGTTGATTCCAAGTCTTTGCCATTGTGAATAGTGCCACAATAAACATATGTGTGCATGTGTCTTTATAGCAGCATGATTTATAATCCTTTGAGTGTATACCCAGTACTGGGATGGCTCAGTCAAATGGTATTTCTAGTTCTACATCTTTGAGGAATTGCCACAATGTCTTCCACAATGGTTGAACTAGCTTACACTCCCACCAACAGTGTAAAAGTGTTCCTATTTCTCCACATCCTCTCCAGCACCTGTTGTTTCCTGACTTTTTAATGATAGCTATTCTAACTGGTGTGAGATGGTATCTCATTGTGGTTTTGATTTGCATTTCTCTGATGGCCGGTGATGATGAGCATTTTTTCATGTGTCTGTTGGCTGCATAAATGTCTTCTTTTTAGAAGTGTCTTCTGTTCATATCCCTTGCCCACTTTTTGATAGGGTTGTTTGTTTTTTTCTTGTAAATTTGTTTGAGTTCTTTGTAGATTCTGGATATTAGCCCTTTGTCAAATGAGTAGATTGCAAAAATTTTCTCCCATTCTGTAGGTTGCCTGTTCACTCTGATGGTAGTTTCTTTTGCTGTGCAGAAGCTCTTTAGTTTAATTAGATCCCATTTGTCAATTTTGGCTTTTGTTGCCATTGCTTTTTGTGTTTTAGACATGAAGTCCTTGCCCATGCCTATGTCCTGAATGGTATTGCTTAGGTTTTCTTCTAGGGTTTTTATGGTTTTACGTGTAACATTTAAGTCTCTAATCCATCTTGAATTAATTTTTGTATAAGGAGTAAGGAAGGGATCCAGTTTCAGCTTTCTACTTGTGGCTAGCCAGTTTTCCCAGCACCATTTATTAAATAGGGAATCCTTTCCCCATTTCTTGTTTTTGTCAGGTTTGTCAAAGATCAGATGATTGTAGCTGTGCGGTATTAATTCTGAGGGCTCTGTTCTGTTCCATTGGTCTATATCTCTGTTTTGGTACCAGTACCATGCTGTTTTGGTTACTGTAGCCTTGTAGTATAGTTTGAAGTCAGGTAGTGTGATGCCTCCAGCTTTGTTCTTGTGACTTAGGATTGTCTTGTCAATGCAGGCTCTTTTTTGGTTCCATATGAACTTTAAAGTAGTTTTTTCAAATTCTATGAAGAAAGTCATTGGTAGCTTAATGGGGATGGCATTGAATCTATAAATTACCTTGGGCAGTATGGCCATTTTCACAATATTGATTCTTCCTCTCCATGAGCATGGAATGTTTTTCCATTTGTTTGTGTCCTCTTTTATTTCATTGAGCAGTGGTTTGTAGTTCTCCTTGAAGAGGTCCTTCACATCCCTTGTAAGTTGGATTCCTAGGTATTTTATTCTTTTTTAAGCAATTGTGAATAGGAGTTCACTTATGATTTGGCTCTCTGTTTGTCTGTTATTGGTGTATAAGAATGCTTGTGATTTTTTTCTCATTGATTTTGTATCCCGAGACTTTGCTGAAGTTGCTTATCAGCTTAAGGAGATTTTGGGCTGAGATGATGGGGTTTTCTAAATATACAATCGTGTCATCTGCAAAAAGGGACAATTTGACTTCCTCTTTTCCTAACTGAATACCATTTATTTCTTTCCTTCCCTTGCCTGATTGCCCTGACCAGAACTTCCAACACTATGTTGAATAGAATAAAAGCTATGGATTCTTACTTCGATGTCTATTCCAGGAGATGTTTGGATAGTAAATATAATAGAACACTAAAATTCCTCCCAATATTCTCATTAGACCTGTGTTCAAGGTTTATTTCAAGTTCAGATATACAAATAAAGCCCTTGGGTCCTCTGTGATCACAGAGAAAGTAGGAGGTGGGGGTTTTGGGGAAAGCTTCCCATGAGCTGAGCATGGGCTGGGCCATTTCTTCATTCCCCCTATATTTAGATTGCCCTTAGTAGGTCAGTCTGCTGTGCACTGAGATACACTACGTGGAGCTGTACTTCTGTGAGACTATTACTTTCTCCTAAACTAAGAGCTCTGCAAACAGTCTTCAACAGATAAACCGCTTTAGCTGGTGCTCTTAGAAATATAGTAGGAAGTATAATGTAGAATGGAATGCTTACAAAGGAAGTTCTATGGACTGCTGTTGTCATTCTCAGCGGAATTAGGCAGGACAGCAATGACTGGAGGTCTGAGCATGGCCTGAAGTGGTAACCCACTCTCTGAGCTTGCCTTACCACTCCTCATTCTCTGGTCTGTGGTAATTTGCAACTACGCTGAATTTCCTTTGTTTGATTAGATTGAAAAAAAGAGAGGGACAATATACAATTAACAGTAAAAATAATGATTTTAAATGATTTGAAATAATTAAGTTCTAGATAATTGTTAAGCTGTGAGTAATAAACTGAAAATTACCCAGCACCTTATAGCTTCACAGCTGGAAGGGCCTTTTGAAAGCTATTTAGTTCAAACCTCTTGTTTCACAGATGAGAAATTGGATCTCCGGTTGCTGAGGGTTAAAATAGAAGATATGGGAAAAGAAAGTTCATTCATAATTGAACAAATGGAATTTGAGTTTCTAGTAAGATGTCTGGTGGGAAATATTAATTAGGCATTAGGAAATTTGATAACAGAACCAGGATTCTTTTCCTATATAGTATTTATTTTGAAACAATTTTTTTTCCCCAAAATATTATGGCTCTGGTAAGTATCACACATTTGTTCCACCAAGAAGGGTTATATTTCTCTATCTATTGGGAACAAAGAAGTTAAACTAACATTACTCCAAAATTTTCTACCAAGTCCTTTCTCTCTAGGATTATGTTTATGAACATGCGGCAATTCTAGCTTCCCTGGGACTTCCTTTACTCTGTGACTCTCTAGAACTTCTGAACACAGTTCTTTTTGTAGTAGCCACATCCTCTATGTGGGTGCCTGTGGTCTGTGAATGCAGAACATGCTGTGGGCCTCAAACTTCAAACACAAACTTGCAGATGTGTTACAATATGCATGACTGGGGTGAAAAAGTCAATTACAACATAGGAGGAAGGTTAAAATCACATATTTGTCCCTTTCTCCATTGTTCAAGTAAGAAAAATGTATCCTGAAATGAAGCACACTTGAAGCTTCTTTTAAGGAAATGTCCTGGCTTCAAGTCCTATTTTGTTGGGAAAGTGTCATTATTTTAAAACCTAATGATTACCAATTCTGGTTTCCCATTAGAATCACTAAAGTTGTTTGTTTCTTTGATTGTTTGTTTTGTTAAATACAAATGTCCGACTTATCGTCAGACAAATGAAATTAGTATCTTTGAGGAGGCAGACCAAGTAATTGAAGTTTTAAAAAAAAAACTTGTCAGGTGATTCTAAGTATTCTAAGTATAACCAGGTTGAGAAACATGGCGCTAATTGCTGTGTAGTATTCTCCATCCACTTTTTCTGAAAACCTACTCTACTCACTGTGACTGCTCCCAGTTTGGGTTCCAAATTCACAAGTGACAAAAAATCACTTGGGACTGAGACTGGGATGGATGATAGGCCTAGCAATGTAGTAAGTGGTAGTTACTTTTGGCTGTACAATTCCTGAGATCACGGAGGGATTTTGATGCTCTAGGCGACACATACAGTTCATCTTATACAGAGGATACCAAACAAAAACCCTCTGAGCTCTTTCAACCAGCCATAGACACCAATCAGCAAGGATTACAAGCAAATTTTCATATTATTTAGGTCTTCCAATTGGTAAACACTAGAATGCTTTGAGAGCCAGGCATATAATACACATTTCGGAATTGAACCTGTGTAAAGCAACAAGGAGTCAGGATACCCGTAGTGACCAGAAGGAAAGTGTCATATTCACACAACCTCACCCCTACAAAACAGTAGATTTTTTTGGAGTTTGTCTACCATGATATTAGCTAGAGACGTGTTCTTTTCTTTATTTTTTTAAATCCACATCTTCTTGTACTTATAAATTGTGCTCCCTTAGTTCTGTGGGGAATAGTACACAGAACCACTGTGAAGCCAGATAGCTTTCATTGGCTACTACCTAAAGACACATTGAAAATTTTCCATTGCCTTTCCCAAGGGTTCCATTAATTTTTTGGCCAGTGGGCTTTTTTATTTTTATGTTATTTATTTATTTATTTATTTAGACGGAGTCTTGCTCTGTCACCAGGCTGGAGTGCAGTAGTGCAATCTCGGCTCACTGCAATCTCCTCTTCCCGGGTTCAGGCGATTCTCCTGACTCAACCTCCAAAGTAGCTGGGCCTACAGGTGCACGCCACCATGCCTGGCTAATTTTTGTATTTTTAGTACGGACAGGGTTTCACCATATTGGCCAGGATGGTCTTAATCTCTTGACCTTGTGATCCGCCTGCCTCAGCCTCCCAAAGTGCTGGGATTACAGGTGTGAGCCACCGTGCCCAGCCCCAGTGGTCATTTGTATTTCCACTCTCTGTCTAATAGGGATCTGAAAAGGGTAGGAAGGAAATTTTGTCTGTTTATTTTGTGGTTCTTCTATGCCCACTGAAGGTAAATTGCTCGCAAATCCAGGCTCAATCAGCTACAACAGAAGCTCACACAATCACCAAAGTATGGACACAAATTACAATATTTTAAATTTTATATCTTCAAATACAGCATGAGATAATGATAATTAGTTACACATTTATCAGGACATCTTTTAAAGGATTTTCTATGTAGTATTTCAAAAGAAGACAAAGCAATTGCAGGAGAAAAAATTTGAACATACTCTTCTTATCTTGCCCAATAGAATGTAGGGACTGTGAAGACATGCTTTACTGTATGTGTGTAATAGGTAGTGCTTATATAATGCTCAACACATCGCAGGCACCCAAGAAGCATTAGTTCGATTACATGTAATTCTTCATTCTGTATTATTGAAAAAGAAAAAAAAAGCCTATAAGGCATCATCTGCCACTGGGCTACAATAGATACTAGATTGGTTTCCTTTGCATCTTGACAAAGACTGGAAAGATATTCCTTTCAGTACTAATGAACACTATTATAATAGTGCTGCATGGCTTGCTAGGAGGAACATAGCAACAGAGGGACCCTGGAGAGGAAAACTTGAGCTTTAGGTACACTAATATAAGAGGCTGCATTATCATGTTCATTTACTGTTTGTTGTTTGCTTGTTTTTTGTTTTTGCTGGAAATATTTTGAGACCATTTTTTAGGTGTTGCTCTGGAAATTCTTGGGCTCCAAGTACCCTCCGTTAATGTACCACTGCCTATGATTCCTCAAAAATCACTGTGGCGAAGCAGGGACCACATGTCAACAAGAAAAATTATTCCTACAAATTCGGTTGTTCATTCAAAAATTTTATTGAGATTCTACTCTGTGCATGTGTTATTCAGGAAACTTGGGGCAGAATGAAGACCAGAGCAGACATAAATCTCTTCCCTCATTGTGTTTCCATTTTGGTGAATACAATTCTTTTCAAGCATAGTTAAATATTGATGAATACTAACCAATTAGTGTAGTTGACAAAATGTTGATAAACATTTTGCAGATGTTTAGTGGGATATCAATTAATTTAACTGTTGCAGTTTTCCTTTAGCATTTTAAATCACATACATATATAAGTAAATATATACATACACACATGCATATACACATACTAAATATATTTATATAAATATGTTTTATAGAAATAAAAAGTGTGAGTATAATTATTTTCCTATGTTTACCTTTCTTGAGCCCATGACAAGCTCAAGTTTCTAGCCCTCTTTCTAGTTCATAAAAATGGTACAGGTGTTTTGGCCTAAGTTCAGTGTACTGAATTAGAGAAATGTTTGTTGGCTCGGTACTAAAAATAGTGCACAAAATACAATAAAAAATGCTAAATAAAACCTGTGATATGCAAACCTTCAGTACTAAAATGGTGCAGAATACATATCGGTAATTCACATTAAGATTTCCATCAAAGACCAAAGCTTTTGAACTTTCAGGATATTTGAGGTCAGTTAAGCTCTGATATCAGGATATCACTATGATTTTTAGGAAACCCTCACTATTTTATTCTTCACTTCTGACTTTTCCAAGACCTACAAAAGACACATCAGTAACCTTTTGTCAAGGCATTGGTTTCCCTCAAGCATTCCAGGAGTGGATCATGACAACCACAGCTTCATTTCTTGGTGCTTAAAGCAACAACAAATTCTATAGATATGATCTAGGGCCAAAGGCTTCCACAGAACAACTGACAGTGTTCCCGTGATTTATTGATTTTTATTTTTTATATTTATTTATTTATTTATTTATTTATTTATTTATTTATTTTGAGATGGAGTCTTGCTCTGTCGCCAGGCTGGAGTGCAGTGGTACGATCTCAGCTCACTGCAACCTCCACCTCCCAGGTTCAAGAGATTCTGCTGCCTCAACCTCCTGAGTAGCTGGGACCACAGGCACGTGCCACCATGTCCAGCTAATTTTTTTTTTTCTATTTTTAGTAGAGACAGGGTCTCACCATGTTGGCCAGGATGGTCTTGATCTCTTGACCACGAGATCCACCCGCCTCCACCTCCCAAAGTGCTAGGATTATAGGCGTGATCCACAGTGCCACATGTCTATCACCAGATGTAATCTTTTACTTCAGATAATTATTGTAGCATTCAGGCTATTTTTGTACAAAACATTGAGAATTTTTTTTTTTAATTGTACTTTAAGTTCTAGGGTACATGTACACAATGTGCAGGGTTGTTACATATGTATACATGTGCCATGTTGGTGTGCTGCATCCAGTAAGTCATCATTTACATTAGGTATATCTCCTAATGCTATCCCTCCCCACTCCCCCCACCCCACGACAGGCTCCAGTGTGTGATGTTTCCCTTCCCTTGTCCAAGTGTTCTCATTGTTCAGTTCCCACCTATAAGTGAGAACATGCAGTGTTTGGTTTTTTGTCCTTGTGATAGTTTGCTGAGAGTGATGGTTTCCAGCTTCATCCATGTCCCTACAAAGGACACTAACTCATCCTTTTTTTATGACTGCATAGTAGTCCATGGTATATATGTGTCACATTTTCTTAATCCAGTCTATCATTGATGAACATTTGGGTTGGTGCCAAGTCTTTGCTATTGTGAATAGTGCCACAGTAAACATACGTGTGCATGTGTCTTTATAGTAGCATGATTTATAATCCTTTGGGTATATACCCAGTAATGGGATGGCTGGGTCAAATGGTATTTCTAGTTCTAGATCCTTGAGGAATTGCCACACTGTCTTCCACAATGGTTGAACTAGTTTACAGTCCCACCAGCAGTGTAAAAGTGTTCCTATTTCTCCACATCCTCTCCAGCACCTGTTTTTTTCCTGACTTTTTAATGATGGCCATTCTAACTGGTGTGAGACGGTATCTCATTGTGGTTTTGATTTGCATTTCTCTGATGGTCAGTGATGATGAGCATTTTTTTCATGTGTCTGTTGGCTGCATAAATGTCTTCTTTTGAGAAGTGTCTGTTCATATCCTTCACCCACTTATTGATTGGGTGGTTTTTTTCTTGTACATTTGTTGGAGTTCTTTTTAGATTCTGATTATTAGCCCTTGGTCAGATGAGTAGACTGCAAAAATTTTCTCCCATTCTGTAGGTTGCCTGTTCACTCTGATGGTAGTTTCTTTTGCTGTGCAGAAGCTCTTTAGTTTAATTAGATCCCATTTGTCAATTTTGGCTTTTGTTGCCATTGCTTTTGGTGTTTTAGACATGAAGTTCTTGCCCATGCCTGTGTCCTGAATGGTATTGCCTAGGTTTTCTTCTAGGGTTTTTATGGTTTGAGGTCTAACACTTAAGTCTTTAATCCATCTTGAATTAATTTTTGTATAAGGAGTAAGGAAGGGATCCAGTTTCAGCTTTCTACATATGGCTAACCAGTTTTCCTAGCACCATTTATTAAATACTGAATCCTTTCCCCATTTCTTGTTTCTGTCAGGTTTGTCAAAGATCAAATGGTTGTAGCTGTGTGGCATTATTTCTGAGGGCTCTATTCGGTTCCATTGGTGTATCTCTGTTTTGGTACCCATATCATGCTATATTGCTTACTGTAGTCTTGTAGTATAGTTTGAAGTCAGGTAGTGTGATGTCTCCAGCTTTGTTCTTGTGACTTAGGATTGTCTTGGCAATGTGGGCTCTTTCTTGGTGCTATATGAACTTTAAAGTAGTTTTTTCAAATTCTGCGAAGAAAGTCATTTGTAGCTTAATGGGGAAAGCATTGAATTTATAAATTACCTTGGGCAGTATGGCCATTTTCACGATATTGATTCTTCCTATCCATGAGCATGGAATGTTCTTCCATTTGTTTGTGTTCTCTTTTATTTCACTGAGCAGTGGTTTGTAGTTCTCCTTGAAGAGTTCCTTCACATCCCTTGCAAGTTGGATTCCTAGGTATTTCATCCTCTTTGAAGCAATTGTGAATGGGAGTTCACTCATGATTTGGCTGTCTGTCTGTTATCGGTGTATAAGAATGCTAGTGACTTTTGTACATTGATTTGGTATCGTGAGACTTTGCTGAAGTTGCTCATCAGTTTAAGGAGATTTTGGACTGAGACTATGGGGTTTTCTAAATATACAATCATGTCATCTGCAAACAGGGACAATTTGACTTCCTCTTTTCCTAATTGAATACCCTTTACTTCTTTCTCCTGCCTAATTACCCTGACCAGAACATCCAACACTGTGTTGAATAGGAGTGGTGAGAGAGGGCATCCCTGTCTTGTGCCAGTTTTCAAAAGGAATGCTTCCAGTTTTTGCCCATTTGTTATGATATTGAATGTGGGTTTGTCATAAATAGCTCTTATTTTTTTGAGATACGTCCCATCAATACCTAATTTATTGAGGGTTTTTAGCATGAAGGGCTGTTGAATTTTGTCAAAGGCTTTTTCTGCATCTATTGAGATAACCATGTGGTTTTTTTCTTTGGTTCTGTTTATATGCTGGGTTATGTTTATTGATTTGTGTTTGTTGAACCAGCCCTGCATCCCAGGGATGAAGCCCACTTGATCATGATGGGTAAGCTTTTTGGTGTGCTGCTTGATTCAGTTTGCCGGTATTTTATTAAGGATTTTTGCATCAATGTTCATCAGGGATATTGGTCTAAGATTCTCTTTTTTGTTGTGTCTCTGCCAGGCTGTGGTGTCAGGATGATGCTGGCCTCATAAAATGAGTTAGGGAGGATTCTCTCTTTTTCTGTTGATTGGAATAGTTTCAGAAGGAATGGTACCAGCTCCTCCTTGTACCTCTGGTAGAGTTCGGCTGTGAATTCGTCTGGTCCTGGACTTCCTTTGGTTGGTAGGCTATTAATGATTGCCTCAATTTCAGAGCCTGTTATTGGTCTATTCAGGGATTCACCTTCTTTCTGGTTTAGTCTTGGGAGGGTGTATGTGTCCAGGAATTTATCCATTTCTTCTAGATTTTCTAATTTATTTGCATAGAGGTGTTTATAGTATTCTCTGATGGTAGTTTGTATTTCTGTGGGATCGGTGGTGATATCTCCTTTTTCATTTTTTGTTGCATCTATTTTATTCTTCTCCCTTTTCTTCTTTATTAGTCTTGCTAGTGGTCTATCAATTTTGTTGATCTTTTCAAAAAGCCAGCTCCTGGATTCACTGATGTTTTGAAGGGTTTTTTATATCTCTGTCTCCTTCAGTTCTACTCTGATCTTAGTTATTTCTTGCCTTCTGCTAGCTTTTGAATGTGTTTGCTCTTGCTTCTGTAGTTCTTTTAATTGTGATGTTAGGGTGTCAATTTCAGATCTTTCCTGCTTTCTCTTGTGGGCATTTAGTGCTATAAATTTCCCTGTACACAATGCTTTAAATGTGTCCCAGAGATTCTGGTATGTTGTGTCTTTGTTCTCATTGGTTTCAAATAACATCTTTATTTCTGCCTTCATTTCATTATGTACACAGTAGTCATTCAAGAGCAGGTTGTTCACTTTCCATGTAGTTGATCGTTTTTGAGTGCATTTCTTAATCCTGAGTTCTAGTTTGGTTGCACTGTGGTCTTAGAGGCAGTTTGTTATAGTTTCTGTTCTTTTACATTTGCTGAGGAGTGTTTTACTTCCAACTATGTGATCAATTTTGGAATAAGTGCAGTGTGGTGCTGAGAAGAATGTATATTCTGTTGATTTGTGGTGAAGAGTTCTGTAGAGATCTATTAGGTCCGCTTGGTGCAGAGCTGAGTTCAATTCCTGGATATCCTTTTTAACTTTCTGTCTCGTTGATCTGTCTAATGTTGACAGTGGGGTGTTGAAGTCTCCCATTATTATTGTATGGGAGTCTAAGTCTCTTTGTAGGTCTCTAAGGATTTACTTTATGAGTCTGGGTGCTCCTGTATTGGGTGCATATATATTTAGGATAGTTAGCTCTTCTTGTTGAATTCATCCCTTTACCGTTATGTAATGGCCTTCTTTGTCTGTTTTGATCTTTGTTCATTTAAAGTCTGTTTTATCAGAGACTAAGATTGCAACCCCTGCCTTTTTTTGTTTTCCATTTGCTTCCTTCTCCCTTTATTTTGAGCCTATGTGTGTCTCTACATGTGAGATGGGTCTCCTGAATACAGCACGCTGATGGGTCTTGACTCTTTATCCAATTTGCCAGTCTGTGTCTTTTAATTGGAGCATTCAGACTATTTACATTTCAGGTTAATATTTTTATGTGTCAATTTGATCCTATCGTTATGCTGTTAGCTGTTTATTTTGCTTGTTAGTTGATGCAGTTTCTTCCTACATTGATGGTCTTTACCATTTGGCATGTTTTTGCAGTGGCTGGTACCAGTTGTTCCTTTCCATGTTTAGTGCTTCCTTCAAGAACTGAATCTGTCCTTAGATTTTCCTCTTTTATGATAAGAAGATATTTGGAGCAACTTTATTTTTTTCAAAATTCAGCTCAGAGTTAACAATGTCCCTGAATTATGTGTTCTGTTTCTTTTTCCTTGAGGTTTAAAAGATCATTTGCATCCTTACAGTGTAAATGACCTTAGAATAATAGCCCCTATGAATATAGGCTTATGTTCGAACTCATATTCAACATAAAGGCATTAGAAATTCTAGTAATTTTTAGTCAATGTTCTGTATCATCATATCCAAAAAAAGATGTTACCAGGAAAAATATTGATTTAATTTTACCTTATTTTCATCAGACTAATGCTAATAGCTGGTGTATAATATGAAAAACTCTTTTTACTTTGAAATCAATTTCATCTTTTGCTTTCTCATTTTAACAATTATACATACATATAATAGAAATTGTGCAGAAATAGCAGCAACATCACCAAAAAATCACCCCTAGCCCCACACTACAGGAATACCCAATATAAATACATTTATATTCTATTATTTTCATATAATAAATATTTGAGTTTTTAAAGAGCTTTAAACACACTATAGCTAAGATTTTGTAGTCTGCATTTAGTAAATTAATGTTTAATCTTTAAAATTTTCTGCAGGACTGACTTGTAAACATTGTCTTTTAGATTTTGCCTTATACCTGAGGAAGAGAGTGAGACAGAGTAACATATACATAGAACAACAAGGATGGTCGTGTGAAAGAAAAATCAAAGGAACAGTGTGACAGAAAGACAGTAAAGCTGGCACTCCAACTGCTGGAGTTGCTCCTGTCCATCCTGTCAATACCAGCTGTGTTATTCCTTCTCACTCCATCAAATCATAAAATAAATAAAAGAAAAACTTATGTGCTTGCAATGAATAGACTCTAAAAGGACCTTCAATTATACTAACCTTTTTGTATTCATATTCTTGTGTATTCCCCTTCCTTTGAGCATGAGTGGGACCTGTAACTTGCTTCTAACCAGTGGGATGTGGCAAAGGTAATGAAATGTCACTTATGCAATTACATTATATAAGACAGTAACTGTCTTGCAAAGAGATTCCCTCCCTTGCTGGCTTGGATAAAGCAGGTGGCAATGTTGAGGTGTTCCACATGGCAAGAAACTGAGAGTAGCCTCCAGGTGACAGGGAGAAAGAAACTGAGGCCCTCAATCTAACAGCCTTTGAGGAACTAAATACTGCCAACAACCACATGAACTTAGAAACTGATATTTCCCCATTCAGACCTTCAGATGAGAACTCAGTCCTTTCTATCACTATGATGGTAACCTTGGAGAGGACACAACTAAGCTATGCCTGGGCTCCTGATCCACAGAAACTGTGAGATAATAAATGCAAATTGCTTTAAACTGTTAGATGTGTGGCAATACTGTTATGCAGTAATAAACAACTAATATGGTGTTATTAACTATGTTTTGACACTGTGCTAAAAGTATAGAATTAAGCAAATATTCTATAATGTAAGGGATTTCCCATTTCCTTGTTATGCAAATAATTTAAAACACTATAAGTTATAAAATTTAGTTGGTGCAAAGATCTGGTGAGGAAAATAAACAACAGGAAAAATTATTTTGTTTGCAAAAATTAAGGATGCCTTCAAAGAGAAGATAGATCTTGAGGAATAAATAAAGGTCAAATGGAAAAAGAAGGGTGCGAAGGAACTTAGGGGTATAAGTCAAATGAAAATAGACTAATGTGAGATCAATTTCTCTTATGTATGGAAAAGAAAAAACAATCAATAAGCAAAGTGGTGTCTATGGAAGAACACTTGTGGCAGCAGGGAATGAGAAATTGTACCTCTTGAAGAGTATCATTTTATTAGATCAGCATTAGGCACATTTTTCCATTGTTTTTCTCTTTTCCTCAGCTCTTCTGTACATCTCCCAACCAGCAAACATTCACATGTGTGTGAGCACATATACACAAGCACAGTAACAGTTGGCTTTGTGATTTAGAAACACACTGACTTTCCTCTACTCTTTTGAATATGTAGAATATAAAGTATCAGTTTTCCAGGGAACTATTATAATGCCTGGGATAGGTGGAGTATGTAACACTTGGGAATTGTGACAAGAGATAGGTGTCAGATGGGAATTTCTCTTCCTCAATTTCTAGAAGATTGGACTCATTCTATAGAAATTAGAAAGCCAAGCCTTGGTAACTAATTAGAAAATGTTTCCTAGTCTTATCAATATGTTTATATTTATATATTTTTAACATTTAACAGCTTTATTAAGAAAAGCAATGGTGGAAGACCTTATTAGATTGACAATGAGAAAGACTATTCTGTAAGCTTTTATTAAAAGGTCTTCAATTGAACCTCTATAATGTTAATGAATTAGTGTCATTTATTTACATTTCTTTTTCTTTTTAGAGATTTGCTTCCATACATAAGCCTTGTCTAATGCAAATTTTCACTTACAGAGGGGTTACTTTTCCTTTTGATAGCAAGGGTTACTTTTCTTTTTAATGTTCTCTTCTTGATAGCAACCATGGCTATCAAGCCAATAATAAACTTCAGTTTACAGGAAAAAAATTTATTTCTTTGACTTACGTTTATTTCACGAGTAAAGAGTGAGAAGGCCGGGCTTGGTGGCTCACATTCATAATCTCAGCACTTTTGGAGGCCAAGGTGGGCAGATCACTTGAGGTCAGGAGTTCGAGACCAGCCTGGCCAATATGGTAAAACTCCATCACTACTAAAAATACAAAAATTAGTCAGGTGTGGTGGCAGGTGCCCGTAGTCCCAGCTACTCAAGAGGCTGAGGCAGGAGAATTGTTTGACCCCAGGGTGCGGAGTTTGCAGTGAGCTGAGGTTGTGCCACTGCACTCTACCCTGGGCAACAGAGAGAGAGAGAGACTCCATCTCAAAAAAAAGAAAAAAAAAGTGAGAAAATCTTTTATTCGTGGAAGTGTCTTAGTCTTGAAGAACAAAACTATTGGAAATTTAAAACTAGAGCAAATGAACTAATGTTTACCTTTTTATGGTGAATTTTTTGGTGGTCTTTTAATTAATATACACTATTTATAATTCAAATTTTGAGGAATTACCTTCTTAAGCAATACATTCAACAAATTCATAGGAAGACTTGAATTACATTGTTTATACATTTTACCCTGGTGCATTAATAAAGCACAATTTAAAATCATATGTTTCTTTAAGCATTTAAAGACAATTATTAGAAAATGAGACTTGTCAATAGATGCACTTCCTTATTTGTCAGCCTGTCTTAGAAGAATACTCCTTAGAAGGACTACAGGTGTGATTTTTTTCAGTGAGAAAAACATACAAAGAATCTTTGTTTCTGGTCCTTCATCTAAGTAACATTTCACTACATATCTTTTTGCCTCATATTAACTATGTAATCAACTGACTTTGTGATTTAGAAAACAATGAAATACCTGTTAAGTTTTCAGTAAGTATCTTTCTGTAAGAACTATACACCCCAACAGTCATGATTCTATTCCATCACTTTCCCTACCACCATGCCTACAGTTGATTGAATCAGTTAAGGATGTCTACTCCCAGCTAGACCAATTATTGTTCAATTTGAAATTTGGTATAAAGACTAAGAAAATTTGTATTTAATCTGGTTTTATCAAGAAAATAAAGAAACCAAACTTAGGAAACCAAGGATTTTCATCTGTGTATGAAGAATCACAGAAAACAAGCATGCGAGGAAAGAAGAATGAATCAGACAATGGAGGGAAAAAAGGAGGAGAGAGTGAAGAAGGTGTACTCTTTGGGTTTGTGATGGTTTTCTACTTAGTTCCAATCATGGCCATGGTTATAAGGATCAACTGCTTTTGATTTCCATGAAATGGTAAAAGCTTCATCAAATCCATTTACTTATTTTGCTTAAGCTCACTTCAGTTTAGCCAGAGACCTTTCAACCAGTGCAACTCCACCTTGAATAGGGGCTGGGTAAAATAAGGGTGAGACCTACTGGGCTGCCTCTGCAAATGGTTAGACATTCTAAGTCACAGGATGAGATAGGAGGTTGGCACAAGATACGGGTCGTAAAGACCTTGCTGATAAAACAGTGTGCAGTAAAGAAGCCAGATGGAGATCAGAGTAACCCCTGATAGTGCTACTGCTATGCTCCCACCAGCACCATGACTGTTTACAAATGTCATGGCAATGTCAGGAAGTTTCCCTATATGTCTAAAAGGAGAGGCATGAATAATCCATCTGTTGTTTAGCATATAATCAAGAAATAACCATAAAAATGGGCAACCAGCAGCCCTCGGGGCTGCACTGCCCATAAAGTAGCCGTTCTTTATTCCTTTACTTTCTTAATAAATTTGCTTTTAGTTTATTCTACAGACTTGCCCAAGAATTACTTATTGCACTAGATCCAAGGACTCTTTCTTGGAGTCTGGATCTGGACCCGTTTCTGGTAACAGTTTCTTTCTGTTATTTACAATTCAAATAGTCATAACTGAAGTATTTCCTCGTTCTCCTTCCAGTAGAAACAAAATGTTTTCATATTGGAAAAATTAATAGAATAAATTTTTCAGAAACTAAATGGAAAACTCAATATATATTCCTAATACTATAGACAGATAAGAGAGAGAGAGAGAGAGAGAGAGAGAGAGAGAGAGAGAAAGAGTGAATCCCCAAAATCTGAGACAGGTCTCAATTTAGGAAGTTTATTTTGCCAGAGTTAAGGAAGCATGCCTGTGGCACAGCCTCAGGAGGTCTTGATGACATGTGCCCAAGATTGTTGGAGCACAGCTTGGTTTTATACATTTTAGGGAGACATGGGACATCAATCAGTATATGTAGGAAGAACATTGGTTCGGTGCTTAAAGATGGGGCAACTGGAAGCAAAGGTGGGACAAAGTAGGGAAGGGGCTTCTATATCATAGGTGTATAAGAGAAAAATAGTTGCTCTCTTTTGAGTTTCTGATTAGCCTTTCCAAAGGAGGCAATCAGACATGCATTTATCACACTGAGAAGAGGAATGACTTTGAATAGAACGGGAGGCAGGTTTGCCCTAAGCAGTTACCAGCTTGACTTTTCCCTTTAGCTTAGTGATTTTGGGGCCCCAAGATTTATTAGATAGGTTAATTTGAGACTGTGAGATCATATCCTCATTTTTGGTTGAGTTACACAATATTTTATTGCACATATATTTTGGTCAGAAGGGAGACACAGTAATGAGAAAAATATTTCTGTCTTTCAGAAGCTTAATGTAGCAGAGAATATATATGACTGAAGAGAAATATTTAAGTGTTTGTCCTTAATTTTTTAATGAAATTGTAATTGCAATTTTGTAATTTGGGATAACACATGGAACAAGTTAAGAATGGAGGTGGGCTGTCCTAGGGAGAGTCTTAAAAGGAGATTTGTCAGGGCTACCGCCTTGCTCTAAATTATTCAGTAAGAGGAGCATTGAGTATATTTCTATACCTCAGAAATGTTTTGAGCATAAATGAAATAACACATGTGAAGGTTCTACATTGGAAAAAGGCAGTGCTGTGTGTTTGTAAGCAGGGGAGAGATCTAGAATTCAGTTTCAGGGACTGCTTTTCATGGGCTTAACCGGGATTAGTATTAATTATAGATACAATTTTGTATCCTATTGCTGGGCTACGAAATCTAGCAAATAAGCAAAATTGATGTCACAGGTAGAATGATTTACACTTGTAATTGACACATACTTTTGATAACCTGCAATTTGACAGGGAAAACAACTTATTCATAAACCTGTGGGCAGTATAATTTTATAATAGGCTGAATGCATTAACATGGAAGTGAAAAAATTCTCTCTGAATTTTAAAAGTTATAATTCAAAAGAATTCACAGTGCCTATGAACAATAGTATTTTCTGTATAACACCCACTTTGTCCTCAGCATCATATTGAATGTGATACAGCAAAAAAGCAGTCTGCTTTCTCCTTTAGGGCATTTTTCCATCAGTGAGGCACAACCATTACACAAATCCCTCTCTTCTTTTGCAAAATGAGCTGGATACTACTGACAAATAGATTCGCTCTTCTATATATGGACTCACTTGTTTGTTGGCATAAGGTAACGTTCAGAGTTACACCCATCTCACCTGAGTTAGGCACATGAATATATAACAGAGAGTGGAATTGGCTTCAAGCATGTGAAGAGAGACAACAATAAAAAGAAGTGAAGAACGAACCACCTAGAAGGTCCAGGAAGGAGAGTAGGAGGGAGTAAATGTAGCCATGAGCAAAGCTTTTATTAGTGAAGCATAAATAGGAATGTGGGCATATTATGGAATATCTGCATGTCATGGCAATGAGGCAGATTAATGAAGGCTCTACAACCTAGAAACAATTACATTTGCTAGGGAGTTTGAGAGTTTTGTGAAGAGAAATTTCCTGTACAAAGGAAGGGGTAAGAAAAAGTATTATGTGAGTATCTTGAGAGTTTTCTTTCCATTTTAAAGAATTAAGCCCCAAGGTATTCATTGCCTTAGGAAAGAAGGAGAAAGTGAGAAGTACAAAAGTGTACCAAAGAGTTTAAATATGTCTTGTGGGAAGAAAGAAAAAGCAGGAGATTCAAGGAAAAAATAAAATGGCCTAGAACAACTACATAAAGGGAAAAGAGGAGGGTGACAACTTCTATATTTACAAAGAAGAAACAAGGAAAGATGAGTTATAATTGGGGAATAAAACTTGGGCGATGGAAAAGACAGTGTTCATTTTATTTCAGCAGGATGTATGTACCTCTGGGATCCTAGAAAACAACAAACAAGGGCAAGGGGAGGTCATTCATTTTCAAACCCAACTAGGAGGGTGGCAGAAACTATTTCTAGGTTGTGTGACTCAGAGCAGCCAAGGCCTAGCCACTGAAATTCTACCTCCTGAACTGAAAGGGTCTGCACTTCCCTCGTAACTAGGTCTGAACTAGGTGTTATGTTTTGTTTTGCTTTAGTTCTAGGTTATATTCTGCCAGTGGCAGTATAAAAAGTGAAATATTTCATTGGTTGGTTTAAACACAGACACATTGGTACTAATTGACATGAATTATATGATGAAATTAGCTCTGTTCTCCAGCAATGAGTAATTTTTCCCTAAGAGTAAAAATAAAATAAAATAAAATAAAATAAAATAAAATAAAATAAAAGAAGCCAGAGAAGGAAACATAAAATATAAGCTTCATGACCAATGGGAAAGGGAGGAAGGATGAATGGGTGGAAATAAAAAGAATTGTCTATCTCACACATTCTAGGGCCTCTGTGAATATGTGTGGTATATTCACACACAACATCGATGAGGTGGATTTACTAAATATGTTTTATAGATGGGAAAATAAGCAAAGCAAAAAACAATCTACTCACATTCATATATCCGGTGGCTTCGTGCTCCTGACTTTTCATACATTTCCTTTCCAATAAATTGCTCTACCATTTCTGTCTGGTAAAATCATATTCATAAAGCCATGCTTGGCCCTAATTTTCCCTGTGCAGCTTTCACCAACATTGGCCTAACAATAGCACTGCTTTCAATTAGCATAAGTCCAAATTCAGAAAAATAATATTGCCTCAAATGTGCAATCTTAGTACCACTGACCAAGACAGCTTTAATTTCCCTTCAGCTTGCCTAAACTTCAGAGAGGTTTCTTCCTGACACTAGTCCTCTGCTTTCCCTTTTCTTAGAGCTACTTTAGAAAACTTGTAATTGAATTTTTTTTCTCTGCCTCTTTTGTAATGTACAGAAATCTTCCAGCCTCTTGTTAATTTTAGAACCCAGGAGTGTCTTTCTCAAGGACCCGGGAGTCATCTTGTTGAAACATAATCATGAAGGCAAACGTGCTTCTATCGCCTACTCTCTGTGGGAAGGTATGAACATAACTTCCATGGACACAAATTAGCAAACACAGATGGTTTAACTACAGAATGAAACATTCACAGACTCAGAGATAATTCCATATACTCCACATATCCTATTGATCAACCTCACCACACCCAATATCCTTCAGCACTTTTCCACTAGCTCACTCCAGAGCTTAAACAGCCTTCTGCCTTTTGTTTCAGTGGAGTCGTATTTAATCTCTCTCCTCTATTGTAATGTTGTAGTAGTCTTGAATAAGTCTTTCTTGTCTTTGTCCAGTGCAATTGTTCTTTGACATTGAAAGAGAGTAACATATAGGAGGGTAATAATATTATCCTGGATTATCACTGAAGAGGGACTTATTACTTGAGCACCTATTATGTACAAAGAGCTACACTAAATACTTTTATTCATAATCTCATTTAGCTGTTATACTATTTAATCCTATTAGGAAGGTACAGTCATCCTATTTTTTTGCAAATAAGAAATGAGCAGAAGAGAAATTAAGTAATTTATTAGGTAGATAGGTACAGATATAGATTAATATGCAGAAGGGTTAAGATTCTAATCCTGGGTTCTTCCCCCAAAACATGTTCTTTTCTACATTTTTGCATACTATTTTCCAAGGTATTTTTGCATATCTTAACTAAATATTCCTTTTCTAAATCTTATAAAATCGATTTTTATCACTCTCCTTTCATAAAAAAATATTGGAGATAAACTGGTAAATAATTTGTGCACGGTACATGGTGATGGTCAAAACAGAAAGTTACAAGATATATTTTTTAAAAATTTATATCTTGGAGATAAATGAGAATGAAACAGAAGTTACACGTCTCAGCCAAGTGAAAGAAAATATGAGTATGTAGGCTTAGGAGCATTGAAAAGAGAAGCACTTAGCTAACCATTGAATCTTGCCAGAGAGATAGTACGTTAGCAAATATTTACATGTCTATTACCATAAAGTTAAATATATACTATTGTCACTTTATTATCATAAAGTTGTGTTTCTAAGCTTGTCTGAGTAACAGATAAGCGAGCTATTCTTTACTATTGATTGTTTTACCAGTTTTAAGGCTTACTGACTTGTAACCTTAAACTGGAAAATATTTGGTGTAGAAAACTGCATTTGTATGAATGTTTGCTGAAGGAAACTATTCACTTAAAGTTGTAAACTATCTTTGTCATGGAGGTTAATTTGCCAACCAATCTTGATAATTAGCTCATTACAACCTAACTAAAATTGTTCCAGTTAACTATATTGGTATAAAATAACTATGCAGAAACTGTTAATATTAGGGATATTAGCTGAAGGCAAATTCTTCCTGATAAAAATGTATTTTACAAGTAAAAATAATGTGATTAACTGTTCCAGTAAAAAAACATGGTGCATTCAAGTGAGGATAGTTGAGAAATTTGAATGGAGGCAAATTACCAAAGAAGGGAGCAGGATTAGGGAAAACTAACCAAGGATGGTGAAGCTCTCTGGTGCTGGAAGGAGGCACTTACTTTTCTATTTCAGAATGGTTAAGAAATGGAGGCGATTACAAGCATTCAGAAAGTAGTTGTAGCTTTTCTCTGATGGCCAGTGATGATGAGCATGTTTTCATGTGTCTGTTGGCTGCATAAATGTCTTCTTTTGAGAAGTGTCTGTTCATATCCTTCGCCCACTTTTTGATGGTAAAATCAAAACCACAATGAGATACCATCTCACACCAGTTAGAATGGCAATCATTAAAAAGTCAGGAAACAACAGGTGCTGGAGAGGATGTGGAGAAATAGGAACACTTTTACACTGTTGGTGGGACTGTAAACTAGTTCAACCATTGTGGAAGACACTGTGGTGATTTCTCAAGGATCTAGAACTAGAAATACCATTTGACCCAGCCACCCCATTACTGGGTATATACCCAAAGGATTATAAATCATGCTGCTATAAAGACACATGCACATGTATGTTTACTGTGGCACTATTCACAATAGCAAAGACGTGGCACCAACCCACATGTCCATCAATGATAGACTGGATTAAGAAAATGTGGCACATATACACCATAGAATACTATGCAGCCATAAAAAAGGATGAGTTCATGTCCTTTGTAGGGACATGGATGCAGCTGGAAACCATCATTCTCAGCAAACTATCACAAGGACAAAAAATCAAACACCACATGTTCTCACTCATAGGTGGGAACAGAATAATGAGAACACTTGGACACAGGAAGGGGAACATCACAAACTGGTGTCTGTTGTGGGGTGGGGGGATTGGGGAGGGATAGCATTAGGAGATATACCTAATGTAAATGATGAGTTAATGGGTGCAACACACCAACATGGCACATATATACATATGTAACAAACCTGCATGTTGTACAATGTACCCTAGAACTTAATTTAAAAAATAAAATAAAATAAAATAAAGTAGTTGTAGCTGTGTGTGGTGCTACTCATAAGAGCTAAGGTTTTTAGTAGTTACATTCAACTTGTCATGTAGGCTTATCATGAAAAAAGATGGTGAAATAAATATCCTAACACTTTTCCTGGTCTCTGATCTTCTGCTGGTAACTTCCTTAAACCCAACCCAACAGGAAGCCAGAGGGCAGGGTATCATATTGACTCATCAGGAAAGGTCTGTATCCCAGGGCACAGACTTGGCACAGGAGGCGGAGAGCAGATATGGAGCAGCAGTTCAAAGTCTTTTACTCCTGTGCCTCCATTGCCACACTCATCCTTTGCCCAGAATAAAAATGTCATTTCAGGGAGTATGCAAGGTCTTATCAGCTACAACGTCATCATGAGGTCAAGTCAATTCAGTAAAAAAAAAAAAAAAAAAAAATCACACCTAAAACATAGGCAACGAACAAGAATGGATGGAGGAACTAATTAACATGATTCATAGTTGCTGTAGGTCCCACTTATGTAGGTGGTCAAGATGCTTTCTTTAACAAGCACAGCTCCACTCTTCCACACCCATTTCGTGTTCTCTTTATATTCTGTTTGCTAGTGTCATAGTGGGACAAGCTGGGGAGACCAAATATTTTATTGCTATATGATCTGAATCCTTGCTGCTCTTTCTTTATCGGGTCACTGCAGTTCTTCACTAAGAAAAAAAGTCCTAAGAATATCATTCAAGTTCATTTCCATGGCTGGTGACCCTCTCTCTGCCTGTTGGTCCAGTGGCAGGAACATCCTACTCACAAATTACCAAGAGAAATCATCAAATTTCAAATTAATACAATAAGTATGATTCCTGGTGGAAACAATTCCTTTCTTGTACACCCTGCAAATGAACCAAGCCCCAAATTTCAGGAAAGAGAAGTGTCAAAAAATGAATCTCTTATATGGGATCTACTGCTACCTATAAGGGAGGCTGCTAGTTTAAGAAATGCATCCTTTTCTATAGGAGAGTGCCCCAACTGTACAGGGTGTTCTCTCCCATCTGGTTCTTTAAGTGAATATTCATTATGTTATTCCACCACTCTGTCTGGTAACTTCTTTTGGGTGATGGCACACATATAAGTCTTTATTTCACAGGTGGAAACCCTCGAAAAGCTTTATTTGCCATAAATGGGTTTTCTGTTCAGGGGCAATTTTGTATTGGTATAAAACTTTTCCATGGAAATAAAAAAGAAGGTTGTAAATTGTATTAGCCAGGGTTCTCTAGAGGGACAGAGGGGAGTTTATTTACTATTAACTTATACAATCACAAGGTTCCACATAGGCTGTCTGAAAGCTGAGGAGCAAGAAGAGCCAGTCTGAGTCCCCAGACTGAAGAACTTGGAGTCTGATGTTCAAGGGCAGGAAGCATCTATCATGGAAGAAAGATGTAGGCTGGGAGGCTAGGCACATCTCTCCTTTACACATTTTTCTGCCTGCTTTATATCCACTGGCAGTTAATTAGATTGTGCCCACCAGATTAAGGGTGGATCCGCCTTCCCCAGCCCAGTGACTCAAATGTTGATCTTTTTTGGCAATACCCTCACAGATACACCCAGGATCAATACTTTGTATTCTTCAGTCCAATCAAGTTGACACTCGGTATTAACCATCACATAACTCAATAAAATTCTGACATTAGCAGAAGTGTTGTGAGCAGTGAAGGTAAGTCAGTATCTACTTCTTTAATTCTTTTAGCTCATAAGCTATCTGCTTCTGGGCCAAGTCTTGTACCTCTACATTTGCCTATGTTCAACTTTTTCCAATTCTCACTATAGGCCTGGGAGCAATGAGGTCCTAAGGAGAAACACCATCTCTTTGTGAGGCAGTTGTGAAATCAAGGAAAGGCCTTCATTTGGTAGAAAATGTGTTCTCTCAGCTTAAGGCAGCAAGAAAGAGACTTCATTGACAGTAAGAAAGAATTTTGGAATACAATGTGCCTAACTTTTCTTGCGTATATTCATCTATCCCTATCTCACACTTCAGGTTCCTTTCTTCCCCACTAGTGTCCCTACCTTATTATAAAAGACTTGGCATTGTTCTTCAAGTGATTGTAGCTGAAATTATACCTTTACAATCAGACCCTAAACTTCAACCTCGACTATATCTATCCTTGGGCTACAGGAAATAAACCATTCCTTCAAACCTAGCGTATACATATACAGCTATATTTTTATATAAAAATCTATAAAAACATAAATATATATAATGCTATATTTTATATATTATATATATGTGTGTGTGTGTGTGTATATATATTTGCTATTTTCCCCATGTTCTGAATTGGGCATTCAGGTTATTAGTTTGTCATTTTTTTCTCTGTATAATTTCCAGAGAAATAAAAAGCAGTAATCCATTGCAATAATTTGTTTTAGTCACTGCTTTTGCAATAGTGACTAAGAATCACAGCTACTTGCTCTACCAGTGTCTGCCCTTCCACTTGTACATCATATCAAACTACTACCTGTGATAATCCATGATAATCTGTGATATCTCACTTTATGCTATGTATGAACACTTTCTTATTTTCCCCTGGCAAGGGAGTTATCCATGTCCTTCTCAAATATGTGCACAAAGCTGGGCTTCCAATCTTTGCAAGAGAAAGCCTTGCCAGTGCCAACCCAAGACCTGGAAGGAAGGAAAGTTGGCCTCTTTTTCTGAACTTGCTCTTTTCCTGACTTCCAAATTTATGCTTGTGATTTTAATGGCCCAGATTCAAACTGAAGTTGTGTGACAAAGAGCCTGTTGATGTAGTTTATCCGTCTGGAACATATAGCAAAATGAGATCGAGTAGAGCAGATATAAGAACTAGGCAAACAGAATATTCAGCACATTTGCAGAATACTTTAAAGAACAATGCAAAATCTTCATTAGAAATGATGGTTATAGAAATTAAACTCAGGTTGTTTGACTATGTCAATCTTTTTCTCATTGCCTATGTTGTAAATACTCATTTTGATAACTTTCTTACCTCATTCTCAAATCTCACTGCAGATCTTTAAAATGAAATAAATAACTGCTATGCAACACAAGATGAGCTAGAAGTCAGCAATATCATAGCTTTCTCTAGTTCTCAGCATTCACTATCAAATCCATCTTGTATATTTTGCATACCATATTTAACTCAGGAATATAAATGGAGATAAAAATAAAAGACAGTTTGAGTAGCTTCTTAAAAAGAAGATGACATAGGAAAGTAGATAGACTTCTATTCTCATTAGCACTTTTCTGATCCTGTGTCATTTGGAAATTATCATCCATTTGAAGCTATTAAAATTGTCAAATAGTACCTTGCTAAATAAATAACTCAGTGTTTTTCTCTCCAACCCCCTGGAATGCCTGATGCATCCAAATCCCCTGAGAAGCCTGAGTTGTGATTTGTAGGCCACATGTGATTTGTAGGCCTTGATGGAACAGGTGTGGGCAGAATTGAATCTTTAAACATGCTAACTGTTTATGCTTATCTCATTTGTCCCTTCACAATGGAGATATGGGAAGCAGTGATCCACCATTTCTGTATGTGTCCCACTTCTCTGTGTTCTCGACTATTCCTTTGTTATCACTAGACAGGTGTTTTTATGTGCTCAGCATTAAAACTTTGACAAACTTCTCTGAAATGCTACTTTAGGGATATATACTGAATATATTATTAGTATTACTACTACTAGATGATGAAAAAAATCTATATTCTCCATTGCTCTGTTATTAAGAGCAACAAAACCACATGAGTTCTTTGCAAATAAAGTCCTCAGCAAAATAATTTTGTAGCTCTTCATGAACTTATAATGTTAAATTATTAAAAGCCTTCTTGAGGATTTTGTACTTGAATTCATCAATAAAACAGGGGCTTGCAAGCAATAGCATGACAGCCCTATTTTATACTTTAATATACACAAACATATGTGTATGTATATATACATATATGTATATCTATATTTAAAATAAAGCCCACTTTACCTCTTGGAGATTTCTTTTTGTACTTAGTAAGGAAATTGACCAAGAACCTTCTCATTGACCCATATCAACCCCACAAAGCCTATACACTGATTTCATGCTCACTCTCAGCTGTGTGGTTGTGCTATTATTTTTGTTTTCCTCTCCTGTCAACACATTTAGATTGTACTCATCCTTGTCTTTGTGTATGAAAATATTCAATTTCTTTCAAAATACCTCAAATCCTTCCCCATGAAACTTTTCCAAAGTCTTCATCTCCTTCTGAAGTGGAAGTTTTTATATTATTGTTGCAGAATTTTCTCCTTAGTTCAGCAAAAACCGGGCTCTTGTCACACAACCAGGAAAGATTAGGCTAACAGACACCTAGAAGGGTGAGGAAAATAGAAGTTATTGGGCGTAAAGCAAATAGAAAAAAATAACTCTCAGCAAAGTGAGAGAGAGGTCTGCTAGCAGATTTCCAGCCTCACAGACTGAAGCCCAGGTCATCACACAGGAATGGGAGAGGCTAGGCTTCTCCCCACTACAAACAGCATGAACTTCCCAAGCTCCACTCCATCGAGTGCACAGGTGGGCATTATTCAGAAAGAATCAGTCAGGAAAGGGCAAACTTCATCTAGGACCAGAAATCCAGCTTTTCAGCCTTCAGGGTGCTTTAGGCTTGAAGGCAGGGTTTCACCAGGGACCTTTTGCTGTCTCCTGTCTCTATCATTCCCCCCTCTAAAAAGTATACCTAATTGCCATTAGAATAAAGATAAGGAAAAGGATGAAGACTGATCTTAACTGCTTCCTGCTGACAAGTGGCACTGTTTTGGGAAAAGAGCAGTCAGATCTCCCTCAGAGGCCTATGTAAGGGTTCCCAGCAAAAGGAACAATTGTCCAAGACTCTACTTGCATGACCATTTGGAGTTTGATGGCCAGAAGGCAAAAAGAGACAAACTGGGTTATTAGAAAACAAGTCTTAAAACAAAACAAGGTGGTGGGGGAGGTTAACGACAGCTCAAAAATCCCAAGGCTTTTTACCAGTTTGCAAGGTAGAGGAAGTCCAAAAGTGTGGTTGGGAAAAAATAACAAAAAAACTTTTACTGTTCTTTCGGCATGTCAGGCTTCTGGTTTCCCTTTCCCTGACCCCAATCCTAAGCCAACCAGTCTCAGATTTGGCAAATTAACTCTTTCCAGTTTGGAGGATGCATCCTAGGAGAGTGTGCTGTAGTATAAAGACACAGTTACCTATCCATGAAGGGAGGACAGAGGAGAATGAAGGAGGAAAAAGACTTTTTTTTTCAAAGGAATCCTAGGGTGCAGGATGAATTCAAAAGGTGTACAGATTGAAGACAAATGGCTACTCATCTAGAAAGAGACGAGCAGGCCTGCCTGGTTCCCTTATTTTCCTAGCAAATACCCAGGGTACATGAGGGAGAGAAATCAAGGCATCTCTCATTCTTTACTCCGTCCTTATATCTACATCCTAATGACTGTGAAAAGGTGCCACTCAGAGGTATCAAAATGGCTTTCACCCACATTAACAGGGGGTTTAGGGGGTAGGAATATCTACTCTTATCCACATACACCCTATCTCCCCTGCTCAGTACCTTTGAATTCCCTAGACCTCATTTATGCCATGGTTACTAGCATGATCTTTATCCATGAAATGGGAAACTTGGCTTAATTTACAGGAGTCAGTCATGCTCACCTGCACTGTGCCTTTTAACTCTCATTATTGTTTGCCTCTGAATCCCTCAGATCCAGTTTTCTTTCCTAGGACTTTGATCCAAAGCTTGGAATTAAGTTTGAAACAAATGTGACTCGGGGATACAATGTGTCCCAGGGATTGCAAGAACTCCTTATCATAAACCAAATGCTAAGGTGAAGCTGTGGAATTGAGTCCTCCTCCAACAGGAGAGAGAAAAGGATGTCTTGTGACATGCCAGATAATTGGTGGCTATAGTTATGCTTGCTAAGATTTTGGTGCATGGGGCTTGGCTTTCATTCGCTCCCTTGGTCTTACTTTTGCAAAAAGTCATCCTCCAGGTGATGGACATCCTATTTATTCCCATTACCCCGCAGGATTTGCAGGACAATTGCTCAGAACTAGAATAATTGATCCAGAGTTTTATACCACCCAATCCTTCTGTTCCTTCTGAGCTGCAGCCAGAGATTGCTGGTTGGTTCACAGGAAAACGCAGGGTTAGTCTAATGTAGGCAAAAGCTTAAAAATAGCGAATGAGTCTAGAATCAAACGACAAATGTATAATACATTTTGAAACATAATTTCTCTCTCTCCAGTCTTCATTTTTATCAAAAAAAATCATAATAGGCCTGAATATTTGCAAAATAAATTTTAGTCTTATAATTGACCTGATTATTTGCATAAAGTGCAGCAGGAATAATTATTTATACATAGGCCTTTTAGATTGGCTTTGATAAAACTCTGTTCCACAAGGAATCTCAGATAAGACTATTTAAAACCAAGCCCAGCCATGGATCTGCAGCCTCAAATACCTGTGAGTTGCATAATCCTCTCCCATTAAGGTCCAAAAAATAAACTTGGAGCTCCTGGGCCTGTCAGAAAGTGACACTCTTTACTAACTATAGGTCAGGAACCCTTTACAGGACTGCATTGACAAGAGTATGAGGTCAGTTTTCTCAAGGAGATTTTATTGGCTCTGCAAGTCAAGCTTGACTGCTTAAAGGGAGGCACACCCTTCAGGTCAAAGCCCTGGTAAAACAACCAGTTTCTCCAATTGTGCCTTGTTGCAAAAAATATTGATTTTTATTTCACTGATGCAAACAACTATATTGCTATAAGTTAAGGATACTCACAACTAGTTTCCAAATTCTGGAAAAGCCAGGCAGAGAGAGACAAATATGCTCCAAATTTTGTTCACAGGAGTATATGTTACTCTACAATTAAAGGTCATAAATAGTTCAAAATAAATTTTCTTGACTCTAAAAAACAAAACAAGAACCAGCAATATTCCAAACAAAAGTAAAAAAGATGGTTTCATTTTTCTGTGAGTTTAGTCCATTTAGTTAACTCTTGTTTAGTTTGATATTCATGAACATTTAAGTCCTGTACATCATGAGTCCTGTACATTTTTCCTTTATTCCAATGTCCCAGTCTCCAAAGTTATCAGAATCCTGTATTTGAGAACACCTGTCAGAGTTCTATGGCTGTAAACCATCTTTTGAAAAGGATCAAAACAAGGCAACAATTGTCTGTGAATAACAAAATGTCCAAGGTAGTTACAGTTAGAAACACAATTGACAAAGAAGTTTGGTTATCTCTGTGGTTTACAATAACTTAGCATAACAACCTTAATTATGATTGATACCATATACTTTAGACATTAAAATTTTAGAAATCTCCTACAATTTTAGAACATATATTAATATTATTCACCAAAATATAACCTAAAGAATATTGAACACTACTTTGGCAAGTCCACGTAACTAAACATGTCAAATAATCCTGTTTATCTCTCTTGTGAATACTACAGGGCCCCTCTGTAGCATCCAAAAGCTAGGCATCAGGAAAGACAATTTTGAAACTGAAGTTTGATTTTGGGAAGCCTGATAAAGGTGCTAGAAGTTTAAAACAGTTGATGTTATTAAATAGAATTTCAGATTACCATAAGTTATTTTGCCAAAGTGATGACTCAGAAATATTAAAAAGCAAAAACCTTTTATAACCCCTTACAAATTTTGCTTAAAAGCAGATTAGTGCCTTAAGAATACCTTGTTGTGCTTTTATTTCAATGCTCAATGTACAGAAAAGTCCTATTAAATTTAGTAAATATGCTCATACATGGAATTTATTTTGCAATATTAATTTTTACAATCCTTCCACCAGTTGTTTGAACTTATAGCTTTATCTTACCTAATTTAAAACAATTATTTAACTCTAGACAAGAATTTATTTCTTTTTTGCCTTTTAAAAATCTTTTATTAAAAACAAATTTTACTGTTTTTACACACCTTGCATATAAATATATTTCCAGTAGTTTCAATTACATGTTATAACGGTAACACTTAGCAATTTTTAACTTTAATGTAAAACCTGGTAAATTGTTTTAATTGTGTGCTAGGTGCAGCCACGTTTTGAAGGTTTGACTCCTTTCAGCATAACTGTGTGATTAGTTCCATATGTTCCCAGGCCTTACCAATTGTTAGGCAGGAAGTCAAACAGTTCTCAAAAACCAAAAAAGCAGTTTACAATCCCAAAACATTTAGCAAACCTAGTACCTGACCTGCATAATTTAGTTCACCTATTTACATTTTGATGACCTCTGCATTTTACTAATAATTTTTAAGGCTGTTTTTATTTTTCAAAGATTAAAGTCACATGAACTATAAGGCACCACAGCTTTATCTTCCTTTCAAATATATTTGATCCAAGTACTTATTTTTCTTTAGGTCAATTAATTAGAGCTCTCTTTTATAGACATCACACACAACCCATATAAAACTACATAGACTGGCAGAAGAAAATCCAGTGGCTATGAGATTTTTCATTTGCTAATCTCCTAATTGGATTATTATCCTCTCATGCATACTTTAAGAGTGGCAAGACAAGGTGGAGAAAAAGAATTCAGTCAACTGAAAAAGAATCAGTCAACTGGAAAAAACTTGTTCCAACAAACAAGATCCCAGAAGAGAAAAACATAAAGGCCTTTTAAATACACATATAACTTGAATATTTACTTGTAATTAAGCTGATCACTCTCGAAGAAAATCCTTTTAGCTCCCTTACCACCTGACTTTAACTGCACCAGGAAGCCAATATTTTTGTCTTTTAAACTTTACTAAAGGTAACCTCACGGGTAAAACCAACAAGCCTCAATTAAGTTTATGATTTAACTGTGAATATATGAGGTATTTCCAAAGGGCATAAGCAGTTCTTAGAAAATTTAGAACCTTTCAAGATAACCCAGAGAAAAGAAGATTTAAGAAAAAGACTAGAAGTTGTTCATAGAGGTGAAGAGAATCAGCAAATGGCAAAAGTTATACAGATATCAACCCAAAGTACTCATTCTCTAAGCCAGAGTTGAACCTAGGTGCCATTGTAAAATGGTGGAGGCTAGAACAAAACATTGTTGCCATGTGGTTACAGATCATGGTAAAACAAGACCGAGGCCTGCAGCAAAGTTTGCTACTGAACATAAAGAAAGGCAAAGCACACTGGACTCGCTACAGCTTAAAACCAACCCCACAAATCCTTTTTCATAATTAAAATTTTACAGAGAATATAAACAGTGATAGTTGGGGTCCTGCCCTAGTAAAATGTTTTCTAAAAAGAAAAAAAAAAAAAGCCTTTCACATAAAAGCTATCTTCTGACAGGTAGAGAAAAGGAAAAAAAATAGTTAAAGTGCAGGGTTGGAAAGATGCCTGGAGGAAGAACTTTTAATTCTTATGCCGATGGGTTCCTAAATTTAACACAGGTTGCTGGGGAACTACCAGTTCACCAGCCCATCCTGAAAAGAGAAAGAAATGGCCAACATTTCTGACCGCCAGGAGTGACGTGGTCTGCTGAGGCATAATTTCCTCTACCCTCAGAAGGCAGCTGAGGACAAAAAAAGCTTAGAAGTGAAAGAAAAAAAGATATTTTGGTTTGTATGTTACCCTCCTTCCTCAAGCTCCATGTCTGGGTGCTGAAAGTATTGCAGAACTTTCTCCTTAGTTCAGCTAAAACAGGGTTCTTGTCACATGACCAGGAAAGGTTGGGCTCACAGACACATAGAAAGGCGAGGAAAATGGAACTTACTGTGTGAAAAGGGAAAATAAAAAATAACTCTCAGCAAAGCAAGAGAGTCCTGTTAGAAGGTTTCCTGCCTCACAGATTGAATCCCAGGTCACCACACAAGGGTGTGGTGGGGTCAGGCTCCTCCCTACACCCTTCTTCCCAAAAACTGTGCAAACTTCCTGAGCTCCACCCTATCCTCCTAGTGTGCCGCTGGGCGTTATTCAGAAAGAATCAATCGGGAAAGGGCAGGTTTCATTTGTGACCAGCAGTCTGGTTTTTCAGCTTTCAGGCTGTTTTAGGTTTGAAGGCAGGGTTTCACCAGGGACCGTTGGCTGTCTGCTGTCTATCATCATTAGTAGTATTTTATTGTACATTGGACGTTTTTCTGTGATTTAATTATCTGAGCCACACAATGTAGTATTTTATTAAATAATGATGCAAAGTACTTTAATAAAATCTAGCAGTTTTAAAAATCAGACTACAATTTAATGCTTAATTTAGTGTTTCCCAGCCTGGGAAGTCTTGAAAAGGAAAAAAAAAAATAAAGTTGGAGATATCATTACATGTGATTGGGACTACATGGACTACGTCACACTACAATGAGCACCTCTGAAATGTACAAATTTTCTTAAGCTTCTAAATCATCAATATAGAGCTACAGAGAAATAAGCAGGATAACCTAAAAATGACCCTGGGAACTTACTAGGGTTTTGTGGGCAAGATAGCTTGGACTGTAAGGTCCAATTTTCCTCAGAGGCGGGATCTGCCCCCAGGCTTAGGCTATCATCAGACTAATGACTACCCCTATGGCAGGACGTTGCAATATTCCATAGACCTTCAGGTCTCTGGATGCTGGGCAGCCTACATTGCAGATAATGCCTACAAAGAGCTGGCACAGTGACCCAGGCTCTTTTGCTTTGACAGCCTCTAATCTCCTCATTGGCAAGTCTGCTTTCCCCCAGCTGACCTTTAAAAAGGGGGAAAAGCTGGAAGGAGGAAATAGGTGTCCACACTGTAGGCCCTGCAGCATCCTGGTCACAGCACACACCTCTGGGGGACAATGAGGGAATTAAAGATTGTGTAACTGTATCATCCCTACACTTGCTTATCCTTGGGTTTTGTAAAATTTCCACATGAGGTCTACCCCTAAATCTTGCTATATGACTTTGTGGCATTTGTCTAGAATTCCTTTTCATGACAGGAAATCTAGGAGGAATCCACCATTTAGGACAGAACATTTTTTTTAAAATGTTAAATGTAGAGTTTATGTTGTAAAATCTAGTAAAAGCATTACTCTGAGAGAAACATCCTACAAATATCTTGTGTTTGTATCACAGAATGTTCTAAAAAGAAACTGATCCTCCAAACAAATTTATGGGGAAGTAGAGTAGATGATCACCTTTTTCCTGTCCTGGGCAGTATAACCTGTTCAAGGTTGCTGGACAAAGGGGTCTTGATTCAGACCCCAAGACAGGGTTCTTTGACGTTGCACAGGAAGGAATTCAAGGCAAGGTACAGAGTTCAGTGAGAAAAGATAGTTTATTGAAAGCTACTCATCTACTCAGCTACAGAAAGCAAGAGGAGGAACACGTTATCTTTGTTTAAAACTCTTCTTACATAGGGGCCTCATCTATGTAAAGGCTAAGCTAAATTAGCTCTACTTGTAGATGAGCTGACAACATGACAAAATTTAATACTTTGTTGATTTAAAGAAAGTTATATTTGGTATTATAGTGCCTAAGTACATCAAACATGACTATAACTGTCTTAAAAGCATACGTTGTTATGTGATATTGGAACATCTGAACATTCCACTGTCATAAGAATTTGTCCTTGTGGGAAAGCATTACTAAACTGCTTCAGTAGTTGTAAACATCTAGTGACCGTTGCTCATGACTAACAAGGAATATGCTTTGCTAGTTTTAAGATGACATTGATTTTAAAATGATGTTGCCCTAGCTCTCCTATGTTCCTGTTTCCCTAACAAAAGTGTATGCATGCTCAGGTCACCACACTGCTGAAACCCTGTAAACTTCCCTCCTGCCTGGGCAAAATAGTTTGAGTTTCTTAGCTTGTAAATGAGAGTCTCCATGATGTGGCCTTTGCCTATCATGGAAAAGATCCATGACACCCATGGTTTCCAAATCTTGCCATACTCTTCCACATTACCACACCTTTGCAGAGGCTGATTCTCCTGCCTTAGCTAAATTCCTTTTCAATGCCCTGACACTAATTAAATAATGCAAATTTCTTAGTAACAACTCTGTTACATTTGTATTTTGGTCCATATTTTTTCTCACTATTTTATGTTGTCTTTTTAAAAATTATGTTTATTTCACCCTACTAGATTGCTGCAAACTTTGGAGTTCATCGTTTTATGTACCTGCCATGTAGCATAAGGCCTGGACCATTGTAAATTCTCAGTAATGAATATTGAGTGTCATTAAATTGTATTACTATTATTTTTCCTTCGAAGGATGACATAGAAACTCTGCTGGACCAATCTCCTAGCTGATAAAAGTCAGTTGATACTTGAATTTGCCTTTTTACCTCAGCTCAAAGTTCTGTCTACCATAATGATAATATGAATAGTAATAATAAAGTTATTCTTTAAAATTTTACTTTTAAAAGATGGAATTAAAACAAAAAATAATTATGAAAGGGTTTCTTTTTTTTACTTGAGTCAGTCAATTTAACAGGGCTAACACTGAAAATCCTATCAAAATTCAATTTGTGTCTGGTGGGTATTTTAAACTTCCATTTTTTTTTAAATGACAGACAGTAGTATTACTGACATCTGAATGTACTTACATACCCTTCCTAATGTTGTAAACAAATTTTTCTTAGAACTCTGACATTTTAACCACTTAATCAGGAAATTTAAAAAACTAAATGCATATTTTAAAAGGAATATTTATATTACTGGTCCTTTAAGATAGAATTTTTAAAATTATTCTTTCATATTAGTCTAAAATATGCTCTAGTTTAAATAATTCTGGAAATTATACTATATCACCTTTAATAGATTCATCAAGCATATGAATAAAACAAAACAAAATGGAAAACTGAAATAAACCCATTAATTTGACTTAAGCCAATATTTCCCAAACATGTTTGTCCACAGAACCTACTATGGCATTACATCTATTAAAATCCTATTTGTATTTTTGAAAAACAATTTATTTAACACTGATCAGGGAGTTTGTGACTTAAAAATAATAGCAAGAGCAAATTGTGGATTGTTGATTAATCCAAATAGAATATTTCTGCCAAATTGCTACTCAAGAGACTGATTCTAAAATTCAAATGTGAAATAGAATCAGTCCATGTCACAAATTAGGTGAAAACATTCCTGTCAATAAATCCTAAAAGAAGAAACCTAAAATTAAATTGAACTACATTGAAAGAAATTGTATCCCAGGGAAAAATCCTGATGGAGTAAAGTCTGGAGGAGTGGAGTAAAGTGGGGAGAGGAGTGGAATGCATGGGGAGGGGACCTACCCCTGAAACCCCAAGCCTAGCCCCCTAATGGTTGAAATCAGGGTGGGGATGAAGAAGACCGTGATGAAGGATGGGAAGAGAACGATCAATATCAATCTGTATTGACTTCACTGAAATCTATTAACTGCACTGATGATTGTTCAGTTGGTCACTCTAATTTTCCCAGTATGGAAGTAACTACTTAGGACCCATTTTACGGCTGTGACAAATAGTTTGAGCAATTTTGTGGAGTTTGCTATACTATACTTTACTGTAAAAGCCTAGTTGGGCTGCAGCGACTGGATAAACACATCTAATGTAGAAGTTTTCTCCCATTCGCTTCGAATCTAAGGGAACCTAAATTTAAGTCTGTGAGAGAAGTAACCATATACTTGAAGTATTTCTCATGTAATTACAAACTTGTTATCAGAGACACTATTTTACAGTGTTGACGTCTGTTTAGAAAGCACCCACTGATAAGAGCTCATCTATTGCTATACAGAATGAAAATGTAGTTTCATAGAATAAAAGCTACCTGATCCTCTTCATTTTTGTTAATACTTAATTTTTTCACTAAACTTTTTAAAGCTTCTAGAACTCCTGAAAACAACCAGAACAAGTTTGTTTCACTTACATTCTCAGACAAATTATTTTGGCCTCTTTAAAAAATTTCCCCTCTCAGTCAAGAGGATTTTGAACAAATCCACAAAGCAATGATATATTTTCTGCACCTACAGAATTCCTAAGTCTTAAAATATTTTCTTTTTCTGATTCTCAGAGACTATTTTGAAAGTGCTGTTATCATAGCAGTGAATCAATATACTCAGTTATGAGAATCTCATTGCACATTTCCTCACAAGAATGCTCTGAAATAAAAATGAATTTGATAGATGGAAAATTGGTGTTTTTTTTTTTATTTATTATTATTATACTTTAAGTTGTAGGGTACATGTGCATAATGTGCAGGTTTGTTACATATGTATACTTGTGCCATGTTGGTGTGCTGCACCCATCAACTCGTCATTTACATCAGGTATAACTCCCAATGCAATCCCTCCCCCCTCCCCCCTCCCCATGATAGGCCCCTGTGTGTGATGTTCCCCTTCCTGAGTCCAAGTGATCTCATTGTTCAGTTCCCACCTATGAGTGAGAACATGCGGTGTTTGGTTTTCTGTTCTTGTGATAGTTTGCTAAGAATGATGGTTTCCAGCTGCATCCATGTCCCTACAAAGGACACAAACTCATCCTTTTTGATGGCTGCATAGTATTCCATGGTGTATATGTGCCACATTTTCTTAATCCAATCTGTCACTGATGGACATTTGGGTTGATTCCAAGTCTTTGCTATTGTGAATAGTGCTGCAATAAACATACGTGTGCATGTGTCTTTATAGCAGCATGATTTATTATCCTTTGGATATATACCCAGTAATGGGATGGCTGGGTCATATGGTACATCTAGTTCTAGATCCTTGAGGAATCGCCATACTGTTTTCCATAATGGTTGAACTAGTTTACAATCCCACCAACAGTGTAAAAGTGTTCCTATTTCTCCACATCCTCTCCAGCACCTGTTGTTTCCTGACTTTTTAATGATTGCCATTCTAACTGGTGTGAGATGGTATCTCATTGTGGTTTTGATTTGCATTTCTCTGATGGCCGGTGATGATGAGCATTTTTTCCTGTGTCTGTTGGCTGTATGAATGTCTTCTTTTGAGAAATGTCTGTTCATATCCTTTGCCCACTTTTTGATGGGGTTGTTTGTTTTTTTCTTGTAAATTTGTTTGAGTTCTTTGTAGGTTCTGGATATTAGGCCTTTGTCAGATGAGTAGATTGCAAAAATTTTCTCCCATTCTGTAGGTTGCCTGTTCACTCTGATGGTAGTTTCTTTTGCTGTGCAGAAGCTCTTTAGTTTAATGAGATCCCATTTGTCAATTTTGGCTTTTGCTGCTGTTGCTTTTGGTGTTTTAGACACGAAGTCTTTGCCCATGCCTATGTCCTGAATGGTACTACCTAGGTTTTCCTCTAGGATTTTTATGGTATTAGGTCTAACATTTAAGTCTCTAATCCATCTTGAATTAATTTTTGTATAAGGAGTAAGGAAAGGATCCAGTTTCAGCTTTCTACTTATGGCTAGCCAATTTTCCCAGCACCATTTATTAAATAGGGAATCCTTTCCCCATTTCTTGTTTCTCTGAGGTTTGTCAAAGATCAGATGGCTGTAGATGTGTGGTATTATTTCTGAGGACTCTGTTCTGTTCCATTGGTCTATATCTCTGTTTTGGTACCAGTAGCATGCTGTTTTGGTTACTGTAGCCTTGTAGTAGAGTTTGAAGTCAGGTAGCGTGATGCCTCCAGCTTTGTTCTTTTGACTTAGGATTGTCTTGGAGATGCAGGCTCTTTTTGGTTCCATATGAACTTTAAAGAAGTTTTTTCCAATTCTGTGAAGAAACTCATTGGTAGCTTGATGGGGATGGCATTGAATCTATAAATTACCTTGGGCAGTATGGCCATTTTCACGATATTGATTCTTCCTATCCATGAGCATGGTATGTTCTTCCATTTGTTTGTGTCCTCTTTTATTTCACTGAGCAGTGGTTTGTAGTTCTCCTTGAAGAGGTCCTTTACATCCCTTGTCAGTTGGATTCCTAGGTATTTTATTCTCTTTGAAGCAATTGTGAATGGAAGTTCATTCCTGATTTGGCTCTGTTTGTCTGTTACTGATGTATAAGAATGCTTGTGATTTTTGCACATTAATTTTGTATCCTGAGACTTTGCTGAAGTTGCTTATCAGCTTAAGGAGATTTTGGGCTGAGACAATGGGGTTTTCTAAATATACAATCATGTCATCTGCAAACAGGGACAGTTTGACTTCTTCTTTTCCTAACTGAATACCCTTGATTTCTTTCTCTTGCCTAATTGCCCTAGCCAGAACTTCCAGCACTATGTTGAATAGGAGTGGTGAGAGAGGGCATCCCTGTCTTGTGCCAGTTTTCAAAGGGAATTTTTCCAGTTTTTGCCCATTCAGTACGATATTGGCTGTGGGTTTGTCATAAATAGCTCTTATTATTTTGAGGTACGTTCCATCAATACCGAATTTATTGAGCGTTTTTAGCATGAAGGGCTGTTGAATTTTGTCAAAATCCTTTTCTGCATCTATTGAGCTAATCATGTGGTTCTTGTCTTTGGTTCTGTTTATATGCTGGATTATGTTTATTGATTTGTGAATGTTGAACCAGCCTTGCATCCCAGGGATGAAGCCCACTTGATCATGATGGATAAGCTTTTTGATGTGTTGCTGAATCCGGTTTGCCAGTATTTTATTGAGGATTTTTGCATCGATGTTCATCAGGGATATTGGTCTAAAATTCTCTTTTTTTGTTGTGTCTCTGCCAGGCTTTGGTATCAGGATGATCAAGAAATAACTAAGATCAGAGCAGAACTGAAGGAGATAGAGACACAAAAAACTCTCCAAAAAATCAATGAATCCAGGAGTTGGTTTTTTGAAAAGATCTTGAAAAGATCAACAAAATTGACAGACCACTAGCAAGACTAATAAAGAAGAAAAGAGAGAAGAATCAAATCGACGCAATTAAAAATGATAAAGGGGATATCACCACCGACCCCACAGAAATACAAACTACCATCAGAGAATACTATAAACACCTCTACGCAAATAAACTGGAAAATCTAGAAGAAATGGATAATTTCCTGGACACTTACACTCTTCCAAGACTAAACCAGGAAGAAGTTGAATCCCTGAATAGACCAATAGTAGGCTCTGAAATTGAGGCAATAATTAATAGCCTACCAACCAAAAAAAGTCCAGGACCAGATGGATTCACAGCTGAATTCTACCAGAGGTACAAGGAGGAGTTGGTACCATTCCTTCTGAAACTATTCCAATCAATAGAAAAAGAGGGAATCCTCCCTAACTCATTTTATGAGGCCAACATCATCCTGATATGGAAAATTGGTGTTTTTTAATGAAGAATGAGATCATTGGCTTCCCAATCTTAGTATAAGGAACAATTCCACTAGGGGTGCTGTTTTTCAAAGGGAATACTTCCCTGCTATAGCCAAAAAGTGTAGCAGAACAGGGGGTACGGCTAGGTTGATCTGGTTTACATCTCTCTAAAAATGCTTGAAGTATGCTCTTGGATCTCTGTAAAAAAATTCCTTTACCGATCCGAGATTGAAAAAGAAAAAGTAACTATAGCATAATAAGGAGGATGTTAACTAAGGGATGTTGTCATTTTAAATAGGGTGGTGAGGGCAAAACATATTAAAAAGGTGACATTTGAACAAAAGTGGGAAGAAGATACAGGAGGCAACCACATTGACTCTGGGGGTCGAAAATTCCAGGGAGAGGAAACAGCTCTTACAGAGTCCCCAAGGAAGGAGCATGGCTCAGGTATTAAGAAATAGCAAGCATTACTGAAACAGAATGAGCAACAATGAGAGTAATTGGAGAGGGGGCTGGAGAGTAAAGAGAGTGGAGGTGGAGATCAAGTCAGGCTTTATAAATCTCATAAGGGCCGGGCGCGGTGGCTCACGCCTGTAATCCCAGCACTTTGGGAGGCCGAGGCGGGCGGATCACAAGGTCAGGAGATCGAGACCACGGTGAAACCCCATCTCTACTAAAAATACAAAAAATTAGCCGGGCGCGGTGGCGGGCGCCTGTAGTCCCAGCTACTCGGGAGGCTGAGGCAGGAGAATGGCGTGAACCCGGGAGGCGGAGCTTGCAGTGAGCCGAGATCGCGCCACTGCACTCCAGCCTGGGCGACAGAGCGAGACTCCATCTCAAAAAAAAAAAAAATAAATAAAATAAATAAATAAATAAATCTCATAAGAACTTTGACTTTTATCCTGAGTGAAATAGAATGCCAATGGAGGATTTTGAACTGAGGAGCAAATGAGTTTTAAAAGGATCAGTTGGACTCTCTGTGAAGAACAGTAGGTAAGGGCAAGAATGGAAGCAAAAGACCAGTTAGGGGGCTATTGAAACATTCAAGTGGGAAATAATGGTGGCTTAAAACAGAGTGGTAACTGTAAAGATGGTGTGAAAGCTCAGATTCTGGATATATTTTGAAGGTAGAGACGAAAGGGTTTTCTCAGAGATTGAACGATGGGTGTGAGAGAAAGAGAATTGTCAACGATAATTTCAAGGTCTGTGGCCTGATGAACTGAAATACTATTTGCATGGTGGACTTTCATATTGCTGGATTCCCAATTAATGTGATATCCAATTAAGGAGGTTGTACTTTGGTGACAACTAGCATGATCTGCTTTAATCCAATTTTGTAACAGTTTAGAAAACCTGATTCCAGTTGAATAATCTTTTGGTTAAATTTCACCCAAAGACCCAAAGCCAGTCTAGAGCGCCTAAAAAATGACCCACTAACATCCTAATGTGACACCTGTAACTATAATATAGGTTTGCATGTTTGCCAGAATCCATCTACACTAACACTGGGCTGAGGACACCATCCAGGGATGGCTAGAGCAGCATCTTGCTCTGACTGGTGTGCAGAGGCAGATAATTCTAAGAGCCAAACATGGGCTTTGGAATAAAACCCAGCTAAGTTTTAATTTTAGTTCTGGCCCTTTTAAACTTATCTTGAGGATTTCATCTATAAGATGAGGAATATAATATTACTTCCTGTGTTTTTAAATTATCATTGAATGAAATACATATATACTCTAGTAACTGCTGGTTCTCATTCTTTCCTCATCTTTCTCTTAACTTCTGATCCCTGATCATGTGCTAGTACTGGTAGTCTGGATAGCACTTGTACCATATTTCACTGTCTACCAAAAAACTTTTTAAAGCCTGCTTCCGTTTGTATTCCACTTGAACTGTCCTCTCTTGGATACCTTTTGTGAAGTACAAAATGTCTTCTTACCTAGATTTAGTAAAAATCCTATTTTAAAAAGTAGGCTTTCTACTTATGTTACCTAAACTTTTCATTTTTTATTTTACTACCTCTATGGTTTATATAGTGTTCCTATATGGCTCATGGCAAGAACTTACTAAATATTATCTATTTTTAATAATAGTAACATTATTATTTGAAACTACAGGTGATGGATAAACAATGGAAATCAAAGCCTATGGTGTGGCTCCCTTTAAAAGCTTATGACTCCCCATTAGTTTATGAGAACCTTTTTTTTTTTTTCACAAAAAGAGGAAGTGGCTTATAGATTTTTATGGTATTATGTGGTAAATATAAATTGAATCAGGCCCGAGCTGAAGATGTCTCCTTATTAAAGCCGCCTTTCCCATTGTTGCTTTCTATTGTCAGTTGGAAAGGCCCTTGCTGCCTGTCTCAGGTATGAGCCAACCCAGCTTGGGGTTTGCTGCTTACATGCTAGTGTTCTTCCTTATGGGCTCCAAAGAGGTGTGAATCTGAGAATTTTTCAGGTGAATAAAATAAAATTGACAAGAATCCGGTAAAAATAATAAGAGAAGAAACTGAGTATGGGAATGGACTTCAGGTTCTGTGTAAAAGCAGCAGTTGAAAGATGTACATTAAAAAAATCAATTCAGATTTTGCAATTTTTCATCTCTCAAGGGCCAATTTGCTGAGGAAAATATTTTATTTCGATATGTGAAGTCAGCCTTGTTCACAATAAACTCACTAAGTAAATTATAAATTAAATGCTAATTTCAAAAGCATTAATTAAATATTTTGATTAAACCCTTCTGCTCTAAAGAGAATTTTTTTTTCATAAAAATGCTTTTATCATGCCTTTTTCATAACTGGTTGAATCTTTAGTGCTCATCACTGTCTATATTCATGCAAGGCTTCTGTGGATTTCAACAAGTAACAGTAATTTTTTAAAAAATTAATTAATACATAATAGATATACATATCTTCTGGGTACAGGTGATAATTTAATACATTCTTAAAATGTTTAAAGATTGAATTAGTGTAATTTGGATTCTACCACTTTTATTTATGTCTTTATTTATGTTAAATCCATTCAAATTATTCTCGTTTAGCTCTTTTAAAATATACAAGAGATTATTGTAAACTGTAGTCACCCTACTGATCTATCAAATTCTAGGTCTTATTTCTTCAGTCAAACTGTGTAATTATACCCATTAATCAACCTCTCCTCAACGTCCCTCACCATTGCCCTTCACAGCCTCTGGTAATTACCACTACTCTCTGTCTTTATGAGACAACTTTTTTAACTTTTGCATGTGAGTGAGAACATATGATATTTGTCTTCCTGTGCTTGGCCTATTTTATTTAATGACTTCCATTTCCATCCGTGTTGTTGGAAATGACAGAATTTCATTCTTTTTTATGGCTAAAAAATATTCCATTGTGTATATATACCACATTTTGTTTATCCATTCATACATTCATGGACACTTAGGTTGATTTCATATGTTGGTCACTGTGAATAGTGCTGAAATAAACATGGGAGAGCAGTTATTTCCTTGATATACTAATTTTCTTTTTTTGTTTTGTTATATACCCAGTAGTGGAATTACTGGATCATATGGGAGTTCTCTTTTTAGTTTTTTGAGGAACCTTCATATGGTTTGCCTTAGTGACTGTACTAATTTACATTTCCATCAACAGTATACAAGGGTTTTCCTTTCTCCACATCATCACCAGCATCTGTTATTACTTGTATTTTTAAAGCCATTTTAACCAATATGAGATGATATTTTATGTGGTAATCATTTCTCTGGTGATTGGTGATGTTGAACATTTTTCATATATTTTATGGTCACTTGTGTGTCTTCTACTGAGAACTGTCTACTCAGATTCTTAGCCCAATTTTAATTGGATTTTTTTTCCAAATAGAGTTGTTTTTGCTCTTTATATATTCTGGCTATTAATCCTTTGTCAGACGAATAATTTGCAAATATTTTCTCCCATTCTGTGGGTTGTGGCCTCACTTTGTTGACTGTTTTCTTTGCTGCGAAGAAGCTTGTTAACTTGATATAATATTATTTATCATTTGTGCTTTGGTGGCTTATGCTTATAAGGTCTTATACAAAAATTCCTTGCCCAGACCAATCTCACAGGCATTTCCCAATGTTTTATTCTAAGAGTTACATAGATTCGGGTCATAGATTTAAGTTTTTAATTAATTCATCTTCATTCAATTTTTGTATATAATGAGAGCTACGAGTTTAGTTTCATTCTTCTGTATATGATTATTCAGTTTTCCCAGCACCATTTATTGAAGAAACAGTCTTTTCCCCAATGTTTATTTTTTGGTGCTTTTGTCAAAAAAAAAATAAGTTGGCCATAAATACATAGGTTTATATCTGGGCTCTCTATCCTTTCCCATTGGTTTATGTGCCTATTTTTTTGCTTGTACCATGCTGATTTAGTTACTATAGCTTTGTAGTATATTTTGAAGTCAGGTAGTATGATTTCTCCAGCTTTGTTCTTTTTGCTCAGGATTATCTATAGGAGGTTTTTTGTGGTTCTATATAATTTTTAGAATTGTTTTCATATTTCTATGAAGAAGGACATTGGTATTTTGATAGAAATTGTATTGAATCCATATATTGCTTTGGGCAGTATTTTCATTTTAATAATATTAATTCTTTCATTCCATGGGCATGGGATATTTTTTCAATTTTTTGTGTGTTCTTCAATGTCTTTCATCAGTGTTTTATTGTTTTTCTTATAAAGCTCTTTCACTTCTTTGGTTAAATTGATTCCTAAATATTTTATATTCTATCTAGCTATTGCAAATGGGATTGCTTTTCTGGTTTGTTTTTCAGATTGTTTGCTGTTAGTGTATATAAATGGTACTGATTTCTGAATGTTCATTTTGTATCCTGAACTTTACTGAATTGCTTATCATATTTAGCAGTTTTTTTTTTTTTTTTGGTGGAAGGTGTTTCTAAGTATTACTTTTTGTTATCTGAGTACAAGGCTAATCTGACTCCTTCCTTTCCAATTTGTATGCCTTTTATTTCTTTCTTTTGTCTAATTGCTCTGGCCAAGGCTTCCAGTGTCATATTGAATAAAAGTGGTGAAAGTGGCCATCCTTGTCTTGTTCCTGATCTTGGCGGAAAGACTTTCATTTTTTTCCCTGTTCAGTCCAATGTTCATCATGGGTCTGTCATATATAGCCTGTATTATTTTTAGTTATTTTCCTTCTATACCCAGTTTGTTGAAGGGTTTTAATCATAAAGGAATGTTGAATTATACTGAATGCTTTTCAGCATCTACTGAGAAGATAGTATGGTTTTTGTTCTTGCTTCTATTAACATAATGCATCATGTTTATTGATTTGCATGTATTGCATTCATCGCTTGCATTCCTGGGATGAATCCCACTGGTTCATGGTGAATGATCTTTTTAATGTGTTGTTAAATCATATTTGCTCATATTTTGTTAAGGATTTTGGAACTATATTCATCAAGAATACTGGCCTGTAGTTTTCTTTTTTGGTTATGCCTTTGTCTGGTTTTGGATCAGAAAAAATGCTAACTTTCCATAACAAGTTTGAAAGCATTTCCTTCTCTTAATTTTTTGAAGAGTTTGAGTAGAATTGTTATTAATTCTCCTTTAAATGTTTGGTAGAATTAAACAGTGAAGTCATCATGTCTTGGGTTTTTCTTTGATGAGATACTTTTTATTATAGCTTTAATCTTATTACACATTATTTATTTGCTGAGGTTTTCTATTTTGTCATAGTTCAATCTTGGTAGGTTGTACATGTCCAGCAATTTACCCATCTCTTCGGGTTTTTCGATTTGTTGACATGTAGATGTTCATAATGGTATCTACTTATCTTTGTGTTCTGTGGTCTGAGTTGTCTTCTTTTTCATTATTGATTTTATTTATTTGGATTTTCCTGCTTTTTTCCTTAATCTAGCTAAAGGTTTGTTGATTTTGTTTATCTTTTCAAAAAACGAACTTATTTAGTTGGTCTTCTGTTTCTGTTTTATTTTCTTTTATAAGGTATCAACTTTAGCTATTTCTGCTCTTATCTTTATTATTTGTCTCCTTCTAATTTTTAATTTGCTTTGTTCTTGCTTTTCTAGTTTCTTGAGGTGAATCATTGAGTTGTTTATTTGAAGTCTTTTCACTTTTTTCTTGTAAACTCTGATGTAAAATTTTTTGAAGTGTATTTCTATAAGCTTACTTCTTAGTACTGTTTTTGCTGTATTGTGTACACTTTGCTATATTGTATTTCCTTTTTGATTTGTTTAAAATTTTTTTAATTGCCTTATTAATGTCTTCATTGACCCATTGTTAGTTTTGGAGCATGTTGTTTAACTTCTAGGTGTTTGTATATTTTCCAAGTTCCTCTTGTTAATGATTTCTAAATTTATTCACTTGTGGTCAGAAAAGATAATCAACATGATTTCTTCCTTTTAAAATTTGTCAAGACTTATTTTGTGGCTGACAATATGGTCTATTCAAGAAAATGTTTCATGTCCTCATTAAAAGAACGTGTATTGGGCAGCAGTTGAGTGAAATGTTCTATAAATGTCCACTAGTCCTGTTTGATCTAGTGTGTAGTTTAATTCTGATGTTTCTTTGTTGATTTTTTTTGTGTATTACCTTCCCATTATTGAGAGTGCAGTGTTGAAGTTTCCTATAATTATTGTATTGTAATCGATCTCTTCTTTTAGATCTATTAATGTTTACTTTATATACTTGGGAACTCTGGTGTTGGGCATATGGATACATAAAATTGTTATGTCCTCTTGATAAACTGAGCCCTTTATCATTTTATAGTGATCTTTTTAAAGTTATTGATTTTTATTCTATATTATGTGGTATAAGAATAGCTACTCCTGCTATTTTTTGGTTTCCAGATGCATGGAATATTTTTTCCACCCCTTCAATTTCAGTCTAAATGTATCTTTATATGTGAAGTGTTGCTTTCTTTCTTTCTTTTATTTTTTTGGAATATGCATCATATAGTTGAGTCTTGTTTCTTTATTCATTCGGCCACTCTATGTCTTTTAATTGAAGAATTGAATCCATTTACATTCAGTGTTATTAATGATAAGTAAGGGCTTAATACTGCCATGTTGTTCTTTGTTTACTGGTTGTTTTGTAACTCTTCTCTTCCTTTCTTCTTTGCTTACTGTGTTTCCTGTGGCTAGGTGATTTTCTCTGGTAGTATGTCTTAATGTGTTGCTTTTGATTTTTAATGAATCTATTACAAGTTTTGCATTGCAGTTACCATGTAACTTATAAGAAACATCATATAACTATTATAGATATGACAAGTTATTTTAAAGATGCCATCTTAGATCACAAAAACAAAAATAATGGAAATAAATACTCTACACCAACTTTATTTTTAACTATACCTTGACTTTACGTTGTCTCAATTCATGTCTTTTAATGTTGCCTATCTCTTCACAGGTTGCTGTTGCTATTATTATTCTTGATAGAGTTGTCTTTGGGCTTTATACTAGAGTTACAAGTGAAATGCACACCACAATTACAGTATTAGAGTATTCTGGGTTAGTTCATGTATGTAATTTTACCAGTGTGTTTTATACTTTCTAATGTTTTCTTTTCAGTGTTGGTGGTTTTTTTTTTTCTTTAGATTTTTTTCAGATGGAAGAACTCCCTTTTGTAATTCTTATAAAAGGGTCTGGTGTTGGCAATTTTTTTCAGCTTTTGTTTGTCTGGGAAGACTTCCTCTTTCATATGTGAAAGATAGCTTTGTTGGATAAAATATTCTTAAATGGTAGTTTATTTCTTCCGGTACATTGAAAATGCCTTCCCCTACCTTGTTGGTCTGTGTGGTATTCATTAAGATATCTGCTCCCTGATGAATTGGAGCTCTTTTACAACTTGTTTTCTTCTTATTCTTACTACTTTTAGAATCCTCTCCTTGTTTTGACCATTGAAAGTTTGATTAATTCCTGCCTTGTGGTAGTCTTATTTGGGTCAAGTTATGTAGTGTTCTCTAACCTTCCTGTACTTAAATATTTGTCCGTTTTTCAAATTTTGGAAAGTTTTCTGTTTGAATAAGCTTTCTACCCCTTGTTTTTGCTCAGTTCCCTCTTAAAAAGCAATAATTCTTAGATTTGATCTTTTGAGGTAGTTTTCTATATCTTGTAGGTAAGCTTTGTTCCTTTTCATTCATGTTTTTTCTCGTCTTACATATATTATCGAATAGCTCACTGATCATTGTCATGCTTGATCCATTCTGCTGGTGAGAGCCTCTAATGTATTTCTCAGTTCAGCAAATGTTTTGCTTAGAAGATTTCTGTTTGATTTTAAAAATTATATTTCAATCTCTTTGTTAAATGTGTCTAATAAGTGTCTGGACTGCTTTTCTGTGTTATATCTTGGAAATCACTGAGGTTCCTTAAAACTGCTATTTAGGGCTGGGTGCGGTGGCTCACGCCTGTAATCCCAGCACTTTGGGAGGCCAAGGCAGGCGGATCACGAGGTCAGGAGATTGAGACCACATTGGTTAACACGGTGAAACCCCATCTCTACCAAAAATACAAAAAAAAAAAAAAATTAGCCAGCCGTGGTGGCGGGCGCCCGTAGTGCCAGCTACTCGGGAGGCTGAGGCAGGAGAATGGTGTGAACCTGGGAGGCAGAGCTTGCAGTGAGCCGAGATCGCGCCACTGCACTCCAACCAGGGCTAAAGAGCGAGATTCCGTCTCAACAAAACAAAACAAAACAAAACAAATGCTATTTAGAATTTTATTAAGAGCATTAACATGTCATCATCCCAGTGGAGTCAGTCACTGGTTCCTTGCTTTGTTCATTTGAAGAGTTCATGATTCCTTGTTTTTTTTTTTTTTTTCTTGTAGATGTACGTCTATATATTTGCACTGAATAATTAGTTACCTATTCTAGTCTTTGCTGTCTGTTTTGTTTTGTTTTTTATAGGATATGTTTGCTTAGTTTTTTTTTTTTTTTTTGTAACATCAACAAGGTTGATGTTTTTATTTTTACCCCAACGACGTCACTGCCTCCTTTTCAGCACTTGATGGCCTTAAGCCTAGGTTTGGCTCAGTTCTAGTAAACAATCAGAATGCTGAAGGTCAGAATGGGAAGGTCCCAAAGTGGGTATTCCAGTAATGTGGGAAGGCTGGCTACAGATGTGTGTTCAGGAGACCTGTGGAACAAACCTTCTACAATGTGATGCTTCTGAACAGCCACTCTGATTTGGCAACTCCTTTAGCAGAGTTATAGAGCAGAGTTTCCAGAGCAGGGGATGGTAGTCCTACCTCCCTCCTTTGTTTAGGGTGAGTCTCAGGGACATTCCTCCCTTCAGACAATGTTGCTGATTTCTGTGGGTTGAAGTAAGGACAGGACTCCTGCCAGGGAATCTAAAATATTGGGGAAGCTGGTAGTCCATCTTAATTTCATTTTTCCCTCTCTAGAAATCATGAGTCATAAAATTCTCATGCACTTGATGTGGGGCATTTTTGGGACAGGGGCATCATGGATATAGAGGTTTGATTCTCTTTCCATGTACTTCGAGTCTTTTCACTTCCCTTTGGCTCTGGGAACTGTCTTATCCTCTTATTTGAATTCTGGGATATTGCTGGTGATAATCTCAGTACTATATATTTGTTTTTGGTTTTCGTGGGGGAGAGTTAAGCCAGCTTGCTTCTTTGTCACTATTTTGGAACTAGAAGTCTTTCCAACAAGTAACTGTTTGATGTCATTTTTATATGCCTATCAGGTCAAGTTCTGATTTGAGTTAAATGTGGGATATGCAGTAAATATACAGTTTCCTAGAGAAAGTAATTTAATTTATAACTTCAAATGGAGAACGAGAATGCTCAATTCAGTGTTATCACCAAATGTATTCATATTCTGTCTACAGTTTTCTCAGTGAATAATGATAACGTAGTTCTGAGGCCTGAAAAATTCTTACAGTCTCTTACCAAGTCTTTGATCTATCTTGGGATTTCATTTGTTTCCTTACTGCTAGGAGAAAGATGTTACTATATACCTTGAAGAGATCCTATGAGAATCTGTCTCTAATCATTATTTAAACACTTAGAAAACATGCCCATTTGTTGTTCTACAAGAGACAAGTAAGATGATAAATGTTGTGTGTTATATAAACTCTGTCCTAAAATAGAGGTTCATGAATACATTGAATACATATCTGAGAAATTGTGTTAGGACAGTGATGACTCATGCAATACTAAGGAAAATTTTATCCCATGATTTTAACTTTTGGAATAATTTAAAACAGAATGTGATTGATACTTATAATTACTTAGGTAGGAATATTTCTCAAAACTGTAAATGCATATTTGCTTACATAATTAGAAATGAGAAAATTACTAGTGATTTCTGTGTTACTCTCCTCCAGACAATGAGGGAGGATGAAGATAGTCATTAATACTTTTGGGAATCAAAGTAAATTACGCATTTATTTTCGAATATCTGAAGAAACAGTTAAATTTCAGTGGTTAGCCAGTCGGTTCTTTTGGTAATTCTGCTCTTTGTTATGATCTTTTAAATGTGTATTTTCTACACAGTTTTAACAGGGTGAAAGTAAAAGAAAGCTCCTCCATAATAAATACACTTTCACTTCCCTAAAGTAAATAGTAGCTTTCATCAAAATGCTTGAGAGAGGACTGTGCAGACATTTTTCACTGAATATTTAAGCAAAAGACAATAGATTTGTCATTAACAGTATTGTATTAGTCCGTTTTCACACTGCTGATAAAGACATACCCGAAACTGGGAACAAAAAAGGGTTTAATTGGACTTAAAGTTCCACATGGCTGCGGAGGCCTCAGAATCATGGTGGGAAGTGAAAGACTCTTACAAGGCACAGGACAAAGAAAATGAGAGAGAAACAAAAGCAGAAAAGTGGAAACTCCTGATAAACCCATCAGAGACTTACTATCACGAGAATAGCACGGGAAAGACAGGCCCCCATGATTCAATTACCTCCCCATGGGTCCCTCCTGAAACACGTGGGAACTCTGGGAGGTACAATTCAAGTTGAGATTTCGGTGGGGACATAGCCAAATCATATCAACTATCATCATATTCTTTTTTTGGCCATAGTCGTTTTCTCATAGCTTTTGTGCTTATTTCACTATCATTATTTTTTCCAAGTGAGTTTTAGAAAAATAACTTAAAAAAAGAAGAATAAAAGCTCTGGTCACTTAACTTCAGGTTAATATAATTTGGTAATTTACTAGTAGTTAACCTTCATGCAGTCTGTGAAGATTATTTGATGTGAACATATAAATGGCATGCTTGCAAGAGTTCTTGGAAAATAAAGTGAACAAGATCTACCCCACCCTTATCCCTGAAGAAGCAAGTCTAGGAAACATAAACACAACCCTGAAAGTGGGAAATGTATTTACTGATTGTGACCAAATAAATTTGTCACTCTTTTCTTTTTTTTAACATCCCATTTAGTGTAAAATTCGAAGGTCATTTAACTGACGAGTTTCACAAAAAGTATAAATCATGTTTGGTTTAAAATATTGGACTTGGAAAGTTACTGGTGTCCAGGTATTCCAATTTTTCAGCTTTCAGGGTCTCCCAGTTCTGAGTGATTATCTAATCAGTGACTTTCATGAAGCCTAAAATTCTCATCTCATAAAGTCGAAAATGCTCACAAAACAGGAAAAGAACCTAGGATTACCTCTTTCCTGCCTTAGCTGCCACTCAGCTCCTCCATTTCTTAACAATGGCTCAGCATATATTCATTCTATAAATTGAAATTCTTGTGAAGTTTCATTTGAAGAAGTAATTCTGCTGATTCCAGAATTTTGAAAACTACAGTTATAAACTATTGGGAGATTACTTACTCAGCAGTTTTGATGTTCTGCCAGAATCCAAAGGCCAGTACCCGCGGCCCTTGTTGACAGGTGTGACTGCCAGGTCTGAGCAGAAGGTGATCAGGAACTCAAATAGGAAATCCTTTGCTACAGAGCAGGCAGGCATAAAACGTTAGAGCAGAATAAAGTTCTACACTCTAAGCAGACAGGTAAAGTTTCATCAGTTGGAGCACCATGAAATGGAACTGACTTTGTTCTGTATGTTCCGGTTAGATTGGTCCCAGGGTGTAGGTTTTTTTATTTTATGAGCACAAGCTGATTAAGGTCTGTTCTTGGTTGCAGAGCTGATGAGAATGTGCTCTTATTTGACAAACAAGTTTTCCTAATGTGCTGTGCCATTTTGTTAAGTATTTAAACATGTCATGAGTTGCAGCGTATGGTTTAGATTGGTGGTACTCCAACTGTTGTGTACATTGGAATCAGCTGGAGGACTTGCTAAAAGGCAGACTGCTGGGTTCCACCTCCAGTTTCTGATTCAGAGACTGGCTTCTGGAGTGTGGTCCAAGACTGCATTTCTGAGTTACCAGTGATGCTTCTGCTGCCGTTCTAGGGAATCACACTTTAAGAATGCATCACCGGTGTAGAAATTACTATAGTTCACTTTTTCATTAAGTGATTTCTATACACCAGGGTAAAGTATTTTTCTTTCCTAAATGACTTTTTTTGTGTGTGCCTTAATTCCCATTCCCCCATCCTTTATCTGTGGAAATTCTTAACACAATATGTGAAATTTGTGCCAAGAAGATCAAAAGTTAATCTATAAAAAGGTATCTATAAAAATCCTACAATTAACAATGATGGTAAAATGAATTCTTTTTCTCTAAACTCAGGAATAAGGTAAGTCTGTCCACTGTCACCACTCCTATTTACATTATGCTGGAAGTCTTAACCACTAAAATCAGCTATGAAAAATAAAAACGAAAGATGACGATTGGGGAAAAAATCAACATATTTTCTCTTTTTTGTAGGAAACATGGCAGTATACGTAGAAAACTTGGAAGAATTTGCTGTAACAAATAATATGTTTAGAAAGGTTACAGACTACAATATCTAATTTAAAAGCCCTTTGTGTTTCTACATACTAGTAATAAATAATTAGAATTTAAATTTTATAAAAAGTACTATTATAATAGTACTCTCTAAAATGAAATACTTCAATATAATCTAACAAACATTTGAAGGATCTATATACTGAAAAGTAAAAAATATTGATTAAAAAATGAAAGTCATATATGAAAGTAGATATTATTCAATTACCGGATTAGAAGTGTTATATTGTCAGCCCTCCTCAAAAGAATTCATAGATTTAATGCAATCACAATCAAATTTCTATAATTATTTTGGTAGATGTTAATAAACTATTTCTAATACATATGTATATATAGAAAGAGAAAGGGGAGTAGAGAAATGACAACGAATGAGAGTAGACAAAATAATTTTGAGAAAAAACCCACAAAATTGAAGGACTCACACTACCCAATTTCATGACTTATCATAAAGATATAGTAATCATGGCAGTAGGTATTGGCTAAAGCATGTACACACTGAGCCGAACATGGTGGCTTGAACATATAATCCCAGCTACTCAGGATGCTGAGGTGAGAGAATCACTTGAGCCCAGGAGTTTGAGACTGGCCTGGACAACATAGCAATATCCCATATTGAAAAAATAGTAAATAAATACTAAAAAGAATAGACACATCAGTCAGTGGAACTGAATAGAGAAACAAAAACCTGCCCTATACAAATACAGCAAGCTGACATGAACAAACATGAAAAGGTAATTCAGTGAATAAAAAATGAATAATTCATAATCTCAATGCCAAAAGAGAATCTTAGCTTATACTTCTCATCTTAGACAAGATGCCTTACAATAGATTATAAAACTAAATATAAAATCTAAAACTATAAAACTTCTAGAATAAAAGATAGAAATATATCTGTGTGACTTCAGACTGGGCGCAGTGGCTCACGCCTGTAATCCCAGCACTGTGGGAGGCTGAGGCAGGTGGATCATGAGGTCAGGAGACCGAGACCATCTTTGCCAACATGGTGAAACCCCATCTCTACTAAAATACAAAAAAATTAGCCAGGTGTGGTGGCGCATGCCTGTAATCACAGCCCTTGGGAGGCTGAGGCAGCGGAATCATTTGAACCCGGGAGGCAGAGGTTGCTGTGAGCTGAGATCGCGCCACTGCACTCCAGCCTGGTGATGGAGCAAGACTCCGTCTCAGATAGATATAGATATATAGATAGATACAGATCTGCGTGACTTTAGTTAGGCAAAGAGTTTTAGACATGACACCAAAAGCATGAGAAATAAAAGAAAAAAATTGATTTGACTTCATTAAAATTACAAATTTTGGCATAGTGAAAGATAACTGTTTAGAGAAAGAAAAGGCAAATCATACTCTGAGAAAAATATTTGGAAATTATAGTTGATATGGTTAGGCTTTCTGTCCCCACCCAACTCTCATCCTGATAAATTGTTATCCCCGGGAGTTGGGGAGACCTGGTGGGAGGTGATTGGATCATGGAAGTGGTTTTTTCCATGCTGTTCTCATGATAATGCATGAATTCTCATGAGATCTGATGGTTTTATAAGTGGCAATTTTTCCTCCCTTGCTCTCACTCCCTCCTGTGGCCTTGTGAAGAAGGTGCCTGCTCCCCCCTCAACTTCCATCATGATTCTGATTTTCCTGAAGCCTACCCCAGCCATTTAGAACTGGGAGTTAATTAAACCTCTTTCCTGCATAAATTACCCAGTCTCAGGTATTTCTTTATAGCAGTGCAAAAGCTAATTAATATATTAAATTGGTACTATGGAGAGTGGGGTATTGCTATAAAGATACACAAAAATGTTAAAGTGATTTTGGCTCTGGGTAATGGGCAGAGGTTGGAACAGTTTGGAAGGCTCAGAAGACAAGAAAATATGGGAAAGTTTGGAACTTCCTAGAGACAGACTTGTTGAATGCTTTTAACCAAAATGCTGATAGTATGGACATTGAAGTCTGGGGTGAGGTGGTCTCAGATGGAGATGAAGAACTTATTGGAAACTGGAGCAAAGGACACTCTTGCTATGCTTTAGCAAGGAGACTGGTGACATTTTACCCCCACCCTAGAGATCTGTGGAACTTTACATTTGAGAGAGATAGTTTAGGGTATCTGTCAGAAGAAATACCTAAGTGGCAAAGCATTCAAGAGGAAGCAGAGCATAGAAGTTTGGAAAATATGCAGCCCAATCATGAGGTTTTAAAGAAAATCCCATTTTCTAGGGAGAAATTCAAGTTGGCTGAAGAAATTTCCATAAGTAACAAGGAGCCAAAAATATACTAATTTCCAAGGCAATGACGTATCCTGAAAAATGTCTCCAGGGTACGTCAGAGACCTTCACAGCATCCTTCCTCCCATCACAAGCCCAGAGGCCTAGGGGGCGGAAATGATTTCATGAGCCAGGCCCAGGGACCTCCGCTTTGTGCAGTCTCAGGACTTGGTGCTCTGTGTCTCAGCTGCTCCAGGTCCGGTCCTGGCTAAAAGAGGACAAGGTACAGCTCTGGTCATTGCTGCAGAGGGTGCAAGCCCCAAGTCTTGGTGGCTTCCACGTGGTGTTGGGCCTGTGGGTGCACAGAAGTCAAGAATTGAGGTTGGAAAACTTCAACCTAGATTTCAGAGGATGTATGGAAATGCCTGGATGTCCAGGACGAAGTCTACTGCTGATATAATCATGGATAACCTCTGTCAGGGCAATGCAGAAGAGAACTGTGGGGTTGGCGCACCCATATACAGTTCCCATTGAGGCACTGCCTAGTGGAACTGTGACAAGAGGACCACCATCGTCCAGACCCCAGAATGGTAGATCCACTGACAGCTTGCACTGTGCATGTGGAAAAGCCACAGGCACTCAATTCCAGCCTGTGAAGAAACTGCACAAGGCCATGGGAGCCCAACCATTGCATCAGCATGTCCCGAATGTGAGGTGGAGTCAAAGGAGATCATTTCAGAGCTTTAAGTTTTAATGACTTTCCCACTGGATTTTGATTTTGAATGGGGTCTGTAGCTCCTTTGTTTTGGTCAATTTCTCCTATTTGGAATAGGAGAATTTACCCAATGCCCATACTACCATTGTATCTAGGGAGCAACTAACTTGCTTTTGATTTTACAGGCTCACAGGTGGAAAGGACTGGCTTTGTCTCAGATGAGACTTCGGACTGTGGACTTTTGTGTTAATGCTGGAATGAATTAAGATGTTAGGGGACTGTTGGGAAGGCATGATTGATTTTGAAATGTGAAAGGGACATGAGATTTTGGAGGGGCCAAGGGTAAAATGATATGGTTAGGCTTTGTGTTGCCACCCAAATCGCATCTTAAATTATAATTCCCAGGTGTTGAGGGAGAGACCTGGTGGGAGGTAATTGGATCATGTGGGTGGTTTTCCTCATGCTTTTCTCATGAGAGTGAGTAAGTTCTCATGAGATCTGATAGTTTTATACATGGCAGTTTTTATTCCTTTGCTCTCATTCCCTGCTGCCATCTTTTGAAAAAGGTACCTGCTTCCCCTTCACCTTCCTCCATGATTGTAAGTTTCCTGAGGCCTCCCAGCCATGTGGAACTGTGAGTCAATTAAATCTCTTCCCTTTATAAATTACCCAGTCTCAGGTATTTCATTATAGCAGTACAAAAATGTAGTAATACAATATTTCTGACAAAGGAGTTGTATCTAAGCTATAGAAATAATTATCAAAGCACATCAATAAGAAAAATAAACAATGGACCAAATATGTGAACAGACACTGCATCAAGAAGATATATGATGGCAAATGATTGCATGAGTAGGTGATCTACGTTATAATCTATTAGAGAAATGCAAATTAAAACAACAATGAGATACCAAAGTATACATTTCCAACTGCTTTAGAAAGCTAGAACAGAGGTAAAAAAATTGAATTAGAAACCAAAAAACTTCCCACCAAGAAAAATTCAGGCCAAGATGGTTTCACTAGCAAACTTTAGCAAACATTTAAAGAAGAAATTATGCAATACTCCACACATTACAATACTCCACAAACTCTTTCAGAATAAAAATGAGACACACTTCTCAGTTAATTCAATGTCAACGGTATTACCCTTATACAAAAAGCAGATAAACACTACCATACAAGAATATGACAGACAAATAACTCTATTAAATGTAGACAGAAAAATATTCAACAAAATTTCTATGAACAAAATTTAATGATATATAAAAATGATTATCACTATGACTAATCAGAACTTATCCCAGAAATGCAAGATTAGTTTAACATCAGAAAATGAGTTATGTAGCATACTATATTAATATAGTAAAGAAAAATGGCTTTAATCATCTCAATAGACACAGAGAAAGCATTTGACAAAATGAAACATCAATTCATGATTTAAAAACAAACAAAATTTAAAAAAAACATTTTTGACAAAGTTGGGATAGAAGAGAACTTCTCTGACATAAAGGGCTCTTACAAAAAAACAATAGCAAATATACTCAGTGGTGAAAGATTGAATACATTTCCCATAAATCAGAAAAAAAGGCAAAGATATTTGCTCTCTGCATTCCTATTAAACTTTGTACTGGAAGACTCACTGCATGCAATAAGAGAAGCAAAGGAAATAAAAGGCACCCAGAATGAGAATTAAGAAGTAAAACAGTATTCACTGGCAAATGACATGATCTTGTTTGTAGATTATTTTTTAAAAATCCATGAAAAGTTACTAGGATTAATAAGCAACTACAACAAGGTTGCAGAAGATAAGTAAACAAAACAATTATCTTTTACATATGAGCAATGTATAGTCTGAAAATGAAATAAAGAATATAATTCATAATGAAAATGGGAATAAGATTCAATTAGAAATACATATTAAAATTTGTGAACTTTAACTAAAGCAGTGCCAAGAGAGAAATTTATAGAATCAAATACATTAGATAAGAGGAAAAGTGTAAAATCAATAACCTAAACTTCTTCCTCCAAGAATTAATATTAGAATGGCAAAACAATATTAACATAAGCAGAAGTAAAATAAAAAGAGCAGAAGTTAGTAAAATTAAAAACCAGAACGCAGTACAAAATAAATGAAACAAAACCCTCATTTTTTTTGGAAAGAATAACACAAACTTCCAAGACAACTGATATAATAATAATACATAAAATATAGATTACCAACAAGAATAAAATGAGCACAATACTATAGGCCCAGCAGACATCAAAATAATATGAAAATACTACAGATGACATTACACATGAGTTTTAAATGAACAGTTTTCAAAAGCACAAACCACCAAAACTCATCCATTACAAAATAAATATCTATTTACAAAACTTCAAATAGTTTTATAACAAATAAGGACATTGAATTTTTAACTTTAAATATCTTAAATGATAACTATCTGGGTTCACTTGGTTTTATGGGACAATTCTACTATATATTTAAAGAAGAATTAACATTTCTACACAACCTCCTGAAGAAAACAAAAGAGGAAGAAAGATTTCTCAATAGGTTTTATGAAGTTAGTATTACCTTTATACTAAAACTACATAAAGATAGTATGAAAAAAAAATGTAGATACATACCTCTCATAAAGATAATTTCAAGATTCTTAAAAGAATACTAGCAAATAGAATCTAGCAATATATAAAAATAATTATACACCATGAGAAAGTGGTGTTTATTCCAAGAATGCAACATTGGTTTGATATTTGAAAATCAATCAAAGTAATCTACCATTTAACAGTTGAAAGAAATAATATATTATTATATTCACACAGAAATATTGGAATTAATTCATCATTGCTTTATTTAAAAAACTCAGATAAACATACAAATTGATTTCATTACTATATACTGGCACTAAGTACATATACAAAACATTAAAAATATAATAGAGTTTACAATCACTGAAAAAATATGTATAAATCTAATGAAAAATGTACATAAGTGACCTTCACAAAAGAAAAATACTACAAAAAGCTGGTGAAATAAATCAAGGAAAGTACCACTGTATTTATATTTTGGAAAACCCAACATAGTAAAGACTTCAATTCTCTGCTAGCTGGTATACCTATTAAAGAAAAATCCTAGAAAAATGTCTGTCAAAATGACAGCATTGTTTTTAAGTATAAATAAGATTATCATAAAATTCATATGAAAAAGATGACAGAAAAAACTCCTGGAATAGTCAAACAATTTTGAAAATGAAGAATGCAGTGAGAGAAATGATTCTCCCATTTTTCAAGATTTACTATATAACTACAGTAGTCAATATTGTATGGTATTTGTGGAAATTTATATATAATATATCAATGAAACAGTTTCAAATTCTGACATTTAGGAATTCATTGAGTGAAACACAAAATATATTTATAAACTTCAACAACTGACTAGATCAAACAGAGTAAAGAATCTCAGAACTTGAATACTAATACTTTTGAAAGAAGCCAAAAATTGCCCCATGCAGATATAGCAAGATGAAAAAGCAAGTCAGTGGAACACTTGGAACACTGAAAAGTGGCTTTTTCATCAGATTGTGAGAGAACAATTGGATATTCATAAGCAACAATAACAACAAAAACTAAACTTGACCTACATCTCACACCTTGTATAAAAATTAATGCAAAATGAATTGAACATGTAAATTTAAACTAAAAATCTTTTAGAAAAAGTTAGAACACTTTCAAAATCTAGGACTAAGCAAAGAATTCTTAAGACTTGACACCAAAAGCAAAATTCATAAAAGGAAAAAATTGATTAATTGAACTTTATCAAAATTAAAAATTTTGCTCTGTGAAAGATCTTGTTAAGAGAATGAAACAAGCTACAGACTTGGAGAGAGGATTTGCAAACCATATATATGAAGAACGAGGGTCGGTCTATCTATCTTCTATCAATCAATCAATCTATCCATCCATTTATCTTCTAATCTATCTAGTAAGCACCTAAAATGATGGCACAATATCATTAGCTATTAGAGAAATTCAAACCAAAATCATAATGAGATATCATTGTACACCTATCAGAATGACTAAAGCAAAAAATATCGGCAATACAAAGTGCTGGTGGAGATGAAGAGAAACTGGATTATCTATACATTGCTGTGAGGAAGTCAAATGGTACATCCATTCTGGAAAACAATTTGGCAAATTCAAATTCTAAAGAAAAACATGCAATTATCCTTTGACACAGTAATTGAACTCCTGAGCTTAATCTAGAGAAATGAAGATTACGTTTATATGAAAACCTGTAATAGTCAAAAACTAACAACAAATAAGAAATGTTTAAACAAATTATGGTATAACATTAAATACAATTCAGCAACAAAACGGAAGGAACTATTGATAAACACAACAAATAGGTTGAATCTCCAGAGAATTATGATGAATGATAAAAGTCAATAACAACAAATTATGTATTATCCAATTCAATTTATATAATATTCTTGAAATAAAAAATTGTGAGAGTGATAGGGGCTTTAAGATGGCTGACTAAATGTATCTGGTACTTGCCTCTTCCACAGAGAGGAACCAAAACAGTAAATAGATAATCACACTGTAAACAGATCATCTAAAAGAGAACACTGAAATTCAACAGAAAAGTAATGGGAAGCACCACAAACAAGGAAGGAGAGGGAAGGAAGGAAGCCTGTTTGGCCAGGATTGGCTGGAACTCTGGACGGGCTCCTTAATGCAGGAAAAGGGTGAGTTAAAGACACCCAGTCATCTACATTCCAACTATGATTCCTACAATCCTAGCCATGAGAGAGCCCCTTGACCTTCATGGGACCTGAGTCTAACATAGGAAGCTGCCTGGAGACCAAATTAAGGTATTGCTGCAGAGATAGCTCATACTCGGTCCCACAAACTCCCAAGTCCTAAGCAGTATGGTGCCATTTTGAGAGCCCATCCTGCACTAGACTGCATCCTGCCCTGGGATACAACATCCTCTGAATCTCTACATCCCTAGAGCCCCGTTGACACTCCCTGACCACAGCTGCCACCACTGGGGCCAACTGGCAGTAATCTAGCCCCCTACAGCATAAGGGCAGCTATGCATTTTCAAATGCCTTGAGGACAAATTCCACTGCCTATAACCTCCACTGCTACAGACTTCTGTGAAGCTGAGGCATGAGTGAAGCATGTGCCTCGTTGACATCTGCTGATGTTGCTGCTCCCACTGCAAGCAACTCTGCCTTCCTCAGTAATAGAACCACAGAACAGTGGCTGCTGCCCCCAACTGAGCACTCCACTGGGGGCCTGGGACTGCCCTCTTCCTGCCTTTAAAAGGCAGTCCTTACATGCACCACTGAGAGGTTTGAGGGTAAGTCTCTTCAGCCCAGCTCCACCCCCACCAGGTATCTGAACATGCCAACTAAGGAACTGGGGATCACCTAGCCCAGCCCACAATTTGCACCGGAGTATTCCTTTCAGCATTTGAGGTCAGGTCCATGCCACCTGTCACTACCACCACATCTTGCAAACCACTACATCCAACACCTGTGGGCCTGAGGACTGGTGCACACAGCTCTCTGTAGACACCACCACCATCAGTGCAGACCACCTGGGTCTCAGAGGGTTTTCTTGTCACTGTTACTACTATTGTCCACACCATGCCTGCTGACCAGGGGCTGGAGAACTTGCCAACCTGCCTGGCCCAAGAATTATCCTGGGTGGACCCACTAAAACCAGTGCCATCATATGCTAACCTGGGACCCAAGAACAGGCACTCTCAGCTCACTGCTGACACCACTGGGGCCTGAAGACTGGTCCACCAGGCATCAAAGTCCCCAGCAAAACTTCAACACAGCCTCCACTAACAACTACACCCTAAGCCACTGAGGAAATTACAGTCACCACTGATTCAATTTACAGGTGAACAAATCAGACAAAGACTACAGTACTGCATGCACTCAGAATCAAAGCCAAAGTGCCCTACCTCATCAAAACCATATATATATATATACACACACACACACACACACGTACATATATCTTGAAGATATATATACATCTTCAAGAAAACATCCTCCTCTACAAAAGCAAATCCAGAAAATTGGAAAAACTGACCATTATACCAGATACACATATATCAACATAAGCACACAAGAAACACTAATAAGCAAGGAAATATGACACCTTAAAAGGAACACAATAATTGTCAAGAAACAGATCACAGAAAAAGAATTTAAAACATTGACTTTTAAAAGAAGTTCAGTGGGATACAAAAGAATCCTGAAAAAAGTACAAAGAAAACATAAAAACAATTCAGGTTATGAATGATAAATTTACCAAGTAGATAGATATCATGAAAAATAAGAAAACAGATATTTGGAAACCGAAGAATTTATTGAATGAGAAAATATATCTAAAAGCTTCAACAATACACTAGATCAGGGACAATAAAGAATCTTAGAACTTGAAAACCAAACCTTTTGAAATAACCCAATCAGAAAAAAATTTAAGCAGGAACAAAAGTAAAAAAGAATGAGCAAGCCTCTGTAACATATGAGACACCATAAAGTCACCAAATATTAAAATTTGTACTATCCCAGAAGGTAAAAAGAAAATAAAATTATTAGAAGAATTATTTAACAAAGTAATACACAAAACACTTTCAAGTATAGCAAAAGATTTAGACATCCAGATACAGGAGTTTCAAAGATCTCTAATGAGATACAATTCAAAAAAATCTTGTTAACAGCACATTTTAGTTAAACTGCCAGAAGTTAAAGACAAAGAGATAATTTAAACACAACAAGCAAGATGTATATAGTCACTTATAAACAAAAACCAATCAGATAAACACTGAATTCCTCAGCAGAAACCCTATAGGCCAGGAAACAATTGAATGACATACTCAAGTACTGAAAGAAAACAACTACCTGTCAAGAATGTTAAAAATTATTCTTCATAAATGAAGGGGAAACAAAAGCTTTCTCAGACAAACAAAAGCTGAGGGAGTTTATTACTACTAGGCTGACCCTACCAGAAATGTTTAAGAGAACCCTATGCCCAGAAATAAAAAAAAATAACTACTTATATTTAAAAACACATGAAAATATAAAAGCCAGCGGTTGGTCAAACACACAAGAAAGAAAAAAAGAAAGTCATGTTACCACTATAGAATACCACAGAACCACAATGATAAGCAATGAGAGAGAAAGAAAAGAACAAATGATATGCAAAACAACCAGAAATCATTTTTTAATGGCAGAAATAAGCCCTCACATACGAATAATAACTTTGAATGTAAATGGTTTTGACTTTCCACTTAAAAGATTCACACTAACTGAACAGATTGTTAAAAAGTGCCCAGCCTCGGATCACGAGGTCAGGAGATCGAGACCATCCTGGCTAACATGGTAAAACCCCATCTCTACTAAAATTACAAAAAAATTAGCCAGCGTGGTGTCCCAGCTCCTTGGAGGCTGAGGCACCCGGGAGGCGGAGCTTGCAGTGAACCGAGCATGCCACTTCCAGCCTGAGCCATAGAATGAGACTCTATCTCAAACAAAACAAAACAAAACAAAACAAAAAAAACAGTACCCAACCTATGCCACCAACAAGAAACTCATCTCATCCGTAAATACACATACAGGCTGAAAGTAAAGGGATGGAAAAAAATATTCTATGCAAACGGAAATCAAAAGTGAGCAGGAGTACTTATATTTATAACAGATAAAACAGGTTTTAAGTCAAAAACAGTAAAAGGATGAAAGAATGTCCCTATATAATGATAAAAGGATCAATTCAGTAAGAGGATATAACAATTTTAAACATATATGCATCCAACACCAGAACACCCCTATATATAAAACAAATATAATTTTATCAAAAGGGAGAAATATACTGCAATAAAATAACACTTGAGGAGTTCAACATCCCCACTCATAGCATTAGACAGATCATCTAGATAGAAAGTTAACAAAGAAAAAATGGATTTAAACTGTACATTAGACCAAATGGACCTAATAATATTTATAGAACATTTAATCTAACAGCTACAGGATTCACATTCACATTCTTGTAATCAGCACATAAAAAATTCTCCAGGATAAATCATATGTTACACTACAAAACAAATCTCATGAATTTTTTATTTTTATTATTTTTAACTTTTAAGTTCAGGGGTACATGTGCAAGTTCGTTACATAGGTAAATTTGTGTTATCAGGGTTTGTTATACAGATTATTTTTGTCACCCAGGTATTAAGCCTAGTAACTATTGGCTATTTTTCCTGATCCTCTCCCCTCTGGCCACTCTCTAGGCTCCACCCTCTGATAGGCCCTAGTGTCTGTTGTTTCCCTCTATGAGTTCTCATCATTTAGTTCTAACCTATAACCAAGAGCATGCATTATTTGGTTTTCTGTTCCTGCATTTACTTTGCTAAAAATAATGGCCTCCAACTCCATCCATGTTCATGCAAAGGACATGATCTCATTCTTTTTATGGATGCATAGTATTTACATGTCTTTATACAGTCTGTCATTGATGGGCGTTTAGGTTAATTTCATGCCTTTGCTATTGTGAATCTTGCTGCAATGAACATATGTGTGCATGTGTCTTTATGGTACAACTATTCATATTCTTTTGGGTATATACTCAGTAATGGGATTGCTGGGTCGAATGGTAGTTCTGTTTTTTGGTCTTTGAGGAATCACCACACTGTTTTCCACAATGATTGAAATGATTTACGTTCCCATCAGCAGTGTTTAAACAATCCTTTTTCTCTACAACCTCATCAGCACATGTTATTTTTTGACTTTTTAGTAATAGCGATTTTAACTGATGTGAGATGGTATCTCATTATGGCTTTGATTTGCATTTCTCTAATGATCGGTGATATTAAACTTTTTTATATGCTTCTTGAGTGCACATATGTCTTTGTTTTGATCCAGCATCTATAAGCAACTTACACCAATTTACAAGAAAAAAACAACTCCATTTAAAAGCGGGTAAGGGACATGGACAAATATTTAAAAATTGAAATCATATTAAATATCTTCTCAAACTACAATGGAATAAAGCTAGAAATCAATAACAAGAACTTTGCAAACTGTACAAGTACATGGAAATTAAACACCATGCTGTTGAATATCCATTAGGTCAAGGAAAAAATTAAGAAGTAAATAAAAATTTTTCTTGAAACAAACTAAAATAAAAGCACAGCATACAAAAAAACTATGGGATATTGCAAAAGCAGTACTAAGAGTGAAGTTTATAGCAATAAACACCTACATCGAAAAAGTAGAAAGATTTCAAATAAACAATTTAATGATGCACCTCAAGGAACTAGCAAAGCAAGAACAAATCAAAGGCAAAATTAGTAGAAGGAAGGAAATAATAAAAATCAGAGTAGAACTCAATAAAATACACACAAAACACCAAACAATGGATCAATTAAATTAAATGTTGCTTTTGAAAAAAATGAACAAAATGGATAAACCATTTACTAAACTAACAAAAAAGAGAGAGAAGACCCGTATAAAATCAGAAATGAAGTAGGAGGTGTTACAACTGATAACACAGACTGATACATCTGAGACTATGATAAACAACTACATACTTAACAAACTGGAAAACCTAGAATAAATGTATAAATTCCTGGAAATATACATTCTGCTAAGATTTGAATCAGAAAGAAACAGAAAACCTGCACAGACTAATAATGAGTAATGAGATTGAATCAGTAATAAAAGTCTTCCAGCAAATAAAAGTCCAGGATCACAGAGCTTCACGACTGATTTGTGCCAAACTTTCGATGAAGGACTAACACAAAATCTCCTCAAATTGTTCCAAAAAAATGTAGAGGAGAGAATTATCCCTAACTCAATTTATGAGGTCAGAATTACCTTAACACCAAAACCAAATAAGGACATAACAAAAACAAAAACTGCAAGGAAATATCACTGGTGAATATAGATGCAAAATTCTCTACAAAATACTAGAAAAATGAATCCAACAGCACACTCAAACGTAATACCCCATGATCGAGTGGGATTTATTCAAGTTTTATACTCTAATCAATAAATGTGATACATAACATCAACAGAATGAAGAAAACAAAAACATGAGCATCTCAGTAGACATATGGAAAGCACTTGATAAAATTTAACATCCTCTCATTATAAGACTCTCAACAAACTAGGCACAGAAACAACATGGCTCAACATAATGAAGCCTATGTGGGACAAATCCACTGTTAACATCATACCAAATGAGGAAGTGCTGAAAGTCTTTATCCTGAGAATGGAACAAGACAGGATACCCACTTTCAGTACTTTAGTTCAACGAAGTACTGGAAGTCTTAGCCAAATCAATCAGGCAAAATAAATAAATAAATAAATGGCATTCAAATTAGAAAAGAAGTCAAACTTTTCCTTTTTACTGATAATATGGTCTTATATCTGCAAAAAACCTAATGAGCCAGTAAAGTTGCAGGATGCAAAGTCAACATACAAAAATTGTTACCATAGAGAGTAAACAGATATCTGAGGAAGGTAAGAGTATGTGTGGGGGTGAGGGTGTGAAGGGAGGTTTATCGATAGGTACAAACATATAGTTAGATAGAAGACAAAGGTTTCAATGTGCGATAGCAGAGTAGGGTGACTATTGTTAGCAACAACATATTGTGTATTTCAAAGTAGCTGGAGAAGATATCTTGAAATGTTCTGAACATATAAAAATATAAAGGTGATGCATACCCCAAATACCCTGATTTGATCATTCTGATTCTATGCATGTAACAAAAGTCATATGTAGCACATAGATATGCAAAATATTATGTATTAAAAAATCTTCTTCCAAAAAGTTACAGCAATAGAAAACAGTTAGTAGTTGCTAGTGGCTAAGGAGGAAGAGAAGGGAAGTGGATGTGGCTAAAATTGGGCAACATGAGTTACCTTCTGGTGATGAAACTCTTCTGTACCTTTACTGTATCAGTGTATGTTGATGGTGATAGTACAGTATAATTTGCAAAATGAAACCATTTGGGAAACTGGGGAGATGGGGCAAAACAACTCTCTGTACTACATCTTACAATTGCATGTGAATATGCAATTATCTCAAAATGAAATGATTAAAGATAGCAGTTGTATTTCTATACACAATTAACAATCCCAAAACAATACAGAATACAACTAAATTCACCACAGCATGAAAAGAGTAAAATATGTAGCAACAAAATTAACACAAAGTACAAATGAAATTTATCGCTTCTACACTGAAAGTGACAGAATATTGTTGAGTTAAATAAAGGAATATTTACATAAATGAAGGACTATTTTGTATTCATGGGTTGGAGGACTCAGGATGGTAATTGTCCCCAAATTTATCTATAAATTCAACATAATACCTTTTTTTATATAAATTTTTTTATAGAAATTTTTTTATAGAAATTTTTATAGAAATTTTTATAGAAATTTACAAGCTGATCCAAACACTTCTATGAAGGTACAAAATAATCTAGAATAACCAATTTTTTAAAAATAAAGTTGGAGAACTTCCACTCCACACCCAGCAATTTAAAGCTGTAGTTATCAAGACAGGATGGTACTAGCATAAGACTAGACATGTGGATCAAGATATCTATACTGATTTAATTGAGAGTCCAAGAAGAAATCATTATATTTAAGGTCTATTGATTTTCAACAAAGGCTATAAGTGAACTCATTGGGAAATCATACAGTTTTCAAATAAAGTTGCTGGAACAATTGGATATTCATGTACAAATAATAAATAGTATACAGCAATTGTGTAATTCACAGTCTTTCCAATCACACAGAGAGCACTTAAAAATTGATTTTGTATTGAATAATAAAGTTGATACATTTCAATAGCTTTGTATCATAAATACATTATTTGGCTATAACATAATTAAAATAGAACAAAATTTCTGTGTGTTTACATGTTAAGACACATTACTTCCAAATAATCTCTGAATAAATGGGAAAAGGAAAATGATTCAAGCTGAGTGATTAAAATGCTACTTACAGAAAACTGGATACAGTTAAATTAGTATCTTGAGTGGAAGGCTGGAGACTTAAAAATCTGATTAAAAAAAAAAAAAAGAAAGAAAATCAATGACTGAATTATCTAGTTTGGGTCTGAAAAAGACCAAAAGAAAACATGGATAAAATAGAAGGAATAAAATGATTAAAACTGAAAAGATTAATTACATAGAAAACAAATGTATAATAGTGAAAATGAAAAAAGCAATAGGAGGTTCATTAAAAAGCTTCATAAATGATCAATCTTCTTAAAAATTGACTAAGAAAATAAAAAAGAGGGCTTGAGATGAAATAGAATTAAAAATCATACATGAATACAGATGTGGCAAACATTAAAAAGATAGTAAAAAATTGCTTCAATATATTTGAATATTTATGTGGAATTAGCAAATAAAACAGATATAACTAAAATGTATAACAAAGAACTACCATAAGAAAACAAAATATGGATAGACAGAGTTATTGAAGAAATTAAATTATTTAAACTCTTTCCACAAAGAGAACTCTAGGCACAAAGAATATTATTAAACAATTATTAGTAAATTCCATTCTGGCAAATGATTCTACTGTCATAAAACTACTCTTGAATGTAGAAAAAGAAAGACAACTCATTAACTCATTTTTTTTTAGACTTGCATAACTTTGATTCCCAAATCCTGATGAGGAGAATTCTAAAAGGAAATTCACTGGGAAATCTCACTCATGGATTCAGATACAAATATACTGAGCAACATTTTAATCAACTGAATGCAATAATATATAACAAACATAATTACCATTATCAATATATTAATAGTTTAATTTCTGAATGAAAGTTGTTTAATGATAAATATATAAATATATAAATAAAACTATAATTTATATCTTATTAGCTTCAGTAAAAGCAATAGAAAAAAGTTCTACATCCCCTTACAATAAAATCTATAGCAAAATATTAATAAAATATTAATAAAAACACTATTAACCTATTTAAAGGTATTCACAAAAACCTAGAGCAAATATGTCGTTTAGAGATTAAGTGTTAAAAAATAATGCTGAAATCAGAAATGAAACAAAGGTGTCTCCTTTAACTACTTTTCTCTGTAATTATACTGAAGGTCCTAGGCAGCTTTGTTGGGCAAGGAAAATAAAAAAAAGTTATTGCTTACAGATTCTTATTTCAAAATAATTGTAAAACATACTCTAAAATATTCAAGTGTACGTTAATATACTGATAATATTAAGAAAACAATGAAAATTGACAGTAACCTTTGAGATAGATTAACATACCAAACCCACCATGTATTTGTATGGTGGTAGAATCAGACCATCTTTGATTGGAGACCTGGCTTTAACACTCACTGGCTTTATAGGCTCTCTGTCTTATCTTTCCCTTCCTCAGCTGTAAATTATAGATAACATGTTTGTCTTGAAAATTTGTGTCAAGGATAAAATAATATAATGCACACCATACACCTTATTCATAATATATAATTATTTATTTTACTAATATTATTAGTATTAATTGCATGTTTTTCTGGGTTTCCTTTGCCACAATTCAACCACCCGGGTAAAATATTTTATTTAAATGTAATGTCCATACTGTAATTTTCATGTTTGTAAATCTCAGGAATAAAACCAATTTCAAAGTAAAATAACTATTTGTTTTTATTCACCTATGAATTTAATTCAGCAAGTTATGATTGATTTTTACCATTTCAGAAAACTTGTAGTTGGCTACAAAAATGCTGATTTTTGTATTGTTTCAATATTGGGTGGAAAGTGCAACTGTAAATGTAAAAAGATCGATGGCTTATTTCCTATCCTGTCTGCCCTTCCTCTTGTCTACCTAGGAGATTGATCTAGTTTCAGTCTGCTAGTGCAGCTGTTCAGCTGGCCAAATTCCTTAGTATACAGATGGGCATTTGGAACCTAATCCAGGCATCCCTTAAATTGCCACCAGTACGTATTTTTCTTTTGCAGCCAAGTTTCTAAACAGCTCAACTCACACCCTCTCCTTCATTCTCATCTGTCTTGGTCATTGCATTTGCTGTAATACCCCTGCTGTATCATCTTTTAACCTCCACATTGCTCATAGCTGGTTACCTTCTGCTTTCACTCCATCATAGTTATACACCCCTGTCCTATGGCCATAACCTCCAACCATACTTGGAGTGCTCCTCCTGACTTGACAAAGCCTCTGGGACCTTTTCTGCCTCCTTCTGCAGGAAAGACTCTCACTTGGCTTTATTATCCAAGGTAATACTGGAGAGATGAAATCAATTTGGCAAAATTTGCAGTGAGCTAAACCATACCAAAGTGTCTTGTTCTTGGGCATAAATGTAGGTTATGGATGGCCCTAAATCAAATGTATGCACAGGTTGGTGCAACCCAGAATCAGCATCCCTAAAAATCTAACCAAAACTTCCCCCTTACAGCCATAGTCATTGTAGTCTGTAACTGACTTTGACATCTTCTCCCTTACCTTACCCTTTAAGGAAAGGGAGGTAAGCTGAATAAATAAAGATGGCCAATTAAATGACCCATTTAGTCTAAAGCCTATATTCCTATGCTACTTTAGGAGACGGTTGCATGTGCAGTGCCAGATCTTTCTTTATTTGAAGAGAAATCTGCTACTATATGTGAAATATCCTAATGTTTTAATGTTTACAAATAATTAAGAATCTTTTAATCTTGCTGCAAGCCCAACAAAAAGACAAGGACTAAGTTTGATCAGTGGACTACCAATTTGAAGCCTCTCTTTCAGGAGTTCACCTAGGGGTGAAGTCTGTTTTCTACCCTCCCATCTCAAGGGACATTTAAGCTTCCGTGATTGAGTTTTTGTTTTTATTGAAGTGCAGAAATATAAAAATGTAATGGTTATAGCTACATATTTCCAGTAAAAGGTTTAAGAATGGGTGAGATTGCTTTTGCTAAGCTGATGTATGACTTTAGACTCCTTAAGGTTTATCATTAGTTTATACTAAAAATCTTTGGAATGCTGTTTGCAACATTAGTGTTTTATATAAGTTTGAAAAATGATCAATTTCTGGTTGCTAGGTTTTACCACTAGTATTGTTGTTTACTGGTATAACTCAGTTTGTCCCTGAAACATAACTCCCATTGCTAAGCACTTGAAGATGTGACAGCAGTACAAATTATATTATTATCATGCTTTAAGGCATTCAAAACCTGTGTAATGAGAAAAAATGTCCTGGCAAGAAGGAACAAATATAAAGGAAGCAGTATATAGTCACTGATTTCACAGATTCTTAGATGTTTCCTCACTGCCCAAAAGAAGGCTCATGGCTTCTAAATTCAAATATATTATAAATCAAACTGTTATACCTAAGGCAAAATAGCAGCCACTGATAACATTCATAAAAAAGAGTTTGAGAAAATTCATTGTTTGGCAGGTGTAAGAACTTTTAATGGGTCTCCCACTTCATTGAGTTCAAAAAAGAAGGAATTCAGTGTGACTAAATAAAAATCTAATATTAGTCCATCATGGGATGTTTGAAATATGCAGTGCATTAGAATAAGCCGAGTCTGATAGGCCACTTTTCTTATTATTTTTTAAAATTCAAGAAAGATTTTATTCTTCAGAATATAGTAAACTAAATAAAATCTTAGACGAAGATGTAAACTTTATGGTTAATGCCTTTGGGGGGGTTTATGCTACTTTCTTATGACCACCATTCATGTAGACTTACAATTTAAAAAGTCCATTATCATGTCTACCTCTAATACTTTGATTAGCAAAAAACCTTCTTAGCAATTCTTCTCTGAAATCTTATTGAAATGTTCACTTTTGAAATTTCAGAGGATTCTGAGTTCAGTGCAAGTCCCCACTTCTTTATTTTGAATAATTATGCTGAAGACCTAGTATGCATATGAAATGTTGTCTTCAGATTAAGAATCTGAGCTGCATGTAAACAATTAAATTGCACAAAATAAATCCAGTTCACCTAACAACTTCCATACATGTTAAAAATAGTAAACTAAAATACACCCTTCTTTACTTCCAAAATACACATACTGAATAACAGACTAAATTAAAATTAACGCAATACAGTTTTAATGCTATAGAAATATGTCAATCTCAGGCCAGTCGCGGTGGCTCACGCCTGTAATCCCAGCACTTTGGGAGGTCAAGGCGGGCAGATCATAAGGTCGGGAGTTTGAGAACAGCTTGGCCAGCATGGTGAAACCCCATCTCTACTAAAAAATTAGCTGGGCATAGTGGTGCAGATTACACGGGAGTCTGAGGCAGGAGAATTGCTTGAACCCAAGAGGCAGAGGTTTCAGTGAGCCGAGATCACGCCACTGCTCTCCAGCCTGGGTGACAGAGTGAGACTCCATCTCCAAAATAAATAAATAAATAAATATGTCAATCTCACGTTCAGTTGAAATTTTCAAGGGAACATCATGTTGGATTCAATGTTCCACTCAGTCTGGAAATGGTTCTATATTTAGAAAACAAACTGACAAAGTAAAATTTGTTGCCCAAAGTGGAGAAGGATGCAGAAATCATGTTCTTTGGTGGAAGGTTCCAGCAGTGAGTGACTAGGAGGAGAGAAGGTTTCCCTCTTCAGAACATTACAGCTGTCTTCAAATATTGATATGATGCTTGTGATGGGATACAGCTGATTACTCTGAATTGCTCTAGCAAGCAGAACTAGTACCAAAGAATACCAAGAAACATATCTGGACTTCCATAAGGGAAAAATTTCTAATAATTTGAAGTGGTTAGCGACAAAATAGACCACTTTATAAAATAGGCAATTTCTTTTTTTAATTTTTTTTATTTATTTTATTATACTTAAAGTTCTGGGGTGCATGTGCAGAATGTGCAGTTTTGTTACATAGGCATACAAGTGCCATGGTGGTTTGCTGCATCCATCAACCCGTCACCCACATTAGATATTTCTCCTACTGTTATCCCTCCCCTAGCCCCCACCCCCTGACAGGCCCCAGTGTGTGATGTTCTCCTCCCTATGTCCATGTGTTCTCATTGTTCAACTTCCACTTATGAGTGAGAACATGTGGTGTTTGGTTGTCTTTTCTTGTGATAGTTTGATGAGAATGATGGTTTCCAACTTTATCCATGTTCCTGCAAAGCACATGAACTCATCCTTTTTTATGGCTGCATAGTATTCCGTGGTGCATATGTGCCACATTTTCTTTATCCATTATATTATTGATGGACATTTGGGTTGGTTCCAAGTCTTTGCTATTGTGAATAGTGCCACAATAAACATACGTGTACATGTGTCTTTATAGTAGAATGGTTTATAATCCTTTGGGTATATACCCAGTAATGGGATTGCTACGTCAGATGGTATTTCTACTTCTAGATCCTTGAGGAATTGCCACAGTGTCGTCCACAACGATTGAACTAATTTACACTCCCACCAACAGTGTAAAAGCATTCCTATTTCTCCACATCCTCTCCAGCATCTGTTGTTTTCTGACTTTTTAATGATCGCCATTCTAATTGGTGTGAGATGGTATCTCATTGTGGTTTTGATTTGCTTTTCTCTAATGACCAGTGATGATGAGCATTTTTTCATATGTCTGTTGGCTGCATAAATGTCTTATTTTGAGAAGTGTCTGTTCATATCCTTTGCTCACTTTTTGATGGGGTCGTTTTTTTCTTGTACATTTGTTTAAGTTCTGTATAGATTCTGGATATTAGCCCTTTGTCAGATGGATAGATTGCAAAAATTTTCTCCTGTTCTGTAGGTTGTCTGTTCACTCTGATGATAGTTTCTTTTGCTGCGCAGAAGCTCTTTAATTTAATTAGATTCCATTTGTCAATTTTGGCTTTTGTTGCCATTGCTTTTGGTGTTTTAGACATGAAGTCTTTGCCCATGCCTACACCCTGAATGGTATTGCCCAGGTTTTCTTCTAGGATTTTTATGGTTCTAGGTCTTAGATTTAAGTCTGTGATCCCTCTTGAGTTGATTTTTTTATAATGTGTAAGGAAGGGGTCCAGTCTTAGTTTTCTTCATATGGCTAGCCAGTTTTCCCAACAACATTTATTAAATAGGGAATCTTTTCCCCATTGCTTGTTTGTGTCAGGTTTGTCAAAGATCAGATGGTTGTAGATGTGTGGTATTATTTCTGAGGTCTCTGTTCTGTTCCATGGGTCTACATATCTGTTTTGGTACCAGTACCATGCTGTTTTGGTTACTGTAGCCTTGTAGTATAGTTTGAAGTCAGGTAGCATGATGCCTTCAGCTTTGTTGTCTTGCCAGGTTTGTCTTGGCTATGTGGGCTCCTTTTTTTGGTTCCATATGAAGTTTAAAGTAATTTTTTCCAATTCTGTGAAGAAAATCAGTGGCAGCTTGATGGGGATAGCATTGAATCTATAAATTACTTTGGGCAGTATGGCCATTTTCATGATATTGATTCTCCCTATCCATGATGATGGAATGTTTTTCCATTTGTTTATGTTCTCTCTTATTTTCTTGAGCAGTGGTTTGTAGTTCTCCTTGAAGAAGTTCTTCACATCCCTTGTAAGTTGTTTTCCTAGGCATTTTATTCTCTTTGTAGCAATTGTGAATTGCTACACGATTTGACTCTCTGTCTGTTATTGGTGTTTAGGAATGCTTGTGATTTTTGCACACTGATTTTGTATCCTGAGACTTTGCTGAAGTTGCTTATCAGCTTAAGGAGATTTTGGACTGAGACAATTGGGTTTTCTAAATACACAATCATGTCATCTGCAAACAGAGACAATTTGACATCCTCTCTTCCTATTTGAATACCCTTTATTTCTTTCTCTTGCCTGATTGCCCTGGCCAGAATTTCCATTACTATGTTGAATAGGAGTGGTGAGAGAGGGGGGCATCCTTGTCTTGTTCCAGTTTTCAAAGGGAATGCTTCCAGTTTTTGCCAATTCAGTATACCAGGAAGGAGTCAAATCCCTGAATAGACCAATAACAAGTTCTGAAACTGAGGCAGTAATTAATAGCCTACCAACCAAAAAAAGCCCAGGACCAAATGGATTCACAGCCAAATTCTACCAGAGGTTCAAAGAGGAGCTGGTACCATTCCTTCAAAAACTATTCCAAACAGCAGAAAAAGAGGGAATCCTCCCTAACTCATTTTATGAGACCAATATCATCCTGATACCAAAACCTCGCAGAGACACCACAACAACAACAAAATTTCGGGTCAGTATCCCTGATGAACATCTATGTGAAAATCCTCAATAAAATACTGGCAAACCGAATCCAGCAGCACATCAAAAAGCTTATCGACCACGATCAATTCGGCTTCATCCCTGGGATGCAAGGCTGGTTCAACATATGCAAATCAATAAATATAATCCATCACATAAACAGAACCAATCACGAAAACCACATGATTATCTCAATAGATGCAGAAAAGGCCTTAGACAAAATTCAATAACCCCTTCATGTTAAAACTCTCAATAAACTGGGTGTTGATGGAATGTATCTCAAAATAATAAGAGTTATTTATGAAATAGGCAATTTCATATTTCAAGATGTTCTGAAAAACTGGACAATTTTCTGGATTGCAGGTATGATTCTATCAAAAGATAAAATGTACAGTGCCTTTCTCCTTTAATTTACTGTGAAATTGTTCTTCTAAAGTCATGTTTACTAGTCTCTAGTCTCTGACATCTTTTCTTTTTTTTTTTTTGTATTACTTTTATTTTTTTTAATACTTTATGTTGTAAGAGAGGTATCCTTTGCCCGTGGCCATATCCTTTCAACCTGGTAGCCATCACTAATACATTTCAGTGCAAATTGTGTACAGCTATAATTCCCTGGGTTCCATTGTGCTACGGTACTTACTCCCTAAGATTACCAACATCCGATTACTTTACAGAACACCTATTCCTTAAACTAGCATGACTCAAAACTTAGCCTGGCAAAGCGGCTCACTCCTATAATACCAGCACTTTGGGAGTCTGAGGCGGGCTGATCACTTGAGGTCAGGCATTCAAGACCAGCCTGACCAACATGGTGAAATCCCATCTCTACCAAAAAATACAAACAAACAAACAAAATTAGCTGAGTGTGGTGGTGTGTGCCTGTAGTTCCAGCTACTCGGCAGGCTGAGGCAGGAGAATTGCTTGAACCTGGAAGGTGGAGGTTGCAGTGAGCTGAGATTGCACTACTGCACTCTAGCCTATATGACAGAGCAAGACTGTGTCTCAAAACACACACACACAAACAAACAAAACTCATTGAATATCTATTTAACTACTTTTAAAAGCTTAGTTATTGAATGTTTATAATTTTGCAGGCACCAGGCCCAATGTTTTGAAAAACAGGATGAACACCATCTTCACAGACTGTTAAAGAGGTGTTAAGTGACTTTTGATCCCTTTTAAAGTATACAAACTCCAAAGTGACTGATTTCATTATACTAATTGTCTAGGCAAATATTTAGATTCAATTTATTTAATCGTACTTTGTATAGGTTTCTACAGATGAATGCTTAAATTCTAAGCATCCCTAAATTTTGGGATTTTGTGTAGTTGCCAGAAGTGTACTTGATTGAAGTAAAGTTGACAAAAGTCACAGATAAATTGTATTAATTCTTATAATTAGCTTTTGTAACTGTAAAGGCAGCATTATTCTTATTTGCAATAGATCCCCAATCTCTATAACCACCTCACTAGAGTAATAGTACTGCTCAGTTTTTTTGAGAAGCTTAATCTATTTTTTTTTAATGGATGAGTCGTTATTTTTTATATTTCTGAGGCCATTCTTAGGTGTTTGGAGAGGTACTTGGCAATCCCGTTCATGTGTATTTCTGCTGGCCTGCTTCAGAAAGGTACAAACAATGAATCCACTGGATTAGGTTACTAGTGCATTTTGCCATGGTATTATTCATACCTATGCCTCTTATGCCTCTTATTTACATGCGGCTTCTGCGAGCCATTATAACACATCTCTGAACTTGTTCATTCGCCAGGTTGAAGCAGAAGCCAATGTTAGCTGTTGCTAGGTTCTGACAATCTCTCTTGAGATCAGATTTCAAATATGTGTAAAACCCTATCCCTATAAATTGGACAGTTCTTTCTCAATATATCATCGTTTATGTATTTTGGAATCTTAACTATTTCAATCTATATGTATTAGGTTTGACGGATTATGCCAAGCACATTATTGACATGTAAAAGCAAATGATGCTGGCTATAGGGACTGGCTCACGTCTATAATCCCAGCATTTTGGGAGGCCAGGGTGGGCAGATCACTTGAACCCATGAGTTCAAGACCAGTCTAGGCAAAATAGTGAAACCTTTGTCTCTACAAAAAAATAGAAAAAATTAGTTTGGTTTGGTGGTGTGTGCCTGTAGTCCCAGTTACGGGGAGGCTGAAGTAGAAGGATCCCTTAATCCCGGTAAATTAAAGCTGCAGTGAGCCATAATTGTGCCACTGCACTCCAGGTTGGGAGACAGAGTGAGATCCCATCTCAAAAAAAAAAAAAAAAAAAAAAAAAAAAAAAAGAAAGGCGGGCGTGGTGGCTCACGCCTGTAATCCCAACACTTTGGGAGGCCAAGGAGGGTGGATCACGAGGTCAAGAGATAGACTATCCTGGCTAACACGGTGAAACCTCGTCTCTACTAAAAATACAGAAAAATTAACCGGGTGTGGTGGCAGGCACCTGTAGTCCCAGCTACTCGGGAAGCTGAGGTAGGAGAATGGTGTGAACCCTGGAGGCAGAGCTTGCAGTGAGCCGAGATTGCGCCACTGCACTCCAGCCTGGGCGACAGAGCGAGACTCCGTCTCAAAAAAAAAAAAAAAAAAATAGAACCGGGCTCAGTGACTCACGCCTGTAATCTCAGCACTTTGGGAGGCCAAGGAGGGTGGATCACGAGGTCAGGACTTCGAGACTAGCCTGGGCAACATGGTGAAAACGTGCCCTTACTAAAAATACAAAAATTAGCCGGGCGTGGTGGCGGGTGCCTGTAATCCCAGCTACTGGGGAGGCTGAAGCAGGAGAATCGCTTGAAACTGGAAGGTGACGGTTGCAGTGAGCCGAGATTGCCCCACTGCACTCCAGCCTGAGCAACAAGAGAGAAACTTCTGTCTCAAAAAAAAGAAAATAAAAATAAAAATCAAAGAAAGAAAGAAAGAAAGAAAAGAAAAAGAAAGCAAGCAAATGCTGCTGATGTTTCAAATCATTGTTGTATCAATGTAGCAGGTTAAGACAGGCAGTCAGTGGATTTTTTTTTTCAGTTTTCAAATTATATCCTTTTCTAAAACACTCACCAACACATTCCAACCAGAACATAAAAAGCAAGTGTTAGGTCAGAATGATTCCTGTTTCTCAGTTGGCATGGATTTATCTTAAGATACGAAGATGTTGCTCAAGGTGCCCATGTTGTTCTCATGTCAGGGTATCTGTAAGGAGAATAGCTATTTCATTTAAAGCATTTATTAGTATTATATCTGTAATTAATCTCTTCATTTACAAATGTTCAGCGTTCACATGTACCATTGAATTATATGAAAATACCATATATTAAAATGTTTCACAAGTCTTCCTGCCATTCTGCTTCATCAGATTGTGACACATGGACCAACAATATCAGCATCGCCTGGGAGCTCGTTAGACATGCAGAATATCAAGGCCCTACCCAGATCTCCACCAGTCAATGTCCAGTGAGGAAGAAAAAGATAAAACTGTCATTTTAACAGATAGAATGTAAGATTGAGAATTAAGTCGAATTAAAGATGCTACATAGATACATTTTTTGTTGTTGTTGTTGTTGTTGTTTTTTGAGACGGAGTCTCACTGTGCTCCCAGGCTGGAGTGCAGTGGCGTGATCTCGGCTCACTGCAAGCTCCGCCTCCCGGGTTCACGCCATTCTCCCGCCTCAGCCTCCCAAGTAGCTGAGACTACAGGCGCCCGCCACCACGCCCGGCTAGTTTTTTGTATTTTTAGTAGAGACGGGGTTTCACCATGTTAGCCAGGATAGTCTCGATCTCCTGACCTCGTGATCCACCCGCCTCGGCCTCCCAAAGTGCTGGGATTACAGGCTTGAGCCACCGCGCCCGGCCAAGGCAAAAAGAAAACACTAGGGTATTACAGACGTAACAACCGTAAGAATCGGCTCCACTCCAAGGGCTAAATTATTAAATCTTAGGAGCATGAAAAGATTCCATGGAGGAAACCAGACCAACAGAAGAGGGATGCTGGGAGCTGATACTGGTGACACTGAACATGGAGGATGGGCTCCACTGGGCTGAGATCCTTCATAAGAGGCAACTGGCACTGGCATCTCAGCTCAAAGAAGCAGCCTCTGTGAATCTGATGATCCAGTGTCTGAGTGGGGAACTCTTATGGACTAGTGCTGGTTTTCTGTGGTGGAGGGGGAATGCAATGAGAGTAGTTCCACAAGTGTTAGAAGTCCAAATTCATCTGTTGCTACAGGAAGGAACTGTACTGGCAGTATGAAACAATATTGTTAAAATGACATTCACAGGCACATGAAGCAGGCAGGAAGCCCGGAGAAAACAAATGGGAAGGAACAGATTTCCTCTTCCTTCAACCTTGCAGTCTTCATCTAGTGCTCAACTGTTAGAGTCCAACACAGACCAACTTGGCAAAACGGAAATGCGAACTGAAAAGCCCTAGCTTCAACATCAAAACACAGACTATAGAAGGGAGGCTATGGAGACAAAAGTGATGCCACCTTGGATGCTAGTCTGCTATTTGGACTTCTGATTAACCCCAGTCCCACAAATGCCTCCTGATTCCTATTTTATTTACTGTCTTTAGTGTAATAACATGTATTTACTGTAAATCTTGCCTTTAGATAGAAGCAATCTTGATGTTACCACAGAAAATACAGGCTATGAAGCACATAGCATTTTTACCTTTTCTGGAGGGTTGCCTTTAATTGTCTCACATATTCTCTATAGACCCCATGCACTCATGGTATATAGGCCCTTGGTCTAGAGAGTAACGGTGCTGAGGCCTACCTGTCTTGCTGCTGCCCAAGACCATGCTTCTGTCTGTAAATTCCCCCAATAAATCACTCTTTGTCAACAAACAACTTTTCTGACTAATTCTTTAGTTTCTAGACTCCTTCCATGTTTGGGGATCAGTTTGCATATTATGACCCTTTTACAAAACAGTGGCTTTGGAGCTCACAGTCTCTAGCTCAACCACAGAATAAAAATTTTCAATTTAATGACATTCTTCCCCTAATCTTCCATACCCTGCAATTCACAAGTGCATTCAAATATTAACAGCTCTCATTCAGAGTTTTTTTTTTTTTTTTTTTTGAGACGGAGTCTCGCTCTGTCGCCCAGGCTGGAGTGCAGTGGCCGGATCTCAGCTCACTGCAAGCTCCGCCTCCCGGGTTCATGCCATTCTCCTGCCTCAGCCTCCCGAGTAGCTGGGACTACAGGCGCCCGCACCTCGCCCGGCTAGTTTTTTGTATTTTTTTTTTTTAATTTATTTATTATTATTATACTTTAAGTTGTAGGGTACATGTGCATAACGTGCAGGTTTGTTACATATGTATACTTGTGCCATGTTGCTGTGCTGCACCCATCAACTCGTCATTTACATCAGGTATAACTCCCAATGCAATCCCTCCCCCGTCCCCCCTCCCCATGATAGGCCCCGGTGTGTGATGTTCCCCTTCCTGAGTCCAAGTGATCTCATTGTTCAGTTCCCACCTATGAGTGAGAACATGCGGTGTTTGGTTTTCTGTTCTTGTGATAGTTTGCTAAGAATGATGGATTCCAGCTGCATCCAAGTCCCTACAAAAGACTCAAACTCATCCTTTTTTATGGCTGCATAGTATTCCATGGTGTATATGTGCCACATTTTCTTAATCCAATCTGTCACTGATGGACATTTGGGTTGATTCCAAGTCTTTGCTATTGTGAATAGTGCTGCAATAGTAGAGACGGGGTTTCACCGTGTTAGCCAGGATGGTCTTGATCTTGTGACCTCGTGATCTGCCCATCTCGGCCTCCCAAAGTGCTGGGATTACAGGCTTGAGCCACCGCGCCCGGCCTCATTCAGAGTTTTTTTGTAAGTGATAGAATATCTTATTTGGAATGTTTAATTTAAATTCCTCCAAAAAGATTAGAATTTATTCTAATCTAATGCTGTTGGTCTTCACTTACATATCTTAAGCAACATTAGTTTTTAGTAAATGTTAATCTTAGTTTCCATTTTTTAAACAATAAAGCTGATAGAATATTATCCATCTATGATATCACATAACAAATTCATGAGGATCTGGTTGGTTTGTACAGATAGTGCGATACTTCTATAATAAGAATAACTGTAAACTTGCAATCTCTGAATCTTTGAAGAATTCAAGTAGAATTTCATGCATGAGTACTTGCAGCTTCTGCTGTAAGAGTCAGGCGTGTTTTGTAGATGCATATTGAGACTGTATTTGTGGTTTCATCATTACCTTTATTATCCTTTTTTCAGTGAGTTCTTTAACTTGTGCCACCACATAAATGGAAATGTGACTTATGAGTTCTGTTCCTCAAAATTGTGTAAATATCTGTTGGGCTTTCAAGTTATGCACCTCTGGAGAAATAAAACATGTATAAAAGTGAAAGTGCGGGTATAAAGAAGTAGTATTTGGGGCAAAAATTCCAGAATGTACCTACTAATTTCAAAATTGTCACCCTGGAAGGCTATAATGTTTGGATATCCTTAACTGGAACTTCTACCTGGGATTACACTTACAGAATTAGATTTAGTTTTAGAGACAAATGTTTCTGAATATTCTGTGTTGTAGCACATAATCCTTTTGAGTGGGATTTATTTTAGAAATACACCCTTTCAACACTCTCATTAGCCCATCCCGCTAAGGAAAAAATTCTCTTTGTTGATTTTTAGAATTCTAGTGCTAAATTTGGGCATGGCATGTAGAAGACTTCATAAAGGTTTGTTGAATAAGAGAACAAATGAATGGCTAAGTAAAAGAATACAGGTGAACGATATAATTTAACTTTTTGCTGAGCTGTAACAGTAAAATTATTATAAATACAGCTAGAAAATAGATATAAAAAGTATTTACCAAAAGGAAAATTCAAAAAGTATATTAAGCAATGAAATAAGCATAGAATTGCAAATGAAAGAGAAAATATTGACCTCACAAGATAATTTCTTGTTAGGCTTACACTACTCTCATCATAATAATACACATATTTTATAATATGCTTTTATATTTATAAAGATGATGATTAAAGGTTATGTTTATTATATTTGTAAGTGTTTTTTCTCCATGAATTATTTTCCAAAATTGCTCCAGTGTTGAGAATCAACTCAGATACACTAAATCCTCAGTGGTAATATTAGCCTTTTTAGTGTAAATTGCTAATATTTGTGTAAAGCCAGGATTGGTCAAGCCAATAACTGAGTTTTTGAACTCAGCTGCTGAGAATTCTATTTAACTGCAGTGATCCACAAAATGTCATGCCACTCCAGGATGCAATAGCTCTCGAGATCTTTGCAGCCGCAGGCTGACCTATTCAGAAAAGATGACATTTGGCTGGCTAAGACTGTATGTCTGGAAATGGTTTAGGTTGAAAGAAAGGTCTACCATTAGATTGAAATATTGAAGCATTCTACATGGAAACCCTAGAGAGTGGTGCTAGACCCATATGGCGAAGACAGAGCAGTGGCTGGAAGCTCCAGAACCAGAGCCCTTCCTTGTATGTCTCTTATCCACACAAGGCCTAGAATACCAGCACAATTATTTTGACACAAAGCGATCAATGAAGGTGCAAATTCACTGAGAGAACACAAAGATAAACAAATCTGAAAATGTAGAAATTGTAATCTAAAGACCCTTATCTGGTGACTTAAAAAATGTATTATGTATTAGCATTCATTTGATAGATGCCCAGAGCCACTTGTCATCAGACTCATGATCAATTATCATGTGACAAAACATTTCCCATTTTGATTAAATATATAATAGAGCAGCAAAAATTTTAAAATAACTGTCATAATTATTGTCATAATTATTATCACTTTTCAGGGAAAAAAAAAAAACATGCTTTCTAGGCTGGCCTTAGGCAATATTGTAAAATAAGCTTACTCTTCCTTCTCCTTTTCCCTGTCTTCAAAGAATAAATTCAACAGCATAAAGTTGTGTGAATTATGATAGAACAACTATAGAGCAGTTACTGTGCCAGGCACTCTACTTTCAATGTATGATGCATTCAATCCTCAATCAACCCTGAGTGACACATTCTATCTTTTCTATATTTTACAGATGAAGTACTCAGACAGAAACAAGCTAAAAAACTTGCCCGAATGCCCTAGGCCACAAAAAATGACTCCAGAGTTAACATGCACAAACACTAGCATTTATAGGAAAATATCCTTGAATAAACACATTTGCAGTTTAAGAGATTTAGTTCAAAGAAATTTCTTAGTAAATAGCCTAAGAGATTTCGTCAGTGGAATTCATGAACTGAGTCTGAACTGAGTCTCAGACTGTATTCATTGAGAAAGGACTTATTAATGTTCTTGGAACAGACACTCATGGGGAGCTAACCCCCTCTGACTAATTCAGGTTTTGCCAAATTTGGGGCCATAGAAAGGGCATCAGGAATGCAGGCCATGAATCTGATGAAAATGTAATCTTCCATGCAGTCTGTTAAACTTTTTCTTTTGTGGACCTTGGTGTGTCCTTGACTTAGGATAGATGTTTGCTCTTGCTGCAGCATCCCAGGACTTCCTCCTCTACCTTCTAGAAAGAGTTTATTGATTCTTCTCCGAGTCCCCAAGACATTTTCCCTCATTCTATCCAGCACTCCCTATGCTGTAATAATGCCATGTGTTTGGTGCCTGCTTCTCATTAGAGGTGAATGAGTTCCTGCAGTAGAGGGACCGTGTCACTCTTCCCTAGATTCTCAGTCCCTAACATAGTCCCATAAATTCCAAGTTTTAGGACTCAAGATCCTCATGATGTTGGTGTTTGTCAGTACAATTTAAACAAAACATGCTCCTGATTTGAGGTCTCAAATACAACTGAGTTCACAAGTGGAATCGAGCTTAGAGGAGAATAGCATTATATACACTGTGCCAGTGCAGGTCGGTCAAGATCTCTCTAGCTGGAGACTCTAAGAAACCCTATGTAAGGGTGATACTGAAGATAAAGACTGAAGAAGTTAAAGGAAAAAAATTACAATAAACAATGGCATGCTTCCTTTTGAGATTTAAATCTATCACTCTGTAAGTGTCCCCTGTAGGCCATAATTTTTATTTCTGTCATTGTCTTTTGTAAGGAAATACTATAATGTTCTTTGAACAGTAGATGTCAAATGAAATTCTTGGACTTTACATTTTTTCACCCTAAAATTGTACAAAATCTGGTATACAATGTCACCGTAGTCTCTCCTATCTAAAGTGCTCATACATTTGTAGATTTAGGCTTTGTGCTGTTGACATTCCATGTTTCTGGTTCCTTCACCTATGATAAGGTTACACATTTTGTCTCTCAAACCCATGAGAGCATCGTATACTCATATTTAAATGTTATCACTCACCAGTCACCCAAATAGGTAATAATAGAAGTTAACGTTTATTGCAGGCTAATTACATATTGCAGGCCTTAAGCCTAGCACTATATGATGACCAACTTTATCCACACAAAAATCCTGTAAAGCAGTTTTACAAGTAGAGAAACGGAGATGAGGTAACTTGCCCAAAGTTGCTCATCTAATAAATGGTGGAGCCAGCGTTTATTCTTGGGCACTCTGAACTCAAGGAAGTTACACTATACATCTTCATTATAAACTGATGAGGACGCCCAGGAAGAGCAATCTCACATACTGGGAAAACATTTAGCTATAACTAAAACATAGATACCCACATGAATACGGCTCAGAAAGCAGGACTGTGCCACAGTCCTTCCTCTCTTATGCTGACTCCAAAGCAGACAGCCCAGTGGCAAGCTACATGATGTCAATCAGGATCAAGCCTTGAGCTGACACATGGGAAATGGTGTGAAACCAGGTTTAAGGCTACATGTTCCATTTTCCTGAATCTTATTTGAAGGCAGTGTGTTACCATAAGAAAGCTGTGAAAAAAAGGACTAGCCCATCCCTCCAAGTTCTGATTGGCCTTACAACTTTAAGTATAAAGAAACAAGGTATTTGAAAAGAATATTTCAATATCTCACATAATTCATGAAATTTGGCCTATTGCAGAGTCTGTGGAGTGTCAAATTTATCTGTATCCAGTGAAATACTGTGAATTACACTCACAAAATCCTATAAACTCAAGCTGAAGCATTCAAATCTGAGAGAGGAAGGGCTGTGGCACAGTCCTGCTTTCTGAGCTGTATTCATGTGGGTTTATATGTTTTAGTTATAGCTAAATGCTTTCCCAGTATGTGAGATTGCTCTTCCTGGGTGTGCTCATCAGTTTATAATGAAGATGTATAGTGTAACTTCCTTGAGTTCAGAGTGCCCAAGAATAAACGCTGGCTCCACCATTTATTAGATGAGCAACTTCAGGCAATTACCTCATCTCTGTTTCCCTATTTGTACAACTGCTTTACAGGATTCTTGTGAGGATAAAGTTAGCCATCATATAGTGCTAGGCTTAAGGCCTGCAATATGTAATTAGGCTGCAATAAATGTTAACTTCTATTATTACCTATTTGGGTGACTGGTGAGTGATAACATTTAAATATGAGTATGCAATGCTCTCATGGGTTTGAGAGACAAAATATGTAACCTTACCATAGGTGAAGGAACCAGAAACATGGAAAATGTTTAAAAACATTAAAGTGTGCAGCACCTCCTCCTCCTCTCTCTCGCTCTCTCCTGTCACGATGTGAAGACACGCTTGCTTCCCCTTCGGCCTTTGTCCATGAGTATAAGTTTCCTGAGGCCTTCCTAAAAATCAGCAGCACAATGCCTTAGGCAGCTCCGCCCCTGTGTCTCTGTAGAATACAGTTTCCTCTGCTGCTTTCATAGGCTGGCATTGAGTGTCTGTGGCTTTTCTAGGTGCCTGGTACAATCTGTCTACCATTCTGGGGTCTGGAGGATGGTGGCCCTCTTCTCATAGCTCCACTGGGCAGTGACCCAGTGGGGACTCCCTGTGGGGGCTCCAACCCCATATTTCCCATCCAGACTGCCCTGGAAGTTCTCCATGAGAGCTCTGCCCCTGCAGCAGACTTCTGCCTAGATTTCCAGGCATTTCTGTATTTCTTCTGAAATCTAAGTGGACGCTCTCAAGCTTTAACTCCTGCCTTCTGCATAGCTGCAGGCCCAACACCACATGGAAGCTTCCAAGGCTTCTTATAGCTTACATTCTCTGGAGCAGGGGCCTGAGATGTATCTGTGGACTTTTGACCATGGCTGGAACTGGAGTGGCTGATATGCAGGGCGCCGTGTCCTGAGGCTGCACAGAGTAGTGGGGCCCTGGGCCTGGCCCGTGAAAGCATTTTTTTCCTCCTAGATCTCCAGGCCTGTTATGGGAGAAGCTGCCACAAAGGTCTCTGAAATGCACTGCAGGCATTTTCTCCATCATCTTGGCTATTAACATTTGGCTCTTCTTTACTTAGCAAAGTTCTGCAGCCTTGAATTCCTCCCCAGAAAAATGTGGTTTTTTTTTTCTACCATGTAGTCAGGCTGAAAATTTTCCAAACTTTTATGTTCTGCTTTCCTCTTAAATATAAATTCTAGTTTCAGGTCATTTATTTGCTTTTGCAATTGAGAATAGGCTTTTAGAAGCACCCAGGACACATCTTGAATGCTTTGTTGCTTAGAAATGTCTTCCACCAGATACTCTAAATCATCAATCTCAAGTTCAAAGTTCTGCAGATGTCTAGAGCAGGGGCACAATGCTGCCAGTCTCTTTGTTAAAGCATAGCAAGAGTGACATTTACTCCAGTTTCTCATCTCCATCTAAGACCACCTCAGCCTGGACTTCATTATCCATTATCACTATCAGCATTTTGGTACATTTGGTGTATAAAACCATTCAACAAGTCTCTAGGAGTTCCAAATTTTCTCACATCTTCCTGTCATCTTTTGAGCCCTTCAAACTGTTCCAAACTCTGCCTGTTACCCAGTTCCAAAGTCACTTCCACATTTTCAGGTATCTTTATAGTAATGTCTTACCTCTCTGTTACCAATTTTCTGTATTAGTCCATTCTCAAAGTGCTACTGAGAACTACCTGAGACTGGGTAAGCTATGAAGAAAAGAGGCTTAATTGACTCACATTTCTACAGGCTTAACAGGAAGCATGACTGGGCAAACCTCACGACATTTGGCATCATGGCAAAAGAGTGAAGCGGAAGCAAGCACCTTCTTCATATGGTATAGCGGGAATGAGAAAGAGTGAAGGGAGTAGTGCTACTCACTTTTAAACAACCAGATCTCATGAGAATTCACTCACTATCATAAGAACAGCAAGGGGGATATCTGCTTTCATGGTCCAGTCACCTCCCAGCAGGTCCCTCCCCCAACATTGGGAATTACAATTCAACATGAGATTTGGGTGGGGTCACAGAGCCAAACCATATCACTGGATAATTTATGAAGAAAAGGGGTTTAATTGACTCATAGTTCCATAGTCTGTACATGAAGCATGACTGGGAGGCCTCAGGAAACTTATACTCATGGACAAAGGCCGAAGGGGAAGCAAGCGTGTCTTCACATCGTGACAGGAGAGAGCGAGAGAGAGGAGGAGGAGGTGCTGCACACTTTAAACAACCAGATCTCTTGAGAATTCTATCATAAGAAAAGCAAGGAGGAAGTCTGCCCCTCTGTGTTTCAATCACATTCTACCAGGCTCCTCCTTCAACACTGGGAATTATAATTCAATTTCAGATTTGAGTGGGGACGTAGAGCCAAACCGTATCAGGAAGTATGGTAGCATTTGCTTCTGGGAAGACCTCAGGGAGCTTTCACTCATGGCAGAAGGCAAAGAGGAAGCAGATACTTCACAAGGCAAATGCAAGAGCAGGAGAAAGTGTGGCAGGAAGTGCTACACACTTTTAAACAACTAGATCTCATGAGAACCCACTCACTATCATGAGAACAGCACCAAGGGGATGGTGCTAAATCATTCATGAGAAATCCTCTCTTATGATCCAATTACCTCCTACTAGGCCCTACCTCCAACATTGGCGATTACAATTCAACATAAGATTTGGGCAGAGACATGAATCCAACCTATTTCAGTCAGCAAGGCTGTTTCTCTTTCGAAGGCCCTCAGTGGTAACCTATCCCTTTACCTTTTCTAGTTTCTACAGTCTTCTATGTTCCTTGGGTCCTGGCCTGCTTTCATTTTCAAAACCAGGAATGGTGAGGTGAATCATCATATTACTTCACTTCAGTCTTGCTGCCATTGTCAAATCTTTCTTCTCTCTTTTGACAGAGCCAGACCCTGTCCCTGTTAGAGACAGGGTCTAGGACTGTCATCCAGGCTGGAGGGTAGTAGTGCTATTAAAGCTCATTGCAGCCTTGACTTCCCAGGCTCAAGCGACCCTCTCCCCTCAGTCTCCCTGGTAGCTGGGACTACAGGCATGTGCCACCATGCCTTTAGTAGAAATGGAGTCTTTTTGTGTTGCCCAGGCTGATCTTGATCTCCTGGGTTCGAGCAATCTCCCCACCTCAGCTTCCCAAAGTGCTGCAATTACAGTCATAAAACATTACACCAGGCCCTTCCACTTTTAAGGATCCTGTGAGCATTGAGCTTATCTGAACAATCTAGGATAATCTTCCTATTTTAAGGTTGATTAATTAGCAAACTTAATTCTATTTACAACCTTAATTCCTCCTTGCCATATAAAATAACATACTCTCAGGTTCCACAAATTAGGACATAGACATCTTTGGGAAGCACTGTTCTGCTGACGAAAAATAGGTATTATTTTATATCCCCACTTCACAAATAAAGAAACAGAGACGGAGAGTTTAAAAATGTGCACAGGGTCACATAAGTAATAATTGACAGAGTTAAAAATTTGACTCTTTTACTCAGACCCCAAACTCAGTGGATTAGTTTTAGAAGACAGAAAAGTTGTTCTCAAATAGCTTTCTGAAGAATGCTTTATTTTCATTGTTTAATGTGACAAATTCACATCACATTTAAATACGAAGTAGAACATTCTGAAACGATAGTAGGAAAATTATCTTTTTGCTGGACACATAAATATTAATTTGATTATAGGCTTCTTTGAATGAATGTAAAAAAATAATTTCTCATCATCAGGTCCTCAACTCAAAGTTATCTTAGGGAGGCTGTCCGTGAGTCCCAGTTGAAACAGTAGCCCACCTTCATCTCCATGCTGTTCCTTTGTCACATTTTCCTGTATTTTCCTCATGGTACTAACCACTATGTGAAATAATCATGGCAATGCATTTTTTTAAGCTCTCTCCTCTCACAAACACACAGCAATTTAAGTTTTCTGAGAATAGTGAATGTATCTCTTTTGATCATTTATTTATCACCACAATTAACATAGGATCTGGTATTTAATAGAAAATTGATAAATAGCTATTCAACGAATGACAGACAAAATCATCCAGGCTGAAGAGGGCTAGACCAGGGTGGGATAGGAGAGGGTCTTTGACCAATTCTAATTCTACACCATAGATAATGAAGAAGCAACAGCATCTATATGCAACAAAGTTTATCTCATCATCCCCTTACGATTTGATTTTCAAGGAATTTATTGTTTCCCTTTTTTTCTGTTAAAACTAACAGTGTGATTAACATCATTTTACAAGATTATTTTTATTTGTCTTGATTTTATCGTTGGATTAAACTCCGACTTAATTACTGAGTAGAAGTGTCAATATATTTTTAGGGTTCTTGATAAATATTGTCTATTTTTTTCTAGAAAATTTGTATTATGAGTATTTACTACTAAAACATTTGCTAATTTGAGAAGCAAAATAAAGAAAATCTCATTGCTTTTTTGTGGGGGCTGTTTTACTTTATTAATGAACTGTGCAGTTTTCATGCTTACTATGTTTTATAAATCTATTTATGATTTCTTATGTTTCAAATTATTTGTTTATATCTCTGTCCCTTTTAAAATTAAATTATTGTTTTTTTAATTTATCAGCATTTTTAATAAGTTAATTATATTAAATCCTGTTACATTTGTGGTATTTCTCGACTTTGTCATGTATATTTTTATTTACTTTGACATATAGAGAATTTTGGTTTTTTTTTTTCAGATCACCATACATATATTGACTATAACCCTAAGTTTATTACATGTTGTGTTTATCAAGCTACAAAATGTTCTCCTTTTTCTTCCTTAATATGTATTTGGTATGCATAGCTTAAAACATACAGTGTTTTATTTCACATATATGTTTTATTTAAAATGTTATTTTTATTAATTTTGTCTCTATCTTGATTTTGAAATCTATGTATCATGCAATGTGCAAATAGGTAATGGCAGTGTAGCACTAAATCGCATGTTTAAATCACAGTAGCAGATGCTGTTGGTGTTCTCCCCATCCCCTTAGACTTCCTTGCTATTTCTGTGTTTATCAGATTGATTTCCAATGACTAGTACTTGAGGTCTGTCAGTGGTTTGCCGTTGACCCGCAGGAATTCACTTTGCTGAAATGCATAGCATTCTAGAGTACTTGGAAATTCACATCCACTGGGCAGCTCTTCACAATTGCTACTGGGTGGGAGTGTATAAATACCTTTGCTCCTCCATTGGCTGAGATTGTTCTGAGATGTGTGTTTTTCACAATTTTCCACAGCGTGTCTGCTGATTAAGTTTCAGTTGCCCACGGTAGTAGCTGTCTTAAGAACAAAGTTCTTATTGGCTGCTTTCCCTTACTGTTTTACCTTCCCACTTCCCTGAGGAAGTTTGGGAATACTTGCCCTTCTACACATTATAAAGCATAATTTATTAAAACTGTGCTGACACCCTTTTGGTATCCTCAGTGCTTGTCTCAAAATCTGCCTCTGGAGAAAACCCTAGCAAGCAGCTCTAGTAAGGCAGTCACTCTTTTCTTATCTATATTCTTTGTGGTTGGCTGATAGATTGTTTCCAAAACTTTGTTACCATTTAAAAAAACACATGTGATAAATGTAATTGTACATTTTCTCATGAACTTATGCAGGAATTTTTGTGGGTTATATTACCCCTGAGTCAGTTATAGAGATATTAGGTGTATTATCCAAGGCCATGTAGTACATAAATATGTAATTTTACTTTGTGCTTCAGATTACTTTTGAGAATTGCTTCCCAATTACATTATATTCTCTTTCTCCCCCACATCCTTACCAGGAATTCATATCATGCAACTTTCCAGTTTTTGCCATGCTGTGGGTACCCAGTGGGTTTTTTTTGCTATTTGATTTGTGTAAATCTAATTACTGGTAAAGTTAGCTATATTTTTTTCCTACTCTTCTTAGCTGATTGAGTTTCTAGTCTGTGAAATGTGTGTTTTTACTCTTAATCCCACTTTTCCTCTGAGCTTCCTATTTTTCTTGCTGATTTACAAAAACTCCTATATATTCTAGATGATAATTATTTCTTATCTTTTTTTTGATATTACAAACATATCTTCTTATGTGTCACCGTTTTATTCATGTAGTGTGTAGTGTTATCCATGGAACAAACACCTTTGACTCTGATGCAGTGAAATCCACCAGACTTTCTCATTGTAGCTTATGCTTTTGGGGTCTTGAAAACTTCTTCCCTACCCCAAGGTCACAAATAGATTTTCTTTCATAATTTTTCTAGTATTATTACACTTACATTTACAATTTTAACACATTTAAAAGTTATTTCTATCTATTGCGTGATGTAGAAACCCAACTTTTATCTTTCTTCAGATCATAACCTAACTTTCCTTACACCATCAGGCACATAGTCAATTCATGCTGCACTGATTAGCGATGCTATTCTATACTTTTATAGGCTTACTACTTTGTTGGACAGCTCCATTTGTAAGTGCACATGTTAATACAACACAGTTTTAATCAATTCTGCTTTATAATGTCTAGAAGGGCAAGCATTCCCAAACTTTACTTCTTCATTTGCAAAACTGCCTTAGATCTTAGCAGATTGCTTTTTCCATGTTTTTAATCAGTCTGCTAAATTTCTCAAGAAAAATTCTTCTGAGCAATTGATCAAATTGCATTAAATTTATAAGATAATTAGTGGTGAATTTAATTCGTGGAAATTGTGCTTACAATGTATTTTCCTATCCTCAAAAGAGACATATATTCACATATACTTTTAATTTTTAATAAGTTTATTTTTATACATTTAACTCAATCAATACATCTGAAATTCATATTTTAAGTTATAAGGGTAAAGTTTTGATTATATTTTTCCAATGAGTCTTTGTTTAGCTGCTTCTTCACTAATTTGGGATAAAAATCCTATCTCAACCTCTTACAGAGCTAGGATTATTTGTTTTCTGCTATCTGCTCTGTGGCAAAGTTTGTTGACTACATTTTATAATATAAGAGGTTTAATATATGTAATTCTTGGAAGGGTAATAGCCCCACTAATTATTCTTATTTCTCAACATTTTGAGAGACCCTTCTTGTTTGTTTATTCTTATATATGAACAACTGGAATACCTTATCAATTTTAATAAAATAACACTTTGAAACCTTTGTTTTGAGATGGAATCTCACTCTGTCACCCAGGCTGGAGTGCAGTGGCCCGATCTCAGCTCACTGCAAGCTCCACCTCCTGGGTTCATGCCATTCTCTTGCCTCAGCCTCCCGAGTATCTGGGCCTACAGGCACCCGCCACCACGCCTGGCTAATTTTTTTGTATTTTTAGTAGAGATGAGGTTGCATCATGTGAGCCAGGATGGTCTCAATCTCCTGACCTCGTGAACTGCCACTTCACATTATTTTGTGAAATTACATACTCATAACATTATATATTTTTAATATGTGGTCTTGTTCATCCAAGTCTTCTTCTATATCATTCATATGTGTCTTTCAGATACAACTTGCCTTAGAGATCATCTTTCTAAGTAGTCTCAGGTCTCTCTCTTCTGATGGCAGGAACTGATAAGATTGGAAATTATCTGGAAATATTTTGTCAAATTAAATACATTGTATAAGAATAATTTTGAATGTCAATAGGATTGATGCAGAGCTATATCTCTCCTGAGATCAATTGTGATGTGTAACAAAGAAATACCACAATATCCAAAATCAGCAGATAAATATTCCATGTATTAACTAGGAAAAAGCTGCATACAAAGAAGTTTATAGAATTGAATGATTGAATGCTATAATTCTAACTTTAAGGTAATTTTTCTAAATATTATATACTTGGATAATTTATTTAATAGTTTAACAGGACTGGGCTATCACAATTTAAAAGTGGATCCTGTCATATCAATTCAAATAGTCATACTTCTGAGCTTTGCAAACCACACATTGTTTGCATTCACTTTTGATTTAGCAACAGCTTCAGAAATTGTGCACACTGCAGATATTTTCTACACATGACTTCACTAATCATTACTGAGCTGGGAAAGAAGCCAAAACACTTGACACTCATGAAGCTATTTGTTGAAAATCTGCATTTGCAGTGTGCCCCTTTATTTTTTGCTAGTATTTATTTAATGATTTTAATTGCATTGTGGCAGAGGTCTGTACGGATTGAGTCAGGAAAACAAGATTTAAGATATCCCTGAGGATCAACTCTCCAGGCAGCTTATTAATCTTTACCTAGGCAGCTCATGTTGCAGTGGTGATTGCAATCATAGACTGGTGCAAAACCTAATTGAAAGTTCAGAGTAGTAACAAAGTTATCAGGTGGACCATTCATATGCCTGTATCCTGACGGCAGCACTCATTCTCAACTTGGGAGAGCAATGTTCCCTTTCGTTTTCAACTACTGAAGTCCCGGAAGATTCACCATAAGAATCCCTCGAGTAGCCATTGGCTATGGTAGAGAAGTTATTGCAATACACATGAAAAAATTCAAATTTGGATTATTAAAAACACAGAGCTACAGACAACTATGACTTTTTCAGTACTAAACCTGTAGGTGCCTGAAGTGAATGAAAACACCTGCTAAATTCCAAATCATACTCCATTCTAAGACTTGGATCATGAAGCTTCACATTGTCTTACCCTTGAATCCAGCTGTAGGGTTCACTTTAGTATCTACAAATGAACCCTAATATCTTGCTCACATTCATCACCTACCACTATTGTTTGTCTCCATACAGCTACTAGGTTCTTACATATAAAACAGATACTGCATCACTTCCGTATTCAAAATTGTCTACTGTCAAAATAAAATCCATTCTTCATCATCACCAAAAAGGTGCTGTATAATCTCACCTCTGACATCTTTTTTGAAGTCATTTCTTGTCTCCTTCCTTTTGACTCTCTGCATTCCAACCACACTAGCCTATATGCTGTTCCATGGACTCACCAAGCTTATTCCTGCCTCAATGTTTTGCACAATCTGTTCCCTCTGCCTAATGTGATCTTTCCCAATGTTATCACAAATTACTTAATACAAGTCTCTATTTAGGTGAAATATTGTCTAGGATCCTTTCCTAAACACTCTCTATGGAATACAACTCATCATTTTCTTGACCTGCCTGTTTTTACCTCTATCTTCGTAGTTTGTCTTCTATACTAAAATTTCAGCCACACAAAACAAAAATTATTATACGTTGTTTCTCATTGGGTTCCCCATTCTAGGTTTCATAGATATTTGTTCATGAGCTCCAAACGTATGTGAGAATCAAACTCATGTTGGCTGCAACTTATCTGATCCCAGTTGTGGAGGAGTTTAAAAGAATATGACTCCTTTTATCTGAATAACCGAGTTATTTGGTTATGGGGATACTTGATCTTCAGTTGTTCAATAGTAAACAATTATCCATTGAGTACTTGCTATGAGTTGGGCACTGTTCAGGGCAGTGAGAATACAGTAGTGAGAAAAGCAAACATGGTTTCTGATGTCCAGAGCTTACATCTTAGTGACCGTGTTCATACTGCAATTATGGCAAGCTTTCACTCATTAGGTAAATCTGTGATAATCTTGGATCTCAATAAGAAGAAATCCTTCCCACTTAAAAGACTAGTTTGTTTTTTTTTTTTATTTCAAGAGTGTCTGAAGAATGTAGGGACAGAAAAAGCACCCAATAGCATGTCCAGTGACAGAGCAATCTCAGCACCCAGTAGACACTTTTATCAACTAATTCTGGAGAAATAAGAGATCTGTAGAAGATATTCAGTAGCATGTATTTCAAAAGAAATTGCCACTTCCTTAAAAATACTCTTAATGAAGTCTGTATTAAGGAAGATATGTTACAAAGGGAAGGGGAAGTAGCTCTAAATCAGCTCACTGAATGTTTCTCCAATTTTAAAATTCTTTTACATCCAAATGAACTTCTTGATTCTATATCTAATCATCAGGAAAACATGAACTGGATAATTCAGTTTGAATCACACACACAATCTCAATGGCAAATGTTATCAGTGTCAGAAATCTGTTGTTCTACTATTTTATTTTCCTTATGTACCAAATAGGAAATATCTATATCCTAAATATTAAGTCTTCAGATTTACCCATAGTGTGAGGTCTAGTATTGTTGACTTTACCAACATGATTAGTTAAGCTTTCCATCCCAGAGCATATTGCTGTTCTAAGTATATTGGATCAAATCTCTTTTTTGAGTGAAAGCCTACACTTCCAATATGGAGGGCTAATAGTGTCTTTTGTCACAAGTTCTACCCATAAAATTTCTGAGGGCTGAACAGGGAGCTTTGCCTAATTTCCCTATTAATGAATTAACATGATTAATTAACCTCTTAAATGAACTCTCAATGTACAGACTTTATAAGTTAATTTTAAATTATGTATCTCCTTTATTCATAGAGGTTTGTCCATGTGTCTGACTTTCCAGTGAGTTTCAAGGCATAGAGTATGTCTCATTTTTTTTCCTCTCCCCATGCCTTGCCTAGTTTCTAATACATACATAAAAGGTGCTCAATAAAAAACAAAACAAAATTAAAACCCACACTACTAAATGAATGAAGTAATGCTCTGGAATCAGGAGACAGAAATATTTGCTTGTAAGGGCGAGTGTTATTGTAAAATATTACAGTGGGTCAGAAGATAAAATGTTTTTGGAAAATTATTTATAATTTCATTTTCTGTTTATTTAATATACAGCCATATTTTTTATCATCTAGAAGTACTACCCAAAATTCTACCTCTGATCTGATTGCTTCATAAACCAGTGCCCTGTATTAGAACCTTAACTGATGAAAGGGATTTTATATAAATATATATATGCACTCCTATATATATGTACCAATTTTGTAGTGTATATATAATATATATAACATATATGTATATATATAAATTTGTAGTGTATATACTATATATCATATATAATATATATCAATTTTATAGTGTATATATAATACACTATATATAAAACATATTTTATATATACACTACAAAATTGGTATATATATATTATATATATGAGAGACAAAGAGAGAAAATCTGGTATGTATTTACTACAAAATTGATAAGATAACATGACCTTAAAAGTACCTGTTGGCTATTTTGGATATTTCTTTCTTTTCTTTATTTATATCAATTTATAAAGAGTGTAAGGAAAACTTTTGAAAGCTATAATTGGAAATGTAATCAGATAAAATACATTGCCAATAAAATAATTGAATACAAGAGGTTAGATGGTCATTCTTTTTTTTTTTTTTTTTCTTAAACCCAACCACTTGACCTAGCAGAAGGACTGTGAAAATTTGGAATGCAGAGACACTGAATTTTTTCTTTTTTGGTCTGTTTTAAGATAACAAACATCAAGGTGAACTGAGTGGAGAGATTCGTCAATCCAAAACAAAGGCTTAAAATACCATCAGAAAATATGAACTCTACAATTTTAGACTGATAATGGAGGCTAATTTTTGGGAGTTGGTATATTTTTCCATAAAAATACTTAGTTTTTTTATTTAAAAATGCTTTTATAATAATTGATTTGCCACAGTGTTCTCTTTAGAGTAGGCTGATATTTTTCCCAGAAAATTTGCCATAGAGATGTTTAACAAAACAGCCAAAGCCCTGTGTTTAAGTTCAAGATGTTTAAAATGTCTACCTCCATAACTCTTTCTTGGAATTCCTTTCATCAGTTAAGGTTTTAATATAGGGCACTGCTTTCTGAAACAATCAGATCAGTAATAGGACTTTGGGAATACTACTCGATTAAAAAAAAAATGCTGTCAGGTTTCAGAGAAGCCATGTTTCTTTGCCAGCCACTGAGCCATCTAGGTTTGACATTCTATCCATGGTGTGGTCTGCCTTTGGATGTATGACCATGACTGTCAGCAGTTTTGCATCTTGCTTCCTAAGAAGAAAAGATTGCCTTAAGAAATATCATCTCCCTTAGGTAAGTGGGATTTAAAAAGGGGGAGTAAAAATGAGACGCAGAACCATGAGCTTCATTTATGTGACCCCGGGTGTGAAAAGCACTGGAAGCAAAATTGAATTCGATTGAGCAGAAGATAATAAAATCTGTGAGTTTCCAGATGAGAAGGGATTTGCTCCAGCCTTTCATTTATAACTGCAATTATGGAAGCATTATCGCAAACAAAAGAAAATGATTTTCAGTAATCAGACCTTCTGTAAAAAAGTATCAGAACTGGCTAGCCAGAGTTCAGGAAGTACAGAGACAGTTACAATAGGATATTACCAACACAGGGGTAACAGAGCATGCACATTACTGAAAAGAACGAAATTGAGGTAATTGTTTGGGTGATTTAAAACACAAACAAAGCAAAAGTGAAACTATTTCTGATAATAGGGAAAATTCAAGGTAAAATAAAGCAATTAGACACATATTACCATTTAAAAACCAATAAATTCTGACCAATATTCGGTGGCATGTGTTGCAATTTCTAAAGTAAAGGTGGTAGAACAGCTCTTCAAATAACGAATGGGATGAGGCATGACATCTGGTATAGTGACATAAATTGAATCTCTGAGATTTTGTTATAGATAAGATACCAAATTCCTCCACTGGCTCAGCCTATGTGCTCTCTAAAAGAACACATGTTGAAGATCTCTCCATGGTGATTATTAAATGCTTCTACATTTAAGACAAAGGCCATACCAGCCTTTCCTAAACTAAGTTTGGGTTTGCCCCCACTCTGTCCTCCTCTCACATTAGCACATTTGAAATAATCTAAAAGCACACCTACCCAGAGAGACATTCTAGCTCAAGGAAATAAGGAATCAACTCAGCTGTGACTGTGTTTTCTCTCTTCATCCTACCATGACATTCACATACACCCAGCATATGTGACTTGACTTGACTTTTTCCTCTATGAAAGATCTTAACTGCGAGAAGTACCTAGAAGAGTAATCCATTTTAAAGGGTGTGAACAATGTATATATTGCTGGTCCTACTTCATGTTTACAGAGGGGCCAAAAGCCAATGTTACCGCAAAATGTTCTTTCTTGGAAAGAACTATCCTTCTTACTGTTTACCAAATTGCAGTCATATTTAATGCTAGTTTTATTATCTTTATTAATTAATAAACTAAAACTGTGACTACACCGTTGGTCTTTCCTTATGTATTTTTGAATTTATGGTTAAACACCATTGAATCTTGAAAGTGTCCTAATTTATGTAACTCCTTAATGAAACTTATCAAGTAACTGAAAGCTCTAATGCACAATGACCAGAGAAGCTCAAGAAGCCCAGCCAGTGCAAAAGAGAGAATGCAACAGAAGAAGATCCAAGAAAGAGTTTAAGATTAATATATTAAATGCAAGAGACACAAAATATAAATGAAATCGACATTTAGTTAGAGACCTTACGTATCTGTTAGCTTCACCCTCTCTATTAGCAGAGGAGAGGTTCAGGCCAACGTGGTTATGGGACTTACCCAAGCAAGACAGTCTGCTCTGAGCAAAGCCAGGCTAGGAATGTAATCTACCTCCTAAAATAATATTAATTATCTTCCAGTATGCTGCTTCATTCAGAGATTATTTGGTTAAATTTTCTCATTTCGTAGTGAGAAAGACAAAGGTACTGATTTGTGAAACTAAGCTCTAAGAAAAGGAAATTTGAATGCTGCCCTTTTGGAAAAGAAGATGGGAACTATAAGAAATAACAAAAATCCCTGCCCACAATAAAAAGAGGAAACCTGAGGCAATAGTGAAAGAGGAGGCACTATGAAGGAAAATCATCAGCAGTAAGGCCCAGTCTGGCATAATAAACTGTACTGAGAAGTAGAGTGGATTCTGGATAGAACCATTGGTACAGGGTGAGTCTCCTCTTGACCATTCCTCAACTCAGATACACTCCCCACTCTGCTTACCAATATCTGAACTCTCTTGAAAGAGGGTGGCTTAGGGACAAGGGAGGGAATTCTGTCAAAAAGGCTCCAAAAGATCTTGAACACCCTAGAAAAGAGATAGATATTCATGAGATTGAGATTTTTTCTTTAACTCTCTGAACAGGAAGAAAAGCAAAACTCTCAATGGATCAGAGGAAGCAGAAAGCAATACAAACAGAAGATAGAATGTGTGCAATAACATATGAAGAACAGATTGATAATAGGCAGTGGAGCAGGATTACAGAATGACAGATGGCATCTCTGATTACCAGCAAGGAAACCTTTCTCCCCTAGAAACTCATAAATAACGGAAGAGGCACAAACTGCTTGGGGGAGAGGGGCTAGAAATAATCTGATAAGGTAGATAAGCAACCCTAAGAGCTCATGGGACTATCAAAGAAAGGACTCTGGAAGAATATGGGCTTCCTCTATGCAGAGGGTAAGGATTCCAAACAAAACTACTTGTAGTGTTTATGTAAGTGTGGTACTTTTATATTCACAGACTGCAAAATTTTGTTCATTTGGTTATACATACACACGATGACTGACAAGGAAAGAAGACACAAGAAACAATAAGAATCAATAAAATAAGTATTAAAGGAAAGGGCAGTCCGATTTCATTTAGAAGAGGCAAGAAACTCCGTATAATTGATTAACTCGCCCCACCACCTGACACAAGAAATAGATTCCCATTCCAGCAATTGTTCTTAATATATAATGGTTTGCATGACTATTCATTCATCTACAGAGCTCTCTATATTAAAATTTTGTTATTTCTTTATTTTTGTGATTAATCAAGGAGAAAATTGTTTGTGGATTTTAGCACTTCTTTATCTCCCTTTTTATAGGGAAAGTTAAAAAACTTGGAATGTGTTGTAGTAACTAGAGAAAAGTCATTAACAGGCAGAGAATGGAAGCAATACAAGTAAAAGAAGAAAAAACAAAAAATATGAGCCTCATTTATATTACACTGCTCTTATTAGAGTTGACAAGTAAGCCCTCTTCTCTCTTTCTTCAGTATTGTGTCACTAGTCAGGAATTAGTATGCATATGAGATAGAAAATTAGGAAATGGGGGATGTAGAGGCCTTGCCTTAGACTCTGACATAAATCGCATACTCCAATGCAGATTTCTGTAGATGAGTGCATGTGGACATGATGATGTGCCGGCCTGGTATAACTTAAAATCTTTCACATTTTCCCAGGAGCTAAATTTCCTTCTGTGTATATCATTTAGACTTCATTGTAAGGAATAGCAATTGACAAGACAGGATTTTATTACTCCCTGGTTCCAAATGATAATACCACTTATTATAGATTGAATTGTGACCCCTCAAAAAGATATGTGGAAGTCCCATCCCTCAATGACTCATAATGTGGGCTTATTGAAAAATAGGGTCATTGTGGATGTAATTTATTAATATAAGGTCATACCAGGTTGCATGAGCCCTTAATCCAATGTGATCGATGTTTTTGTAAGATGAGGAAAACTTAGACACAGGGACACTGAGAAAATAGCCATGCCATTGTGATGGAGGCAAAGATTGGAATGATACATCTGCAAACTAAAGAATTCTAAGGATTCCTAGAAAACACCAGAAGCTAGAAAGAGGCAAAGAAAGATTTTCCTCTAAAGCTGTCAGAAAAAGTACAGCCCTTTCAACCCCTTTATTTTGGACTTAGAGACACAAAACTCCAAGAGAATAAATTTCTGTTGTTTTAAGCCTGAGAATTTTTAGGATGTTTTTCCATATCCCTGAGAAACAAATACATCGTTGAATACCAAAAACAACTATTTTCCCTTCACTGCTAACATTTTAATTATGAAATATCAACTGAATTAGGAAGAAACCAATTTTCTAAGCCAGTAGTCAGCAAAATACAGCCTGCAGGCCAAATATGGCCCACTGCCTATTTTCATAAATAAAGTTTTATTGTAATAGAACTACACTCATTGTTTATGAATTGTCTATGACTGCTTTTGTAAAGTAACACAATAGCAGAGTTGAGTTGTTGCAACAGAATTGTATAGCCTGCAAAGCTGAAAATATTTACTCTTGACCTTTACAGAAAACGATTTGCCAATTTCTACTCCATGCCAAACTATATTTTGATTTTTTTCATCATTATATTAGATGGAAATATTAGGACACAAAAAGATAGAAACCACTAACAGGGTTTCATAAAATCTTTCTCTTATTGTCACAATGTCCCCCCAAAAACATAGATATTACTCCTTCCTGAAGGTAGAAAAGAAAAGAAATCCGAGCAGTCGTGAGTCTCTGAGTTTCCTTGCTCATGTTAAGAACAGACAGATACGGTCAGTGCACAAAGTTTAAGGCTGAATTCTGCGGGGAAGTACCAGATCCTAAGAACCTGACAACTGGGCTAAGTGCCCTAATAGCCTATTTTTGAGACTGAGGGGATAGATGTTGCGGTTTAAGAACCAGATTTATTCACAGTCTCCTGGGATTTAATCCCATTATTTCTTGCTGGGAAAAATACTTGCTCAGGCTATATTACAGCAACGGCAATGACAACAAAAGCATTTTCCTAAGGAGAGAAGAGCAAATAGATAAAGGCAGGACTCCTGAACAAAGACATGGCATTTGCAAATGTGCTTGATACGTCCTTAACACAAACCTGCAAACATCTTTTTCCTTTGCGTGTTTTTTGGGGTATTTCATGTCATCTTTTTAGAATACCCAAAAGACAGACAGGACTAGCCAGCAAGTTTGCCTAAGCTGGAGAAAGTAAAACTCCTATAATGTTGCTCACATAATATTCATTGTATTACTTTTCTTGGAAACAAAACTACAATTTTATTCAAGATGGCAATATACATAGCTCAAATACAACTTTTCCCAGATACCTTTGCGTTCTCGGACAGGAGCTATAAGGAGAGATTAATAGATAGGACTCTGAGGAAAATTCATTAGTGGGAAGACAAGATACCTGATAAGCACTCTTTTTAGCCCTTCCTCCCTTACCGTAATTCTTGCTTGAAATGTAAATGTAATAGCTGTATTTCCAGAAACCATCTTGGACCATGAGGTACCTTTTAGTAGGAGTAGGATAATAATATTTTAAGGTTGACAAACTGGACATATAGAAGAAACCTGAATTCCCAGGGGGTGCCCTGGTGTTGCCATACTTTATGCTATTTGAGAGAAAAGTAACACCCTAAATCTTATTTCGGCCATTGTTATTTGTGTTTTATCTTATATGCAGCCCTCCAATCATATCTGAATATTAGAAATAAAAAAGTCCTAGAGAATTGTCCACAATAACTCCTACCAATCCCTTTTAAAAGAGAATGACCAGCAAATGTATGTCAGCAAGAAATACACACACACACACACACACACACACACACACACACACACACACACACACTTGTCTACCTAGGAATACAAAACACAATAAAAAATTAAAAAAATATTAAATACAAACAAATATTTATTGTAAAATAAATGTGGATGAAGAGAAGTAATGGGTGACAATAGAAATAGATACTACTTTTAGTCTTTAATATTAAAAAAAGTAAGTTTAAGGGAACCACTAGAAAAATACAAATAAAATATGTGACTTTCAAACATTTTTAAACTTTTATTTTAAAAAAATACATAATTAATGCTATTTTGAATGTATAAAAAACATTAATACTTGAATTAAAACATAAAACATGCCCCAATATCTAAAATACATATTGATTTAACTTTTCTTATCATTCATACATTTGGTTGATATACCACTACATTATAAGCACAGTCACATAGTAGAAAATAATAACATTTTCACATGTAATAAATATAAACTTTTTTTCCCAAAAGGGGTGTCAACCATATGAGAAAATAGAGTAGTGCCTTTTAAGCACTGTATCAAATTTAATGTTCTGGTTAGAGTGATCTTAAATTTGACATAAGGCAAAGTAAGACAGAACTGAGCATTTAGAATGCTACAGAAAAATCATAGGAAATAATTTATGTTTAAGCTCATTGACTTTTTATTGATCAGTGATATTCTTATTCAAACACTGTGTTTTTACTATAGAAGAAATACTTTTGAAAGATTATGTTTATCCCCAATATTATTTGCTTACCATGTGGTACAGTTCATGTAGGAAACACAAGATAAATCTTGCTACTTTTCCTTTATTTACCGAATTTTCGAGAGAATGTATTGATTTATTATCTTCAAAAGATAAGAAGTGTGTATACATAGGTAAATATACACACACATGCTACATATATATACACACACAATTATATATAGATATACAATTATATATAGATATACAGTTATATATGTACAATTATATAGATATACAATTACATATATATAATTATATATATATATAGTCGTTTGTTTAAACATATTTACTGAGTTCCAACCTATTACAATTTCATATTCACGTGAAAAATTGGTCTATATGTGGCCACTAGGCCCTCTTCCAGTTGGCTAGACTTGGTAAACCTTTGCTATTTTGATATGGCTATAGTAGTTTTCAATAGGTTCCTTGTCATTTGGGATAGATCTTCCAGGTTCATCTTCTACATTTCCTGCCACAGACCAGGCTCAGACCGTTCTCAAAAATGTCCTGACACTTCATGATATTTAATAGGAAACATTATTTTAGAAACTCAACCAGAGCGGTCACACTGATTTTCTTTTAAGTAACTGATTTACTGTAGAGTTTCCACTTGGTTTAAACCATGAAATGGAGTTATTATTCCTAATAATTGCTACTAATTGTGCTTTATTTTCCCAAAAAAACTATAAAATTTCTCAAGCATGCAAAAAATGATAAAATATATAGTGACAATTCATAAACCCTTTATCTAGATTCTGCCATCAACATTTTATATGCTTATTTTACTGCATATGTCATCATCTAACCATACCATTATCTATCCATCAACACTCTTCAAATATCTGTTCTTATAATTTTATTTACATATAAACATGCATAACATAAAATTCCTTCACTATAACTGTACAGTTTGCTGAAATTTAGCAAATTTATACAATTATGTAGCTATCACTACAATCTAGTTTTAATTTTTATTATTTTAAATTGACAAAAAATTGTACATATTATCATGTACAAAATACCTGAGATATGTATATATTGTGGAATGGCTAAATCGAGCTAAATAATATATTCATAACCTCACATACTTGTTTTTTTCTGGTAAGAACACTTAAATTCTACTGTGCTAATGATTTTTAAGAATACAATAAATTGTGTTAACTATTGTCACCATGTTATATAATAGATCTCTTGAACTTAGTCCTTTTATCTATCAAAAATTTTGTATCTTTGACCAACACCTTATCCAGCCCCTAGTAACCACCGTTCTAATATCTGTTTCTTGGAGTTCAATTTTTTTCAGATTTCTCATGCAAGTGAGATCACGAGGTATTTGTTTTTCTGTGTCTGGGTATTTTGCTTCACATAATATCTTCTAGGTTGTCACAACAAATTTAGCTCACTTTAAAGGCTGAATAGCATTTCATCGTGTACACAGTCGATCTTCTGTATCTTCAGACTCCATGTCCACAATTGAACCAAACCCAGATCAAAACTATTAGGAAAAGGCGTTTAAAAATAACAACAAAACAATACAAAATACAAATTAAAACAAGTGTAAGAACTATTTACATAGTATTTATACTATGTTAGGTATTATAAATAATATACACATAATTTACAGGAGAATGTCCCTAGGTAATATGCAAAATTATACCATTTTTATGGATACATAATATTAATGCAGGTGATACAGGGTATATGTGATATTTTGTGACATGCAAAGATGGTGTAATGATGAAGTCAGGGCATTGGGGTGTCCATCACCTCAAGTATCTGTCATTTCTCTGACTATACCCTTTTATATGAGAGACTTGAGCATCCACAGATTTTGATATTCAAGGGGTCCTGAAACCAATCTTTTTTATATGTCAATGACGACTGTATTTACCACATCTTCTTTATCCGTTCGTCTATCAATGGACACTTAGGTTGATTCCATATCTTAAATATTGTGAATGCTGAAATAAACATGGAAGTCAAGATATATCTTTGACGTACTGATATTATTTTCTTTGAATATGTGCTCAGTAGTGACACTGCTGGATCATATGTAGTTCTATTTTTAATTTTTTGAGGAACCTTTATATTTTTTCATGACGGCTGTACCAATTTTTATTCCCACCAACAGTGTACAAGGGTTGACTTTTCTTAACACCCCCAGAGATATCCATTAACTTTGTCTTTTTAATAATAGTCATACTAACAAGTGTGAGGACATCTAATTGTTGTTTTAATGCGCATTTTCCTGATGATTAGTGATGCTGAGCATTTTCATACATTTTCATTTTATATTGGCTATTTGTATATCTTCTTTTGAGAAATGTCTACTCAGGTTATTTGCCCACTTTAAAAATTAGGTTATTTGATTTCTTACTATTTAGTTGAATTCCTTACATATTTTGGACGTTAACCCCTTATTACAAGTATGTTTGTAAAATTTTTTCCCATTTTGTGAATTTTCTCTCCACTCTGTCAATTGTTTCCTTTGCTGTACAGAAGCTTTTTATTTATATGCAATCCCATTTGCCCATTTTCACTTCTGTTGCCTGTGCTTTTGGGGTCATATCCAAAATAATTATTGCCCATAAAAATGTCATGAAGTTTTTTTTTTTTTTTTTTTTTTTTTTTTTTTGAGACAGAGTCTCGCTCTGTCGCCCAGGCTGGAGTGCAGTGGCCGGATCTCAGCTCACTGCAAGCTCCGCCTCCCGGGTTTACGCCATTCTCCTGCCTCAGCCTCCCGAGTAGCTGGGACTACAGGCGCCGGCCACCTCGCCCAGCTAGTTTTTTGTATTTTTTAGTAGAGACGGGGTTTCACCGGGTTAGCCAAGATGGTCTCGATCTCCTGACCTCGTGATCCGCCCGTCTTGGCCTCCCAAAGTGCTGGGATTACAGGCTTGAGCCACCGCGCCCGGCCATGAAGTTTTTTTCCTATGTTTACCTCTAGTAATTTTATAGTTTCAGATCTTACATTTAAGTATTTAATCCATTTTGAACCACAATCTAATTTAGAACGCTTCCATCACTCCAGAAAGTTTTCTTATGCATGCGTAAACTCTACATAAAATAAATATGTTGAATGAACAGTATCTGTAACAATAATCTTTTCCTAAACATCACCATCTAGTTAGCTGTTTCCAATCTGCTGTGAATTGAATCTGCTGTCTAATAAATCATCTTGTAGTTCTGTCTAATGATAGAAATGCTTGGATTCGTGTTGACTATAGTATATGAAGTTGTGAAGGTGCTGACTTTTTATTTTCTGGTTAGCTATAATCTTAATGAAGTTACAGGAGAAGAAATTTCTTGCAAAGTGAGATATTATCATATTTATTTCATGAATTTGAATCATATCATTCCCCAAACTGCCAAACACTGTGTTTAACACCCAATCCATTTTCCATAAATATTTGTTAAGGATTGGAAATATTCTCTCTCATAGTTGTAATTTTTGGGCTTTTAGGTTCAAAGGAATATAAGAGGTATGTTTTACATCACTATGTATACTCTCCATCAAGCCAGTAGGCTGAGTGCAATAGCTGTCCAAAAAGAATCACTGGACTAGTAACTTGAATATTTAGTTTAGATTATAGATACATAGTTGATATTTTATAGGGCATCTTCTTGCAGGGTTTCTGTTAACTTGAAAGGGATTTCAAAATTTGATATATTGCATCCACTGTTCTCAATTTAATATTGTAAATAATTTTTCTAAAAAGAAATTGTTTTGACATAAGTCAAAGAGCAATTTTGAAGATTAATTTGGACTATAAAAATGTCTAAGGTGTCTTTCAACTTCCTTGAAGTTCATATAGGAAATGCACTTAAGCTATATGACTATGCTCATTACCTTGTGTGTATTCATTTATCTTGTAAGGTGTTAAAAAAGCGGACAGATGAATAAACAGCTGCGCAGTTTTCAAATACTTCTACTTATTTAAAGTTACGTAATTCAAAAAGTGAATCTAATTATCAGAAATAAATGTATTTAATTTGTCCTAGATTATACTACTCAAATTATGTAACACTTTTCATAGGTAACCAGAAAGTAAAACCTCACCATTCCCTCTTAAACTCTTCAACTCCCCTCCCTCTTAAACTTACAAGTGAAGTTACTTTTAAGGCCAGTTTTATTTTTTTATGCCAAAGTTGTCCTGGTGAAAGGAAAATCAAGCTCTTTCCATCATAACATGATCTGACCTGAGAATATGTTTTATCCATGTCATATATTGTGTAATAATCTGTCATCTTGAACTTCACGAGTAATAGTACCAGTACATTTTTCGATTATCTTATATCAGACCTTATTTGTGGCAATAGCTCAGCCTCTATTTCAACTTCTACTCTTTCCAATCAGGTACAGGATGGCAGCAAATCTTCCGAGGCAGTGTTATAACTTCCCTTCTGCAGTCTTTGTACATACTATTTCACGATAATGGCTTCAAAAGAAAATAATTAGCTAAAAAAGAGTAAGTGGGTAGCAATTACCACTAAATACATTATATTTTAATAAGAACAATGACATTCATCAGAAAAATGTAGATTAACTGGTTTAATACACTTCTTTGTAATCATGATCTTCAAATTTTAATATTGAAGACAAGGTTATTATAAAGTTTATACATTCTGAGTTTGAAATATGGGAGTCAAATCGATGTCATAAATTCTGTGCATATTTTGCTTTTTTGTTTTTGACTGTCAACCAAATTGAAAAAAGTTTACCCATCACTATCTACAGAAGAAAATTGTGAATAGTATTACAGTTTTAGCAGCTTCTTAACTAACTAGGATGAACATTTCAATAATAATTATGTCACAGTTAAATTAAAATACCTAAACAAGAGCAAAACATTTTAGTAAACAACAGCATTAATTAATTTGTATTTGCAACAGTAGATGATAGTAACTAATTAGACTAAGTATTTGAAATTTCACATTTCCATTCTGGAAATGCCTACTTTTCAAAGGCATTTTATAAAGTAGAAGATGATAAGTAGTAGATTTAGTTAATAAATTTTTAAATATATATTTTCAGTGCACTTTGCACTTAGACTATGCAACCACAGATCTAATAAATTATGTAAACAAAACATTGCATCACTTCTTAAAAAATTATTTTCCTCAACTAGAAATTTGAGATTTTAATGACATGATCAACTTTAGACAGGAAATTATGATACATTAAAGGATGACCATTAAAAAACAAAGTAGCAACATTTAAAATCTCCTGTGTTATCTGTCATAAATTATGAATGTGTACTAGAGCTGTCATCTTTTGTTTACATCTAGAAATTTATCCAGTGTCTACTGTGGCCAGAAATTGCTGTCAATCCTGAAAACCAAGACCTCCATCTTCATACGAAAATTTCTGCAGCTTTCTAAATAGATTTCTTTTTCTACCAGATACCTGAGATTTTCTCAGTTATTTATAATGATTTTCTTTATTAATATTATCCCATATATTTGGTACTTAAATCTATTTGTTTCTCAAAATAACTTGGATTATTTTATTAAAGCTACACTCTAGACATCTCTGGACTGTGTCCAATATGTATGTTTTGAACCCTGCTTATGTTCTTTCATATTTCCAGCTTTAATTTGATTGTCTTACGTTTCAAAAAGTTTCTGGATAATCTTGCAGAGAATATAATTTGTATTTTTTATATTCAAATTCTATAAATCCCCAAATAACTAACTAAAATATATTTTTTCTTTCAAGAATAATATGAAACTTCACATTTCTAAAGATTTTTTAAACGTTTAAAATAGCCTAAATTTATTTTTTAATTACTAAGTTTAAATTTTTCTATACAACCATTCAAATCATTGATTAATAAGTTGCCAGTGACAGAAAATATATTTAAAAAACCTTTCTGAACTATTTTTTTCAAGTAAAATCATAAAATTGATATTTTTATGTGTGTTAATTTTTTGTTGAGATAAAACCTAAGAGGAAATAAAATAGTGAAATCAATTTCAGAAATTACCAAAACAGATCTTGCTCAAACAATGAGTGACAGATTGCTAAAGGACATTAAATGCACATTTTACTGGGTTATTAGCATACATAGCTACCAAATTTATAGCCTAACATTTAGGAGAAACATTAACATTTCCATTACATAACTCTTACTTTGAAGTATGAAGAGGATAGGTTAATGCAATTAACTATGATATGTAGCATTTTGTGATGTTGTGTTTTGTTTTGTTTGAAGCCAATATTACCACAAGAATATCTAATATTTCTCCCTCATTTTATAGGAGCAACATTGATGCAGATCTGTTTGAATAAATTAGATTCTATTTTGTATTGTCTTATTATATTGGAAGTGGCAAGATTACATGACCATGATCTAGCTAGTTACACCTATATTTCCATCTATAATAGTTGCTTTATATATTCATATATCCCATTTGTTTAAATAGTTTCTACTACCTATTACCTATTTCTGAACAAATTCTAAATTAGCTAGGAAAAGTTGAATTCCTAATCTCTGCCACACATCACTCATTGGTTCACTCAACCCCTGGGATGCTGTGTTTCTCCAGGGACATGCTTTCTCCCTCATTGTCTACCCATCACTAAAGTTTTAATAAACATTATGGGGTCTTTCATAATAGTTATGGAAAAAACTAGCCACAGGTATTGCAGTCCTCGAGCAATCCTTACCAACTAGGTCATTAAATGGAACAGCTGACAGATTTCTGGGAGCTGATCTTTCCAGCAGGAGTTCATGTACTTTATGACCTCTATACCCTTCTCCAAATGTTGACCAAAGTTCAGGACCTAAAATTAGAGAATTCAACCTCATGTCATTGCCACACTCTGTTGATATTTCTTGTTTTTCTCTTGAGACACATTTTTTTTTCTGACCTGTACACATTACCCAATCCATGTGCTTGAAGCCTGACAAAGACATCTTAGCCAACTAACCTTGCTGCTCCTCAAGCAAGCTATTTTGGAATATTAATAGAATCACAAAGATCTCTGCAATGTGTAGTTTGTCATAAGAAAATACCAAAAGAATTGAAGAGAACAAGATTCCCATTAAAGAGCTGCTTCTTCCACTTTCCTAACAAAGAAATTTCAACTTTGTATAGCTTCCAAGCAGAGGTAGCTGATAGTAGAAGACACCCATGAATGTCCCTTGTCTAATTTTTATTACGTTGTTATGAGCATTTTTCTAACAATGGTTCCACTTAGAGTAGGCACTAAACCTCATTATTATGTGAATCAAATTCACTCTAGCTTCATGGCCCCTTCTCTTGCTGTTTCCTCTGCCCACCTCGTGCTATCCCAAAATATTCACAGGAGAGGTCTCTTCTCATCTTTCAGCTCTTAGTTCATTGCTCATTCTCTCCATCAAGCTCTCCCTGTCGATCCTAGGGCGCACTCCATCTTTTATTATCTCTTTCACTGTCTCATTTAAAAAATTAGTAATTAATACCATTGGATTTGTCTTATATATTTGCTTTCATTTTCATTGCCAGTTTCTCCTCACCAGAATGGAAGCTTTATTAGGGTAGAGAATGTGTCTGCCTGAATATATCAGAAGTTTCTCTGCCAAATTCCCAGATATTAATAAATGCTTCTTGAATCAATGGAATTAAATTACAATGAAACTATAAAGCTATGAAAACGGATGCTCTGTTGATAATAAATGTCACACTTAAAATATTTTTGTTCCATTTCCTGTACTTCTAAAGTACATCCTCTTTCATTGTTATAGCCCTGTTCATATTGAATTTAATTGCTCATGAATTTATCATTCCCCTAAAATGACAGCATTACAAGTGTCGTGGCTTTGCATCAACTGTGGCACCCTGTCACGGTTCCTGGAAACAAAGAGAAATTCAGTCTATTTGTTGAATTATTAAATAGGTAGATTAATTCATTTAGTATTTATGAGAAAGTGTTACAAGTGCGCTATTCACTTTTCTGAATATCTGTGTCATATTTACAAAAATAAGCATAAGGAGATTCTGGTTTGAATAAAATATATCTGCAAGTAAATGTTTTAAATGTCTCAGAACATTGTTACTTAATACCTAGTACAAGATTCACATCTGTGTATCCTCAATTCTGTAGGAAAGTGCATAAAATGGATACAAATATTAAGAATTGGTTGATTTATTGCATAGCCAAATTAGTCACTGAATGCCTGTCATTTAGTTTGGAAAGTGATCTAAGATCTTCAAGATCTTCATGAGATTCTAGGGTTCTCTCCACCAAGCCAACATTGTTGTTTTTTTGAAGTCCACCTCACGCCTTTTCTTATGGAGCCTAGTTCATCTTGCCTATCATTAAACGATTATACTCCTGGGTCCCTTCACTTCACCTAAGATCTTCCCAAAGTAATCATGTTTCCTGTTAGGCACTCTGTTCCATGATGGCCTTCCTGCTATAAGTATCTTTCTTGTACATAATGTGTACTTAATAACTATTACATGAGGATGATGGTTGAATCACGGGACGTGCATTCAGATGCAAACTATTGTCATTATCTTCACATCGTCAATTAGGAGAATTTGCTTTTTCCTTCCTAATATGCCGCATTTTCTTGAGGTCAACATTTTTCTTCTGTTTTCATTATTTTCTCATCATTCTCTGATAATTTTGTAGGCAGATTATTATTTTTTCTTAATTCTGAAAGTTAATACATGTTCCTAGGATTATTAATAATAATCCTGTTACTATTATTCTTTTCTTTGTTGAGAATAAAACTCTAAATAAGCCATTTTTTCCTACATGAATGACTTCCCTCAATTGCTTTTTGAGCTATTAAATGAAGATCATCTTTTCCTGACATTACAAATGCAGTGCTAAGGACACTGGAAGTGGGAACACTTATTTCTAAAAGCCTTTGGAATATACAGCTTCCAGATTAGGATCTTTCCTCTTCAAATCCACTTTCAGACATGTGAGAAAGTAGAACTTAGGAAAGTAAGGTACAGGGAGATTTCTGCTGGTGAGTCATACAACTGCCACCAGTCCAAACTCTTTCAGAATGCTCTGTATGTAACTGGGTCAAATTGAAGAAACTGGAAGCTGCAAAAGAACAGATTGACTACGTAAAAGTTGGTAGGCTTAAACAAATAATAAGTGGCTGTTAAAAGAAATCAATTTTCACGAATGAGCTAAAAGTGGTGACTATGGAAACAAATAATTAGAATGGCAATTCTAATCAGCTGCTTCCAGCAGGTCTTTAAAATAATTACATTCCCATATTTTGACTGCCAGAGAAAAGCTACATGCTGTAGATGACTAATGAACTTTTGAAATAAGTCTGTTCTTATTTGCTTCTTTCCTTTCTTACTTCCTTTCTTCCTTTCCCTTTCTTTCTTTGGGACAAAAAGAGGCTGCAGAAAAAAAAAAATACGAAACAGGGAAATGAGAAAAATCTCTTTTACTATGCATGAGATTATACCTCAAATTAGAGTGTAGTTAAAATATAAAATCCTGAATGACACATTCTAAGTAATGAGTAGCTGTTATTATTTTTAACTGTTCTGTGTCAATGCTATTTAATAAATATGCCTTTTAAGGTCCCATGGCTGCAATCCCTGGTTTTACTTGGTTAGATAGAAGTGTATCCTCTCTAAATGTAGTGTTTCATGGGGATTTGACAGGAACTTTTTCTTGAAAGAAATTATGTGGGTGATATTTCATATTTGTCTGTCATGCTAATTATTTTTGGCAATTGTAATATGAACATTTCATTCTAACAAATTAGCTTTGAATAAAGCTTTTTGTTTTCTTTTCTTTTCTCTCCCCAACAATCTGAAGGAGTTATTGACCAATGTTTTCTAGAATTTTTCATTCACTAATCTGCTAAGCCAACCAGCCACCATTTATTGAGTTTGACAAAAACTCTGTCCTTGGCCAAACTTTAGTAAAACTCCTCTGAGCTCTCTTCTCAATGAGGCCTCAACCTTGGCCTCTATTTTGTCTTTGGCCTACCCAGCTCAGTTTTAGCAAAGAGTACTGCTAAGTCAGTTTAGTGAGAATCACCCAATCCTTGATACTTGATGACTCTTAATATCTGATCAGATTCTTTATCATTCACCTTTGATGTCTCAGTCCTTGACCTGTCTTTAGCAAAAATCCATTTACAATACTTGATGTCTCCTGTTAGTAATTTTCCATCCACTGACCTCCACACCTTGTTCCTTGGTTAGAAATCTGCAATTGGGCTGGGCGCAGGGGCTCATGCCTATAATCCCAGCGCTTTTGGAGGCCAAGGAGGGCGGATCACCTGAGGTTGGGAGTTTGAGACAGCCTGACCAACATGCAGAAACCCCATCTCTACTAAAAATACAAAATTAGCCGGGCATGGTGGCACATGCCTGTAATCCCAGCTACTCAGGAGGCTGAGGCAGGAGAATCACTTGAACTTGGGAGCCGGAGGTTGTGGTGAGCCGAGATTGTGCCATTGCACTCCAGCCTGGGCAACAAGAGTGAAATTCCAACTCAAAAAAAAAAAAAAATCTGCAATTGGACAATTGTTGTATTGTCCTTGTATTCAGAAAGGAACCAAATCACTCCCTTATTGCAATATCTCTATTGCAATACTCTTGAATAAACATTTCCTTACCATTTGAAAAAAGTTTCCAAATAATTTTTTCTTTAACAGCATGGTGCCCATGTAGAATCAGATTCATTATTGGCCCCTGGACCTCTCACTAAGGCTCCCAAGTGCACATCTTTGAAGCCTTTGTCTTTACTCCTTAGCAGTTGATTAGGGATCTGTTGGTGAGTCTTGCTTTTGATCCAGTCCAGTGCTCTGGATAATATTTTGCGGAAGCACAGCAATAACAGATTTAGAGTTTCCGAGCATACACTCTGAGACTGGTTTGGAGTCTTGAGCTTCTTTGTTTGGGACATACCATTAGTTAAAAACATGGGAGCTTCTCAGTGCACTGACATCACCGATCTCTAACCCCTGCTGACCATATCATCCACCACTGTGGCACTTGTCCACCCCCTTTCTTGTTGGCATGATTTTACTAATGATAATATGGAATATCATTGCCTTCTTGGGAAACTTAAGATCGTCCCAAAATTGCTTATCTAAGACTCCTCTGTTTCCCTCACCTCAATTCTTTACCTCCATATCTCCTTCCTCCTTTTAACCACTTTCAGTCCTTCCTTCAGTTCCCTTCAATACATTGATATATTTCTCTTCAAACCTTTTCCTCTACGATCCCTCTATTTACCCCTAAAAGACATTTATTTTTCCATTGCAACCCCTCAACTTCCTACAAAATATCAGGGCAAATGAAAATTTTAAAAGTCTCCTCCATAAATAAATTCTTACTTGAATTTCATCACAAAAGTTACAGTACATATATGACATTATAACTATTTATTGGGCTATATGCTCACAATCTGTGCACTTTTCTCTTTTCAGAAAACTGATAGCAAATTTTGCTATGTTTCACAAAAGAGTCAATTGACTTTTTAGGTGGCATATTTGCAATTCTTGAAATGTGTTACCTTTCATGGCAGATGGCAATTTGAAGCTAGTTAAGAAACTTGAGATGGGGAAATTATCCTGAATTACTCCTATCTCAAGGTATATCCCTTGAGATATGGGCCTACTATATCACAAGGACAAGGACCTACTATAATCACAGGATCTTTATAAGTAAAAAAGGGAGGCAGGGAATCCAGAGAAGATGTGATGATGGAAGCAGAGTCATACTATGTGAGTATGTGAACACAGTAATATCATGAGAGAAAGATTAAACCAGCTATCACCGACTTTGAAGATAAAAGAAAAATAAGAGACAAGTTGTGCAGTTAGCCTCTAGAAGTTGGAAAAGGCAAGAAAATGGTTTTCCACAGAGCCTTCAGAAAAGAAAAATTGCCTTTTCAACATCTTTATTTTAGCTTATTGAGACCCATTTGGACTTCTGACCTCCAGGAATCTAGGAAAGTACATTTGTATTGTTTTAAGCTACTAAATGTGTGATCATTTGTTAGAGCAGCAATACTAAACTAATACATTTTGCTTTAAAGTAAACCCAATGTTTCATTATTTTATTTCCTTTTTTGTTAATTTGTTAGCAAGATTATTCTAATATTCTTCTAGGACATATTCTAAAGATTACAACATATGCATCCATAAGTATAAATTATTGAATTTGAAGACAATCACATGTACTACTTTTTGGGCAATGCGTGAACTTTAAGGTACTTGAAATCACATTATGTTACTTACATTTTGTGTAACATATTTTAATCTTTTAAATTTTATAAGCCCTAGGAAGCATTATCTTTTAATTATACAATATTCCAATGTCTTATTCACATTAATATCATTGCTTCATCTCCATAATCTATGATTATTTATACTTTTTCTTAAAATTTTTTGTTAGTTATCTCAGTGCAGGTTTGCTGTTTACACAGTACTGTATTTTCTATTTGAAATTGTCTTTATTTGTTCATCTTTGAAGAATATTTTTACTGGATATTTTTATAAAATTCTGGAATGGTATAATTTGCTTTCATTGCCTTAGATGAGAATTCAGTTGTCTATTACAGTCACTTTGTTGAAGGAAATGTGTCTTTTTTTCTCACCGCTTTCCATTTTTTTTTTGTTCATTGTTTATTTTTACCAGATTTGCTACATTGCCCAGACCTAGTTTTCTTTATGTTTACTCTGTTGTCTGTTTGTAGAACTTCTTGAGTTTGTAGCTTGATACTTTTACAATTTTGGTCAATTGTAAAAAGTTCTTAGCTTTCAACTTTTAAATATTGCTTCTGCCTATTCTTCTTTCCTCCCACTCTTGGATTACAATTACATACACTATAGTGTCACAGGATCCTTGGGGTGTCACCAGCCTAAAATCTTTGTGGCTAGCAGTGCCTTCTGCCTGAGTATGGCTTGCACCCACTGAGCACGTTCTGCCAATTGGCCTGGCAGGCTGTGCTCAGTTTGCACTATTGGCCTGGATCCCACGCCTGCCAAGGGTGAGCCAGGTATGGAATGGCAAGGGGTGTGTGGGTGAGTGAGCAAGGGTCCAGCCACTGTGCACAGCCAGGCATTCTGGCTGCTGTGACAGGGCCGGCAGCTCCAGATGCTGACAGAGGTGCTGGTTCTGTGTGAGGCTGCAGCTAGACCAGATGTACTGCATGCAGCTTCCACTACAGGCATCCGCCCCTGGATGAGTGTAACACAGTGGTGCCCAGAGAGTGTCACAGCCCTGGTTCAGGGAGCTCCTAGTTCTGGGCTCCCTGAAGGGCGGCAGCTCTTCTCTCCTCATTGACTGCAACATGGAGAGCAGGGGGGCGTGTTTCAGCCCTGTTTATGTTACAGCTCTTCCAGTCCCTCCATTCGGCAGGTCCCAAGTTCTTGTCCCATGTTTAGGAAGAATGAGGTAGGTAGACAACTGGAGGGTGAGCAAGGTGGAGGGCAGCTTCACTGAGCAACAAAACAGCTCTCAGGAGCCCCAAGTGGGTAGTTCCTTTCCACAGGCTTCCTTCCAACGAGTGTCCAGCTCTCAGTGGACAGGGAACCCACAGTGGGTGGCTCCTTTCCACAGGCAGATCATCCCAATGAGTCAAGGAGACCAAAGCAGATAGCTCCTTCCTACAGCTGGTAGTCTCAACATCTGTTTGAGTGCGGCTGAGTCCAGGGTTTGTATGGGCTCAGAAAGAAGGAAACATGTTCTAACTGGTCCATGGGCAGCCATGATTAGACCCAGAAAAAGCACCGTAAATTCTCACTTTGGGCTACAAACTCTACCTGGCACTGGCAGTCTGGCCCCTAGGCTTCATGCTGTCCTTGGCTTGAAGGTGAGGCTTCACCAGAGAACTACCCCTTTACACCCAGGAAACTGTCTGCCTCCCACCATCAACATATCATCCAGACACCCAGGCTGTTCATGCCAAGGGGCATCTGCAGGCCCCTACTAAGCTGCCTTCAGCGCCCCCCTGCCCACCACCCCACCGGCCTTCTTCCCATGCTCCTAGGTGCCTAAAGTCCAGAAAGGGCTGAGGAGGCTGGGGTTAGTGTGTCAGCACTGCGCCAAGCATGTGCACACCCAGCGAGGTTGCGGCAGCACCCAAGCTTGACCACAACTTTGCTTTGAAATAGGAGTGGGCGCCAGGAGAGGGAAGAGGCCAAGGGGTGGGAGCAGGAATTTCTGAGCCTGTAGGTGAAGGGAAACATCCTGGGCCACGGAGACCACAGGGATGCCTGGGTTCTGAGTCAGTGCTGAGAGGCTGTGCCCTGAAGGGCGGGGCTCCCACCACTTTAACTCAGCAGTGGGCAGGGATCTCACCTGTTTCTGCTCCTGCTGGCTTCACATAGACCCCCTGCAGCCAGCGTCGTTGCAGTGACCACTCCAGACTGGCTTCCACTGCCATCAATAGTCATTTAAAATATGTATTATGTATCTCTTATGCTTTTTCCCATATGTTTCATTCTTTTTCTTTCTTTTTACTATGGCTTATCATTTTCTACTGACCTATATTCCAGTTCACAAATCATTTCTTCAATTATACTGACCTATATTACAGTTCACAAATCATTCCTTCAATTATTGAATCTGATATTAACCTTAACTATTGAGTTCTCAATTACAATTATTATATTTGTTGGTTCCATACATTATATTTGATTTCTCTTTTAGACATTCAAATTTTCTACTGAAATTATCTATCTTGATTTCCATCTCTTGAGCATATTGATTTAAATTACATGTTTGATTAATATCACGATCGGTATTTCATTTTCCTGTGTTTGCAATGTTACTTAATGTTTTGCATTTAGTCATTTTTGTATGCTAGATAATTTCAATTAAATGCTGGATATAGTGTTTGAAAGTCTGTAGGAATATTTTGAGAATCTAGATGTTCTATTTTGCTACCGAGAATTCTTTTGTAAATGGCAGGTTGTTAGACTTGAAAAATCTCACATCCAACCAGTTTGAGACTGTGGTAATTTGTGACAAGTCTTCAGACTTTGTAATGGTGGATCTAGTTCTAGATTCAACCTGTTTCTATTGAAAACCTAGGGTGTTTATAAGATTCTTTTTACTACGATTGGCTCAATTGTGAAAATTCAATTCCAAATTCCTATAAAATGGCTCATCTTTCAGCCTCCCAACCTCTGATTGCTGTATGGCTCTGCTGCCACCTAAATCCTCTGCTACTAGATTTATTCAACAGTTCGCTTTTAGCCTTTAGGTTGTAATTGTTTAAAATTTGGCAAACATCTCGAGAGAAACAATGGCTCTGAATCTCAGTATGACTCCTAAACTTTGCTTTGGAATCTTGACCCCTCAAAATCTTGAGGTCTTGGTGATGCTCAAATAGAATTTAATTTGCAATAATTATATATTTTTTTCTTGTTATTCACAAAAAGGTCTGATACGAGCTAGAACACCACCATAAAAAAATAGGAATTCTAGTTACCTTTTAACATGATTAATGTTTTAATCAGAGTTTTAGAAGTAATGACTTCATATAATGATGTGTTTCAAAGTAACTTAATAACATTCTACACGGAGGCTTAGTAATAGCTCTAACTACATAATAACCAGAAGACCCCGATTTACCTAAAATATATATATTTTAAAAGCTAGAGCTTTACAATAATTTTAAAAAGTGATAAAAGTTGTATTTCATATCACTATTTGAATCCTTATTTTTAATTCAGATAAAATAAGTTTCCCTTAACTAATTTCACATATTTTTTATTCCAAGCATTTTTGTACATGCATATCAAGGGAAGTAATAGCTTTAATTCATTGATTCCATTAGCAGAAGAACATTTCAAAAGTTTCTCTGTTTGCTACCTGCCACAAATATGATTTTTAAAAATAATTGAACCTTTGAATAACTGCTTCGAAAATGTTACCGTTAAACATTAAATACAGTACCAGTATCTTCAATGTTTTGAAAAATTTGATCATTGTTCAAAACTCACTTAAAAATCTGTAATAAGCAATTAAAATGTCCAAACTCCAACTTTTCAAGTTTTTAAGAAATTGCAATTACTGAAAGAAAGGTTGCAAATGGCTGAGTAACTGAATAAAATATGTGATAATATAATAATAATACCTATTCTGCTGTGCTATTTTCTTAAAGTTCCAATAATCAAATAAAAGAAGCTTTAAATTTTTTGTTTTAATACATAAGTTCTTATTATTTTAGAAATGTTTTTTGAAAATAACCTCTAAAAATATCAATACTGTCTAATAAACTGGTCTGTCATTAAATGAATAAAATAAATACATTTCAATATTTATCTCATTTTAATTATTTTATTACCTCTGATTATTTTTATTTTGGTAAAACACATATAATATATATCCTTTTAACAAAATTTTAAGTATACAGAACAGCATCGTTAACTATAAATGCAATATTATTCCACAGATCTCTAGAACTTTTCATCTTGCATTACTGAAATTCTACAAATATTGAACAGCAACTTCAAATTTATTCCTTTTCCCAGCCACTGGAAACTACCATTCTACCTGCAATGAGTCAGACTACTTCAGATACTTGATACACGTGGATTCATGCAGTGTTTGTACATCTGTCCCAAGTTTTTTCACTTAGTATCACGTGCTCAAGGTTCATTTATGTTGTAGCATACAACAGGATTTTCTTTTTTTTTATGGCTGAATAATATTTCATTGTATGTATAGACAGACCACATTTTCTTTATTCGTTCATCTATCCATGGACATTTAAATTGTTTCCATAACTAAGATATTGTGAATAATGCAGCGATGAGCAGCAGAGTGCAGACATCTCTTTAAGATACTGTTTTCAATTTGTTAATATACATAGCCACAAGTAGGATTGCTAGATCATATAGTAGTTCTACATTTAATTTTTCGAGGAATCTCTATACTGTTTTTTATAGCAGCTGCACCTTCATTATTTTACATTATCACTAATAGTACACAAGTATTTCAATTTCTTCATATCCTTGGCAACACTTGTTATATTCTGGTGTTTTGTTTTGTTTTGTTTTTCTGAGATAGAGTCTTGCTCTGTCACCCAGGCTGGAGTGCAGTGGCGTGATCTCGGCTCACTGCAACCTCTGCCTCCTGGGTTCAAGCCATTCTCCTGCCTCAGTCTCCCAGGTAGCTGGAACTCCAGGCATGCACCACCATGCCCAGCTAATTTTTGTATTTTTAGTAGAGATCAGGTTTCATCATGTTGGCTAGGCTGATCTCGAATTCCTGACCTCAAGTCATCCATCTACCTTGTCCTCCTAAGCTGCTGGGATTACAGACATGAACCACTATGCCCGGCCTGTTTTTGTTTTTTATAATGGTAATCTGAATTGTTGTGAAGTGATACCTCATTACAGTTTTTCTTTGCATTTTGCTGATGACTGATAATGTGCACTACCTTTCCATATACCTGTCTGCCATTTGAATATCTTCTTTGAATAAGTGTCTATTAAAGTCCTTTATCTATATTGTGACAGGATTGTTTGGTTTTCTGCTATTGAGTTTTAAGGGGTTGTTATATATTTTGGTTATTAACCTTTTAACAATAGATGGTTTGCAAATATTTTCCCCTATTCCATTAGGTTCCTTTTCATGCTGTCAATTATTTCCTTTGCTGGCAGAAACTTTTTAGTTTGATGTGGTCCCACTTGTCTATTTTTCCTCTTATTGCCTCTGTTTTTGGTGTCATATCTGAGAAATCATTGCCAAGACCATGTCAAAAAGATTTTCCCCTATATTTTCTTCAATGTGTTTTATAGTTTCAGGTCTTATGTTTAAGTTTTTAATCAATTTTTAGTAGATATTTGTGTATTGGTGTAATGTAAGTTTCCAATTACATTCTTTTGTGTGTGGGTATCGTTTCTTTACACCATTTGTTGAAGACACTATCCTTTCTGCACTGGGTAATCTTGGTATTGTTACTGAAAATTAGTTGACCATGTATGAATGGATTTATTTTTAGATTCCATATTCCATTTCATTGGTCTATATGTCTATCATATGCCAGTACCATACTGTTTTGATTATTTATAGCTGTGTAATAGGTTTTGCAATGAGGCTATATGTAGTATTTATCTTTTACTAATTTCTCAAGATGGTTTTGGCTATTTTGAGTCCTTTGTGCCTACAAATACATTTTAAGAATTTTTTTCTATTTCTGTAGAATAAAAATGTTATTGAAGTTTTAGCAGATGGTGCATCGAATCTATAGATCACTTTGAGTATTATGGACATTTCAACAATAGTAAGTATTCTAATCCATGAACATGAGATTTCTTTTCATTCATTTGTGTCTTCTTTAATTTCTTTCAGCAATGTTTTCCTGGTTTTTAGTGTACAACTCTTTTACCTCCTTGGTTGATTCCTATGTATTTTTATTCTTTTTGCACTATTGTAAATGAAATTGTTTTCTCAATTTCCTTTTCAGTGTATTTGCTGTAAGTACATACAAATACAACTGATTTTTGTATGTTGATTTTGTATCCTGCAACTTTGCTGAATTTATTAGTTCCAATAGTATTTTTGCAGAATCTTCAGTGTTTTCTACATTTGAGATTATATATTCTGCAAATAGAGATAATTTCTCTTTTTCTTTCCAATTTAAATACCTTTAATTTATTTTTTATCACCTGATTGCTGTGACTAGTATTTCTATAACTATTCTGAATAGAGTAATGCTGTTTTGAATAGAGTAATACTGTTTTCAGGGTAAAACCTTTGGTCCTGATTTTAGAATAAAAGCTTTCAGATTTTTATCATCGAATATGTTAAGTGGTGGGCTTTTCATATGTAGCCTTTATTATGTTCATATAATTTCCTGCTAAGGCTAGTTTGTTGAGTGTCTTTTATCATGAAAGGATGTTGCATTTTGTAACATGCTTTTCTGATTCTATTGAGATTATCATGTGATTCTTTTGATTCTTCATTTTTATTGTGATGTATCAAATTAATTGATTTTAATATGTTGAACTACTCTTGCATCTCAGGATTAAACCCCACGTGGTCATGGTGTATGATTCTTTTAATTTGATATTAAATTCTGTTTGCTACTATTTTGCTGAGCATTTTTTTTGTATTCGTCAGGGATTTTGACTTGTAGTTTTAGTTTCATTTTTAAAACTTTTATTTTTTATTAAAAAAATTCTTTTTCTTCCCTTTGGGAAATGACATACTTTTTTTTTCCTTTTCATGTCTTATGACTTTGGTATTAACATTATATTTGCTTCATAAAATGAGTTTAGATGTGTTCTCTCCTCTTAAATATTTTTTGAGATAATTTAAGAAAAATTGGCATTAATTCTTTTAAAATATTCAGTAGAAATCACCAATGAAGCCATCTGGTCCCAGGCTTTTCATTTTGTAGTCAATACTGAGTTAGTTGACTCTTCTAGGTAGCACTCCTACTGAAAGAGAGTGCAAGAATTGGGCTTCTTCCACTTTGTGCTCTGCCATCTGGAATTACCTCTCTTTTAGCTACATGAGCAGGGAAAAGAATGTGCCAATGTTATAGACCATATGTTTTATGTGTTGTCTCCAAAGTGACACCTATTATTTATGTTCATCTTATATTGTCACTAAAATACAGCAGAAAACCTAATAAATAAAAGAAAGGATTTGGGTACTTATGAGCACAGCAGTCTTTACCACTAAGAGTAACAAAATTTAATTTTTAAAGTTTATATCTCAAATTTTCTGTTATTATAAACCTTTAATCTCATTTGTATGGTTATTTTAGGAACCATTTATGTACAAACAATTATTAGCTTTACAACGTTCTTCTCTCTTTCAAGCACTTCTCAAAATCTTCAACTCTATCACATCTGTATTAGTCTGAGTTTTTCAGAGAAACAGAGACAATAGGATGTGCACATATATAGAAAAAGATTTACAAGGAATTGACCATGTGACTATGGAAGTTAGCAATTCCAAAATCTGTGGGGTTGGCCAGCAGCCTAATGACCCCAGAACACCAATGTTATAGCTGTATCAATGTACGGAGGCTGGCAGTCTGGAGACCCAGGAGAACTAATGTTCCAGTTTGAGTCTAAAGGCAGTCTTCTATAGAATCAGTATAGGCCTACATTGCAGATGACGTATGAAGGAAGCATGCTAGACAATTCTCTCTTCCTCAGTGGAGGCTGGTCTTCTCGTTTCACTCAGGTCTTCAACTGTTTGAATGAGGCCCACACACATAATGGAGGGCAATGTACTTTATTCAAAGTCTATGAAATTTAAACGTTCACCTCATCCAAAATACCCTTACAAAGGCAACCAAAATAAGATTTGGTCACACAAATCTTGTGGACAACCTGTGACCCAGCCAAGTTGACACATAAAATTAACTATCACAACATCCAAACTCCTCTTTTCATAATTTTCTTAGATTGAATTAAAATTATTTAATATGTGTTTGTCTTTCTTCACAGATAATGAACTTCTTATAATACGTTTCCTTAACCTTGGCACTGTTGTCATTTTACACTAGATAATTATTGTGATAGGCTGTTCTGTTCATTGTAGCAGATTGACAGTATCCTGGCCTTTATCTACTCCACGCCAGTAGCACCTTCTGTCCTTCAGGTATAGTGATCAAGAATGTCCTAAGACACTGTTCAAAAGTGCTCTTGGGCAAATTGACCCCCTTATGCGCCACCACTTGAATAGGAGCTCTGGGTTTTCATCTTGGAGTCATAGGCCCTGAACATAGGAGTGAAATGTTGAAATATTTGCTATAGTAATCAATACATCCATAAATGAATGAATAAAATGTCAAAAATAAATAATGCCATTGAAGTTTAGTGGGATTTTCTTTTTCAGAGTCTCACTCTGTGGTCCAGGCTGGAGTGCAGTGGGGTGATCTTGGCTCATTGCAACCTCTGCCTCCTGGGTTCAAGCAATTCTTGTGCATCAGCCTCCTGACGTAGCTGGGATTACAGGCATGTGCCACCATATCTGGCTAATTTTTGTACTTTTAGTAGAGATGGGCTTTTACCATGTTGGCCAGGCTGGTTTCCAACTCCTGGCCTCAAGCAATCTGCCCAACTCAGCTTCCCAAAGTGCTAGAATTACAGATGTGAGCCACAGTGCCCAGCTGGGAAAAATTGTTAATGCTTCACTTTTACTCAACAACTCCCTCACTTAGATCTAAAGAAAAGCATTGCCTGGTCTCTCTTTAGACTGTTAGTACCCTGAGGGTAAGTACTTTTTAAAACAAATCAATACAAGCTAAATCCCAGAACATAAAAGGAGCTTGATATAAAACATGGTTGACTAGGTGAACAATAAACTCTTCTTAAAGTAAATGCAAAAAATTATGGGCTTGGCTCTTGCTCTGCTGTGTGCTTTTCTTACCTATGTTGACATCTCTCCTAGCCTCCAAAAAACTATCTCTTAGTATCATGTCATTCCAATTGGCTTTACATGTTACCCTACTAGAAGTACCAAGGCATTCTGGCACGAATGATAGTGATGGATTACAGAATGTACTGAATTTATATGTCATTTTATTACTTCTAAGTAGTTTAGGGAGTGATACTTTTTTCTAAGTAGTAATTGGAGTAATGACACAGCACAGAAAATACAAAATGTTTACTTTTTAAAGCCACTTTCTCTCTTTACTTATAAGACAGTTTATTTAACAATGGCTTAAATAAATCAATTTTATCTTTCTACTACAGAGATCTTTTACTTTTAGCTATTGTTACATCTTAACATTACATCTACTGCAATGAACTGAATGTTCATATTCCCCCAAATTGATATGTTGAAATTCTAACCCCCAATGTAATGATATGAGGAAAAGGGGTTAGGCCTTTGGGAGGTGATTAGATCATGAGGCAGAGCCCTCATAAATGGGATTAATGCTCATGGAAAAGAAGCCCCAGAGTTAATCCTCACCTCTTCCACCACATCAGGTTATAGCAAAAATATTGCAATCTATAAGCTGTCTGAGCTCTCACCAGACAATGAAATTGCTGGTGCTTTGATCTTGAATTCTCAGCCTCCACAGCTGTGAGAAGCAAATTTATGTTTATAAGTGACCTGGTTTATGGTATTTTGTTATATCAGCCTGAACAGACTAATACAGCATACTGTTTGGCACTTAAAAATTGATGCTGACAATCTCTTCTATGTTCACTTCTAGTTTCATTCTTATTCATTGGAGATACAAATTAATTTTATGCAAGTACTCTTTCCCATTTAAAATAATAATTTAAAATCAACTATATTGAGGTAAAATGTACAGATAATAACATTTACAAAGTTTAATTGTACAGTTGGGTGGGTTTGACAAATGAACTCACCTGTGTGGCCCCACACTAATCAAGACATAGAATAAAAGCTCCCTCATTTCCCTTTACAATTAGTATCTCCCCGCTTCCTAAGCTAATTGATCCAATGTAAGTTTTACCTGCTCTAAAATCTTATATGAATAAATTCATACAGTAAGCAATTTTTTTCTTTCAGGTTTACTCATGCTGTTGGATATATTGGCAATTTAATCAATTTTATCCTGATTAGCATTCCATTGTGTGAATCTGCCACAATTTGTTTTCTAATACATCTGCTGATGGACATTTGAGATGTTTCCATTTTTTTCTCTTATAAATACAGCTTTACCAAACAATGTGCATAACTTCTTGAAGGCTTGTGTTTTCATTTCTCTAGGAAAAGTAGCTAGAAATAGAATTGTTGAGGATTAGGCTAGGCATACATTTAACTCTTAAAACATTGCCAAAGTAGCAGTACCATTTAACACAGACTATAATAATGTGAGTTAACTGCTGCTCCACATCCTAGCTAGCATTTGATATTGCCAATATTTTTACTGCTATTCATTCAAATAAGTGTGAAATTGAACCTCATTGTAGCTTTAATTTGCATTTTCTTGATGGCTGCAGTTGTTAAGCATCTTTCCATTTACTTATTGTCCATTCAAATGTCTTCTTTTGTGTAAATTTAAGATTTTTGCCCATTTTTAAAATAGTTCTGTTTCTCTTATTGAATTAAAAAGGTTTTTTATGTAGTCTGGATACAAGTCCTTTCTCAGATGTGTATACTGGATATTTTTTTTCCCCAATTTATAGAATACCATTTCATTTTTAATGGTGGTTTTCAAAGAGTAGAATTTTAAAATTTTGATGAAGTTTAATTTATTACTTTTTCCATTTAGATATGAGTTAAGAAATCTTTGCCTAATCCAAAGTCATGATGATTTCTTCTGTTTTCTTAAAATTTTAACAGATTATGATTTATGTTGCCTATTATCAACTTGAAATTAATTTTTGTGTATGACATTAATTTAGGGTTAAGTTATAGTTAACCATATCTAGCTGATTCAGCACCATTTGTTGATAACATTATCTCTTTTCTTTGTAATCAATTTGGCTATTGGTATAAATAAAATCATTACACATATGTTTATTTACTGCTTGATTCTATAAACTGTTCCATCAGTTTCTTTTTCTATCTTTATACCACTATCACACAGTCTTGAGTATTACCAAATTATAAGAAGCCTTGAAATCAAGTTGGGTGAGTTCTCAAACTTTGTTATTTTTATTTTTTGCAACACTGATTTTGCTGTTTCAGGTCTCTTGAAATTCCCAATAATTTTAAAATCAGTTTGTCAAATTCTATACATTAAAACCATGCTGGGTGTTAGGTTTGTGATTATGTTAATCTATTTAACAATATTGGGAAAATTAGTATCTCTAGTTCATAAATTTGTCGTATTTCTTCATTTATTTGACACATTTTAGTTTATCTCAACGATGTTTAGTTTATCTCAACAACTCTAGCTTTCAGTCTAGAGTCCCTCCACACTACTGTAAATGAAAATTTGTTAAGTTTTATTTACCAATTGTTTGTGTGAGCTTATCAAAATAAAAATTACTTTTTATACGAAGTTTATATTCTTCAACCTTGTTGCTTAATAAATTTAATGAGCTTTTATAGCTTTCTTGATATGTTTTATGTAGAAAATATGTCACAATAAAGACAGTTTTCATTTCAGCTTTCCAACATTTTCAACATTATCAAATAATTTATTGTATTTATTGAGTTAATCATGTAATTTATTGTATTTCTTGAGTCAATCATATAATTTATATCCCTAATTAGATTAATACCGTTGAACAACTTAATTGATTTTCAAATATTGAACTAATGTTGCATTTTAGCGATGAATATTACTTGGTCATGATATGTTAAGCTCCTTACATATTGCTAAATTTTAATTTCTAATATTTTATGATGATAGTTGCATCTATATTTATTAGGATTATTGGCTTGCAATTAATTTTTATGGTTATTAGAATTATTGTAATTAATTACTTTTCAGATTTTATTATCAGGGTTATGCTAACCTCATAAGACAAGCTGAGAAGTATTTTCTCCTCCTCTGTATTGTGAAAGTGTCTGCAAAATTGATATTTTTTTAATATTTGATAGAACTCATCTTGTAAAATGACTTGAGCATGGTGTTTTCTTTTTGGCATTCATATTATAAATTCAATTTTTTAACAGCTATTGAACTAGTCACATGTTATTACCTCTTCAGTATTATTAAATTGCCTTTTAGAACAAATTATCAATTGTTCATATTTGGCCCTTATTATCCTTTCAATATCTAAGGTTTTGACAGTATTTCTGTCTTTTATAGCCAATATTGATAATTTGTGTTCCACCTCTTTTTTCCCCATTCAATTTTGCTAAGAATTTATTCATTTAAACTTAATTCAAAAAATAATATTTTGGCTTTGTTAAATGTATTTATTTTTTGGTATTTCATTTACAACTGCTCTTATATATGTGGTCTTCTTTCTCCTATTAATTTGATTTAATTTGTTTTCCTTTTCAAACCTCAGAAAACTTAGATAACTAATTTAAAACTTTTGTTCTTTTCTAATAGCATTTGATGATATATATTTCCTTCTAAGCACTACTTTGCATTCAGCAAATTTTGATATATTGTCTTTTTATTTTCATTGCTTTAAAATGTTTTCTAATTTTCACTGTAATTTTTTCTTGAATCCTTAAGATATTTAAGTGTGTGTTTAATTTCTATTATTTATGGATTTTTCAGATATCTTATTAGTACTGAATTTTATTTTCATTATAGTCAGAACACATGTTTTATAAAACTTTCATTTTTTGAAATTTATTGACATTTCTAGACATCTACCATATGGCTCTTCTTGGTGAATTTTCCATGTGTACTTAAAAAAAACTGTGTATTTAATAGTGTTGGGCTTAATATTTGGTAAATATTAATGTGACCAATTTGATTGACAGGGTTATTTAAATCCATATCCTTACTAATTTTTTCCTACTTATTACATTAATTACTAAGACATGGTTGTTAAAATCTCTACTTATGATTGTGAATTTATCTATTTATTCATTTTAGTTCTGTCAGTTTTTAATTCATGTATTTTTTAAACTCTTTTATCAGGTACATTTTTATATCTTCCTATTGAATTTATCATTTTTATCAGCATGCATTGTACTTCCTTATCTCTAGTAATATATTTGGTTTGTAAGTCTACTTTTTCTAATTTTTATTTTCATTGCTTTAAAATGTTTTCTAATTTTCACTGTAATTTTTAATATGACCACAGCAGCTTTCTTATTTTTAGTATTTGCAAGTCAAGGCATATATGATTTTCTATACTTTTAGTTTCAATTGGATTTCATTTTTATAATTAAAGTGTAATTCTTACAAACATCCTATGTAGGCTAAAATGCTATTAAGATAATCACTGCATTTTATTATTTCATTTATATATAGTATAATCATTTATTTATTTTTAAGTCTGCTGTACTGTTGTTTTCTATTTTTGCCATAAAAACGAGTAGCCAATTTTTATTAAGTTCTTACATTTCAATTTGACATGCACAGATATTAATGAACAACACATCGGACACCACTGGAAAACTGGGCTTAAATAACACATTATTAAATGATCAGTTCAGAAGAGTGAATTGTGAAGTAGTACTATGCTGAATCTAGCAGACTATGGAAAGTTAAGAATTTTTATTGTAATTTCTAACATAATCTAGAATTTTATAAAATATTATAAAATTAATATAGGATATAAAATAAAACATTAAAATTATTAAAATTTTACTTAAAACTTTAAAATAACTTTTTAAATTAAATTATCCCAAAAGAAAGGAGAGAAAAAGGAACAGAAATAATATAAGCCTTTCTTGTTCCTACTGGTGCAATATTCCTAGAAAGTTTGTTTATGGTTTTGATTCATTATGTTTTAAAACATTAATCGTAGAAGTTTATGACCTGTGTATCTGTCAGTCCTTTTTCTCTTAATAACATTCTTCCTTGGAAGTCTTAAACTCTTTGGGAAAATAAAATTCCCGGAGACTTGCTTGAATTTCCCAAAGGTCCTATACAAAGTACATATATAAAACCCCCATTGTTACTCTTGGCATAATCAGATGAAAAATAGTAGTAACACTATTAGAAAAACATATTATTTGTTCATTGCTTACTGTGCACCACATATGTGCTAAGCCCTTTACATATGGAATCTCATTTAAAACGCACAAAAATTCTGGAAAGTAACCTTATTGCACAAGTAAGTAATTTGCCCAAGGCAATTTGGAATGATGGAAGAATGATGCTTCAAATCTAGATTAGTTTGGCTCCAAAGAGCTTCCTCTAACCTTACGCTACATCGCTGTAGAAAATGACAGAGGCCTTAAATCTCACTATTCTATCCACATTTTAAAGAAATACACATTCTACTTCCTGATTATTCTACACACTATACACTGCTGCTGCACTCTCCTTCAGTCTGTCTTGACTGTCTTAGAGCTGCTCCATGAAATCATTTTGTGGATCAGCTGTCCATTTTGTGTTTCTATTCTTACGTTGTACCCATTCTAATCCAAGCTCTTAAAAGTCTTCTGAGGGTCTGGGTTTTTAATTCTGTATACTGACATAGATTAACATTTAAAACACATCTGCTTTTCTGGGATTACGAATCAGTATTTTAATAATTTTAGACATTTTGCAACATCCATAGTTGCCCACAGAGCTCTACAATACCTTGTACTTTAAAAATAGGCTTGGAACCTTCACTCTTTTTTTAATCCCTTATTGTTTCTTTCTACAAAGTATATTTTGGTAAATTTTTGTTGTTAATCTAAGTTTCCAAAGCAATGTACTGGTGTTCATAAGCATGGTCTGTATGATTATAGCTTCATTACATATGATTTTATTAATTCTTGCAAGGACTACGCTGAATTTAGAGACCAATCTTCTGGGAGAATGTAGAGAACCAAAACCTGTGATTGACAATCATCAGTTACTTTAATTCTTTTGACCATTTGCTTTATTATAATTAAATAAGACTGAAATACCTTTAGCATATTCAAATTATGGGCAGTGCTGCCACAGAGATCATACTGTATTAAAAACAAATTTAAAGGATCATTAGAGAACTTGTTAAGAAAGTCTACCTTGCATCTAATTGAGCTTTCCCTTAAGACAATATGTCACAACTTTCTCCTCATCTTCACATAGTGAAACCTTTAGACATATTATGCCTTTACCAAAACTGATACTGATTCTCAGAAATCCTCACCCTTGCTTTGGTTGTGGCTCTACTTATCCAAAAAAGGTATGTGGGAAAATTGCTCATGTTATGAGAGGAAAGAAGGAGGAAAAAAGTCTAGTATTATGTGGTAAAGAGACTTAAACATTGAATATCAAAAGCTTAATTCTGACATGATGCCATTTCTTAAAGAGGGAGTCTTCTAAAGTGAACATGTATTTTAGTACTTACGATTGGCACAGTGTAGATTAAGTATGCCCTTGGCAAGATTATTAATAATGGTTTGACTAAATAGTTTTTACAAATAGAAGTTATTCAAGCAATCAAGATAATTATATCAATTAATGGTCCAATGGCAATGCTCTAATCCTTTACCAGTGTTAGAAACCACGGAGGTGGTGAAAGTAATGCCATTTTATTGAGTACTTATTTTATAGCAGAAAGAAAATATACATATTTTTTCATTTAATTTTATGAACTAACATAACAACTAGATACTTTATTTCTTATTTTCAGATAAAGGAATTAAGTCTGAGTCCCTAATGTCAAAACTGAGTTGAGCCAAGATTGGACTGTAAGTTCGGTTTGGTTCTATATGCCTGCATCAATATTAAAAAGCTAAATGACAGGTTTATGCCACCAGACTACTTAAAAAAATAAAATTAAAATTTTGGAAAAATTGCCGGTAGACTATGGAACAAAATTTGTGCACCTTTATGTTTTGGTTTAAGTCTCCAAACAAGAGTGTGATCCAAAAAGAGTTCCAATAGAACTCTTGATTAAAACATATGAAGCCTTTTGAATGCACTGTCAGGACAGCCAAAGACCATTCTTTATCAGCTGGGAACTATCTTCTATTTTAGGACTTTTCCTTGATGTCTAATATGCTGAGTCTGGACAATATCATTTTAAGCAGCAGGTTTTCCAGATTGCCAAAGAAGGGGAGAGTTACCAGGTTTTCAAGGTTAGGTTAAAATCTCTGTAAAAATAACAGTTCTCAGAGGCATTCAATCAACGGAACCATTCATACAGGAAGTATTCTTTCTTTTACTAAAAGTGGCCACCTTGTGTTTCTCCACATACTGCAATATAGTAGACAGATACAAATATCCACTACATCAGGCATTTGAGGACCCTAATCTAGGCCCTGTGCATTAAAGAGACCCACTTTGTTTCACACTAATTGCATTCCACCCCAGGGTGAAGGAGTCCCTGGAATCACTAAGATATATCCATCTGGATCCATCAGAGTTCACATCCCAGCTTGAACTTCAGAAATATCTTTTTAAACAAACTTGCTAACCTGTAAATGAAGTCTTCATTCTCTCTCCCAAGTCACATTTCTTGAGGATGTTTTGAGCTGCCAGTTGTTTGGGAAGGGTGAGTAAAAAGATTTTGGATATGTGACTGGATATCCACATGCATGTAAAAAAGGCAAACTGCAATGTATGGTAGTGTTAGAGGTAGGAAGGGAAGACAGATGGCCCACAGATGTATTAGATATTAATAATAGGAGTGGTTGAGAGTATGTGCATGAATTAATAGGGGTAAATGCATATGTATGTGCTAGGATGATAAAACTATACTTCGTGAACCTTCAACTTCAACTTGGTATATAATCTATATAACATCTGTTGTTACTGATCCACCCATGCTTCGCCTCACTGAGATCTTAAATTATATCAGTCTTTTTTTATTGTTAAAATAACTTCCATGAAAAATCTGGAGTAGCCGGGTTGTAATGATCATAAAGAACTGTTTCTCAAATATAATCCTCAAATTTGCAATTCATAAATAACTTTAGAGAGACCTCAATTTGTCATTCCTTTTCACTATTAAAAATTTGTATGATGACCCTAATTGGGATTACATCATTTTACATATTCATGTGAAAAAGAGGGCATGTCAAATAATGTGCGGACAAAAAGTATAATAATGCTATGGATGCTCTTCTTAATATTCTGAAAGGATCCCTTTATGATGCCACAAAGAGGTTCAAGTGGTTTGATTATGACCACAGTCTGTCAAAATAACAAAATCAATTTAGTCGAACTTCAACCAAAAGGGGAAAAGGTTGAAACTGTTATTGAATCTTAATTGATTTGAGGGTAAATTGAACTTACCAGTTAATTATTTCAAGAAAGCTGATGTAGTAGGTTCTACATGAAATACTTATCTTCCTTCTTAATAGTCCCTTGTCCTTTTACATAAATATTTTTAAATTTCTATAAAATCCTGTGTTAAGTTTAGCTGTAAGGAAACAAAAATAAATCTAAATAATACCTTTGTTTTATGGAATATTGAACCTAAATCTTATAATCTAAATAATTATTGCTATTTTCTATTACTCAGAGGATTGCACTTAATTGCATATTTGTTATTCTAGCTTTTCACATTTCCATAAACTTCTTAAGTTTTGGTTCAAAGAGGAGAAAAAACTATTAAATTTGTTTTTTAGTTTGATGATACAAAACCTAGTGCTGAGCTAAGGCATATCGGTTTAAATAGTAAATAATGGAATATATCATTACAACTAAAAAGTACAATCAAAGGAAATCATCTTTTTTAACCCTCTTTGTCAAGTGAGATGTGTCACTAAAGAAATGGCTAATTATCAGCTAAACCTCTGCTTAGAATGCCTACTGACAGCAAGTAAAATATCTCAAGAAGAAAAACAACATAGTTGGGGACTAAAAAATACAATGTTGTAAAAAGGATTCAAACTGAACTTTACTAAAACAATTCATCTTCTTGAGGAAAACATATGAGTCCTAGAAAGGACTTAAAAATAATAAAAAGAAGAGGTGACACCTGACAAAACCTAGATCTTCAAAATGACGTAGAAGGCACAAGGGAATTAATTAGTAATCTAACCTTGTTGGTGGATCAAATGATAAACTCATCAATTTGGGAAATTATTCTAGAAAGAATCTCAAAACTAAGTATACAAGAATCATTCAGATTGATTTTGAAGAGCTAGGGAATTTTGTAATGTAACTGACTTTCTTACATGGTACAACATGAACTAATTGAAAATTATCTTTTGGAGGAATTGGAGTTCTGGCATACAGTCTTATTGAGACATATCTCATTTGGTCTATTAGCTTAGGAAAATCTCTTAATTCTGGACAGGATGTAGCAACATGGGACCAAGACAGGAACAGGCCATTAGGGTCAGGCAGGTGATGAGGATGCCCTAAGCTTTATGTCCTACCAGCAGGACTTCACAAGAGAAAGCAAAAGGATAGACATCAAGGGTCTGAAATAGGATATATTTTGAACACTGTTGATCCAAAATGTTATGGTGGGACATATAAACACATGTCAAGAAGTCCAGGCTTCTTTGTAATTGATGCGGTCAAACCCTGTGCATTTAGGAGACTATCCTAAATGTCTGGGGTGGTCTCACTCTTGGGGAATTCATTCAAGGCTGGATCTCCAAAAACAAGAAAATTAACTGGGCGTGGTGGAGGGGAGAACTAAGCACTGTCTTCAAATATGTTTCTGTTTCACCTGGGGAGGTTTTAAAAAATATAGATCACTTCCCCTACTCAAAATCTCTCATATACAAATTTAATGGGGCAAAGATCATGAATCTGCATTTTAGATAAATACACAAGTCATCCTGATGTTGTGAAATGAAAATCAAACTGGAGGATCTGATAAACTTGATGGTTTAGATGAATAAGACTTCATGATGGAGATCAAAGAGCAACTAAGTGTTAGAATGAGAGACGTTAAAGGTGGAAGTGGGATGAGATATAGGTATGAGAATTGTATGTGCTAGTTTTATTGAGTGGGAAAAGTTCATTTTTTTCCCCTCGAAGGGTGTGCAATAGGAGTGTGACTCGCTCCTTTAGTGTCCCTCTGCTCAAACCCCTAGGGGGAGCATGCAGTCAGACATGTTGTGGGGAATGTTTTGTGTTCTGGCCCCACGGCAGTGTCTAGGGTTGTGTTCATAGCTCCCGAAGCCCCAGTCGGCATGTGTTACAGAGTGCTCTTTCAGTTTTGCCTGCTGCAGGCAGCTCGTGTTAATCAGCTCAATTAGGTGTTCTGCCTTATGGCAAGGACAGAGGGCTTTCTGTGCTCTAGTGTACCAGAAAAATCAGATCACATGTGGGCTTGGAAGATGGGTGCAGGTTTTATGGAGTAGAGGTACCTCTCAGTGAGGTGGATGGGGAGGCAAGAAGGGGGAAGAAGTGGGAAAGTGGTCCTCCCTTGGGGTCAGCAGCCGGACTCTCCTCCGACCATCCCTTAGCCAAATTCCACATTTTCCCACTGTCGATGGACTGCCAGCATCTGCTGGCATCTGTTGGTGTGCCCTTCTGCTCCTCTGCTCCTTTTGACATCCATCCACTTGTGTGTGTGCCCACTATGGTCTCAGGATTTTTATAGGCACAGAATTGCAGGGGAGGGGGTGTCCCTGGTGGGCCAGAGTGGTCTTGAAAAATGCAACATTTGGGCACAAAAACAGGAGTGCCTGTCCTCCGTTAGGTCTGTGGGCACATGCCCAAGGGTAGAGCCCTTGCCAGGGACCCTGCCCTTCTCTATCCAGCACTTCCCTGCCCCTCTCCTATATCATTTCTCCCCTCTGAAGAGGCATATCTAACCCCCGTTAGAATATGGATGACAACCAGTCTTAGCTACTTCCTGCTGACAGGAGGTCTTGTTTTGGGGAAAATGGCAGTCAGATTCCTCCCAGAGGTCTATCTAAGGGTTCCTGGCAAAGGAGAGCCATCGTCCGAGGCTCCAGTTGCCTGTCTGTTTGGAGTTTGATGGCCTCTAACTGAGAGAAAAGAAACAAATTTTATAAGGTTTAGTATGCATGGGTTAAACATGTGTATTTAAACCAGGAAAGAATCTAGTGCCAAGGATTACAGAGATAAGAAGTGAAATATACTAACAACAACATTGTACCCTGAGCTGTTTCACCCCGGTGAAAGAAATTAAACTTCGTATGTGAGAAGTTCAACTTTAGAAGAGAGATAACTGTTCTTGTTATGTCTTTAGCAGTTAACAGGTGTACCATGGGGTTTCTGGGGTCGGTGGGCTTGCACAGTAATTATTAAAGCTTCTGCTTCTTTCTTATGTCTCCCTTTCTCTATTGTAAAAGACCAAGGTGACCACTTTCAGGAGGTCCTCTCATGTACTATCTGGTCCCAAGGCCCATTTCTGCAACTTTCTCCTGATATCAAGAGCTGCCTGAGTAATAAATTTATTCTTTGGGATTAGCTGTCCCTCGACTGAATCAGGAGATACAGAGGTGTGCTTTACCAAGTCCTCTCTTAGCCTTTCCAGGAATACAGTGGGATTTTCATTAAACCACTGGTCAATTGTGGACAACTCAGTATACTTGAGAGACGTGGTCCTAGTTCTACATAAGCCTTCCATTATGCACATTTGAAAGTGTCTCCTCTTCCGGTCTTCCATCTTGTCTTTGTGATCCCATTTAGAGTCATTTACAGGTACTTCTTCTCTTCTAGTTGGATAATATTTGACCCCTTCTCTGATACTACATATGATGCAAAGCTCATCCCCACATCTCTCTGTTGCTTGCAGAGTGGCCTGCTTCTCATTGTCCATCAGGGTCTGATTCAAAAGTAACATAACGGCTCTAGGGAAGAGTTCAAGTACTGGGGCGAAATTCTGGGAAGCCACTAAATATCTTTCAGGGTCATCTGAAAACTTGCCAAGATCTCCCTTAATTTGCTTTTAAGTCTTGTAGGGGGAAGGGGACCTAGACCTTACTGAGCCCAAAATTACTGGACATCTGTTAGAGGGACAAGAGTGAGACTGGGACTTGTTTAGGATGAGGATTTCTAGGAGTGGTTAAGTGAGAGGCCGAAACTGGATAGGGAAGTCAGGGTGAACCTGGAGGAGCAAGGCTCAAGGGACTGGCTTCTCTGCTGGGAATGCCTCTGGGATTCGTATCTTTAATTCCCTGGGCTTGCCCCTTGCAGCATTCCCTGAGACAGCAAACAGGAGGGCTGGATCAGTTCTACACTGTTGGCAAAGGTCTGAATTGCTTTGCGAGGTATAGACAGCCTGAATATACAGGGCCTCAGACCATCTGTCCTACATCTACAGAAAAGTTCCAACTGCTGGATGGTATTGAAATGAATGGCTCCTTCCTGGGGCTAAATCAGTCCTTTATAATTTGGTCACACCTTTGTGCAGAGGGCTATGAGGCATTTTTCTTCCAGATTCTGAGGGTCAAAGCAGACCCAATGTTTCAGGATACACTCCAGAAGAGTACAAGCTGAGGGTGGTGAAGTGAGCTGGTTGCCCATTCTGAAAGACAGAGAATAGAGGCGTCCCCCATTTCCCTTCTTTCTTTCAGTAAAAACTCAGGGTGTGACAGAGAGAGAAAGTGAGCATCCTCCTTTCCCTCCCACATTTGTATCCCTGAGTCCCAGGAGTTTTGGCAGGTGCCAGTCATAGTTACAATGTGGTATGTACCCATGAAGCAGTGAAAACCTAGAGAATGGGAATTAACCACCCTCACCTACACCTCCATTTTCTCCTGCTGTTGACAACCTTTGAGTTCCCTGAGCCTGTCCATGCCATGGAGCATGGCCTCCTTCCGTGGGATGGGGGGTTCAGTCAGCAGGAATTGGTCGTGTCCATTTACATTCTGTCTGTTGCCTAGCTTTAGATCTGTCAGACCTAATTTTCCTTTCTAGGGTCTCAGCCTGAAGCTTGGAATCTAGTTTGGAACTGAAAAGGTATTTCAGAGGCTGTTTGTATCTATCTGCAGTGTCTCAAATGACCCCTGCCAAATTTTTTGTTATCAGCCAGCGGGGCCATTCCTCCATTAATTTCTCTGTCAGAAACAGAGTGCTGGGAAGGGGAGGCCTCTAGAAAAGGAAAAAAGAGAAAAACAGTTTATAGAGAAAAATGGGGAGGTCCTTGGGGAAGAACCCCTTGCTCAGTGCAAATGGGTCCCTTTAGTGCTTGTATCCGTCCCCAGGTTTGTACTGGGGCCAAATTTCTTGGCCAGGGGAGAAAAGTTCCCTTGGCCAGGTGGGCGAGAAGCACCTGCCCATTGGCCCTGTGGGGTCCTGGCTACCAGCTGTGGTTTTCTCCCGCCCCCACCTGTGGCTGTTGGACTTTGCATGCAGTGAATGTGCCCACGTGCTCAAGCTGGGAGAAGAGAGAGGAAAGGAGGTGCCCTGAGCAGCACATGCCTGCCACTGTCCGTTTGGAGGTAGAGATGACACCTCTAGGAACAGTTGGTCTGATTTGCACCTTTGGCACCCTGTAGCAAAACTCTTAACATTATAAAGGAAGATATAAGAGCCATTTCAAACAGTGACAGAGAGAAAAAAAATACAAAGTCTGGGGATTTTGACCAGCCCGGTTAGGGCAGTTAAAACTCCATGAAGGGAAACAGCTTTTTACCCACAGGAACGAGAGAGAGGTGGCTGAGTTTTGGAAAAGAGGCAGATCTGATAGTTTCACATTTGCACTCACCTTCCGGGATTCTGGACAAGCCCCCAGTTGAAACAAGAAAATTCCCTTATCCCCTTCACAGGGCCTGCATCAGGGGTATGACTGGCTTCTTTGGCGCCCCTCTGCTCAAACCCCAAGTGTGGGTGGGGATGCAGTCAGGGAGGTTGTGGAAAGCATTTTGAGCTCCAATCCCATGGCAGTATCTAGGCTTGAGTGTTTATAGCTCCTGAAGCCCCAGTGGGTATGTGTTACAGTGTGCACTTTCAGTTTTGCCATCTGCAGGTGGCTTTTGTTAATTAGCTCAACAAGGACAGGGGGCTTTCTGTATCCTGGGTTCTTCCCTTCATGTACCGGAAAAATTGGATCACACATAGACTTTGAGGATGGGTGCAGGATTTTATTGAGTGGAGGTAGCTCTCAGCAAGGTGGATGGGGAGGACAGAAGGGGGATGGAGTGGGAATGTGGAGTCGGCTGCCCAGTGGCCAGACTCTCCTCTGATCATCCCCTGCCAAATTCCAAGTCATCCTCATCCTGCCATCGATGGCCTGCTAGCATTTGCTGGTGTCTGTCAGTGTGCTCTTCTGCTCCTCTCAATGTCCAGCTGCTTTTGTGTGTGCCTGCTAGGGTCTTGGGATTTTTATAAGCATTTTTATAAGGATGGAGCATGTGTTGGGTCACAGTGGTCTCAGAAAATGCATTTGGGTGCAAAAACAGGAGTGCTTGTCCACACTTAGGTCCATGGGCTCAGGCCTGAGGGTGGAGCCTTCACCAGGGACTTCATCCTTCCCTACCCAGAACTTCCCTGCCCCACTCCTGTATCATTATTAGCAAAGTGAGGTTGATGTAGCATATTGAGAAATCATATAAATCCAGAGTTTAGAAGATTAGAGTCTTCCTTGGAGACAAGTTTTGCACAGAAATACATCTGGATACAAACAAAACATAGAGGTCAAAATAACAGAAAGATTGATCTTGATGCAAAAATTACCTAACATTCAAACAACCCTAATAAAATACACTCCTGGAAGTCTTAGTGTTAGAGCAACAAGACCAAAGACAAAAAATTGACTGTGGATTTAAAAAAATAGAAATTAAAAATAAAAGTAAAGTTAGATAACATAGGTTATTTTCTGTAATAAGCAACACCCAAATCCCAGTGGCTCACATTAATTACATATCACAATGTAATCATCTTGTGGAAAATCATTATGTGTCTAGTATCCTGTCCCAATGCCAAGCAAACATCTGCATCTCTAGGTGAAAAGCAGGAAAACTTTCTTGCCAAAGATGAGCCAGCTGCAGATTATAGGCATGGTTTGCTGCAATGGATAGAGTTGCAGAAAAGCTAAGGGAAAAAAACAAAACTAGAACCAGGACATAGTTGCTCTTGGTCTGAGGCTGGATCTAAACCACAGAGAAACTTTCTGCCTCCTTCAAAAGCCTAGCACCAAGTAACAAGCTAGCACAGCCCACTGCTGGGAGAAGGGTAAGACCATGAAGCAAGACTCCCTTTGTGGCTCATGTGTAGGATAAACCAAATTACAGAGTCAACCATAACAATGCCATACCAGAACAACAACAAAAATAAATAAATAAATATAATACTATAATATATAGTGATTATTATATATTTTAACATAAGAATATGACAAACAGGTATTTGTTTGAAATTATGTAAGGTTCTGTATTTTTTTCGTTTTCTGTTACATAAATACTATCGATTAATCAAAACCATTATAGGACTATCCCACAGTGACAATTAGTAATTAATAGTAAAACTAACAGAATAATTCTAAAAGAATAAAACATTTAGGTGTGAGAAAAATGTAATATTTTTATGATATTTATGTAGCCTGATACAGCAATTCATTTAAACTCTTAAAACTATGGGTTATTTAAATTTTGCAGACTATATTATTTTGTAATAGCAATATGTAGGCACATGTCTAAGGGGACTATTCCCTTCCATTTCAATCAAGTAAGAAATTAAATTATATAAGTTTAAAAAAGAGCATAAATTACACAAATATTGTTTCTTTAATAAAAATAGCAGTGATATGTTTCTTTGATCACATAGTACAATGAGATAATTTTACTTATTTTTCCTTCTGATAATACTTTCTCAAACAGCCTGCAGCCTTTAAAAACATCTTTCTTTTCTTTTATATAGTGGCAAAGTTGAAATAATAATAAACTTTATTCTGACTTGTAGCTCTGTTTTGATCAAGTCTACATCATACGCCCTTCTGATACGAAGTCCAATATAATGACTTTGAACAAAATGTCCTCTCGACAAAAGCATTTGAATATCGGACACTAAAAATTTTAACTAACTTTTAGACGTATTAGTTTCCAGCTCTCCAGAAATGGTCACCCACTTTGCATCTACAAGGTTGTTTTGGTAGACCAGCTGTCTGTCAATTAGGTCCTTTGGGTCTATAAAGTCATCATATCAGTGGCCCATGTCAAAAATTTTCAATAGTTTTTAAATACTCTGAAGCACTTTGAATATTATCATTAGTTAAACCTCTCTTTCTCAGGGAAATGGTTTTAAAACACAAAGTTAATTCAAAAATGTAAAAGTTGCATTCTAAAAAAGTCACAGTTTTAGTAAAGAAGTGTGAAAGTTGTGCTTAATTTGGCTGCTCTTATCTGGTGACATGTTTTTGAGTTCTGAAGCAATCTTATTTCCAAAAATGTTGTTTTTTTTTTTGTGTGTGTGTGAGTTTCTATTACAACCTAAACATAACATTAAACAACACAAGCATAGTCAGTTCATCCTTTTCTTGGCAAGTGACGGCCTCCTTAAAATCATCCACTTTGGAGAAACATAATGTAAGTTTCTGTTTTTCTGTAATCATTTACTTGATTCTTATATCCATTAAATTTTTAATTGGAAGACACTATTCTTGTCCCACAGTTTAAAAATGTCAATTTATGGCAGAACAATATTTATAAATATTTTCTATGGCAGAAAATAACAAGCATTTTGTAAACATATATCTAAGGAGACTATCTTCATTTTAATAAAGTTAAAAAATCTCATTAAGTGCTTCTGTGCGTTTTGAGGAAGCTAAAAACTAAACAAAAATTTTATGAAAACCTCAAAATCACAGGTAAACAAGTCATACTCCTTTAGGGAGTGTCGTGTACCAGGTGTGTAGAACATTTAGTAGATAAGACCTTTCAGGTTTCCTTGATGAAGAATTTTATAGACTTAATTACATCTGCCAAAATTTACATTTTTACTATTTGCCAAATATGCAGAGAGAGAAGAAAAGTATACTGTGTATTTGGACTAAAATATCCATAATCTTTATTTATATATTTTCTTACATTTCATTTAAATCTTTATAGAAATAAAAAAGGTGATTTCAGACTCTATCATTCAAATAAATGGTACTTCTAATAGTTTGAAAAGAGTATTCTTGTTGCTGTGATTCAAAAAAAAAACTAATGCAGTAACAGAAAACCAAATACCACATGTTCTCAGTTATAAGTGGGTACTAAATGATGAGAACACATGGACATATAGAGGAGAACAGCACACACTGGGGCCTTTTGGAGAGTGGATGGTGGGAGGAGGGAGAGGATCAGGAAAAATAACTAATGGGTACTAGGCTTACTACCTGGGAGATGAAATAATCTCTACAGCAAATCCCCATGGCACACATTACATATGTAATAACAAACCTGCATATGTAACCCTGAACTTTTTAAAATAAAAGTTTTTAAAAATCACTTTATATACTCTGGAAAACATGATCATTGTTAAGATTTTAAGGAATCTCCACACTGAAGGGAGCATCACATCTGTTATTAAAATTTTCTCTTCTGTACTTCCACAGAACATTTTAATTGCCAGTTTTGAATAAGGAAATGTGTATTTAATGAGTTTCATAGAGCAATCAAAGGAACAGTACTTTCATATATGTTTGATCATATAGTATCCCCAAACAAATTCAGTCATCCTTAGTTTTATCTGAGCATTGGTTAATTTTGGGGAGGCTAAAAACCTTTTCTTGGCTTGAAGTATTTGCCTAGTGCATATTGGACTTGAAAGTTTCTATCTTCCTGTGTGCTTTCATGTCCTCTTCTCCCCTGTGTTTAAGCCCAAATTCTTTTTTAGGTATTGTACATTATGCTCTGTTTTGATTATTTACCCCCTTATTCCAGTCGTGTGCATCCTTTCACTTGTTATTCAAATTGCCCAGGAATTTATCCTACTTTTTCTGTGATGTCTTCTGCATGCTGGTTTTGATATTGCAATTGCTTCATAATTTTAACACTTAGAAAACATGGTCACAATATTCACAATGTTAAAAACTGAAGTAGCACTAAGCATAACAGTCAATCCCTGGGCAAAATCAAAGATGAACTGCTAACAGTCATAATTATTAAATTGCACATTTAAGTCACATCAATCAGTGTGATGAATAATGGATGACCCATCGTCATGAACTGCAAATCATGGTTGCCAACATTAATGGAAAGGGCAAAACACAATGAAAGTAACTAGAGAAGCTGTATTTTCTAGTATCCACTTGAAACTAAAAACATGGGTGCTTTCAGCCACTATTTTGGGAACTACAGCATGAGTTTTGTACATTTCCATCACTTTTTTTGCCCCATCACCAAAAAGCCAAAATTTTCTGCTTCCTGGGGAGGTGTTTCTGGAAAGTAGGAGTGTTAAAACTGGAACAGACCCAGCCAGGGTCGGTGGCTCACGTCTGTAATCCCAGCACTTTGGGAGGCCAAGGCAGGCAGATCACCTGAGGTCAGGAGTTCAAGTCCAGCCTGACAAACATGGAGAAACCCCATCTCTACTAAAAATACAAAATTAGCTGGGCGTGGTGGCACATGCCTGTAATCCCAGCTACTCGGGAGGCTGAGACAGGAGAATTACTTGAACCTGGGAGGCAGAGGTTCCAGAGGTGCCATTGCACTCCAGCCTAGGCAACAAGAGCAAAACTCCGTTTCAAAAAAAAAAAAAAAAAAAAAAAAAACTGGAACAGACCCAGGCAAGGTGGGACAGTTGATGACCCAATCAGCTGGGCAGGGACTATTGAAAACTAAGCATGGAGTAGAACACTGAGAAAAACCTCCAAAGTTAAGTTAATCTTGCATTTTTAGTATAAACCACCATTGTACATGGTATAGACTTTTTATGTTTCCAGGTTTAGTTTGCTGATAGTTTGTTAAGAATTGTGTTAAAGAGCTTTGCATGTATGTTGATAGGAGATATTGGTCTATAGTTTTATTTTCTTAGGATATTTGTGTCTGGTTTTTATACCTGGTTAATACTGCCTTCATAATATGACCAAAATATCCTAAGACAACCAAAATATCCTCTTCCTTTTCATTCAGATTCTATCATCCTATTTTAGGTTTATTTCACCAGACTGGTTTTTTTCAACACTTCTAATTTCCTGTTAGGCATCTAGTCACCCCCTTATCTAGTCCTACTTGCATGCCACTATCAATTCAATCTTAAAGATGCGCAAATTTTATATCTTTATTATTGTATTTAGAGGACTCCTGGTTTCCTATATAATAAAATATAAATATTTTTTTAACATCACATCTGAAGTCCTTCACCATCTGTAATTTTCCTTTGGATCTTCAAATTCTTTATCCCAGCAGTTCTCAAACTGAGCTGCATATTAAAACCACTTGTGGAATATTTTAAAAATAGGTTACATCATGTGGGAAATTATGTTGTCACAGTTGTGGGCTCCAAGTATGCACTGAGCAAGCTGTTTAAGAGGTCACAGAATTGAAAAGTTCACAGACCAAACCAAAACGCTTGAATGAGTTGGTTATTAAATCAAGTTAAACATACAGTGAGAAGCAAAGAGAAACAGATGTATGGATTATCACATTCATAATAACATACAAGCAGGAAGGACTCACAACTGAATCCTGACGTGTTCAATGATCACGTGTGTTGTATCTCTCTCTCTGCCACATCAGGCTTCCCCACTGATGGTGTGGCTATAAGGACCAGAAGAGTTTTAAGCAATGGACCCCACATATGGAAGGTGACTTCGTCTTGCTTTTTTTGATAAATGCAAGAACAATTACTTCTGTCGGCAGCTATAGCTTGCCAATTTGCCTGACAAGCTCCCATGGATTTTATTAGTGTATTTTGGGCAAAGAACACATGGGGCTGAAAAGTTCTCCAGATGGTTCCACCGTACATCTGTGGCTGAGATTTCCTACTGTATTCCACTGAGGCTGGCTAAGAAACCACCCCTACCAATATGCACCACACCAAGAATCCCTACCTCCTCCACTTTATTATGCATGCCACTTCATCTCACACTCCTGGGATCTCCCTTTCTAGCAAAATTTTATCTAAGATCCATTTCCCAGTAAAGCTTTCTGTAATCATTCATCTATGTTACAAATTCAGCATCTCAGATGTTAACTTGCAATGAATTTAGAACAATCCATGATTCAAACTGTTTTCTGAATATCCACTATCATTTCCTATTTATTCCTACATATGCCGGACTATTACTCTTACAGTGTTTCTATTTATTTATGTACGGTACTTGATTTACTGTTACTGAACTCCTCATTTGTGTATATTTACACTATGCAATGATAAGAATTTGGGCAGCAGCTGAAGAAAGGGTGAATATAAAACAACCTCAAGCAACCTCAGGGTAGTTAACCTTACGAAAATAATTATGATACAGCCAAACAGACTTGACCTATTGTTGCCAGGAGAGAAAGAGGGAGAGGGAGAAAGAGACAGGGAGCTTTTAATTTTTAAAAACGAAAATTCCTGTAAGTAAAACAGAATCTTCCCTGACTACCTCAGTGGATCCAAAGACATCATCATCTAATGAAAAACTGCACTTCCTTTCAAATTACCCTACTTATGTCTTTTATAGACTATAGTTTTGTTAAAAAATAATCTTGAAGACATATTTGTGTTGTTAGTTATGGTATATCCCATCTTTGTTCACATTCTCAGCAGTAAGTGGCACCTAATTTACATAGACAACATCACACTAGAACAAATAATAAAAAGCCCAATAAATAAAAATCTGTTTTCACTGACACCAAGTAGGCTAGCATTTAGAAAACCTGTATCTTTGGTTTTGTTTTCTAATTACCTTGTTTGTTTTCTTATAATTTATAACACCATGTAGTAAGTTACCTGTACTGGTGTTAAAGAAAAAATTTCTTATATCACACAAACTTTAACATCATCTATTTGATTTGGTGATAGAGTTGTTTTAATTAATTCAAAAATATTATCTTAAAAATTTGATTTTTGAACACACATCTGACTGAATTGACCCTGTTTATTAAAATTATGCAAAATAAAACTTTAATATCAGGTTTGTTATGTGTGTAAAGAAAAATACACTCCCAGTAGAATTATTGGGGAATAGAATTTTCTATTAAGTTGTTAGAATTATTGACTGAAACTACTGCTATTACATTAGACATGACAAAAAGTATTAAAGAACTGTTGCTCACAAAGTGTTATGAAACACTGTCTCCTAATCCGTCAGTAAGCATCTGGGAAATCACTGAAGGTATGCTGTGGCCTTGGTTAGATATTAGGAAAATTATTAATTTATCTTGTCAAAAGTTGCTGTATATTATAGACAGTTAGAATGAAAAGTGCCACTTTCATTAGTAATATCTTTAAGCAATTAACCTCATTTGATTTTTTTAATGTCTTCAATTCCTGTCGCAAGTGGAATACCTTAAAATCTCCTCCTACGCTTGAATTATTCTTGCATTATAAATGCTAATAAATATAAAATGTTTTCAGGATTATAACTTATTATATATTTATCTTATTGTTTGTTTGGGCAAGACTGAAATACCAGTAAAAGTTAAAGGTTTTGAAAAGTTTAATGCCAAGATAATGACAAATTACATGTGTGCCTTAGTCTGTTCATATTTCTATAAAGGAATATCTGAGGCTGGGTAATTTATTTATTTTTATTTTTATTTTATTATTTTTCATTTTACTTTAAGTTCTGGGATACATGTGCAGAACATGCAGGTTTATTACATGTGCCATGTAACGTAGAGGTTTATTACATGTGCCATGTATACATGTGCCATGATGGTTTGCTGCACCCATAAACCCATCATCTACAACAAATATTTCTCCTAATGCTATCCTTCCCCTAGCCCCCCAACCCCGACAGGCCTCCGTGTGTGATGTTTCACTCTCTGTGTCCATGTGTTCTCGTTATTCTACTCCCAAACTGACACATAATTGGAAGTAAAACACTCCTCAGCAAATGCAGAAGAACAGAAATCGTAACAAACAGTCTCTCAGGCCATGGTGCAATCAAATTAGAACTCAGGATTAAGAAACTCACCCAAAACTGCACAACGACACAGAAACTGAACAACCTGCTCCTGAATGACTACTGGGTAAATAACAAAATTAAGCCAGAAATAAACAAGTTATTTGAAACCAATGAGAACAAAGACACAACGTACCAGAATCTCTGGGACACAGCTAAAGCAGTGTTTACAGGGAACTTTATAGCAGTAAATGCCCACAGGATAAAGTGGGAAAGATCTAATATTGACACCCTAACATCACAATTAAAAGAACTAAAGAAGCAAGAGCAAATACATTCAAAAGCTAGCGGAAGACAAATACCTAAGATTAGAGCAGAACTGAAGGAGATAGAGACATGAAAAACTCTTCAAAAAATCAATGAATGCAGGAGCTGGTTTTTCGAAAAAATTAACAGGATAGATAGACCACTGGGCCTGACTAATAAATAAGAAAAGAGAGAAGAATCAAACAGACACAATAAAAATGATAAGGAGGATATCACCACTGATCCCACAGAAATACAAACTATCATCAGAAAATACTACAAACACCTCTACACAAATAAACTAGAAAATCTGGAGGAAATGTATAATTTCCTTGACACACACATCCTCCCAAGACTAAAGCAGGACTAAGGCGAATCCCTGAATAGACCAATAACAAGTTCTGAAATTGAGGCAGTAATTAATAGCCTACCAACCAAAAAAAGTCCAGGACCAGATGGATTCACAGTCGAATTCTACTACAGGTACAAAGAGGAGCTGGCACCATTCCTTCTGAAACTACTCCAAACACCAGAAAAAGAGGGACTCCTCTGTAACTCATTTTATGAGGTCAGCATTATCCTGATACCAAAACGTGGCAGAGACACAACAAAAGAAGAAAATTTCAGGCCAATATCCCCGATGAACATAAATGTGAAAATCCTCAATAAAATACTGGCAAATCAAATCCAGCAGCACATCAAAAAGCATATCCACCATGATCAAGTTGGCTTCAGCCCTGGGATGCAAGGCTGGTTCAACATATACAAACCAATAAGCGTAATCCATCACATAAACAGAACCAATGACAAAAACCACATGATTATCTCAATAGATGCAGAAAAGGCCTTTGATAAAATTCAACACCCCTTTATGCTAAAAACTCAATAAACTAGGTATTGATGGAACGTATCTCAAAATAATAAGAGCTATTTATGACAAACCCACAGCCAGTATCATACTGAATGGGCAAAAGCTGGAAGCATTCTCTTTGAAAACTGGCACAAGACAGGGATGCCCTCTCTCACCACTCTTATTCAACATAGTGTTGGAAGTTCTGGCCAGGGCAATCAGGCAGGAGAAAGAAATATAGGGTATTCAAATAGGAAGAGAGGATGTCAAATTGTCTCTGTTTGCAGATGACATGATTGTATATTTAGAAAACCCCATCGTCTTAGTCCCAAATCTCCTTAAGCTGATAAGCAACTTCAGCAGCCTCAGGATACAAAATTAATGTGCAAAAATCACAAGAATTTCTATACACCAATAACAGACAAACAGAGAGCTAAATCATGAGTGAACTCCCATTCACAATTGCTACAAAGAGAATAAAATACCTAGGAATCCAAATTACAAGGGATGTGAAGGACCTCTTCAAGGAGAACTACAAACCATTGCTCAAGGAAATAAGAGAGGATACAGACAAATGGAAAAAATATTCCATGCTCATGGATAGGGAGAATCAATATCATGAAAATGGCCATACTGCCCAAAGTAATTTATAGGTTTAATGCCATCCCCATCAAGATACCATTGACTTTCTTCACAGAATTAAAAAAGCTACTTAAATTTCATATGAAACAAAAAATATACATGTATTTTAAAAAAGGTTTATTTGGCTCATGGTTATGTAGGCTGTACAAGAAGCATGGCACCACTGAATTTGGTGAGGGTCTCAGGCTGCTTCCACTATGGCAGAAGGTGAAGGGGAGACTGTGTGTAGAGATCCCATGGCCAGAGAGGAAGCAAGAGGCAGTGGGTAGATGTCAGGCTCTTTTCAACAACAAGTTTTTATGGAAACTAAAAGGGAGAATTCACTTATTACCAAAGAGAATGGCACCACGTTATTCATGAGAGATTTGCCCCAATGACTCAAAACGTCTTCTATCAGGCCCCACCTTCAATACTGGGGAACAAATTTTAACCCGAAACTTGGTGGGGGCCAAACAAACCATACTCAAATCATAGCAGTGGGCCTTTAGGTAAATTTTAATTATATAACAAATAGTAACTGGCTTCTAATCCTGGAAATTTGAATTTTTGGCAAAAACATAACATTTCAATTTTTTCAATGTTCAAATTAATTTATAGTAATGAAAATCATATTCATTTATCATTTACAATACAGCAATATGTAGTATACTTACCTTTTATATAAAATATTTAAAAAGGAACTTCTTGTGGAAAGTTGAAAGCTTATCTTTTATAAAATGCTAGATTTCTTTATTTGAATATCATCTGTCCTGATATAAGAATCTCCTTTGCAAAGATGATATTAAAAACTCACCACTTAAAATAAAAAACTCACCACTTAAAATAAAAAGAAGATTGAGGGGAGTAACTAACTCATCTCCTTGTTTCTGCCCAGTCTAGGCCTTTTAATACAAGGTGTTTTCTAAAGGTTTGTTTTATAAAACAATGTTTGACATTACATTATTATGGAATCATATACAAGCTTATCATCCATTAGGGGAACAACATTTAACCTAAATACTTATTATTGCAGTTTTTCAAAAGCTAGAAAAGCAAATGTAGTATTTTATATTTCTCTTAATTTATGAATGCTAACTATTAATAGTTTAGATGTAGTATTAATAAGAATATAAATTTATCAATTTGGGCAAAAATAAATAAAGAAAAGTAACTCCTCCTGAAGAAGCCATTCAGAAAAAAAAAAAAAAATACTTTTCTAATCTAATTATTTCTCTGACCATATGACCTGCTAGCAGTACATATATTAGCAAATAATAAGAGGAAATACCTAGAAAATCAATCTTGTTCTCTATGGTTCAAAGGGAACCATCAAGAAAATGAAAAGATAACCCACACAACGGGAGAAAATACTTGAAAGTCATATATCTTCATAGGGGACTTATACCTAGAACAGCTAAAGAACTTTCACAACTCAATCATAAAAAGACAAATAGCTCAATTAAAAATGGGCAATATATTTGTTTGTTTGAAACATTTCCTGTGTATATTTGGAGCATATAACGTGATGTTATAAGATATATATATGCCATAATATGGTTGCCATAATGAAAAAAATTAACACATCCATTATTTCACAAAGTTACCCATCTCCCCCACCATGGTAAGAGCAACTACAGTCTACTCATTTAACAAAAATTCTCAATGCAATACACTATTATTAACTATAGTCCTCATGTTGCACACTAAATCTTTTGACTTATTCATCCTACATTTTTTTTTTAATTTCAATAGTTTTAGGAGATGAATATTCCTCCGAAGAATACACACATATCATTAGCAAGTACATAGAAAGTTGCTCAACATCATTAGTCATTAGCAAAATGCAAATAAAGATTAAAGTTACATGTTACTTTACACCCACTTGGATAACTAAAATAAAAGAAAAAAGTGCTAGCAAGAATGCTGACAAATTAGAACCCACACGTATCACTGGTGGGACTGAAAAAAATGGGAAAACCACTTTGGAAAACATATTGGCAATTCCTTACAATGTTAAACAAAAAGTTACTGTATGACCCTGAAATTTCATTCATGAATATATATCCAAAAGAAATAAAAATTTGTGTCCATGTAAAACCTTGTACATGAATGTTCATAGCATCATGATTCCTAATAGCTCAAAAGTAGAAAACATCAAAAGTTTCCATCAACCTATGATTGAATAAACAAAATGTGGTATATTTATACTATGTAATACTACTAAGCCTTTTAAAGAAAGGAAGTATTGATACATACTACAACATGGGTGAACTCTGAAAATCTTATTCTAAGTGAAGCAAACTAGACACAAAGGCAACATATTGTATAATTCCATTTATGCGGAATTTCTAGGATAGTAGTAGGATTGGAATAGAATAGAATGGGGAGTGACTGCTAATGGTTATGGGATTTCTATTTTGGTGATAAAATGTTAAAAAAAGATAGACAAAGGTGATCATTGCACAACTATGTGAATACGTACTTTAAAATGATGAATTTATGTTATGCGAGTTATATCTCTCCAAAAAGCTGTTATAATAGCAAACTTAAAGACTTAAAACATTTTATAAAGCTTACAGAATCTGTGTGCTTTGGGCCAGCCATTGTAAGAATGGCTTGCCTTTGTCTCATATTGTCCAGAGCCTCTGCTGGAAAGACTCAAAGGACTGTATGTGGCTCTATGGCTGGAGGCTAGAATAATCTAGAAGCATCATCGCTTTTGTGTCAGTCAGTTGATGTTGATTGTTTTCTGAGACTTTCAGCTGGGACTGTTGATAGCAGTTACTTATCACCTCTTCATGTGCTCTGGGCTTTCTCACCACAGCACGGTGGCCACACAGCAATCAGACTTCTTATATGGCAATTCAGTGCTCCCCAAGCAAGTGTTGCAGCAAGGAACACAAAATTATTGTTTTCTCCACATAGCATCAGAATTTATGCATCTCACTTCAGCCTCTATTGGTTTCGAGCAAGTCAGGAGCTCCTCTTAGATTCAAGAGGAGAAGATGCAGAGTCTGCCTCTAAAACAATGTCAAATAATTTATGCTTGTGTTTTTTATTATTGTGGTAAAATAAATAAAAGATTTGCTGTCTTAACCATTTCTAAGTGCACACTTCAGTTGCATTAAGTACACTCACATTGTTAATCTCCAGAATCCATATCATATTAAAAAACTAAAACTGTACTCATTAAATAACAACTTCACATTGCCTCCTTCTAGCTGCTGGCAAATATCATTCTACTTTATGCCTTTATGCGTTTGCTTACTTCTACGTTCCTCATGGAAGTACAATAATATAGTATTTATCCTTTTGTGACTAGTTTGTTTTACTTAGTATTATGACCTCATGATCTGCCATGTTGTAGCACATGTCAAAATCTCCTTCTTTGTTAAGGCTGAATAATATTTAATTGCATGCACATACCACATATTTTTATCCCTTCATACTTTGATGGATACGGCTTGCTTCTGTGTTATGGTTATTGCAAATAATGTTGCTATGAACACAGGTATACAAATAATCTCTGTGAGACACTGTTTTCAATTCTTTTGGGTATATACCTCAAAGTGGAATTGCTGAATCATATAATAACTCTATTTTTAACATTTTGAAGAACTATTATAACATTTTCTACAGTGACTGTACAATTTCATATTCCTACCACCAGTATATAAAACTTCGAATTTCTCCACATCCTCACCGACACTTGTATTTTCTCTTTTCTCATTTTGTTTTATATAGTAGCCAACCCATTGAGTGTAAGATGCCAAAGCTCTGCTTAAATACAAATAGGATGATAAATGCAAAAGGAAAATATCACCGTTAAACTGCTCTCTTGTTTCATCAAAATGTTTTATCGTGTCAAATTTGAGATAGCCTTGTGACTTTGCTGGCTAATAGGATGGAAAAGAAATTGAATATTATGAAACATCAGAGCAGAGTGTCAATAGGTGTTAAAGCTGTTTCTATTACCTTCTTAAAAATCTTCCCTGGAGTTGCCAAGTGAAAAAACACCACACTAGCCTGCTGTGGTGTGAGAGTTCATGTGGAGGAGATTTAAGGTATCTCAGCCTACAGTGAGCACCAATTGTCAGACACGTGAGTGAAGTCATCTTAGTCCAGGCCCTACTGAGATGTCAACTGTCTACCACCATATGAGTGAGCGATTCCAGAAAAAAACAAAACAAAACAAAAAAAACAGCATAGGAACCACCCAGTGATGCCACCCAACAATTGTAAGCAAATAATCAGTTGTTTAAAGCTGATACGATGGGGTAGTTCATTACGTCACAACAGAAAACTGATACTGTCAAGTTTGTGGTGTGCTGGATGCAGCTCCTAACAGGTCAAAAAAAGTCACGTGTGTGCAACTCTTCTTAACTTCATGTTTTGTGAATTCACATTGCAATTAATAGCATAAAATTGTTCATGCTGGGAGTATTTACACGTAGGAATTAGTAAACAAACTGGAGCTATTTTGTTTGCTTTACAGAGTCACTTAAACATTTACAACACATCAGTAGATACAGCCATTTAGATGCTGAGAAGGTAACACTTAGCTATCTGGGGGCAAAGAAACAAACTTGAAAAATCCTGTGAAACTGCTGACAGAAGCAACCCTTGGGAACTAGTGGAGTTGCTGGCTCTGGCTGCAACTCCACTAGTTGCAGCTCTAAAGTTATTTAGAGCTCCTATTACTGTTTGGAGTTGTGCTGCCACTGTTATTGGCTTGGGTTGCTGGTTCTGTGGTTCATTGTGTGCTAACGGAGCTGCTGCAAGTAGAGAGAGGATGTGACAATATCCATCAGAACTGAAAGTTGCTAAATATATCTGCAATGGGACCAACTGCCCAGCACAGACGAGGTAGATTACATGGGATATAGGATACAGGCTTAGCTTCTCTAAAAGACATCTCAGAGATGGAATCTCAAATGGTATAGAAATTTGTTTCTCTCTCATCACAGACCAAAATGATATGGATTGTGTGTAGGTGGCTTTGTTTCATGAGGTCTTCTAGGTGCCCAGATTATTGCTAACTTGTTGCTCCTCCATCTCTCAGGGTGTGGCTCTTGTCTGCATGCCAAAGCTGCCTTGTCAGGTTTTTAGGTAATGAGAATAAACAGAAAGAACATATTTTTTTTTTCCATTAAAGTGACTCAGAATTTGCACACATCACATTTGCTCACATACCTTTTATAAGCATGTATTCACATTATTCAACTGAGTACATGGGAAAATTTGTTTCTAACCAAGCAGCCATATGCCCAGCTGAAAGTCAGGGAGCAATGTCTATTGGTAAAGGAAGAGGGAAGAATGATGTTGAGGAATAATTAGCAGTCTTTGCCACATACAAAATCATTATTTATAGAATCATCCATTGATCTGACAAACATAAATTGAATTACATCACGAGACTGGTACTATTTTAGGTACTATCCCCCCATAGAGAAGAAAAACTTAGTAATTACCCCCAAAGTTCTCATGGTATAAGATGGAGTGTAATAACATGTGAAGTTATAGGAATACCATGAACAAAATACCATGGAACCATTGAAGAAAGATCAGTTAATTTTGCCCTAGGATGTTAGGAAATGTTATGCTGAGTTGGAATGTAAATAGAATCTTGAAGAATAAATAAATAAGCATCATGAGACAGAAAAAGGAAGGCTTCATAAACATAACAAGTCCCTTGATATCCATGGCATGTCCTAGATTTGTTGAGCCTATAATAAAATCTAAGGAAACTGGAAGCTCAGAAACACATCACTCAGAATTGTGGCAGAAAATGTGGCTCAAAGAATAAAAAGCGGGGTATCATAAATTTATATATGAAACTACTTAGTGTAATATTCACAAACCTTGCATGTATTCATAAAGTTCATGTGAAATGCATTTCCAAATTTTAGCCCTAAAATGTAAATCTTTAAATGTTAAATGTGTCTGCGTGAGAATGAAGAGGATATTGTCACCTGATGCATTTCTTTTCTTATTTTTTTCAACTTTTATATTAGTTTCAAGGAGTACATGTGCAGGTTTGCTACGTGCGCAAACTGCATGTCATTAAGGATTGGTGTACACATGATTTCATCATCCAGGTAGTGAGCATTGTACCTGATAGGAAGTTTTCCAATGCTTAGACTCCTCCCACTCTCCACCCTCAAGTAGGCCCTGGTATCTATTATTCTCCTGTTTGTGTTCATGTATACTCAATGTTTTGCTCCCACTTATAAGTGACAATATGCAGTATTTGGTTTTCTGTTCCTGTATTAATTCACTTAGGATAAGCGCTGCCAGCTGCATCCATGTAGCTGCAAAGGAAATGACTTAATTATAGCTGCATACTAGTCCATATTATATGTATACCACATTTTCTGTATCCAGTCCACCAGTGATGGACAATCCAGGTTGATTCCATGTCTTTGCTATTGTGAATAGTGCTGCAATAAACACACAAGAGCATGTGTCTTTTGGTGGAAATATTAATATTTCTTTGGGTATATACCCAGTAATGAGATTACTCGGTCAAAAGGTAGATCTGTTTTAAGTTCACTGAGAGATCTCCAAACTGCTTTTCACTGTGACTAAACTAATTTCCATTCACACTAGCAGCATTTCCTTTTCTCTGCAACCTCACCAATATCTGTATTCTCTGACTCTTTAATAGTAGACATTCTGACTGAGATGATATTTCATTATTATTTTGATTTGCACTCCTGTGGAAGTCAGTGATATTGAGCATTTTTTATATACTTGTTGGCTGCATGTATGTCTTCTTTTGAGAAATTCCTTTTCATGTCTTTGCCCATTGGTGAATGGGGTTGCTTTTTGTTTCTTGGTTTAAGTTCCTTACAGATTCAGGATATTAGACCTTTGCCAGATGTATAGCTTGCAAATATTTTCTCTCATTTTGTAGGTAAATATTTTCTCTCATTCTGTAGGTTGTCTGATTACTCTGTTGATAGATAGATACATTTTTGGTACAGAAGCTCTTTACTTTAATTAGTCCAACTTCTCTATTTTTGTTTTTGTTGCAATTGCTCTTGGGGATCTCATCGCGAAATATTTGCCAAGGCCAATGTCCAAAATGGTATATCCTAGGTTTTCTGCTAGGGCTTATATAGTTTTAGATCTACATTTAAGTATTTAATCCACCTTGAGTTTATTTTTATATATTTTGAAGGGGAAGGGTCAGTTTCAATCTTCTGTATATGGCTAGCCAGTTATCCCAGCACCATTTATTGAACAGAGAGTTCTTTCCCTATTGCTTGTTTTTGTTGACTTTGTCAAAGATGGTTGTAGGTGTACAGCTTTATTTCTGGATTCTCTATTCTGTTCCATTGGTCTATGTGTCTATGTTGTACCAGTACCATGCTTTTTTGGTTACTGTAGGCTTGTAGTATAGTTTGAAGTCAGGTAATGTGATGCCTCCACTTTGTACTTTTTTCTTAGGTTTGCTTTGGCCATTTGGGCTCTTTTTTGGTTTCATATGCATGGTAGAATAGTTTTTATTTTTATTTTTTCTAATTCTGTGAGAAATGTCATTAGTAGTTTGACAGGAATAGCACTGAATCTGTAAATGGCTTTGGACAATATTGCTATTTAGACAACATTGATTCTTCCTATCCATAAGCATGGAATGTTCTTTTATTTGTTTGTTTCATCTCTGATTTGTTTCAGCAGTGTTTTGTAATTCCCATTGTAGAGATCTTTCACCTCCCTGGTTAGCTGCATTCCTAAATATTTGATATTTTGTGGCTATTGTGAATAGAATTGCGTTCTTGATTTGGCTCTCATCTTGGATGTTGTAAGTGTATAGAAATGCTACACATTTTTGTAAATTGACTTTCCATCCTGAAACTTTGCTAATGTTTATCAGATCTAGAAGCTTTGGGGCAGGAATTATGGGTTTTTCTACGTATAGAATCATATTATCTGCAAACAGAGATATTTTGATACGTAAATACGTTTGTTAGTTCTCTGTGTCGGTGATCTACCTCACACTGTCACTGGGGTGTTGAAGTCTAGCAGTATGTATGATTATCAAAGTTTATTCATAGGTCTCTAAGAACTTGTTTTACGATGTTCTCTCTTCCTATTTGGATATCATTCATTTATTTCTCTTGCCTGATTGCCCTGGCTGGGACTTCCAGTATTATGTTTAATAGGAGTTTGATGTATTCCGGTATTATGTTCCACTTGTCAAGGGGAATGCTTCCAGTTTCTGCCCATTCATTATGATGTTGGCTCTGGGTTTGTCATAGACGGCACTTATTATTTTGAGGTATGTTGCTTTGATGTATAGTTTTTTGAGGAATTTTAACTTTAATGGGATATTTAATTTTATCAAAAACACTTTCTGCATCTATTGAGATAATCTTGCAGTTTTTGTTTTTAGTTCTGTTCATGTGATAAATCATACTTCTTGATTTGTTTGTGTTGGAACAACCTTGTGTCTCAGGAATGAAGCTTACTTGATCATGGTGAATTCACTTTTTAATCTGCTGGATTTGATTTGCTAGCATTTTGTTGAGGATGTTTACATCTATGTTCATCAGGGATATTCACCTAAAGCTTCTTTTTTCATTGTGTCTCTTCCAAGTTTTGATATTAGAATGATGCTGGTCTCATAAAATGAGTTAAAGAAGAGTCTCTCATTCTCAATTTTTTTGGAATAGTTTCACTAGATTGGTACCAGCTTTTCCTTGTACGTCTGGTAAAATTTAGCTGTGAATCCATCTGGTCCAGGGCTTTTTCTGGTTGATAGGTATTTTTATATACTGATTACATTTTGGAACTGATTCTTGGTCTTTTTAGGGTTTCAGTTCCTTCCTCGTTCAATCTTGAGAGGTTGTACCTTTCCAGGATTTCATCTTTTTCTTCTAGTTTATCTAGTTTCTGTACATAGAGGTGTTTGTACTAGTCTCTGAGGGTTTTCTGTATTTCTGTGATGTTGGTGGTCATGTTCCCTTTGCAGTTGCTAATTATGTTTATTTGAATATTTTCTCTTTTTTCTTTAATAATCTAGCTACTGATCTATCATCTTATTTATTGTTCAAATAATGAACTTTTGGTTTCATTAATCTGTTGTACGAATTTTTGGATATCAATTTCATTCCCTTCAGCTCTGATGTTGTTTATTTATTTTCTTATAGCTTTGGGGTTAGTTTGCTCTTATTTTTCCAGTTTCTGTAAGTGTGATGTTAGATGTTAATTTGAGATTTTTCTGACTTTTTTATTTAGCCATTTAGCGTTACAAGACTTCCTTTCACTGCTCTAGCTGTGTCCCAGAGATGTTACCCTCGTTTTCATTTTTTTCAAATAGAGTTTTATTTTTGCTTTAATTTCATTATTTACCCAAAAGTCATACATTTCAATTTCCATGTAATTGCATGGTTTTGAGAGAACTTCCTCCTATTGGTTTCTATTTTCATTGTGTTGTGGTCTGAGAGTGTGTTTGGTATGTGTATTAGGCCATTTTTGTGCTGCCAATAAAGACATACCCAAGACTGGGCAATTTACAAAAGAAAGAGGTTTTAATTAGACTCACAGTTCCACATGGCTAGGGAGGACTCACAATCACGGCAGAAGGCAAGGAGGAGCAAGTCACGTCTTACATGAATGGCAGCAGGCAAAAAGAGAACTTTTGCAGGGAAACTCCCCTATTTTAAAACCACCGGATCTCATGAGACTTGGTCCCTGTCACTAGAAAAGCACGGGAAAGACCTGCCCCCATGATTTAGTGACCTCCCATTGAGTTCTTCCTGCAAGATGTGAGAACTCAAGATGAGATTCGGACAGGGACACAACCAAACCATATCATTCTGCCCCTGGCCCCTCCTAAATCTCATGTTCTCACATTTCAAGACAAATCATGCCTTCCCAACAGTCTCCCAAAGCCTTAAATCATCTCAGAGTTAACTCAGAAGTCCACAGTCCAATGTCCAAAGTCTCATCCAAGACAATGCAAGTCCCTTCTGCCTATGAGCCTGTAAAATCAAAAGCAAGTTAGTTACTTCCTAGATACAAAGCAGGTACAAGCATTAGGTAAATACAGCCACCCCGAATGGGAGAAATCAGTCAAAACAAAGGGGCTACAGGCTCCAGGCAAATCCAAAATCCAGTAGGGCAGTCAAATCTTAAAGCTCCAAAATGATCTCCTTTGACTCCACGTCTCACATCCAGGTTATGCTGATGCAAGAGGTGAGTTCCTATGGTTTTGGGCAGCTCCATCCCTGTAGCTTTGCAGAGTACAGGCTCCATCTCAGCTGCCTTTAAGGGGCTGGGATTGAGTGTCTGCAGCTTTTCCAGGTGCACAGTGCAAACTATCAGTTGATCTATCACTCTGGAGTCTACAGGACTATGGCTCTCTTCTCACAGCTCCACTAGGCAGTGCCCTCATAGGGACTCTATGTGGGGGCTCCAACCCCACATTTCCCTTTTGCACTGCCCTGGCAGAGGTTCTCCATGAGGGCCACGCCCTTGAAGCAAACCTCTGCTTGGGCATTTAGGAATTTCCATATACCTTCTGAAATCTAGGAAGAGTTTCCCAACCCCAATTCTTGACTTTTGTGCACTTGCAGGCTCAACACCATGTGAAAGAGCTGCTAAGGCTTAGGGCTTGTACCCACTGAAGCCATGGCCAGAGCTCCACGTTCATTACTTTCAGTCATGGCTGGAGTGGCGGGGATGCAGGGCACTAAGTCCCTAGGCTGCACACAGCATGGAGACCCTAGGTACGGACCACAAAACCACTTTTTCCTACTAGGCATCCATGCCTATGATGGGAGAAGTTGCTGTACAGACCTCTGACATGGCCTGGAGAAATTTTCACCGTTGTCTTCAAGATTAACATTTGCTCCATATTTCTTATGAAAATGTCTGCAACCAGCTTAAATTTTTCTTCAGAAAATGGAATTTTCTTTTCTATAGCATTGTCAGGCTGCAATTTTTCTGAACCTTTATGCTCTGCTTCCCTTATAAAACCGAATGCCTTTAACAGCACCCAAGTCACCTCTTGAATGCTTTGCTGCTTAGAAATTTCTTCCAACAGATACTCTAAATCATCTCTTTGAAGTTCAAAGTTCCACAAATCTCTAGGGCAGGGGAAAAATGCCATGAGTCCCTTTGCTAAAACATAACGAGAATCATCTCTCCTCCTGTTCCCAACAAGTTCCTTATCTCCATCTGAGACCACCTGAGCTTGCACATGATTGTTAAAACATCACTACCAGCATTTTTGTCAAAGCCATTCAACAAGTCTCTAGTAAGTTCCAAACTTTCCTACGTTTTCTTGTCTTCTTCTGAGACCTCCAAATTTTTCCAACCTTTTCCTGTTACCCAGTTCCAAAGTCACTTCCACATTTTCAGGTATCTTTTCAGCAACACCCTATTCTACTGGCACCAATTTGCTGCATTAGTCTGTTTTCATGCTGCTGGTAAAAACATACCTGAGACTGGGCAATTTACAAAAGAAAGAGGTTTAATAGGACTCACATTTCCACGTGGCTGGGAGGACTCACAATCATGAAGGAAGGCAAGGAGGAGTAAGTCACATCTTACGAGGATGGCAGCAGGCAAAGAGAGAGCTTGTGCAGGGAAATTCACCTATTTTAAAACCACTAGATTTCATGAGACTTATTCACTATTATGAGAACAGCACAAGAAAGACCACTTCCCATGACTCAATTACTTCCCACCGGGTCCCTCCCCCAACACATGGGAATTCAGGATGAGATTTGGGTGGGGATACAGCCAAACCATATTAGTATAATTTTTTAAAAAAAATTTTGGTTTGAGAATAGCTTTATGGGTGAGTGTGTGGTGTACCTTAGAGTATGTGCCTTGTGAAGATGGGAATAAAGCATATTCTGTAGTTGTTGGGCAAAGTATTCTGTAGATATGTGTTAAGTCCATTTGACCAAGTGTTAATTTACATCTTGAATCTGTTTGCTAGTCCTCTGCCTCAATGTTCTAACACTGTCAGTGTAATATTGAAGTCCAGTACTTTTATTGAGTGTGATTTACCTAAGTTTATTCATAGGTTTCTATGAACTTGTTTTATGAATCTAGATGCTCCAGTGTTGGATGTAAATATATTTAGGATAGTTAAGTATTCTTGAATTAAACTCTTTATCATCATGTGATGCCCTTCTTTGTCCTTTTGGATCCTTGTTGGTTTAAAATCTGTTTTCTCTTACACAAGCATAGCAACCTCTGCTCTTTTTTGTTTTCTGTTTGCTTAGTATGTCTTTCTCCATTTCTTTACTTTAAGTTCATGGTTTCTATTGTATGTAAGATGGATTTCTTGAAGTCAGCATTCAGTTGAGTGCTGCTTCTTTATCCAACTTACCATTCTATGTCTATAAGTGGGGCATTTAGGCCATTTACATTCAAGGTTAATATTGAAATGTGAGAATTTCATCTTGTCATTGGGTTTTTAGCTGATTACTATGTAGACATGATCATATATTTGCATTATAGTGTCAGTGTGCTATGTACTTACCTGTTAGGTTTTATGGTGACAAGTATTGGTCTTTTGCTTTTATGTTGAACACTCCCTTAATGACATCTTTACCTACCTTACAGTCAGGTCTGGTGATAACAAATTCCCTTAGCAGTTCCTTGCCTGAAAAGTATTTTATTTATCTTTCTTTTATGAAGCTTAATTTGGCTGGATGTGAAATTCTTACTTGTGTTTTTTTGTTTGTTTTTGTTTGTTTGTTTTTTTTTTTGTTTGTTTTTTGGATGCTAAATAAAAACCACCAATCTCTTGTGCCTTAAATGGTTTCTGCTGAAAGGTCTGCTCTTGGTCTGGATGGGTTCCCTTTGTATGTGACCTCACCTTCCTGCCTTTAAGATTTTTTTCTTTCACATTGACGTTGGAGAATCTGATAACCATATTGCTTTCTACAGTGGTTGAACTAATTTACATTACCACCAACAGTGTATAAGTGTTCCCTTTTCTCAACAAGTTTGCCAGCATCTGCTATTTTTGACATTTTATTAATAGCAATTCTGACTGATGTGAGATGGTATCTCATTCTGGTTTTGATTTACGTCCTTCTAATGGTAAGTGAAATTGAGCTTTTCTTCATATGCTTGTTGGCTGCATGTTTGCCTTCTTTTGAAAAGTGTCTATTCAAGTTCTTTGTCAACTTTTTAATGAGGTGTTTGTGTTTGTATTGTAAATTTGTTTAAGTTCCTTATAAATGCTGGCTATTAGACCTTTGTCAGATGGATAGATTGCAAATATTTTCTCCCATTCTGTAGGTTGTCTGTTCACTCTGATGATAGTTTCTTTTGCTGTGCAAATGGTCTTAAGTTTAATTAGATCCCACTTGCAATTTTCGTTTTTGTTGCAATCGCCTTTGGTGTCTTCATTATGAAATCTTTGCCCATTCCTATATCCAAAATGGTTTTTTCAGGATTTTTACAGTTTTAACATTTAAATTTTTAACACTTCCTGAGTTGATTTTTGTATATAGTGTAAGGAAGGGGTCCAGCTTCAGTCTTCTGCATATGGCTAGCCAGTTATCCCAGCACCATTGATTAAATAGAAAGTCTTTTCCTATAGCTTGTTTTTGTCAGCTTTGTCGAGATCAGGTAGTCATAGGTCTGTGGCCTTATCTCTGGGCTCTCTATTCTGTTCCATTGTTCTATGTGCCTGTTTTTGTACCAGTACCATGATGTTTTGGTTACTGTAGCCATGTAATATAGTTTGAAATAGGGTAACGTGATGCCTCCAACTTCGTTCTTTTAGCTTAGGGATTGCCTTGGCTATTTGGGCTCCTTTTTGGTTCCATATGAATTTTAAAATAGTTTCTTTCTAGTTCTGTGAAGAATGCTGTTGGTAGTTTGATAGGAATAGCACTGAATCTGTAAATGGCTTTGGGCAGCATGGTCATTTTAATTATACTGAGTTTTCCTATTCATGAGCATGGGATATTTGTCATTTTTTTGTATCTTCTCTGATTTCTTTGAGCAGTGTTTTATAATTGTCATTGCAGAGATCTTTTGAATCACCAGTTATCTGTATTCCTAGGTAATTTAAACATTTTTTTGTGTCAATTATCTGCTTAATCCTAGTAAACTCCATGTACTATAGCCAAATTCATAATCCTTTTAGTCATACGCCTACCTTTGTAGACTTAATTGTGTGTATCCTGAACCTCTCAGGTTTCCAGAAGTTAGCTAAAGCACTAGCTGATTCTCTCTGGGCATCACTTAACACAATCTTAATACACAGAGAATGTAACTACATTAATGCAACATCCCTGATTTGATCAATTCTATAGAGATCATGTTTTAATCCATGTTGAGAAGTTTCCTTTCCAGACCACCTAATACTACATTTCTGGACCCTCTCTATCCTTTTAATTTCTCCTTGAAAAATGGCTACTATTTTTCTGAACACACTTTTTTCAAATGTAGCTAATAGTACTTAACCTATGCTACTAACATTCTGTTTTACAACCTCTTCACCTAAAGTCACAGACTCATTGGAGACACCATTTTCCTTTTACGTTATTTAAGGTAAGTATTTTATTATGTTTTGACACTTCATAATCTCAATGATGATCCTTCTATTCTCCAATAATACTGAAACAGGTATTTAGAGTCAGTCAATATAAAAAATAGACTTAGTCAATACAGAGTAGAGAACAGTGATATATTTATATTGAAATTGACCATCCACAGAATAAAGTAATTTGTAGTTATTTAGTAAGTTCTTACTAAAGGATAAAACAGTTTTATGTCTGAGAATAAATAGTTGAACCATATGTGATAATCATGATAAACTCTTATTTGGCATTTACAGTATGAAAGGCACTTTAAAAATTACTTACAGGTTGAGCATCCTTAATCCAAAAATCTGAAATGCTCCAAAATCTGAAATTTTTTGAGTGCCAATGTAATGCCACAAGTGGAAAATTCTACACCCTATCTCATTTGACAGGTTTCAGTCAAAATTCAGTGACACAACACACATTTTATTCAGTATCCTCAAAAGGAAAAAAAAAAAAAAAAAAAAAAAAAGACCTTCCAGCCCTCTCAGTTGCAATGTATCTTTTCTACACATGCCCAGAATTTTCTACATAAGCACCCCCATCCATGAAGGGCTATAAAATGGTAGGTACCCAGGATGGACACATCAAAGGCAGATTTTCAACAATGCCCCAAATGAAGCCAAGATCTACAAGCTTTACTCACTGTGAAGTCTTTTGCTTATTACGGGCTTTGTGGTGTAAAGATATTGCTGAAAATGTCAAAAAAGGTCTGCAGACATCACATGGGGAGCAGTCATTAGAAACAGGGTAAGGATTTATGTCTATTTATAGCTAACAAGTCAAGCTGTTAGAGAACCTGGACTGTGATATGAGTCTCAAAAGCAGAGTAGGGTAGTAGAATGATCACCATATGTGACCTGAAGAAACAGAAGAATAAACTCTTGAAGTTGTATGCTGAAAGTAATGAACACAAGCTTATAAAACATTTCATAAACTTAAAGTTAAAAATGAAGATCCCTATCGTGTATTGCTAGAATGGACCTGTTAACATCACAGTGAACACATGCCACTCAACGGTATGCTGATCATAAAACAAAAAAAGATCTGTCGCAATGAACTGAAAATTAATGGAAATCGTGAAAATTCAACAGGCTGGTTGCAGAAACTTCTGAAAAGACACAACATTAAATTTTTAAATATTTGCGGTATAAATCATCTGCTGATCATGAAGCAGTGGGGAAATTCATTGACAAGTTTGCCAAGGTTATCGCTGATGAAAATCTGATGCCAGAACAAATCTGAAATGCTGATTAAACATCTCTGTTCTGGCATTATTGTCCCAGAAAGTCATTAACTACAGCTAATTAGACAGCCCCTATAGTAATTAAGAATGCCAAGCACAGGATAACTGTGCTGGGATGTGCTAATGCAGTAGGCATGCATAAATGTAAATTTGCTCTGATAGGCAAAAGCTTGTATTCTTCCTATCTTCAAGGGGTGAACTTTTTGCCAGTCCATTATTATGGTAACAAAGAGGCATAGTCCACCAGCAACATATTTTCTGATTGGTTTCAAAAACATTTTGTACCATTGTCTCATGCTCATTGCGGGGAAGGTGAACTAGGTGACAATTGTAAGACTGTTATTCCTTTAAAACAGTCTGCTCATTCTACAGCTAAAATTCTCACTTAAAAACCATTTATTCCATACTTTCCCCAAAACGTGATTTTATTAATTCATCCATGTAACCAGGGTATCCTTATAGCAACAAAGAGAAATATAAAAAAAAAATTTTGAACATGCTAGCATGCTAGCAGCAGTGAACAGATGATGGGTAGGGAAGGTTTTCAAAAGGAGTTTATCATGAAGTTTAGCATATTTATGCCAAATATGCTGTTGCCAACACTTAGAACACAGTGACTAGAGACAGTTGGGCATACCTGGCACAACCTCCAGCCTGTGACTATGTTCAGTGATGATGATGAACAAAGTGGTGATTTTGAAGGATTCTGTATATCAAGTGAAAAGAAATGATATCGACCTCTTTACATATCTAAAACATATACCTTCAAAATCCACCAGTAAGCTGAAAGAAATAGATATCAAAGAATATTTTAACATCGATAATGAGGCTCCAGTTATTCATTCATTGACCAATGGTAATATAGCTGTAATGGTTCTGAATCAAGCTGATTATGATAATACTGATGATGAAGATGATGCTACTACTGCAGAAAAAGTGTCTATAGATGACCCAGTGAAAATGTGTGATTGAACAGCATACATTTGTAACAACAAGAAATTATGTCAGTTTATAAAATCAAAGAGAGATCACTGAGATGAAAGCCATTGTTAATGAGGCGGATGACTCTGCACGAAACATTTAATAAATCCATGCAGAAAAATACCTTCTTATTCCTAAAGGACCCACTTCCTCTATGCTTTGGATGTTTCTTCTAACAAAAAAAAAAAAAAAAAAAAAAAATTAAAATATAGCATATAGTTAACCCTACATCAAAACACAGCATTGTAAGTGGAGACTGAAAGACTACCATTGTTTGTTGCTGCTGTTGCTTAACAGCTGATACAGGTATTCTGGTGATGCTACTGGGCTGCTTCATTGCCCTGAAAATATTGTTTTCCACTATATTAATGGTATGTCATATTTTTACCACCAGTTATTAAAAAATTGGTTGATTATTGGTAGCACATCAATTCAGAGTCAGGAATGATGGTGATGCCAGACAGCCACAGATTATCCACATGGGTTGATGGGGTAGTGACACCTTTGCTTCCTAATGGTTCAGTGTACCCATACTTTGTTTCATCCACAAATTATTATAAATATTGTATAACAGCAGCTTCAGACTATGCATACAATGTGTATATGAGATACAACGAGTTTCCTGTGTACAGTTGGATACCATCCTCAAGATATCTTATTATATATATACAAGTATTTCAAAATCTGAAAAAAAAGTCCAAAATTCAAAACACTTCTGGTCCTAAGCATTTTGAATAAGGGATACTCAATCTGTAATATGCACTAAATAATGTAACCATCACAATGACCCCTGGAAGTATATCCAATATATACCTCATTTGCAATATGAAGAAACTGAGGCAGAGTTTAAGAATTTGCCCAAAGTTATCCATTTAACAAGTGTCAAAGCTAGTATTTAAAAACACACATGAAAAAAACTGACTCCATTGTTAATGTTCTAAACAAGTGCATCTCAATCTTTAATATATATGAATCAGCTGGGGAGCTGTTAAAATGGAGATCCATATTCAGGAAACTGATGAGGCTTGAGAGTTCGTATTTCTAACAACCTCCTTGGTAGATTGCTTTGTGGACTCCCACTGTTGAAATGGTACAGCTACCAAATACTGTGACTCTAGATATTTTTCTTATCCCTTAGTCATCAAAAGTTTTCAGATGGATTTCTTGATGGATTTTTCCACATTAACACTTTCTGATTTAATTCAATGTGATAACAGAATCCAGTTAAGGAAACTGATTACATGAATTAGGTAGTATTACTAGGACATTGATGGCCCTCCAGCATCTAACTTGTATAACTTGTATGTGTGATATCCTTCTTATTCTGCAAATTAGAACACATCTCTCATCTGCTATCAACTTCAGCAAGTAATGATGCTTAACATCAGGGTAGAGAATAGATGTTGCCTATCTGCCTTGGCAGCAGTGGTCATAAACTGAGATGGAATGTTTAAGTTTTCCTTCACCAGCCTCTTATCTATTCTTTCTTTCTTCATTTTAATCCCATCCCACATCCTCTTTTACACATTCCATTGTCAGATTTTTTTTCTTCCTGACAGATGTCGCTATGTTTGGACACCACTTAAACTTCTGTCACGTTATCACTTTTGGATTTGTAACAAACTTGATAAAAGGCCCAGCGACATAAATAACATAGAAGGGTTTGATAGCTATTCACTCTGAAAGTGGACATATGATAATAAATCATATGCATCATCTTTACTGGGCCAAAGGGATGCCCAGCAACCTGGTAAAACAGTATTTCTGGATATGTCTGTGAAGATATTTTCAGAAGAGATAAGCATTTAAATTGGTGGACTGAGGAAAGATGAATGCCCTCCCAAGTGTGAGTGGACATCATCCAACCCCTTCAGAGCTCAGATAGAACAAAAACGCAGAGGAGGGTTGAATTCCCTCTCTGCGTGACTGTCTGGACTGAGATGTCAGTCTGCTCTTGCCCTTTGACTGGTACTTATACCAACGGTTCCCCAGGTTGTCAGGCCTTTGGACATGGACTAGAATTTGCGCTACCAGCTTTCCTGGGTCTCCTACTTTAGATGGAAGATTGTGAGACTTCTCAGCCTTCATAATCACATGAGTCAATTTCTTATATAGTTGATCCTTGAGCATGGCTTTGAACTGGCCACATCCACTTATACACATATTTTTTTTTGAACCAAAAAGATCGGAAATACAGTATTCAAGTGATGCGAAAACCGTGTATTCAAAGGGACAATTTTTTTTTATATACATGAGTTCTGCAGGATCATTGTGGGACTTGAGTATGTGCAGAATTTTGTATACTCAGGAAGTCCTGGAATCAATCTCCCATGTGTACACTGACAGATGACAGTAATACATAACACTCTAAATATATATCCATCATTTCTGTTTCTCTGGATAACCCTGACTAATATAGAATGCCTGCATATGTATACAGGTTCTATTCACACCTCACCTAACCCTCATTTTAATAGCTGTGGACATTTTGGAGCTGTGGACATTTTTGGTATTACTTCAAGGAATTGAAACTGTTACTGACTGGAAGAATCTTGAGAGATTTTATGAGGGACACATGCACTCAAATGATTCACCCAGATTTATAAGCAATAATATTAGAATTTTTCAACTTCTGCAAAAACCTTTCCCTTTTCTACACCAAGGCAATGAGAATAATGAAAGGGTCTGTAATGGCACAGCTTGATGCTGACTTGTCCAAGAGACTTGGTTTACTGTGTGATTTTCCAAAGTTGTTACCACCATCAGCAAATTAGTCTTTATGCTTTAAAGAAGCAAATGTCCTTAAATTTATTTATCATTAGTATTGTTTCCCCTGAGGGAGTTTGGGAGAGACTGTTTTAAATAACAGTGCATTCTGAAGCAATCAATCACTTAATTAAATCCAAAGGAAAATCACGAGGCAATTTTCTATGGAAATCTATATCCATCCAGTGTCATTCCAAAGTGAGGAAGGTTCTAAATTTAAAAGTGCTTATTTATTATAAGTATCTGTCTTTTGTATGCTTCTTAGTATTAGTCCTCAATAGATAGATGTCAGTCAGTCCAAAATTAGAAAAGCTGGCACAAAATTAAGATCTAACAGCAAGATACCTTGTAATTAGAACTGAGCAGATTATGAATACACTTTAGGCTAGGACATAAATAAAGATATAAAACTTCAGATAGGCTGAAGTAGAAGAAGAAAGGTTATAGAAGCATAAAAAGTTTAGACCACAAATATACATTGAGTTGTACCAAGAATTAACTGGCACGGCAGCAAGTGTGGTGTTAGATTCAATTCAGGGAGTCAGAAATTAGACTAGATCATATGAAGTTACAGACCGATGAGAGAGAGAGAGAGAGAGAAACAAAATTCTGCTAGGCCCAAGGAGAATTCTTTTGGACTTCTGTAGCTGTTAAATATTTGTCCTGTTTCACTTTAGACAGCACTGATACTCTCCCTATCTCCTCTCATTGTTGTAATAATACAAAGACAAGTATATACTGATATAAAATATGCACAAACCTTACCTAAAGACATGAAGTAGTTCTTGATACCAACCTGTGCCCTTTCTGCATTTCCTTTGTAATAGAATTCAAGCTTTTTGAAGGTAACGATTTTGTCCGATTACCTCACTACTGAATCCTCAGTGCCTAGTGTAATCAACGTATTGCATAAAGCTGAGTGAATTAATTTATACAAAAGCAACTCTATTTTCTTTCTTTACAATGTCATGTCATTACTCAAAACAGTCGTCAAGAAACCACCATCTAATAAACTGCCAAAACTTTGGAGTAGCTGAGTTGATAGTACAAAATACACCTGCCATTTATTCTCCATCATACTTTCATCATGGCTTTTGACCTCAGCTATCCTGAGAAGCTTCACCTCCCTGGTCATCATCATTACACAGATTTATAAAACTCTGCTTCCTTTGCCTCATAATTCTATACGTCTGCCACATGCTATGAAACTTGAGTTATATTTTCCAGTAAAATAAAAATATCCTTGTTTTCATTAACTTTTCCTTAAAAACACCACTTTCTTTGCAGGCCTCTCAAATTCAAGCTCTTTTATTCTATCAGACACTGTAATTCTCAAAGGCCAGAAAGCGGCATTAGTGACATTCTTGCTACCAGTTTCCACTTCGAGATTATCACTGCCATCTCTTGACAAACTTTCCTTAAAGGCCTGCTGGTCTCGTGGAGGGCCTGACCAGACACCTTGGTTCTGGGAAATCACTTGAGGTTTTTGTAAGTATTTTTTCACTGAGAACAGATCTCCTGGTTTGGAATCAATTTTCAGACTTATATCCTATTGGGCCATCCCTTAAATGTTTAATCAAAAGCCTTGTTTCAACTTGACATCAGTTCTCATCTAACACTGTTTTTTCTTGAACTCTTGTGCTTTTGTGACCTTTTCCCCAGCAACAGAGCCTGGGTTCTGACAATTAATTACTGTGGCTGGTAGTCTTGGTTAATTTTTCAGTTGCTTTTTCCACAGTGACAACCCAATCACTGCCATGGTCAGCATGTATAGAGATTGTTTAACCTAAAAGAAGTCTCCCAGTTTGGATTAAGGACTTGACAACAGCATATACTAAAATAAAATTCGAACGTGCTAGCAAAGCCAATTAAACTGCTGAAATGTGTTAAGAGTTTATTTACTATAACAATGTTTATGTATTCAAGACGATCTAGAAGTGGCAATCATTGACTAAAAGAGAGATAATTCAATTTAAATGTGTTCAAGTAATTATCATATAAAAAACAATATACTCATTATTCTAATCTTATCATACCTTATTTTATTCTCTATTTGTTGATCAGATTCTGGTGGAGTACAGGGTCACTGAACTGAAGGCCGATTTTTGTTGTAAAATATTATGTCTTGTAAATTTAGAAAGTGTTCAGATGAGGCTAAATAAAATTTGATGGTTCGAGCAACTCAGGAATTTATGTGCTGTTTATTTATTATTTTTGTGAGTACATAGTAGGTGTATATATTTATGGTGTACATGAGATGCTTGGATATAGGCATGCAATGGAGAAAGGTGTAATCATCCCCTCTAGCACTTATCCTTTGAGTTACAACAAACAATCCGATTAGACTCTTTAAATTATTTAAAAATGTACAACTAAGCTATTATTGACAATAATCACCCAATTGTGTTATCAAATAGCATGCTTTATATATTATTTCTAATTTTCTTTTTTTTTTTTTTTTTTTACCCATTAGCTAACCTACCCTGTTAGCCCTCCAACTACCCTTCCCAGCCTCTAGAAGATATCGTTTTACTCTTTGAAAAACATGAGTGTAATTGTTTCGATTTTTAGGCCTCACAAATAAGTGGTAACATGTGATATTTGTTTTTCTGTGCTTGGCATATTTCACTTAATATGAGTATCTCTAGTTCCATCCATGTTGTTGCAAATGACTGGATCTTACTTGTTTTTGTAGCCGAATAGTACTTAATTGTGCATATCTCCCACAGTTTCTTTAACCATTCATCTATTGATGAACACTTAGGTTGCTTCTAAATCTTAGCTATTGTAAACAATGCTGTAACAAACATAAGAGAACAGATAACTCTTCAATATACTGATTTCTTTTCTTTGGGGTATATGCCCAGAAGTGGGATTGCTGTATCACTGAGTGTAAGAATTGGTACCTCAATTCTTAGTTTTTTGAGGATCCTCCAAACTGTTTTCCAAAGTAGTTATGCTAATTTACATTCTTACGAATAGCGTAGAAGTGTTTCCTTTTCTCCACATCCTCACCATCATTTCTAATTGCCTGTTTTTTGAATAAAAACCATTTTAACTAGAATGATATGATATTTCATTATAGTTTTGATTTACATTTTTCTAATGATCAGTGACATTGAGTACCTTTTCATATGCCTGTTTGCCATTAGTATGTCTTCTTTTGAGATGTCTATTCAGATTTTTTGCCCACTTTCTGATTGGATTATTAGATTTTTTCTTATAGAGTTGTTTGAGCTTCTTATGTATTCTAGTTATTAATCCCTTGTCAGATGGGTACTTTGTAAATATTTCCTCCCATTTTGTGGATTGTCTCTTCACTTTGTTTATTGTATCTTTTGCTATGCAGATGCATTTTAAGTTGATGGGATCCCTCTCATTTGTCCATTTTTGCTTTGATTTGCCTGTGCTTGTGGGGTCTTGCTCAAGAAATTTTTGCCCAGACCAATGTCCTGGAAATTTTCTCCAAAGTTTTTTTGTAGTAATTTTATAGTTTGAGGTCCTAGGTTTAGGTCTTTAATCCATTTTGATTTGATTTCTGTATAGGGTAAGAGATAGGGCTCAAGTTTAATTCTACTGCATGTGGATATCCAGTTTTCTCAGAAACCATTTATGAAGAGACCATCTTTTCCCCAGTGTATGTTCTCGGCACCTTGTCAAAAATGAGTTCACTGTAGGTGTGTGAATTTGTTTCTGGGTTCTCTATTCTGTTCTATTGGTCTACGTGCCTGTTTTTGACAGTATCATGTTATTTTGGTTACTATAACTCTGCTACATAATTTGAAGTCAGGTAATGTAATTACTCCAATTTTATTCTTTTTGCTTGGGAAAGGTTTGGCTATTCTGAGTCTTTTGGGGTTTCATAAAAATTTTAGTATTTTTTCCTATTTCTGTGAAGATTGTCATTGGTATTTTGACAAGGATTGCATTGAATCTGTAAATTGCATTGGATAGTATGGACATTTTAACAGTATTGATTCTTCCAATTCTTAAATATAAAATACCTTTCCATTTTTTGTGTCCTCTTCAATTTCTTTCATCAGTGTTTTATAATTTCCATTATAGAGGTCTTTCACTTCTTTTATTAAGTTAATTCCTAAGGATTTAATTTTATGTGTGACTATTGTAAATAGCATTACTTTTTTATTTATTTTCACATGGTACACTATTGTCATATAGAAATGCTACTAAGTTTTGTATGTTGATTTTTTATCTTGTAACTTTATTGAATTTATTGGTTCTAATAGTTTTCTTGTGCAGTCTAGGTTTTTCCAAATATAAGATCATCTGCAAACAAGGATAATTGTACTTCTTCTTTTTCAATTTGGATGATTTTTATATCCTCTCTTGTCTGATTGCTCTAGCTAGGATTTCCAGTACTATGTTAAACAATAGTGGTGACAGTGGGTATTCTTTTTGTGTTCCTGATCTTAGAGGAAAGCTTTTCAGTTTGTCCCCATTCAGTACGATACTAGCTGTGGGTCTGGTGTATACGACTTTTGTTATGTTGAGGTATGTTCCTTCTACCACCAGGTATTTTGAGGGTTTTTTATCATGAAGAAATGTAGAATTTCATCAAATGCTTTTTTAGCATCAATTTAGATGATGATATGGTTTCTAACCTTCATTCTGTTGATAAGATGTATCACATTGATTGATTTATGTTGAACCATCCTTGCATCTCAGGCATAAATCCTACTTGGTCATAATAAATAATTTTTCTAATATAATGTTGAATTTGTTTGGCTCATATCTCATTGAGGCTTTCTGCGTAAATGTTCATCAGAGATATTGGCTTGTTGAACTGTCCTTGTATCCCAGACATAAATACCATTTGGTCATAAAGGATGTAATGCTGAATTTGTTTTGCTCATATCTTGTTGAGGATTTTTGCGTCAATATTCATCAGAGATAATTGGTCTGTAGTTTTCTTTTTTGAATGTATCTTTGCCTGGTTTTGGTATCAAGGTAATACTGGTCTCATAGAATACGTTTTGAAGTATTCCCTCATGCTCTATTTTTCAGAATAGTTTGAGTAGGGCTGGTGTTAGTTTTTTGAATGTCTGGTAGAATTCAGCAGTGAAGCCATTGGGTTCTAGGCTTTCCTTTATTAGGAGACTTTTTATTACAGCTTTGATCTCATTACTTGTTATTGGTCTGTTCAGGTCTTGGATTTCTTTCTTGTTCAATCTTGGTAGTTTGTATGAGTCTAGGAATTCATCCATTTATTCTAGATTTTCCAATTTATTGGCATATAGTTGCCCATAGTAGCCATTAATGATCCTTTGAATTTCTGCAGTGCCAGTTGTAACATCTCTTTTTTCATTTCTGATTTTATTTATTTGTATGTCCTCTCTTTTTTTTCTTTTTTTCTTTTAATTATACTCTAAGTTCTAGGGTACATGTGCACAACGTGCAGGTTTGTTACATAGGTATACATGTACCATGTTGGTTTGCTGCACCCATCAACTTGTCATTTACATTAGTTATTTCTCCTAATGCTATCCCTCCCCCCCACCCCCTACCTTCTGACAGGCCCCGGTATGTGATGTTCCCCTCCCTGTGTCCATGTATTCTCATTGTTCAGCTCCCACCTATGAGTAAGAACATGTGGTATTTGGTTTTCTGTCCTTGTGACAGTTTGCTTAGAATGCTGGTTTCCAGCTTCATCCATGTCCCTGCTGTCCTCTCTTTTTTTCTTATGGCTAAAGTTTTGTCAATTTTATTTAACTTTACAAGAAACCAACATTTTGTTTCATTGAGCTTTCATTTGTTTTTAAATTTTATTTATTTCTGCTCTGATCTTTATTATTTATCTTTTCTACTAATTTGGGGTTTGGTTTGTTGTTGCTTTTCTCGTTCTTTAAGATGCCTCATTTCTACTAATTTGGGGTTTGGTTTGTTGTTGCTTTTCTCGTTCTTTAAGATGCCTCATTAGATTGTTCATTTGAAGTGTTTCCTCTTTTTTGATGTAGGCACTTACAGCTATAAATTTCCCTCTTAGTACTGCTTTTGCTGTATCTCATAGGTTTTGGTATCTTGTATTTTCATTATCATTTATTTCAATAAATGTTTCAATTTTTCTCTTAGTTTTTTCACTGACTCACTCATCATTTAATTTCTATGTATTGTATAGTTTCCAAAATTCCTCTTATTATTAACTTCTAGTTTTATTCCATTGTGGTGAAAGAAGTTGCTTGATATTGTTTCATTTTTTTCAATATTTTAAGACTTGTTTTGTGACCTAACATATGGTCTGTCTTTGAAAATGATACACGTGCTGAGGAAAAGAATATGTATCCTGTAGCTTCTGTATGAAACATTCTGTAAATGTCTACTGGATACATTTGGTCTATAGCGCAGATTAAGTCTGGCATTTTTGTTGATTTTCTGCCTCGAAGATTTGTCCAATGCTGAAAGTGGGTTGTTGAATTCTCTAGTTATTATGTTATTGGGGTATAGCTCTCTCTTTAACTCTAATTATATTCACTTTATATATCTGAATGTTCCATTGTTGGTGCATATATATTAAAAATTGTTATATCCTCTTCCTGAATTGTCCCTTTTATCATTATATAGTGACTTTCTATGTGTCTTCTTGTAGTTTTTGTTTGGAAATAATTTTGTTTGATATAAGCATGATAGCTTCTGCTCTTTTTTGGTTTCCATTATCATGGAATATCTTTTCCCATCCCTTTATTTTCAGTATATGTGTGTCTTTATAGGTGAAGTGTGTTTCTTGTTGACAACAGATTGGGGTCTTGTTTTAGCATCCATTCAGCCAGTCTCTGTCTTTTGGAGAGTTTAGTTCATTTACATTCAGTGTTATTATTGATAAGTTAGAACTTACTCCTGACATTTTGTGATTTGTTTTCTGGATGTTTTATGTCTTCTTTCTTCCATTTTTCCTTCCTGTCTTCTTGTAGTGAAGGTGATTTTCTCTGGTAATATGATTTAGTTTATTGCTTATTTTTATGTATGCACAGTATGTTTTTTGCTTTGAGGTTACCATGAGGCTTCTAAATACTATCTCATAATCCATCATTTTAACCTGATAACACTATTTGCATAAACAAGCAAGCAACAATAACAACAAAAAAGATTTAAAACTTTATGTCTTGACTTCATCCTCCCACTTTTTAACTTTTTGTTGTTTCTATTTGTGTCTTATTGTACTATGTCTTGAAAAGTTATTGTAGTTATTTCTGATTGATTCATCATTTAGTCTTTCTACTTAGGACAAGAGTAGTTTACACACCACAGTTACAGTAGTATTTTGTGGTTTTCTGTGTACTTAATAGAACCAGTGAGTTTTTTACCTTCAAGTGGTCACTTATTGTTCATTAATGTCCTTTTCTTTTTGATTGAAGTACTCCCTTTAGTATTTTTTTGTAGGACAACTCTGGTATGGATGAAATCCCTCTGATTTTCTTTGGGAAAATCTTTATTTCTCCTTCATGCTTGAAAGATATTTTCACCAGATATGCTCTTCTAGAGTAAAAGTGCTTTTCCTCCAGCACTTTAAATATTGCATACCATTCTCTCCTTGCCTGTAAGGTTGCCACTGAAAAGTCTGCTCCAGACTTATTGAAGCTCCATTGTACATTATTTGTTTCTTTTCGCTTGCTGTTTTTGGTATCCGCTTTTATCCTTGATCTTTGGGAGTTTGATTATTAAAGGCCTTGAGGTAGTCTTTTTTGGGCAAAATCTGCTTGGTGTCTACAATCTTCTTATACTTAGATATTGGTATCATTCTCTGGGTTTGGGAAATTATCTGTTACTATACCTTTGAATGAACTTTCTATCCCTATCTCTTTCTCTACCTCCCCATTAAGGCCAATAACTCTTAGATTTGCCCTTTTGAGGCTGTTTCCAGATCCTGTAAGCATGCTTCATTTTTATTATTTTTTCTTCTGTCTCTTCTGTGTATTTTCAAATAGCCTGTCTTCAAGTTCACTACATCTTTCTTCTGCTCCATTAATTCTGCTATTAAAGGACTCTGATGCATTCTTCAGTATGCCTCTTGCATTTTTCAGCTCTAGAATTTCTGCTTGACTCACTTTCATTATTTTAATCTCTTCAGTAAATGTATCTGATAGAATCCTGAATTTCTTCTAGGTGTTATCTTGAATTTCTTTGAGTTTCCCTAACATTGCTATTTTGAATTCTCTCTCTGAAAGATCATGTATCTCTTTCTCCAGGATTGGTTCCTGGTGCCTTATTTAGTTCATTTGGTGAAGTCATGATTTCCTGGATGGTCTTGGTGATTGTGGATGTTCGTCAGTGTCTGGACACTTAAAGAGTTAGGTATTTATTGTAGTCATCAATGTCTGGGCTTATTTGTCCCCAACCTTCTTGGGATGGCTTTCCAGATACTTGAAAGGACTTGGGTGTTGTGATCTAAGCTGTACATGCTTTAGGGGACACCTTAAGTCCAGCAACTCTGTTTATTGCTGACTCACAGAGGGACTGCCTTAATGGCCTTGGACAAGATCTGAGAGAATTATCTGGATTACCAAGCAGAAACTTTTATTCTATTCCCTTACTTTTCTCAAACAGAGTGTCTTTCTCTGTTCTGAGCCACGTAAAGCTAGGAGTGGAGTGACACAAGCACCCCTGTGGCCACCACCACTATGACTGCACTGAGTCAGACCTGAGGTCAGCACAGCACTGGGTCTCACCCAAGGCCTGTTGTAACCATTCCCTGGCTAGAGCTTATGTTTGTTCAGAGTACTGGGGCTCTACAATCAGCCTCAGCTGGTGGCAAAGTCAACCAGGCCTATGTCCTTCCCTTTATGGCAGCAAGGTCCACCAGGTCCTGGGTGGGTCCAGAGATACCTTTTGAGAGCCAGAAACGATAGTCAAGAACCTTAGAAGTCTCCCTGCTGTTCTATTGTACTGCAGCTGAGTGGTACTCAAACCACAAAACATAGTCCTTCCCATTCTTCCCACCCCTTTCCAAAAGCAGAGGAGCCTTACCCCATAACCACTGCCACCCCAGGCCACAGTGAGTTCAATGACTCACAATTAGTGCGTTCTCCCTCCTCTAGTGCCCAGAGAGACTCTCTGCATTACTGTCAGACTGGCTAGCCAATGTTCCCATAAGGGCCAAAGTCTCTTAACTCAGCATGTGGTAAATACTGTGTGGCCTGGGACACACCCTTCAGGACAGTGGGCTCCCCTTTGGCCCAGGGCAGGTCCATAAATGCTAAGACTCAAGTCCGGGAATTAGTGACCCCCAAAAGCCTGCTTGTTGCTCTACACCCCTGTAGCTGTGCTGGTACCTAATGTGCAAGACAAAGTCCTCTTTACTCTTCCCTCTGCTTTTCTCAAGCAGAAGAAATTTTGTCCCATAGGCACCATATCTGGTAATGTCCTTAGTCTCACCTGAAGCCAGTACGTCTCAGATACTCACCCAAGGCCATTAACGTAGTACCTGGGTATCACTGCTGGTTATTCAGGACCCAAGGGCTCTTCAGTTAGCAGATGATGAATGCTGTCAGGACTGGGGTCCTTCCTTCAAGACAGTGGGTTCCCTTCTGGCCCAGAGTGTGCCTAGAAATGTTGTCTGGAAGCTAGGGTTTGGAATGGCGGCCTCATGAGTCTGACAGGTACCCTATCCTGCTGTAGCTGAGCTGGTATCCAAGATGCAAGAAAAGGTCCTCCCTACTCTTACCTCTTCTTTCCTCAAGCAGAAGGAAAGGGTCTCTTTTGGAGCCACAGGCTGGTCAGCCTTGCCTTAGGGGAGAGGTGATGCCAGCACTCCCTTAGCAGCCTTAGCTTGTGTCACAGTAGATCACATGCCCCTCCCTTCCACCCAAGTTCACTGTCTCAGTGCCTAGTTCAGCACTAGGACTTGCCTAAGATTTGCAGATCCTAAGGCCTAGACTGCCTTTCAAGTTTACTTGGAGACACAGAGTACTGTAGACCTTGATGGCAAGGATTGACAGAACTCAAGTATCAAGTACTAGGATCAGTGATTCCCCTCTGGCTAAGGCCGGTTTAAATGCTCCCTCTCTGGGAAGGCATCAGCTGAATTTGATCTGGTTTTCCTTTCTGCTCTAACAGAACAGCAATGAGCTCAATGCCTCAGAAAGCCTGTGTTCTCCCTCCCGCAGCACCCAGAGAGGTTCTCTGCACCACAGGGCCACTGCCAGGGGTGGGGGAGGGGCAGCATCAGTGATTCTGGACTGTTCTATGTCTTCAGTGCCTCTTTCAGTGATATGAAGTTAAAACTGGGTACTAAAAGCGCTCATCTGATTTTTTGTTCTTATGAAGGTTTTTTTTCTGCATAGCTAGTTGTTAATTTAGTGTCATTGTAGTGGAAACAATCAGTAGAGCCTTCTATTGTGTCATCTTGCTCCACCTCTTATGCTGTTTTTTTAAATATAACTAACTATAAAGCAAAGTACTCCTAAAGTAAGAGTCAGCGTCGTAAAAATAAGTACATAATAATTATTGTATTTTAAATGTTTTACAGACTATCTAACTGAAAATAGTAGAAAACAGCAGAAATATCCCTTTCTCCATTTCTTTCCTACAATCAAATTCCTCCTGTTCTGTCTTGCAGTGCTTTAGTTCTGTGAACTTTTATTTCCTTTCCTTTTTAATAAGCAGGATATTTTTCAATTAAACTTATTATGTTTAATAATTACAGATTATCATGCTGTTGTCACAGATAGTACAAAAATATCTCATGCACACTTTGCCCAGTTTCCACAATGGCAAAACTTTCAAAACAATAGTAAAGTATCACAATCAGCATATTTACTTTGATCAAGAGACAATCAAGAGACAGAACATTACCATCACTATATGGATTACTCATTTTTTTTCTTCTTTTTATAGCCATGCTAATTTTCCTTTTTCTTCTCCCTCATTCTACTTACTTAAAGCCTGAAAACCAATAATCTGTTCTCCTTTCACTATTTTTTTTTTTAAATTTCAAGCATATCATTTAAATGCACTCATGTAGTATATAATATTTGGAGACTGGCTTTTTTTCACTCAGCATTTTATTTGAGGATTTGTCCAAATTTCTGTGCATTTCAACATTTTGGTCTTTCTCTATTGTTTATTAGTATTGAATCATATGACTGTTTCAAAGTTTGTCTAATTATTCACCCACTGGAAGACATTTGGATTGTTTCCAGTTTGGGGCTATTATGAATAAAGGTGCTATCAACATGTATGTATAAGTTTTCCTGTCAAGATAAAATTTTATTTCTCCATTGTATATTTAATTTTTTTAAAAAACTGACAAACAGTTTTTCAGAGTAGCTGTACCATTTCACATGTGCCGGTTTCACCACTTCCTTACCAGCATTTTGTGTTGTCACTACTTTTTACTATAATTTTTCTGATAGGTGTGTAGTGATAAACAACTGTGATTTTTATTTGTATTTCTGTAATGGTTAATGATGTTGAACACCTTTTCGTGTGCTTGTCATCTGTATATCCTTTTCGTTGAAATAACTGTTCATTATTTTGCCATTTTCTAAAGGGATTTTTAAAATGTGTTGTTTGTTTTTGTTTTTCAGTGTTGACTTTTGATAGTTTCTTATGTATTACAAACACTAGGCCTTTGTCAGATATAATTGCAACTATTTTCTTTCAGTCTGTAGTTTGGCTTTTCATTTTTGTAACAGGGTCTTTCATGGAGCAAAAGTACTTTGGTGAAGTCCAATTTATAAACAATTTGCTTATGTGAATTGTACTTTTGATGTTAATAACTCTTTGCCTAGGAATAGGTTCTGAGGATTTTGTTTCTTTCTAAAAGCTTTATAGTTTTATATACTACATTACGTCTGTGATCCATGTTGAGTGAGTTTTTTCTATAAAGTGTGAGATTTTAAGTCTTAAGCCAAAGTTTTGTTGTATTTTTCTTTTGCCTAGCAATGACCCATGGCTGAAATGGCTTTCAATATTCTAATAAATTGTTTTTGCACGTTTAACAAAAACCAGATACTTACATGGAGTTATTTCTGAGTTTGCTATTTCTTTTGATCTACCTGTCTATTTATCTGCCAATACCACTAGAATCTTGATAGCTATAGATATATAATAAATCTTGATATTAGCTAAACTATTTATCTCACTTTATTTTTTCAAAATTGTTTTAGCTATTTGAATCATTTGATTTTCCATATAAATTTTAAACAATCTTGTCTATATCTACAAAAAATCTTGCTGAGATGTTTATAGGTATTGTGGTAAACCTGCTTACGAATTTGAAGATATTTGACATCTTTATTATTTTGAGCCTTCCAATCCATGAACACTGTACATCTTTCCATTTGTTTCCATCTTCTTTGACTTCTTTCATTAGTGTATTCTAATTTTCAGTATGCAAGGCCTGTACATATTTTGTTATAATTGCACCTAGATATTTCATTTTGTTTTTAGCTATTTTAAATGTCATTGCATCCTTAATTTCAGTGACCATGTTTTCTAATACACAGAATTTAAACTGATTTTTTTATGCCTATTTTATGTTCTGTATGTCTTCTAACGTTAGTGGATGCCTCTATTTATTCTCAAATGATGTTTGTTGATTCCTTGCAATCTAAAAAATCTGGTTTGACTGCAAACAGGAAGTTTTCTATTCAATTTTTGTATAAAATTATTATTATTTACTTGATTATATTATACCAGAACTTTAGTGAAATGTTGAACGAGAGTGGAGAGAATATGTATTTTTGCCTTGTGTTTTATCTTAAAGAAGGCTAATTATCTACTTTTGTTGTTGTTGCTTGTGTTTCTGCTGTCTTAATTTAAAAACAATTACCTAGAGTTAAAAATATTTATTTCTGCATTTTCTTCTAAAAATTGTATGGTTTTATTATTTACATTTGGGTCTCTGTTACATTTTGAGTTAAGTTGTGTATAATGCATTTGATAGAGATTCAATTGTGTTGTTTTCCATGTGAATATCCATTTCATTTGTCCCAGCATCATTTTGGAAGAGGCTGTATTTCCCCAATAGTGTTGTCTTGGCATCTTTTTCAAAACTCAATTGACTGTTAATGTAAGGTTTTATTTCTGAATTATCAGTCACATTTCATAGACTTTTTATGTCTATCCTTATACCAGGACACGTTATTTTCATTATTGTAGCTTTGTAGTAGGTTTTGAAATCAGAAAATGTAAGACTTTCAACTTTTGTTTATCAAGGTTGTTTTGGTTATTCTGGATCCTTTGCATTTCCATATGAATTCTAGGATTCGCCTATACATTTCTGGGGGTAAAAAGCAGCTAGAATTTTGATTGGCTTTGTGTTGAATCCATAGATCAATTTGAAGAGTATTTTAATCTCAACAACATTAAGTTTTTCAACTCATGGAATAGGATGTCTCTCCAGTTATTTAGATATTTCTTAATTACTTTCAGTAATATTTTGTGGGTTTTAATGCTAAAATTTTATACTATGTCAAATTTATTCTTAAATATATCATTATTTTGATACTTCTGTGAATAGGTTGCTTTCTTAATTTTAGTTTTCAATTGTTAATTGTTGATGTGTGTCTGCAAAATTGACTTTTTATAGTGATCTTGGACCTGCAAACTTGATTAGCTGTTTTTTAATTCTAACTTTTTAAATGTGTGAATTACTTAGGGTTTTTTTAACATAAAAAAATCATTTCATCTGTGGAGAAAAAAATTTACTTTTTCCTTTTTTGTCAGAATGCCAATTATAATTTTTTATCTTAACTAATTGCCCTGGCTAGAACTCCTAGTGCAATGTTGAACAGAAATAAAAAAAGTAGATGTATTTGTTTTGTTTCTGATATAAGGAGAAAAGCATTGTTTTTATTAAATATGTTAGCTGTGAGTTTTTCATAGATATACTTAAGATGATGGGATAATTTCTTTCTACTTCTAGTATGTTGAGTGTTTTTATCATAAATACATAATGGATTTTGTTAAATAATTGCTTTCTACATCTATTCAGATGATCATGTGCTTTTGTCCTTTATTCTGTTAACATGCTATTTTGCAATAATTGATTTTCATATATTAATCCAACCCTGGATTCTTTTGATAAATCAAACCAGGTCATGATGTATAATCTGACTTTCTATTTATATTTTTGTCTTTCATTTGTTTCTCAGACTAAATAATCTCCACTGATCTATCTTGTAGAGCACTGTGCCTATCTTCTAGTGCACTATGCCTATCTTCCAGTACACTGCGCCTATCTTCTAGTGCACTGGCCTATCTTCTAGTGCACTGTGCCTATCTTCTAGTGCACTGACCTATCTTCCAGTGCACTGCGCCTATCTTCTAGTGCACTGGCCTATCTTCTAGTGCACTGTGCCTATCTTCTAGTGCACTGACCTATCTTCTAGTGCACTGTGCCTATCTTTTTTCACAGTTTAAGTCTGGTTGTGATTCCCTCTAGAGATTTTTTTTTCATTTCAGTAATTATACTTTTCAACTTCTGAATTTTAACTAGGTTCTTTTTAAATAATTTCTATCTCATTGATATTTGGTGGCACATTATTCTCATACTTGTGTTTAATTACATGTGTTTTTCTTTAGTGTTTTCAGGATATTTATTATGGCTCATTTAAAGTCTATTTCAGATAAGTCTAACATCTGGATTTCCTCAGACACACCATCTATTGCTTCTTTTTTATCTGTGTATGAGCCATACTAATTTTCTCTTTTTTTACATGCCTCATAATTTTGTGTTAAAAACTAGACATTCAAATATGAGTATCTAGTGGCAAATCTGTAATTCAGAATACTTTTCCACCAAACCAAGATGTGCTGTTTCTATTTGTTGTTGTTACTGTTGTTGCTGTTTGTTTGTATAATGACTATTAATTTTGTAAAGTGTGTTGTATTCTTTTTCATGTGTGAATACTTGTCTTTCTTGGCTACTTTATTCATCACCTAGTGATTGGACAAAGATTTCCTTAAGTGCCTTGAACAAATAAATCTCCCAGCCTTTGTCAAAGGACCCCTGTGTATATTGGGAGACCCTTTCAACACTTCATGGGACAGTTTACCTCTCTACTTTTGCCTTCACTCCCTGGTTACATCAAGCCAGCTGTGAGAGATTAGGGCCCTCTCACGTCTTTCCTAAGTGTATTCACAATCCTAATCATATGCATAATTTTCTAGGTTTCCATGAATATATTAGTTTTTATTTTTAAGGGTATTTTATTTTTCTAAAACAGCTTCTTGTTAGTCCCAATTGGAATCTCCACTGAAGGCAGCTGCAATATTAAGCAATTGCCTCTGATGGGTTGTGCTATTTGCACAAAGCAAGCTCTGAATCAGCTCAAATAAAGACAAATGTTGATAGTAGAGCTTTTTATGCAACTTTCAGATGGGCTATATAGTGGCAATTTTCTGGGAATGGGGCTTTCTCCAAACACATTCTGCACTTACAATGACTTCTAGGATGCTGGTTTTCACAACTCCTGTATTTGCAAAGTTACTGGTTTTCAAGTCTACATAGAACTGGAAAGAAGGGAATAAGAACAGGGTAAGGTAAAACACCACAAAACTCACTGTTCTTACTAAGATACACAAATTTTTCTTGAATAATTATTCCCCAAATTGTTTCAACCCTTGGCTTATTCCTAGAATTCTTTATTTTGGAATTGAATTATTAAAAAAAAATTGATTTTGACAATTTTTGCAAGTGCCCTCATTTTTCTATTTTGGAGGAGTAGATATTGGAGGTTTTCATCTGTTTTATTTCAGATGTGCTTTTGTATTTAGATTATTTTTAATAACAGCCTTAAATATTTGTCAATATTTTCTTAATTAAATCTTGCTTTACATTTCTCAACTGCTGCCTATAGAGTAGAACAAAATATCTTAGATAAGTATTCAAAATTTTCAATATTCTGACCCCAACCAATCTTAAAAACTTATTTCTAAATATTTCTTTCATATATTATAATCCTCTCAGTCTATTAAAAAATAATTTATTTACTTCAAACTTTTTTTAAAAAGTTATCTTTGGAAAAGCAAAGATATATATATCTGGGATGGACTTTGTATCTGCCATCTCTGTATGACCAAGAAAAGAGGCTATCTATTCTATGGTCATTTTGTTTAATAACTCAGAAAGAAATATCTTTTTTAAATTCTTAAAGCAATTATTTTTTAACAAATACAATATTTTCAGTTATATTATATTCTTTGTCTTTATATGAATTAGTATTTTGTTATATTTCTTCTATTATAAGAAAAACTCTTACGAAGTATGATAATAATAATATATGTACCCGTGGAAATATGTCAAGCATTCAATAAATACTTCCTGAATAATTAAACTGATAATGAATGAATGAATACAGTGTAAATAAATACTATTCTCTTATCACCATTAACTAAATAATTATTTCTAATTTTTATTTTTCACCAGTATTTCCTAATGGCATCCTTTGCGTGTAATAACAGAGTATTAAATTACTAATCATAAAAGAAACCATTTTATAATGTGTGAGTTGAAAGTTACATTTGTTGGTAATTTCCAAATCTTTGAAAACATTTTTAATGTTTCGAGGGGTGACTGGACAAGGGCACTGACACTGAAGTAGTTTGAAACAATTACCTTCTAATATCAAATACTTATATTTGGGATACAGTAGCTAGTATATTAAAAACCTCAAATTGTAATTTGTGTACCTAATTTATACTGACTATATCAGTGTTATGGATTCCTAACAATAAACATTCATAATCTATAGGCTGAAATAGATTAGCTACTTTATTTGTTGATTGCAAATATGCATTAAAAAGTCAAAAACAACTATTTTGACAGAATTTTTATGTAAGAAGTATCAGAAAAATAATATGAATAATACAAATGCATCATCTATCAAATACATAGCCAGATATCACCTAAAAGCACTTGTATTCTGCTAAAAATACACCATTGTCCCTCTGCTACCAGAATGAAATCCCGCTGGGGAAAATGCTCTTCTCTTTCTCAAGAACCATTTAGTAATTTACTTTTAAGTAATGGAAAGGCTATGCTCTAAAGTTTCACTCACATTTTTATTGCAAAATATAGATAAACAAATAATATCTCGACTGGATTAGTAATAAAAATTAATAAAATTAGCTGAATTATTGCTTTGGTATGACTGATATTAACTTGGGATTTATTGATATAGTCTTGTAACATAATTTAAATTAAAGCAATATAGCTTATTTTGTCAGTTATACTTTCTTCTTTCCTTGAAATTTTCCTTTGAGCAAAAATTTGTTAAGAAGGTTACAGCACAGCTTTTCTATATTTTTCCTCATGATAGGCATTTTCTGAAATGCCTAACATTTTATGAAAAGCAGTCTCATACCAGTACTTGTTTTCATAGCCAGTCTTTACAACTGGATGAAAATACATCAAATCCTTCTGTTTCCCTCATTTGAAGATGTCTAGACATGAACACATGCTCCCAAGAGGATGAAATGAGGATTTCTTTATAATGAGTCTTGATTCCATGCTTCCTATTTCTTCATAAAAGTAGAGAGAGACATTTAAGAGAGACACGGAATTGTAAATATTATCCAAGAAGAAGAATCAATTCCAAAGTCATCCAGAAGACAGTGGAAGCTTCCCAGTCAAAATTGATGAGCCACAACACAGAGGTAATAAAACATCTTCTATCCTTAGAATAACATTATAGATGTATCATATACAAAAGTAAATCCTACCCTAATTCTCTCCATAAAAGGTGTATTGAAAATATGTTTAATTTGTTATGTATTTAAAAATAAATATTATATAGTAACAATGATTTATGGCTTAGTTAGTTATAACAGCATTTGTTAAATTATATATCAGAATTAAGTGGAATCATGTACCTAGAGATGTTAAGATATATTTCCAAATGTATATTTGGATCACAGTCAAAATGGAGTTAAATCAAATTAGTAGGCTTCTTGTCTATGGATTTTAAAATAACACATTTTATTTTTTGTATGTGTTATGAATTTCTAAAAAAAATTTCCCACACCATACTTATTTTGCTAGAGTTATACTCCTATTGTACTTTCTTTTTCCCTTTCTTTTTTTTTGGTTAGAATGCAGTGACACAATCATAGTTCACAGGAGTATCGTACTCCCAGGCTCAAACAATCCTCTTGTTTCAGTCTCTTAAGTAGCTAGGACTACAGGCATGCATTACCACAGTCAGCTAATTTTTCAAATCTTTGTAAAGATATGGTCTCACTGTGTTGCTCAGGCTGTTGTTGAACTCCTGGCCTCAAGTGCTCCTCTAGCCTTAGTCTCTCAAAGCACTGGGATTACAGGTGTGTGCCACGACAACCAGCCTCCTATTGTATTCTTATTGTTATCTCATGTATGCTCTTTGGCAAGTAATTTAGAATACATATTTTCAGAATTTTATGCCATTTTGCACTGTCCAAAATCTGATAAAGTTAATTATCCTTGTTTTGTTACATAACCCAATGCAGATGACCATCTCTAAACTCTCTAGAATAGTCCTCAGGACAGCTGATAAAGAAATAAGAAGACCAATGCAAAGACAGGTGCCACAGTTACAAAAATAGGTACAACATGGCATCTTTTATCATTCTAAAAAAAATAAATTTTATAGTCAAAAACATTTAAATTGATTTATCTTTTAATTTCTTTTGTTTCCTTTTACATTTTTATTATAATGAGAAAGTTACATAGAAAGGTGGAAAATAAGGAACCCTTTCAATGCATGTACCTATTATCATATGCCACTTTTAAAGCTTATGGGGAAGTCAGCTTTACCCAAACCACCTAGACTGAGAGTAAGACAGTGGTGGCCCATTGAGGACAAGAGGATGCTGTTATACCCACAAAGAAGAAATTATGATTAGGAAAAATAAGATATTTTCATGGCAATTATGTTGCACAGAGTTATAACTAATAGAAGTATAAAAAATGCATCTCTTCCAAATTGCCTGAATTAAAACACACACACTCATATATGCATACACATCCAAAAACATAGGAAAGAATTGCCAAATTATTTTTATAGTATAAAAACTCTCAGAAAATAAAAACATAATAAATAACAACATTAGAGTAAATAGTCCCTTTAAAAAGTGGGTAAAGGATATGTATAGACATTTTTTAAAGAAAACACACAAATAACCAAAGAGCATATGAAAAAATGTTCAACATCACTAATAATCAGAGAAATGCAAATTAAAAACAAAATGAGATATCATATTATACAAGTCAAAATGGTTATTATAAAAATAAAATAACAGATGATGCTTATACACTGTTGGTAGAAATGTACATTAGTACAACCTAATGAAAAATACGGAGATTTCTACCATTCGAATTAGCAATCTCACCATTGAGTATTTACTCAAATGAAAATAAATCATTATATCAAAAAGACCTGTTCTTGTATATTTATTGCAGCACTATTCACAATAGCAATGATATAGAAACAACCTTATTGTCTGTCAACAGATTGGATAAAGAAAAGGTGGTACACATATACAATGGAATACTACTTAGCCATAAAAAAGAATAAAAGCATGTCTTTTGCTGCAACATTTAATGGAACTCTAAGCCATTATCTTAAGTGAAACAACTCAGAAACAGAAAAACAAAACCACATGTTCTCACCTAAAGGTGGGAGCTTAATACTTAATGGGTACATTATTCAGTGATGAACACTCTTAAAAACTCAGGCTTAAACACCACTACGCAATATATTCATGTAACAAAATTGCACTTTTGCCCCTTAAATTTATACAATTAAATCAAAGCACACAATTAAATCAACATAATACAGCATAACAACAAATGTAAATGGTTACAACTCATCTACTTAAATTAAAAAAAAAAAAGAAAGAGCTAAGGTGTATTAATCGAATGCTGTGGTTGTGATACTGGAACCAGATAAAGATCATTTATTATATAAATATGCTGAAAGGTTCATTCCATTAAAGGTATCAAATCAAAAGAAAATTCCACAATGTGGTCTACTGCAGCTAATTAATAAATTAGTAAATATTAATAACAAAATTTGCGAAATATAAATTTTGTGAACTGAGAGGAGATATCAACAGATAATAATAGTAGGTAATTTTTATTCATATAATCATAACAAGTCATATAGACAAACCATATAAAAATGTTGGGAATCTGAAATATGTAACCAATAAATCTGAATAAATATAACTTAATTTTAATAACTTTATAGATAGCAAATTTTACATAAACAAAGCGATTATGTATTAGAACACAAAAAATACATTTTAAATTTTAAATACAGATAATATTTTGACAAAATTAGTTGGTATTATAAATTAGTGAAAATGTAGAAATAAAAATACTTTAAGCAACTGGATTTTGAAAACACTTCCTTTAAAATTCTTAGGTGAGGAAAGGAAATCAGATTCAGTCAGAGATAGCCAAAAATAATATTAATGGAAAAGGAACATATCCAAATATAGAATGCTGCTAGGGATTGCTATAGAAAATTTGTTATTAAACTTATTTAAGCATGTATTAGTAAATATAAAGAAATGAAATTAAATTACTCAGAATTCAATTCACGAAGTTAGACTAGACAACATAAAACAAAGGATCATGGGGAGAAAAAAATAAAGATAATATGAACAAAAACAAAAATAAAATTTGTAAATTAATCCAAAAAAAATCCACCAGAAGTGAAATACGATACTTTTTTTTTGCCAACCTATGCAAGAAAGAAGTAAATTGCAAAAAAAAAAGTTTAGAAATACAATTTACAGAAGAATAATCATAGCTATAGAAGGAATTCTGAAAAGTTAAATTTTAAGCAACTTTTAACAATTCTAAAAATGTGTTTGCAAACAAAGGTCTATTAAAGTACACCCAAAAATGTGAATTAATTAAACAATTTTAGAGAATGTAAATACCACCAATGTTCTTGTCATCCCAGGGTTCTCTTTAATTTGTTTTACATTTGTTTTAAGAAGGCTAAAAATGCTTTTAAAGAATTTCTTCTCTCTGAAAACACAGATACAGATACACACACACACACACACACAAACACACACACACACAAATCCCTGTTGATTAATAGCTAAATAATGAGTTTTAAAACTTTTTTCCAATCTTCAAAATTATAGAAATCAAATACTAACGTAATGTCTGCCAAAAAAATAAGCAAAAACTCTTCTCAATTTATTATACATTTAGATGGTACATGTGAATATATTTCACATATTTATATTTTATATATTTCATTATAAAATATATTTTATATATTTCATATTATATTTTATATTTTAGATATTTCATATATTTCACATGTATAGGATGTATAGAGTTTTTGAGGTGTGCATCACCTTCTGTATTTATCATTTCCATGTTCTGGTAACATTTCAAGTCCTCTCTTCTAGTTGCCTTGAAATATACAATATATTGTTGCTAACTATAGTCAACCTAGTCTGCAATCTAACATTAGAACTTATTTCTTCTCTCTATTGGTAAGTTTGTACTCATTAACTAACCTCTGTTTATTTCCCCTCTTACCTTCATACAGTTTCCAGTGTCATTCCACTGTATCTCCATGAGATGAAATGTTTTAATTGTAAGATGGGAGTTTTTAAATGTTTGAAAAGCTAAAGAAGCCAGCATCAAGGGAAGCTGCCACTGACCATCACTGTTTAGCTAGTTAACACATGGCAGAAACTACAGAAAAACACCAGGGATGAGCACACCTGCTGGGATCTTTGAAACAAGTGATTTTTGGGGAATTTTCTGGAGACAGCTATAAAGATCAATGGTCCAAGTCGCTTAACAGTTTATATTTTTCCAAAAATGGTTGCAGTAATATCCCCTTTTCTCCATACTCTTCTGCCATGCTGCTTTCCCCTGCTACAATAAGACATGGAGTTCTCTATTACCATTGTTACGGACTGAATGTTTGTTTCCCTGCAAAATTTAAATGCTGAAGCTCTAAACCCCATTACAATGGTATTTGGAAGCAATGATCTTTGAATTAGGTTTGGATGTGGTTTCTCTGATGGATGTGTTGATATTGACATCTCTATGATTAAGATGAAATATATTAATGTAGAGAGAATTCAGGATAAAGCTAATTACATTTCAAGAAATAAAAAGAAACAAAACACATCCCATTTGTTACTCATTATTAGGCTTATATTATTCAAATGATTTTCACAAATGTTCTGAAAATAAATGGACCAGAAAGAAAAGCTTTATCATCCACAGTGATCTCCTACACTATCTTGTCTCCCGTGTTCTCTATCTGAACTACTTCTTTCTGTAGGTCAAACTGGAAGAGTTAGTGCCATCATTATGACTGGCCTTCCTTTTTTTAATATTCATCCCACTCAGTGTGATAAGGTTGCAATATTTCTAGAACTTATTTTAAGAGAAAGAAACATTATTTAATAATTTAGAAATGTATCCGTAATTTGCTAACCTAAAGATAGACTTTGTAAATGTGAGGTACTAAGCTTTCTGTTTGTGACGCAAATGTCTCTTAGTTGATATATATACTATATATATATTATATATACACCATATATTGTATTATGTATAATATATCCTATATATTGTATTATATATAGTATATATAATATACATGCTCTCTCTCTCTTTCTCTCTCTCTCTCTCTCTATATATATATATATATATTTCTTTTTTCATTTTTCCAAGACGGAGTCTTGCTGTCACCCAGGCTGGAGGACTGGGGTGCAGCGGCATGATCTCGGCTCACTGCAACCTCCGCCTCCCGGGTTCAAGCCATTCTCCTGCCTCACCTTCCGAGTAGCTGGGATTACAGGTGTGTGCCACCACGCTCAGCTAAGTTTTTTGTATTTTTAGTAGAGATGGGTTTCACCATGTTGGCCAGGTTGGTCTCAAACTCCTGACCTTGTGATCCACCCGCCTCAGTCTCCCAAAGTGCTGGGATTACAGACGTGAGCTGCCACATCCCGCCAGTTGATAAATATGTTAAAACTTATATTAATGTTTAAGTTGAGATCAGTCCTGACATGTTTTCTGAGAGGATGTTTATTCTTATCTAGAACGTATTTTTTATCCTTCTCTTAGACTGTGAATCTCCTCCACTTGATTTATTCTCAATGTTACTTTGAAGTTTTAAAAAACAAAACTAACAAAGTTTGTTTGCCAGTGGGTGCATTTAGATAGTCAATTGTTTTACTATTTGGAATCCCTAGCTTACCTGCCTTTAGGTCTCTGGTCCTATAAAGAATTAAAACCAAGGCTCTTGATTAATTTGAAAGGCAAATGCTTTTCATTGATATATGGCTACAGACACTGTTTTAGCTCCTGAAGATACCTCTTACTTTCTTTTGAGTTTGGCTATGTATGTAAACAACATTTGCTATATTACCTCCTGTATTTTGAGGTTTTGAGTTGAGAGGATTTTCAGGACATTTGATCTGTCATACAGCTAGAAATAGAGTCTTCAATTAATGTTTTATTAATTTGCTCAAACACATCAAATTGAGTTACTATTGTGTTAGAAATACCTTTAGCACTATGATTCAGCTGTGATGAAAACAGACAAAAATCTCTGCCCTCTTAAAATTTGCAATCCAGTGGGGGTGATAAATATGAAAAAAAAAAAGTACATATAAGGAGAATTAGTCATTCTGGTGGGACTTCTGGGTGGAGAGATCAGAATGTGCAAAGGCCCTGTGAACAGAGTGTGTCTGGCATGTTTAAGGCCATCTAGTATTCTAGAGCAAGCAAGAGATGAGTTCAGAGAGGACCGGGGATGAATAAGGTTATGACCACGCATAACCTTAGAGATTATTTTAATGACTTGGACTTTTACTCTATGATGCAGAGCTATTCAGGGGATTTATGCAGAGAAATGACATGATCTAACTTCAGTTTTAGCAAGATCACTTTTATGAATAACTATCATATGGCAGTGCCTTATGTATTAGTGAACTTAAGACCAGTTGACATGAATACCAAAAGTATAGGTTTGGAGATCACATTAACTGACTACTGTTGACAATTAAATTGGATAATTTTAGTTCCAATATAGAAATTTTGGCTTCAGTTTTTCTAAATTAGATGTACATTTTTATTAATTTAATTTTGTTTCTCCAAGCTTCTAATGTACATTTTGTGATTGCTATCTGAGTCCTTGGTCTCTGCAGTTCTCCAAAATAGAGTGTAGGTCAAGTAAGAAGCAATACAAATGCAGATCTCTATGTAAAAGCAAATCTGTACTAGATTTCAAAGATGGATTCTATAAGCAAAACCAATTAAAATTGTGTTTTATAAATCAGGATTCAAAATGTTTTAGTAACTCTATCTTTCATAAAATCTTTATTGCTAAATTCTGTCAAAGTACAATTCAAAATACAGTAATTCAGCGTTAGGAATAAAAGCTAAATGAGGGAAAAAGGCTACAAAGGAACTAGAAAATGCTGCATCATTTTAATTTGCTTTTACAACCTTCCACAGTGACCTCTCCTTGTATATGGCGGCATATTCTAGCAAACAACTAAATTTTACTAAAATCAGTAAAATGACCTACCTCTAACTTTTAAAGCAGCAAGACAAATGTCATATTTTATATTTATATTCAATTACCTGTACCTAAAAATATAACATGTAGAGTTTAAATTTGACCAATATGACCTCAATAATGCAATTTGCACAACCCCATCTTAAGATATTATCTCAGATTTCTTGCTGGAAACCAAAGGATTATCAGAAAGATGCTTAAATAATTATAGGAATGGGAAGAAAAAAATTAATAAAAAACTATAAGTAAATATAGCAGTTGAAAGCATAAAATTCAGAGCCTGAAAGAAAATAGGTGCTCAAAAATTATATGAACATATTTCTAACTAATTTTGCTAAGAATCAGATAAACATCTACAGGGTAATCTATTAATATATCAACTTTGTGTATTTACATATATCACCCATGTTCTAAGACATTTTATAACTCATTGTCTTAGAGAATTTTGCTCTTCGAAAAGCAGAATTTATTTCAAAATATTTTCATTTCTGAGTTTCGTTTTTCTAGAGCTTGAGTCCTTGCATGGATTGTGTTAGGAGTACCACAAAGGAAGACAAAGGGCACAGTACCTCTAAGAAGCAGAGAGGTAAAGGTAAGATTCATTCAGTCTCAAGAGGTCTGTCTGTCCCCTCTTGGGACCAGCACCTGAAAAGGTAGGACACCAAGAAGCCTAGACATTCGCTTAGGGGTTTCCAGCATCACTAAAGATGGGTGTTCCATGTAGTGGTCCAGAGAAAGCAAACACATTGTATTGAATATTCTTGGCAATTAAGCCCCCACTAACGGAGTCTCCTTCATGCTTTAGTGATTTTATACAACTGTAGGGTAGCAGAAATCCCAATGATAACTAAAGTTTAATGCCCATTGATTTATATAAGATGTTAACTTCAGATTTCTGTCAAGTAGATGAACTAACTTGAGCTGATTTTTTCAAAATTAATTTTTTCAGAATTAATTTTCAAAATTTGGGAAGGAGAGCAAAGTATGGAACCCAGTAACTACCACAGTCAACTGGATAAAACAGAAAGAATCTTGTCAGTGACTGAAGGTGCTTTACAACTATGGTGGAAGAAGAAGCAAACTCATCCTTCCTTACATGGTGACAGGAGAGAGAAGTGCAGAGTGAAGGAGGGGAAAAGCCCCTTACAAAGTGATCAGATCTTGTGAGAACTCACTCGCTGTCATGAGAACAGCATGAAGGTAATCACCCCCATGATTCAATTACCTTCCACTAGGTCCCTCCCTTGACACGTGGGGATTATAGGAACTACAGTTCAATGTGAGATTTGGGTGAGAACACAGCAAACCATATAACACTCATAATGTCTAGGCTAATAGTCAAATCAAGAACACAATCCCCTTTACAATAGCCACAAATAAAATTAAATACCTAGAAATACAGCTAACCAAGAAAGTAAAAGGTCTTAAGAAAAGATCAGTATCATTAAAATGGTCATACTATCCAAAGCAATCTACAAATTTAACGGTATGCCTATCAAACTACCAACATCATACTTCACAGAATTAGAAAAAAAATTCTAAAATTCACATTGAACCAAAAACAAAAAGACCCCAAATATTCGAAGCAATCTGTATTAGTCCATTTACTCATTGCTATAAATAAATACTTAAGACTGGGTAATTTATAATGAAAATATGTGTAATTAATTCATGGTTCCACAGGCTATACAAAAAGCATCATGCTGGCATCTGCTTGACTTCTAGGGAGGCCTCAGGAAATTTACAATTATGGTGGAAAGCAAAGTGGGGGCTGGTACTTCACGTAGCAGGAGCAAGAGAAACGGGAGGAGGTGCTACACACTTTTAAACAACCAGATCTCATGAAAACTCACTATCACAATCATGACACAGTACCAAAGAGATGGTGCTAAAGCACTCATTAGCAATCTGCCCCCATGATCTAATTACCCTCCACCAGGCCCCACCTCCAACTTTGGGGATTACAATTTGATCTGAGGTTTGGTGGGAACACAAATCCAAACCAGATTTTTCCACCCCTGGTCCCCCAAATCTTATGTTCCACTCACATTGCAAAATACAATCATGCCGTCTCAATAGTCCTCTAATCTTAATACATCTCAACATTAACTCAAAAGTCCAAATTTAAGTCTCATCTTAGATAAGGGTATTTTCTTCCACCTATGAGCCTGTAAAAATCCAAAAAACAAGTTTGTTATTTTCAAGATACAATGGGAGTACAAGTGCTGGGTATACATTCTCATTCCAAAGGAAGAAATTGGCCAAGAAAGGAGCTACAGGCCCCATGCAAATCCAGAACCAGCAGGGAAGTTATTAAATCTTAAAGCTATAAAATAATCTCCTTTGACCCTGTGTCCTACATCTAAGCCACACTGATGCAAAGGTTTTGCTCCCAAAAACTTGGGAAGCTCCACCTCTGGGCTCTGCAGAATTCTGTCCCCTCAGCTACTGTAAAGGGCTAGTGTTGAGTGCCTGCAGGTTTTCCAGGCTCAGTGTGCAAGCTGCCAGTGGATCTACCATTCCGTGGTCTGGAGGAAAGTAGCCTTCTTCCTACAGCTCCACTAGGCAGTGCCCCAGAGGGGACTCTAAAAGAGCTCTAACTTCACATTTCCCCTCCACACTGCCATAGTAGAGGTTCTCCAGCAGGGTTTTGCCCTTGTAACAGGCTTCTGCCTGGACATACGGGCTTTCCCATATATCCTTTGAAATCTGGGCAAAGGCTCTCAAGCCTCAACTCTAGCACTCTGCACAAATACAGGCTTAACACCATGTGGAAGTAGCCAAGGCTTACAGCTTTCATCTGAACCAGCAACGTGAAGTGTACCTGGTGCACCTTTTAGCCACAGCTGATGCTAGAGCAGCTGGGATGCCATGAGCAGTGTTCTTGGGCTTTGTAGGGCAGCAGGGCTCTGGGCTTGGCTCAGGAAACCATTCTTTCCTAGTCCTCGGGGCCTGTGATGGGAGATGCTGCCTCAAAGGTCTCTGAAATGCCCTTGAGGCCTTTTCTTCATTATCTTGGCTATTAGTACTTGGGTCCTTTTTATTTATGGAACTTTCTGCAGCCTGCTTGAATTTCTCGCCAGAAATTGGGCTTTCTTTTGCACCACATAGCCAGGCTGAAAATTTTCCAAACTTTTACACTCTGCTTCCCCTTGAATTATAAGCTCCAACTTTAGGTCATTTCTCTTCTCATGCATATGAACATACGTTGTTAGAAGGATCCAGGTCAATCTTGAGCACTTTGCTGCTTAGAAATTTCTTCTGCCAGATTCTTTTAGTCATCACTCTCAAGTTCAAGGTTCCACAGGTCCCTAGGGTAGTGGCACAATACAGCTAAGCCCTTTCCTAAAACATAACAAAAATGACGACCTTTGTTGCCATTCTCAATAATTGCCTCATTTCACTCTGAGACCTCCTCTGCCTGGACTTCACTCTCCACATCACTATCATCATTTTGGTCATAATCATTTAACTAGTCTCTAGGATGTTCCAAATTTTCCCTTATCTTCCCCTGTCTTCTAAACTCTTCAAACTCTTCCAATCCTCCCATGTTACCCAGTTCCAAAGTTGCTTCCACATTTTCAGGTATTTTTATAGCGATACCCATTCCTGGTACCAATTTTCTGTATTAGTCTGCTCTCTCATTGCTATCAAAAAATACTTGAGATTGGGCAATTTATAGTGATCCTCTCTTTGGATCCTCAAAAACCTTTGAAAGTTTGATATTTATGTATCTTTTTGTAGTCTTATTTGGTTTGAATCCATCTCTGATATCCATTTACCTTGGTATTTTTATATTTCTTAAGTTTGGAGAAGGTTCCTATTATTATATCTGTGAATAAGCTTTGTACCCCTTGTTCCTGCTCAAGTCCATCTTGAAAACTAAGAATTCTTAGATCTGGTCTTTTGAGGTAGTTTTCTGTATCTTTTAGATGATTCCTGTTCCTTTTTCTTTTTTCTCCTCTGTATAATTTCAAATAGCCGTTTTTCAAGCTCACTGAGTCTTCTTTCTGCTTGATTTGTTCTGCTATTGAGAGTAGTAAATTTTTCAATTCAGTAAATGTACTTTTCAGTTCTGGGATTTTTGTTTAATATTTAAAATTATTTTAATCTATTGTTTAAATTTCATGGATAAATTTATGAATTGGTTTTCTGTGTTACTTGGAGATACTGTGTTTCCTTAAGACTTCTATTTTGAATTCTTGGTGAGAGAGTTTACATACCTCTGTCTTGTTTGAGTCTATCACTAGTTTCTTGCTTTGTCCATTTGAGGAGGTCATGGTTCCCTGTTCCCTACTGTTTCATATGAATGTATCTGTATGACTTTGCATTGAATGATTAGTTATTTATTCCATTCTTCTCTGTCTTGTTTTGGTTTTTATTGGGTATGTTTGCTTAGATATTGTTTGTAATTTACCTGTTGATTTTCTTTCTTTCTTTTTTTTTTTTTTAATTCCATTGGTTCACTGCCTCCTTTTTGGCACTAGATGGCTACTGAAGCCTTGCCTCTAGCAAATGATTAGAGTACTGCTCATACTGACTGGCGGTATTCCCAAGGTGCATATTCCTAGCAGTGTGGGAAGGCTGGATATAGATTTGTGCTGAAAGGACCTGTGGATCATACCTCCTATAGCAAGTAGCTGCTGAACGGTCAATGAAATTTGGCATCTCCTTTGGCAGAGTGGCAGAGCACAGTTGCTAGGACTATGGTTGGTAGTGCCACTTGCCTCCTTTATCTTAGGCTGTTCTCAGGAACATTACTCCATTCAGTCACTGGCAATTCTTCCCATAGGGTCAGGCAGGAACAGGGCTCCTGCCAGGGAACCCATGATGGTGGGGAAGCTAGTTTCCCACTTCAATCATGCTTTTTCCAGTGCAGAAACCATGAGTTGGGAGAAATTTTCCATGTACTTTGTGACGGGCTGGTTGAGAAAAGGGTTGTTGTGGATAGGAAAATCTTGTTTTCTAATGAGCTATTTGAAGGTTGTTTACTTCTCTGTAGTTCTGGGAAATTGTGCACTTTCCTATTTGAATTCTGGGATATTGATGGTGATAATCCCCTCACTGTACATTTGGTTTTGGATTTCTGTGTGAGGGAGTACAGCCAGCTTTCTTCTAAGCTGTGGTTGTGGAACTAGACTCCCCACCTTTTTTGGCTACTCTGAATAATGCTGCTATGAACAGGAGTGTACAGATACTTCTTTGAATTCCTGCTTTCAATTCCTTAAAGCATATGCCCAAAAGTTGAATTCCTAGATTATATGGTAATTGTATTTTTAATTTTACAAGGAATTGCCACACTGTTTTCCACAGTGGCTGCGATATTTTACATTCCCACCAGCCATGTATATGGTTCCAATTTCTCCATATCCTTGCCAAAAATTGTATTCTGTTTTGTTTTGTTTAATACTAGTCATTCTAATAGGTATGAGGTGGCAGCATTACTTTTAAAAAGTAAATTTTTATCTCTCTCGTTTGGTATACTTATCTATCATATATTGAACTTCTGTAGGATTTGAGTCCATTTCTGAACTTTCTTTGGTTTTCTATTGATCTGTGTATTCATTGGCCAGTTACCATTTTATTTATTGAGGCTGGAAGTATGGGTCAGTGTTTGATAGGGCTAGTCTTTTCTCACTAATGTTCTTTTCCCAAGTTTTCCTATTTAACTTTTAATATAAACTTCAGAATCAGCTTTTATAATTTAAAAAAATTGGCATTTTTACTGAATTTCAGAAAGAAATTATCTTGGGAAAAACATGCACTTTGCAGAAGCTGGTTGTTCTTAAGGTAATGATATAGCTTTCTATTGATTTATATCTACCATTATGTCCAACATAAATATTATAAAGATTTTTTCAAAGAAGTCTTATATATTTCTTGTAAATTCACTCGTACGTGTTTTGACTTCTTGGATTGCCATTGTAAGTATTAGAATGCCTTCTGTTGTATCTTCTGACTGGTTTTTGAGTGTAAACAAATATATATATACACATATATATTATGTATATTATATAAACACACACATATACATTCATATATATACCTATATAAAATTATGTTAACAAATGCATATGTAATTTATGTACACATTTTAAGGAAATATTTATTAATATTTTAAATGCTTTTTTCTCTAGAGTGGGTATTGAAACTTTATTAAGTGCATTTTTATTCAATATGAGGCAAATTATAAAATTTTCTATTTCACTGCATTAAATATAAAAACATTATTAAGTATTTCAATTATGAAACATCTTCACATTTCTAAAAAATCCACATACCATGGTATTTTATTATACAATGTGATGTTGAATTATATTAATATATGCAAATATCTAACTTAGAATTTTTGCATAAATTGACCTATAGTTTATTTATTTTAGAAATTTTGATATCAAAATTGTATTATAAAAGCAATCTCGGAGTTGGAATTTTAATTTTTTTTTTTACTTTTTTACACTCTGAGAAAACTTAGCATACATAAAAATCTTCTCTTTATAAGTTTAGTAGAGGTAGCTGTGGAAGCATGAGAACCCAGTTCTTGGGAAGAAAGGGATTTAGCTCCTTTGCAACTTTCTCTCTCTATTGCAGAAATTATAACTTTTAATCTGTTTTATAAAATAAAGTCTGTTTTAATGAATTCCATTTTTTCTCAAAAATTATCCATTTCATTCAAGATATTTTTTACAGATTTGTGCAAAGTGGTATTTTATTATTTTAAATTTTTATCTCAGTTTCTGTGATTGTTTTCCCCATTGGTCACTTCTATTGTGCTGTGAGTTCCTTTATTTACTCCTTAGTTAAATTAGCTAATGACTTAACTATTTTACTGACTTCCAAAGAATAAAGTTTTAAAAATGTGTTCTATAATTTTTCTAATAATTTTATTTTTATAAAATATTTTGTTTCATTTATTTTATTTTTAACATTTCAAAATCAGATGCTTAGTTTATATATGTATGGATAACATCAAGTTTAATTCATAACAATACATAACAAAATTTAATATTATGAATGTTCCCATTAGTATTATTTTATCTGTACTTTCATTTGTACTTACATGCAAATCTTATGATATTAATTGAACCTCCCCTGAATCAAGAATTTCTTAAGATAAAGTTTTAAAATCTTTAGCCAGGGAAACTATTTTTTCTAACTTCTAAAACTGTAATTTCTATTTTAATTAAACTGTGATCCAAGAATCTTGTATTTATTATTTTTATTTATTTGGAATCTGTTAAAGTTGGCTTTGTGTTTTTTTCATAGTTGGTCCATTTTGTGTATATTCTATGGGCAGATAAAAAGAAAGTATAGGTTCCATTAAGGTAAAATATTAAATATATATTCCTTAGATTTATCATATTGATTTGAATATATAAGTCTTTGATAATCTTACTTTTTTGTTCACTTGGTCTGTCTTGGAATGTGACAGACTCAGACCGTCTAATATTAGTGTTGTGTAATTTTTTTATCTCTTGTAATTTCTGCCTAATAAAAATTATTGTTATATTGCTTGGCAAAAAGATAATTACAAATGTTACATTTATATTATGAATCTTACCTTTTGGCATAATAATTTGTGTTTTTCTTATGTAATGAGTTTTAGCCAAAATTTTACCATGTCTGGTAGAGAAAGACTTCTGCTTTGTTTTACTCTATTTTATTGAAATACAGCTGTCCAAAATTTTATTTCAGCATTTTGAAATAACTTTGTTTACTGTGCCATTTATATAAACAACACAGTTGTCACTTGCTTTGTGATACAATATGAAATTTTTTATTTTAATAGGTTAATTAAACCTAATTACAGGTATTGAATCACATTTCACTGGCTTTCTCTCTCACACATTATATAATTTATAATTTTTTTACAGTGTTAAGATTTTCATTGCCTTGTCTGCTTACATTGCTCTGTGTGTGTGTGTATGCTTGACTTCTTTCTTAGTGGTAACCATTATATTATTATTGAATGTAACCTAAGCATCTTTTTAATTTAGACAATTAATTTAGATAATTAGGTATTTAGTTTAGATAATTCTTATTTATTCCCCACTCAAGCAAAAATAAAATTTTTATCTCCTCTTTCTTTATTGCCCAATTTTATTCAATAATGTTATTCATTTTATTGCACTCTAAACTTCTACTGCTACATTTATTAGGTTTAATTGATGCTGTTTGACTGTTATTAAAGATTTAGAAATTAACTATACAATTTGACTTAACCAGTCTTCCTCTGTTTTTATTTCTTCTTTGTGGAAATATATAACATTAGGGTGGGGCAAAAGTAATTGCAGTTTTTGCAATTACTTTTATTTTATTTTGTCACTCTTAATCAAGCTTTACTTGTTCTTGTATTTCAGCTTAAATACTCAATGCTCTGCAGCATTTTTAAATTTTTTGCTGAGGTTTCCTCAGAACATCTGTTCAGCTGAATTTTGTTTGAAACCTTTTCCAGAAGAACTTATATGGACAATATTTCCTTAGTCCTCCCTCTCCTCCTCCCTTTGGTCTTTATAACTGAAGTACATTAAATAAGTTGAGGAAGAAAGAAGAGTAATGGAAGTGAGAATGTGAATAAGAATACTTATAATAATAATGTGATATAAGCTGTAGTTAGAAAAGTATTAAATGCTATACTTGATAAACACCTGAAGTTTGGACATGAAATTCATATACACTAAATATCATCATTCTAGACAATCTTTTAGTATCCAAGGATGAAGTAAAACTGTCTATGTTAATCTATTTTAAATGATGCTACTCTATGAGTTGTAATTACAGGCTGTTTATTCATTCAACTATTTACTCTGCAACAACATATGCCAAGCACAGTTCTTTGTGCTAAGAAAATAGACAACAATTTTCGTCCATCTGGAGCTTACGGTTTCACTAGTTAGAAGTATTCATGCTTCAGAATATATCTTAACCTGATCTTTGGACATTCTGTTTTTCTGAGTCTGTGATAGGCACAGAATTTTAACAAAATTTGTTTATATTTCTGTAATGTCTTTTAGTTACAGAGAACTACACATGTCATTATTTGGCTCATTAAATACTGTGTTTAAGAGAACAATATCAATTGTGTTTATCTGGAAATATATCAGGAAATAACTAAAATATATTTTACAAATAATGATTAAGATTCTTACCTGAATTAACCAAGAAGTTGATTAACTCTAATTCCTTACAGCTCTTAGGTGTTTTATGTAGTAACATGTTCTTTTGCCTTCAAAAGGAAAAGGAACATTGGTTTTAAATTGAATTGGAGGTTAAGCAGACTTGCTTTACATGAGAATGTTCAAATTCGATTTATATATTCTACAACAGCACTTTATGTACATCTGTATCTTAATTCTTGCTATATGATACTGAAATTGTCTATTTCTGAGCCCGATTCCCCATCTGGAATATAAACTCTTTCATGGAGACAGATGCAGTATCCCTTCATCTTTATATATACTGCACTCATTAAAGGATCTGGCACATCGTAAGACCCTTAGTATATGTTTTCTGCCTTGAATTACACCTTACGCTGCAGGATAGGAGCTGTGATCATACTCGATTTGCCATTCAAATGCTTATATAAATAATAGAATACTTCCTGCCTGTGTCTGCCTCATTTTTTTTTTTTTTTTTTCCTCCAAGAAAATCGGAGTGCTTTGCTTATATTTCCAGCTGTGGATGGCCAGATTTACATGGTACAGAGGGAACTAGGTCACAGAAACCACTTAGGTTATCTACAGGGAGACCTGCATCTCAGCACCAATAAATGTTGCCTCTTGGTGAGATGCTTTCTAGCACCCTACTCAGTGTGTTGCACATAAGGAGTGGATTCAGTGGCTACTCTCTCCTGATTCTCAGTCCTCTAGTTTTTCTGTGTGTCAGCCTCATACAGAATGCTTTCCTTAAATTCTCTCCCCTGAGCTTCACACAATTTAGTCATGTCCTAAATAACTAAGAAGTGGAAAATGGATGCACAGGAATTGGCATTTTCTGCCAAGAGACTGGAAACAGTGTGCCATCAAGTTGTGAAACCAAATTGAAAGTCGGTGTGGATAACATAAAGTCACAGGAAGCTAGAGGTCAACGAGAGAACAAGCCCAAATGTGCTCACTCCTGAAGGCCAGAAGCCTACAAACCTACAGAATTCTAGGATCCGACAGGTAGAAAGGACTTCAAAAGTCAGCTAGTAACTTCTAGTTTCCATAGAACAATCCCTTCTGCACTGCCAGAGCAAAAGGCCATCCAGGCCTTTCTGGAGCATGTTCATTGAAGGAAGAAAATGCAGGCTGTAGTATCTCTTATCTTTAGAATATAACTAACCAAATCTATGTGTAATAACTGAAGCCAAACAGATCATATGTGTATTAACATTACATATTGAGGGGTAGACAAAAATCCATTTTAATGTACAGAGGCAAAACTTAATTATTGAGGCAATTACCAAAATAGATGAATTAAAATATATGGCTTTACCTGAAATACATGTACTATTTAATACTTAATACTGGGAGAATTAATCACACTTTCTGTTTGCTTTCTAAAACAACATTAGCAATAAAAACAATTCTTCCTTACTTCTAAAACTCCATCTTGCGCTATACTTTTCTTAAAACTGACACACAGTAAGATATACATTTTTCATCACATCCTGATACAATACACACATACAGCTGACATGAAAACAGAAGCATCCCAGAACAATATTTGCCCCACATATTGACATCAACTGATGTTTTCCATTATTTTCTATTCTATTCTACTTTTTGATTGTTCTTTCATATCTTCAAAACCTTAATTCTTGTTCACATTAAGTGTACATTCTAAGTCAGCTGTGACTCTGCTACATATTGTCTTCAATAAGAACCTAGCTAATGGAATAAGTTCTATGTTAAACATCATTCTTTCTTGTGACACAGAAAATTGAGAGGTCATGGAAAGACTATATGCTGATAACTTAAGTCTTTTGTCTAGAAATGAAACACATCATTCTACTTCCATACCATTAGCCAAAGCAAACCACATATCTAAGTGTGATGTTATTGAGTTGGGGAAGCATAATTCATCTTCAGTGATGAATCACAAATATTTGTGAAAAATGCTGCAGCCTAACTCAGTGCTTTAACATACAAACATAATTTAATATGAGTATCAAAGCCATGCTGATGTTAAGTATTATTCTCCCTATTTAAATGATAAAAAATGAGACTCATTGACCATAGAACTATTAAATGGCAAAGCCTATATTCAGAGCAGGTCTAAGATATATATAGCCCATTTTCATAACCTGTATCCTGCATATTTGTTAATCAGATCCCAATAGACTAAGTTTTTTTTTCAAAGATCTCTTAAAAACGAACAATTGTGGTACTAAAAACACAAGCATGATTTTCTTATCCTGTCATTTAAAAACAATTATTGTACCAATCACTTGTAAAGGACTCAGGTCTACAATTTGGAAAATACCATTCTATGGAAGTTTGAAGAGATTGAGAATATAGAGAAACATCTTTGTTTTTCATAATGACTGATGCTAAGAAAAATAATATTAAATAGGGAAACCAATATTACAGAGCCATGAGATATTAGGAGTGCTGGAACTGACATTGCAATCAATTCTACAGACAAATGGTAGCTAAATCTTATCTCAGAAAAAGACTTGTCTAAATTAAAGTCAATTTTTGTGTAAGATACCTGTCTGTAAATATTCACAATGGAAAAGTAGAATTTTAAAACCCCTGCTACAATAAATTAAATTGTTAGCAATTTTCTGTTTTCCTGCATTTTTATTAGAAAGATACCTTTGAATAATAATAGTTTGTAGCCCTTTATGAGCACTTACAATGGGTGAAGCCCTATTCTAAGTGCTTTCCATATTTTATCACAATTAATCTATACAACAACTTGTAAGGCAAAGACTGTTATCTCCATTTGACAAATAGAAGAACAGAAGGGGAAAGATTAATGTGCTTATGATCACTCGACCACTGAATAGCAGAGCCAGGGTCACACCCACACACTCAGGCTCTAGAGATTATGTTCTTTTTTAAAATATTGTGATAATATACCACATAACATAAAATTTACTGTTTTAACCATTTTGAAGTGTACAGTCAGTGGCATTAAGTATACTCACATTATTGTGCAACCATAACCATCTATCTCCAGAACTCTTTTCACCTTACAAAACTGAAATTCTCTATCTGTTAAATAACTCCTTATCTCGCCTACCTCCAATCCCTTTCTGCTGAAATACCATTCTACTTTCTATCTCTATGAACTGGATTATTCTAGGTACCTCATGTAAGAGGAATTATACAATATTTGTTCTTTTGTGACTAGCTAATTTCACACAGCATAATGTCTTCGAGGTTCATCCATGTTGTAGTATATTTCAGAACTGTCTTCCTTTACAAGGTTGCACAATATTCATTGTATATGTATACCACATTTTGTTTATCTATTTATCCATCAATAATACTTGACTTGCTTCCAATTTTGGCTCTTGTAAATAATGTTTCTATGAACATGGGTGTACAAATATCTAAGATTGCTGCTTTCGGTTCTTTTGGGTATGTATTAGAAGTGGAATTGCTGGATCATATGGTCATTCTGTTTTTAATTTTTGAGGAACTGCCATACTGTTTTAGCAGTATGCAGCTTTAGCAGCATAGCAGATGCACAATTTGACATCTCTACAATAGTGTCCAAGGTTGTCAAATTATCCTAATCCTCACCAAAACTGCTTATATATTGTTTGCTTTTTAAACTGACAGTCATTCTAATGAATATAAATTGGTATCTCATTATGGTTTTGATTGTACTTCCCTAATGATTATTGATGTTGAGTATCTTTTTAAAGTATCTGATGTGTTCATGCATTTGCTTTGCATCTGTGTTTAATGGCCATTTGTATATCTTTATTAGAGAAACTCCTATTTAAGTTCTATGCCCATTTTAAATAGGATGATTTGCTTTTTGTTGTTGAGTTTCATGAATTCTTTTTGTACTGTGGATATTAATTCTTATCAGATATGTGATTTGTAAATATTTTCTCCCATTCTATGGGTTGTCTTTTTACTCTGTTGATAATGTATTTTGTCATACAAAAGCTCTAAATTTTCGTGTCCAATTTGTCTATTTTTCCATTTGTTGCAAACCGTGTTTTAGGTGTTATATATAGAAACATTGCCAGATCCAGTGTCATGAAACTTTTTATTATTTTGCCTTAAGCCTTTCTTCTATGAGTTGTTATAAATTTGGCCCTTACATTTAGGTTTTTGTTCAATTTTGAGTTAATTTTTGTATGTGGTATTAGGTAACGGACCAACTTTATTCTTTTGCATGTTGATGTCCAGATATCCCAAAACCATTTGTTGAAAAGATTGTCTGCTCTCCATTGTGTGGACTTGGTACCTTCATCAAAAATAATTTGATCACACATACAAGGATTTATTTCTGGATTTTCCATTCTATTCCATTGGTCTATATGTCTGTCTTTATGCCAGTACTACATTATTTTGTTTACCGTAGCCTTGTAGTAAGTTTTGAAACAAGAAGTCTGAGACCTGAACTTTATGCTTCTTTTACAAGATTGTTTTGACTATTTTGGTTTTCCTGAGATTCCACATGAACTTTAAGATTGATTTGTTTATTTCTTAAAAACAAAAACAAAAACATTCTGTCTTAGTCCATTTTGTGTTGCTAAAACAGAATATTTGAGACTAGGTAGTTTATAAAGAAAAGAGGTTTACTTAGCTCACGTTCTGAAGACTGAAAGACTGGGAAGCTTATCTGGTGAGGGCCTCGTGTTGCTTAAATTCATGGTGGAAAGCAGAAGGGGAAGACTTAGGCAAAAAGAAAAATCACTAGGGGGGACTTTGCTTTATAGCAATTGGCTCCCAGGGTAACTCATCAAGTACCTTGAGAAGGAGAACTCAATTCCACAAGAGGGCATTAATCCATTCATTAGAAATCTGCCGTCATGACGAAAATGTCTCCCATTAGGCCCCAGCTCCCAACACCTTATTGAAAATTGAGACCAGGCCTGGCACAGTGGTTTATGCTTGTAATCCCAGCAATTTGGGAGGACAAGATGGGCAGAACACACTTGAGCTCAGGAGTTTGAGATTAGCCTGGACAATATAGCAAAACCCTGTCTCTACCAATAAATACGAAAATAAGCCAGGGAGGCTGGTGCATGCCTGGAGTCCCTGCTACTGGGAGGAGCTGAGGCATAAGGATCACTTGAGCCTGGGAGGCAGAGGTTGCTGTGACCCATGATTGAGGCACTGTACTCCAGTTTGGGCATTAGAGCTGGACCCCGTCTACCATTAAAAAAAAAAAAAAAAAAAAAAGAAAACAGAAAAGAAAATTGAGTTTCAACATAAGTTTCAGAGAAGACAAACCATATTTAAATCATAGCAACAGCACTGGGATTTGATAGGACTTCCAATAAATTTGTAGAACATTGAGGGGATTAATATCATAACAATATTAAGTCTTTCTATTCATAAATAGGAGATATATTTTTCCATTTCTTTGTGTCTTGTTTAATTTCTTTCAGAAATGTTTTGTAGTTTCCTATGTATAAGGCTCTCACCTCCCTGGTAAATTCTTAGGTATTTCTATTCTCTTGGATGTTATTGTAAGGGGAACAGTCTTCTAATTTTCTTTTCAGATTGTTCTTTGTTAGTGTATAGAAACATATTAGCTGATTTTTCTGTGTTTATTTTGCATCTTGATACTTTGCTAAATTTATTATTTGTAACAATTATTTTTCTGGAATTTCTCAGGGTTTCTTTGTATAATATATTATCTGTGAACATAGATAATTTTATTCCATTTGCAATTTAAATGAATTTAATTTCTTTCTCATTTCTAATTTATCTGGCTAATATTTTCAATACTGTGTTGAATAGAAGTGGCAAAAGCAGGCATCCTTGTGTTTTTTCTTATCTTAAAGGAAAAACTTTCATACTTATACTGACATTGAGAATGATGTTATCTGTGTGTTTGTTTTCATAATGGCTTCTATTATGTTGAGATCGTTTCATTTTATTATTAGCTTGTTGAGTGTTCATATCATGAAAAAGTGTTGAATTTTGTCACTTTTTTTCTGTTATCAATTGAGATAATCACGTCATTGTTATGTTTTAGTTTTTTCATTCTGGTAATGTGGTGTATTAAATTGATTGAATTTGGAAATTGAACCATTCTTGTATTCCAGGAACTAACTCCAGTTGGTCGTGTTATATAATCCTTTAAATATGCTGTTGATTTTGGTTTGCTAGTATTTTTTTTAGAATTTTTGCATCAATATTCATCAGTAATATTCATCTGTGGCATCCTTTTCTTGCAGTGTCTTTATCTGGCTTTGGTATCAGCATAATGCTGTCCTCATCTAATGAGTCTGAAAATGCCCCCTCCTCTTCAGGTTTTTGGGAATACTTTTAGAAAAACTAGTATGTTGGTTCTTCCTTAAACGTTTGCTAGAATTTACCAGCAAATTCAACAGGTCCAGGGGTTTTTGTTTGTCAGATATTTAAACTATTGATTCTGTTGCCTTACTAATTTTAGATCAATTCAGATTTTCTATTTTTTTATGATTCATATTTTTATGTTTAACATTGCTAAGAATTTGTTCATTTTATCTAGGTTATGCAATTTTTTGGCATACAATTATTCATGGTGCTCTCTTATAAACCTTTTTACCTCTGTAGAATAAGTGTAATGTTTCAACACTTATTCCTGATTTTGACAATTTACATATTCTCTCTTTCTCTTAGTCAGTCTAGGTAAAGAATTTCCATTTTTCTAATCATTTTTAAAGAATCGAATTTGGGTTTCTAGAATTTTCTCTATTGTTTTCTGTTCCTTATAGATCTCAACTCTAATCATTATTTTCTTCGTTCTGCTAGCTGTAGATTTTATATTATTCATTATTATTAATATTATTAATAATATAATTATTCCTTTTGTATTTCCCTAAGTTGTAAAGTCAGGTTGTTAATTTGGAATTTTTTTTTCTTTTTAAATATGCTTATTACTATAAATTTTCTCCTTGGTATCACTGTTGTTTCATCCCACAAGTTTTGTTATATTGTGTTTTTATTTCACTGTGATTTATTACTTGGCCCTATTATTATTTAAGCATGCTTTGTTTAATTTCCACAAATTTATAATTTTTTTCAGTTTTTCTTAGTTATTGATTTATAATTTCATTTAATTGTGGTTGGAAAACATACTTTACTTAGTATACATCTTTTTATACCCATTGAGGCTTAATTTGTGGCCTAACATGTCTATTCTGAAAAACATCTCGTGTACACTTGAGAAGAATGTGTTCTGTTGTTGTTCAGTACAGTATTCTCTGTATATCTGTCACATACAGTTAATTTTATTGTGCTATTCAAGCTTCCCCCTACCTTTTTTTTTACTTACCTCTGTGTAGCTGTCCTATACATTAATGAGAATGAGGTATTGAATTGTAATACTATTATGGTATAACTGCCTATCTCTCCCTTCAATTATATCATTTTTTTGCTTCCGAAAATTTTTGACTAGTCAGTGCTTCAAATATTTTGATGGCCTATTATTATGTGCATAAATGTTTATAATTATTATATTATAAACATTTCTTGTTGCATTGAGCCTTTTGTTAAAATGTAATGCCCATTTTTATTGTAAACATTTTTGATTTAAAGTCTATTTTGTCTGATATTAATACTGTCATACCAGCTGTCTTTTGGTTACCATTTGCATGAATGTCTTTTTATATCTTTCACTTTCAACCCTTTTGTGTCTTTGGATCTAAAATGAGTAGAGAGCATATAATTGAAGCATTTTTAAAAAAATGTATTCTTCCAATATCTCTTGATTGGAGAACTGAATCTATTTACATGTAAAATAATTACTAATGAGAAGGGCCTTACTTCTATCATTTTGTTATTTGTTTTCTATATGCCCTACTGGGATTCCTCCCACCCAACTTTCTTCTGCATACTACTTTCTTTTGCATTTAGCTGACTTTTTGTACTAAAACTTTTACATTCTCATTTCCTTTATATATATTCTATAGCTACTTTCTTTGTTGTTACTATGGGGATATTTAAGTTTTAACAATTTAATTTGAACTCATACCATCTTAGTTTCAATAAAATACTAATGCTCTGTTTCAATATAGCTTCTTTATAACATTTTTCAGTTACTGATGTCATAAAATTACTTAGAATAGTTCTTATGCATTAGTACCTTAAATAATGTAAAAAAGATGAAAGTATAAACCTAAGTTGAAGCAATACTTACCTTTATAATTATCCATGAATTTATTTTTACCAGAAATCTTCATCTTTCACACAGCTTTGAGTTACTGTCTCAGTCCTTTTATTTCAACCTGAAAGAATTCCTTATTATTTTTTAAAGGGCATGCCTAGTTTTAATGAATTCCCTCAACTTTTGTTTGTCTGGAAAAGTATTAATTTCTCCCTCACTTTTAAAAGACAGTTTTTTGAGATACAGAGTTCTCGCTCTTTGGGTGTTTTTTGTTTGTTTGTTTGTTTGTTTTGCACTTTGAATATATCAACCCACTGTGTTCCGGCTTCCAGGGCTTCTTGCTAAAAACGTGCTAATAATATTATTGTGGATCCCTTCTATGTAATGAGTCACTCCTTTCTTGCCGTTTTCAAGGTTCTCCCTTTGTCATTGGATATGACTGATTATAATGTGTCTTGGTGTGGAGTTCTTTGAGTTTATCCTACTTGGAGTTTGTTGAACTTATTGGATATTTATATTTTGTCTTTTACTATATTTGGGAACTTTTCAATCATTATTTCTTGAAATAATCTCTTTGCCCCTTTCTCTTTTCTTTGCCCATACACATTCTCACAATGTGTATGTTGCTTCTCTTGACAGTGTCCCACAGACCCCTAGGCTTTGTTCACTTTTCATTTGTTAAAAAAGTATTTGTTCCTAAAACTTGGTAATTTTAAATGTTCTGTCTTCAAATTCACTGATTCTTTTTCCTGCCTGCTGTGTTTCTGAGACTCCTAAGTTAATTATTAATAACCATTGTTATAATTTTCAACTGGAGAATTTGGAATGGTAGGTCCTTTTTACGTTTTCTTTTTATTTATATTTTTATTTTGTCAATCTATTATTTTCTTGACCTTGTTAAAAATCTTCTTTTAACTCTTGAGTGTTTATAGATATTTTTCTAGTAAGGCTGCCATCTGGTATTTCTCAGGGATGATTTTTGTAGACTTTTAAAATCTTTTTTGAATTGGTCTACTTTAATGTTTCCTTGTAAGACTGATAATTTTTTGTTGAAAATTGGATATATTAATCTTTTAATGTAGTAACTTCAGATATGAGAGTATCCCCCTTTCCCAGGGCTTACTGGTAGTTGTCATTTGATTTGTTGTAGGGGCTCTCGGTGCCAAGCCTGAGTGTAAACTTATGGTCTTCTCAGTTTTCTGATTGTATGTCTCTCCCTAGACATGTGATGTGACTTCCTAAATTATCCTTTATATATGGTTGCTTTTGAATAGTCTAGTCCTTAATTGTCTGTCTCCCACAAGGAGAAAAAAAGAAAATGAAGGAGGAAAAATATGCTGGGCCATTAAATCTCCCAGATATCACTTCAACCATAAAGAGAAAGAGAGTGACTTCCAACATTTGTGGTAGGGGATGCAATGATGGCTGCCCACTTTTGTGTCTGCATCTCCACAATCGGAACCATCAATAAATTATCAGAAAGCAAGTCCCTAATATTTAAAGGGTAGGGTCTTTATTGCCCATCCTGACTCCCACAAGTAACTTGTAAGTTCTTCCATAAACATATGCACAGTCAGCTCCCATAAAGCTGTAAAATGGAGGATAGGTAGCTGCTACTGCACTAAGAGTTATACCTGGCTGACATTAACTGCAATTTAACATCCAAGCCTTTCTTTAGAAGTCAAAAACTTTTAATATGCTCCACAGTACCAATACTGTTATATTGGAGAGATGTTGCCATTATAATTGCTGACTAAATGGGAAGTTGGATTCCTGGTTCTTCCTACCTTGCCATCTTCCCTAAAATTACTCTCTAGAGGATATATTCTTGACCACTACACCATAATTTCCTATCAATGTATTTTTTCCTCTCCTGAACAAAATTTTCCAGTTGGCTTTCTTATAATTGGATATATGAGATACACAGGATAAAAATATTGTCTGGACTTTTCAAAATAAATCAGATCAGCAAGGACTCTGTGGCCCACACTCAAGACTCAAGCTGCTCTGTTAGCCTAGGAAGGATTTCAATTTCCCAGTTCTCTGTTCATGCTACTCTACTGCCTTGCCATGATCATTCTTTTCTCTTAGAATTAAAATAGGTCTAACTATGTAAATAATTAATAAAGTTTACTAGGTATTCTCATTTTTCCTGAAATTCTATTAACAATATTCATTTCCCTTTCAACATCACAAAGGGATATGGATGATATGGGAAAGGGAATGTTCTTTAACAAATGCCAATAACCTTAAGTATAATTCTATTGATTCTATCTCTTGCATGTCCATCTGTCCTGCTCTTTACTATGACAACTACTAGTGGTATCCCAAACCAACCTTTCCTCATTTCTCTTTTAAATTTTGTTATTTATCTTCTAATTGCCTTTCTGTCTCCACTTTCTCCTCCTCTAATTGGTCTTCTATACTAGCACAATGTAATCTTTCAAAAATGCATATCTGATCACATCACTAGTCTGTTCAAACATTATGTTCTTGGCATACGAGCACAAATGTTCACACAATGTTGTCATTGGTCACCATTAGTTTGATGCAGTGTGCGTCTCTATCTCTGGAGCTATGAATAGGTGATATGTGGAAAGCTACAGCCCACTGAAGATTATTGTCCTGTGGTTAGAAATAGGGAAACTAAGGTATAGAGAGTGGTGATGGTAGATTTAATAAATATTATGTTGAAAGAGATGAGTGAGAAACAGAACTATATATAATATGTATGTATGTATGTATATATGTATATTACATATAAAACAATATTAACTATATAATATTCTTGTTTAACTTTAATCATGAGGAAACAATTAAAAAATTAAGGATGTGAACTTTCAAGAAGGCAGCTGGCCTATGTTCTTCAAAGATTTTATTTTCTAAAAAACAAAACTAAAGCGTGAAGATAGTTCTGGATTTCAAGAGTAGAATATGAGGATGCATTGCATGAACTTTAAAGGGCCACTGAATCAGAAAACACACACACAAATTCACATAGCTATACAAGATTTTATAGTATAACTGGAGAAATTAAAATATGGCTACATTCTAGTTAATAATACTACATTACTATTGATATCTTTAGGTGGGATCTTGCTCTGGGAGAAAGTTAGAAGTGTTGCCTGAAGACGAAGGCATCTTGATTTGAGAAGAATAATTATCCCAACATCCTGTACCTCAAATTCAGCTAGAAAGCATACAAACAGATAGAAAAAAATCTCCTGTTACTACTGAGATAAACTCTAATTCCCTTAGTATTGTCCATGAGTCTACTTGTCTACCACTTCTGACAAACTGCTTCACTATCTTCTGTCTATCACAGGCACCAGGCAAAAGTACAGTGATTCTTGTAAACTGCTATCCTCTTTCATATTTCTACTTTTTTGTTCATGCTGATTTCCCTGCAAAAAGAAAAAGTATTTTTCTTTTGTATATCTAGCAAAAACCTACTTTTTTTTCAGATGCATGAATTTATTAAAAACTTCTCTACTCCACTCGTCCTGAACTCTAACCCTCCCACTTTCTCACTGTCTCTCTCTTCTTCTTTCTCTCTCTCTCTTCCTCCTTCTCTCTCTCTGTCTCTTTCTCTCCATTTTCACTTCTATTTTCCACTACATATTGAACTCTTCTTAAGGAGGAATTCATGTTTTATTCATGTTCGCTTTTCCATAACTGAGCATAATTATTGATATGTGGATTGTCTTTATCTGTTTTGCATTGCTATAATAGAATGTCACAAACTGGGTAATTTATAAAGAGAAAAATTTTATTTCTCACAGTTCTAGAGGCTGGGAAGTCTAATATCAAGGTACCAACATCTAGTGAAGGCCTTCTTGCTGCATCATCCCATAGCAAGAGACTTCTACCTCTGATCCAACTGAGTGACTGAAACTCTTTTATTACTGACATTCATTTATTCATGAAGGTGAAGCCCCCATGGCCTAATCACCTGTCAAAGGTCCTACCTCTTGATGTTGTTGCGTTAGAGATTAAGTTTCCAACACATGCTTTTGGGGGACACATTGAAATCAAACATAGAAGTTCAACAAATATCTGGTATATCAATTTAGGAAAGAACACCATGGTCTTTGATATGGTTTGGCAGTATTCCCCACCCCCCTTCCCCACGATTTCCACTTGAATTGTATCTCCCAGAATTCCCACATGTTGTGGGAGGGACCCAGGGGGAGCCAACTGAATCATGGGGTTTGGTCTTTCCCATGCTATTCTTGTGATAGTGAATAAATCTTATGAGATCTGCTGGGTTTATCAGGGGTTTCTGTTTTTGCTTCTTCCTGATTTTTCTCTACCGCCACCATGTAAGCGGTATCTTTCACCTCTCACCATGATTCTGAGGCCTCCCCAGCCATGTGGAACTGCAAGTCCAATTAAACCTTTTTGTCCCAGTTTTGGGTGTGTCTTTAACAGCGGTGTGCAAACAGACTAATACAGTCTTCTTATATTCTCAGGTTGCTGACCAGAAGGTGAATTGTTTGGCAAGGTCAACAAGTGAACAAATGAATCAGCAATAGCTAAATCTTAGAACAGAGCTCCCTGATATAGCACCTTATGCAATCATGCTGTCTTCAATCATTTGCAAACATTTATTGACTACCCACTATCTTTTGGAAATCATTTATGGATCTGGGGAAATAGATGAGTAAGACATTATTTTTCTGCTCAAATATCTTATAATCTAGTGGAAACAATAAAACATATCATATATTTCTAATATTGTAAGCGATATCTTAAAATCAAAAATAAAATGAGAGGTTTATAAGAGATTAGTCCAAATTTAGTGTAGAAAATGAAAAATTTTGAGAAAAAATGGTTGCACTGATCTTAAAAGATGCATAAAATTCAGACAGGTAGGGGGAAAGTGGAAGGAAAATAGAAAAAGTAAAGGGGATACCACAGAGATAAGAAAAACGGTGGTATGAGATAGGTGGGGAATAAGAGGGAGTGAATGCCTCAATCCTTCTCTCCTACTCATGAAACTTACATTCTATGAAACACCTTGAATTATCTTTGCTAAAAAAAAAAAACCAGATACGTAAGTCACTGACTCAATATCTATTCCTCTGCCTCACCTCACTAACAGAAATCTGTTTTGAGTGTGCCAATTTACCCACCTAAAAACTATTTTTTCATTTATCTTGAAGATTTGGGTGACCAATGTTATGTAAAGATATTAAGAGAAGCTTCCAAGAAAGCTCCTGAAATGGACTAATTTTGTTAACCCATATTGCCGTTTATCTTCTCCCATTTCCCCTTCTTTCTTCTTGGAAATCAAATATAATGTCTAGAGCTATAGCCACCATCTTGCTGCGAGGAGGATAAAAATCATGCTCTAAGGTTAGTGGTGCAGGAGGAGCAAAGGAGATTGGATCAGTGACAACATCATGGAACCACTGCTCTCCCTGTAAACTGCCTACCTCCAGACTTATGAGACAAGGAAATACCTTTTCATCTTGTTTAAGACATTGTTCTTTAGGTTGTAGCAGCTAAATTTAATTACTAACAAGTAAGTAGAAAATAGAGAGCCATGAAAATATCTGAGAAGCAATGACAGAGGGATCAGATGGGAGACTAGAATGATACATTGAGTAAAAGATAGCCTGATTTTGTTAAGGTGCTATGGTAGAAAGTAGAGAATAAAGCACATAGAAAGTACATTTTTCATCTGAGGAAGAGGTCAAGGGATAAATCAAAGGGAAAATCAAGGATGGAGCTAAAGAGGTTGAAAGAAGTTGAAAACATTGTCAGACATGGGAAAGTTAAGGACAATTTAATTAGGTACAGCAGAGAAAAAGTCATTTTATGTAAACTGGTGGTGGTAAGCTAATGAGATACCTGTGTGGTGATGTCTACGAGGCTCTCAGACATTTAGGAATGAAGTTCACAGACAGGCCTGGATTTGAACTTAACATTTAACACTCATACACACAGACTTACCACAGCGACACTCAAACATTACCAAGGGAGAATGAAAGACAGGAAAAAGAGAGTACCAGTCTTTGAGAAGCTACACCATGAAGAGGCAGCAAGGATGTCCTTTTTCATAGTAAAACCAGAAGAGGTCAGTGTCATGTAACTAAATTAAAAAAGAAAAACAAGTGGTGTTATGTGTGTCAGTGTACGCTTCAGTAAACTTTGATTGTATTTAGATTGCAGGCTCTTTGAAAGTAAAGGCTATAGCTTAAAGAATATTTTTAATTATCAAATTTCTTAGCAAAATCCAGTACATAGTTGGCTCTGAAAAAATATTTGCAGTTTTGGTTTTTCTTGATCCATTTAGGTCAGCAGAAGTCTCCATGCTGTGCAGACAATGAGGCTCTTTTGGGTATTTTCAGACTGCTGATGCTGAACTTTGCATGTAACTTGCTCTGTTCTTTGGGATACTTTAGAAGTGAAGTATAAATATTTAAAAAGGAAAGGGTTATCACTGGGTTCACTTTGATTGATATAAGTGAGGAAGGAAACTTGAAAATTTAAAGATATTCTATATGTTCTCTCTTTGAATCAACTGAAATAACGTCAACTCTAATCACCTCCAGGTTTCTCTGGTAATGTCTTCTCTAAGGTAAAATATAAAGTAACATGGATACTACATTATTATTTTACTATATGACAAGATTCCAAGAAAAAATAGCTTATCCCTGCATGCATGTAAGAAATCAGTAAATGTTAAAATAAGCAAATTGCTATAAAAATGAACCTGACTTTTAGCCATAGCAAGTTGCTCAATTTGTAAATAGCAGAAATCTTTTTGTAAAATGATATGAATTGAAAGTGAGAATTCTCCAGCTTTTTATGAGGAAGACTAACAATGGCACAACCTAAAGTACATATATTTTTATCAGTCTTAGCAAAATTGCACTTAACAGAAGTTTGCATGATTTCTACATCACAACCTAGTCCTCTTTACAACACTAATCTGTTTTTGCACAAGGCTGCTATGCTGAACCCCTTGATGCTTCCTGACATTATTATTAACTACCACATTATTTCTATCATTTTTATGTCTATCTTCTCCAGTGTGCCTGACAGTTTGTGTTAGGCCATTGTTGCATTACTATAAAAAATACCTGAGTCTGGGTAAATTATAAAGAAAAGAGCTTTAATTGGCTCATGGTTCTGCAGTCTGTGTAGAAAGAATGGTGCTGGCATCTGTTTCTGGTGAAGCCTCAGGGAGTTTACAATCATGGCAGAGGTGAAGAGGAAGCTGCTGACATCTCACATGGAAGTAGCAGCAGTGAGACAGAGAGGGTAAGTGCCACACTTTTAAACAACCAGATCTCATGAGACCTCATTCACTAACTTGAGGACAGCACCAAGCCATGAGGGATCCACCGCCATGACCAACCAGGTCCCACCTCCAACATTGGGGATGACATTTCAACATTAGATATGGGAGAGGACAAATATTCAAACTATACAGCCTAATTTCTACTATAATTTCTAGTATAAATAATTGATATGGTTTGGCTGTGTCCTCACTCAAATCTCATCCTGAATTGTGGTTCCCATAATTCCCATGTGTTGTGGGAGGGACCAGATGGAAATAATTGAATCATGGGGTGGTTCCCCCAACCTGTTCTTGTGTAAAACCCTTTTAAAGGTTTCCCCTTTTGCTGGGCACTCATTCTTCCCTCTTCTGCTGCCTTGTGAAGAAGGACACCTTTGCTTCCCCAACTGCCATGATTGTAAGTTTCTGGAGGCCTCCCCAGCTATGCTAATGGTGAGTTAATTAAACATCTTTCCTTTATAAATTACCCAGTCTCAGATATGTTCTTTATAGCAGCATGAGAATGGACTAATACAGTAAATTGGTACCACAGAGAGTGGGGTGTTGTTGTAAAGATACCCACAAATGTGGAAGCAACTTTGGAACTGGGTAACAGGCAGAGGTTGGAACAGTTTGGGGGGCTCAGAAGAAGACAGAAGAATGTAGAAAAGTTTGAATCTTCTTAGAGACTTGGAGGGCTCAGAAGACAGAAGATGTGGAAAAGTTTGGAACTTCCGAGAGACTTCTTTAATGGCTTGACTAAAATGCTGATAGTGATATGAACAATAAAGTCCAGGCTGAGGTGGTCTCAGATGGAGATGAGGGACTTATTGGGAACAGGAGTAAAGGTCACCCTTGCTATGCAAAACACTGGTGGCATTTTGCCCCTGCCCTAGAGACCTGGGGAACCTTGAACTTGAGAGAGATTATTTAGAGTATGTGGCAGAAGAAATTTCTAAGCAGGAAAGTGTTCAAGGGGAAGAAGAGCATTAAAGTTTGGAAAATTTGCAGCCTGACAATGCCATAGAAAAGAAAAACCTATTTTCTGGGGAGAATTCCAGCCAGCTGCAGAAATTTGCAGAAGTAAAAAGAAACCAAATGTTAATCACCAAGACAATACAGAAAATGTCTCCAGGGTATGTTAGAGACTTTCAGAGTAGCTCTTCTCATCACAGGCCTGGAGGCCTAGGAAGGAAAAATGGTTTCCTGGGCTGGGTCCAGAGACGCCTGCTCTATGCAGACTCAGGACATGGTGCCCTGCATTCCAGCTGCTTCAGCTCCAGTCTTGGCTAAAAGGGTCCAATGTATAGCTCAGGCCATTGCTTCAGTGGGTGCAAGCCCCAAGCCTTTGTGGCTTACATGTGGTGTTGGGCCTGTGGGCACACAGAAGTCAAGAATTGAGGCTTAGGAACCTCCACCTATATTTCAGAGGATGTATGGAAATGCCTGGATGACCAGGCAGAAATTTGCTACAGGAGTAGAGCCTTCATGCAGAAACTCTGCGAGGGCACTGCAGAAGAGAAATATGGGATTGGAGCCCCCATACAGAGGTGCTACTGGGGCACTGCCTGGTGGAGTCACGAGAAAAGGCCTGTTGTCCTTCCAACCCCAGAACGGTAAATTCACTGACCACTTATACGTGTGCCTGGAAAAGCCACAGACACTCAATGCCAGCCCATGTAAGCAGCCAGAAGGAGGGCTATGACCAGGAAAGTCATGGGGTGGAACTTCCCAAAGCTGTGGGTGCCCACCTCTTGCATCAGCATGACCTGGATGTGAGACATGGAGTCAAAGCAGATAATTTTGGAACTTTAATGACTACCCTATTGGATTTCATACTTGCATGGGCCCTGTAGCCCTTAGTTTTTTGCCAATTTCTCCTATTTGGAATGGTTGTATTTACCTGATGCCTGTAATACCATTGTATTAGGAAGTAACTAACTTGCTTTTGATTTTACAGGCTCATAGGCGGAAGGAACTTGCCTTGTCTCAGATGAGACTTTGAACTTCGTCTTTTGAGTTAATGCTGGAATGAGTTAAGATATTTGGGGGACTGTTGGAAGGGCATGACTGTGTTTTGAATTTTGAGCACATGACATTTGGGAGGGGACAGGGGAGGAATAGTGGTTAAGCTTAGTGTCCCCACCCAAATCTCATCTTGAATTGCAGTTTCTATAAGCTCCATGTGTTGTGGGAGGGAACAGGTGGAGATAATTAAATTATGGGGGTGGTTTCCCCATTTTCTTCATGTGATAGTGAGTTAGTTCTCATGAGATCTGATGGTTTTATAATGGTCTTCCCCCTTCACTGGGCACTCATTCTTCTCTGTCCTGCTGCCTTGTATAAAAGAACGTGTTTGCTTCCCCTTCCACCATGATTGTAAATTTCCTGAGGCCTCCCCATCCCTGTGGAACTGTAAGTCAATTAAACCTCTTTCTTTTATAAATTACCCAGTTATGTTCTTTATAGCAACTTGAGAACAAACCTCAGTTATGTTCTTTATAACAGTTTGAGAACAAACTAATACGATACATAAAAATATAAAGTTTTATCTATACTATGAAAAAAACTGTTAAAAATATATATTACTTTGCTTAACCTCAGAGAAATATTTTGATCTTAAAATTTCCTGAAAGGAATTAGTAGTTATGTGAGGTTCACCCATTCCTGCAGAATAGAAATTAAGAACCCAGAGTTCTATTCAAAGTTCTCTTCTGATTACTGACTGTATGACCTTAGGCAAGCTGTTTTATCATCTTGTAGCTCAGTTTTCTTAGTCACACAATATAGACAAGGCAATACTTACACTAGAATTTTTGCAAGCATAATTATATGGAAAGTCCTTTGCTAAGACAGTTCCTGAATCACAGTAAGCCATCACAAAATATTAGCAATTGTTCTTAAAACATATCTTAAATTTCTACTCATGAAAGTGTATGTATATTTTGCTGTGGGAAATGGAAAGAAAAGACCAAACTTTCTGCTGGTCAGTCCCCGGGCATCACTGACAAGCAGACAATGATGATGGTAGTAATGCCTCCTTCGAATTACTTCATTTCCAAAATTCCTAAGTATATACTACCAATTATTTGCAATGCAAAACAAATGCTGATGCAGAGAACAAATGCTGAAACTATCATGTTAATCTTCAAGTAGAAGAAATCTCAAGCCTGAAGATATATTTCACTTGCATTTTTATTAAAAGTGTTTTTGTTTATTTCTTTTGCCTTGCTTTTGATAGTTCCATAAGAAGATATTGCCAGTAAATGAGAACACACATTGAGAGTATGCAGAATGTCACTTTTATCAGCACGTAAGAGAGGAAAAACTCTATATGTTTTGTACAAGTATTTAAGTGTGAATCGCCAGTTCTTTCTCAATCTCTTCAGTGTTCTCTCTAGAGGGATTCTCAGTAGATCTCTTGATGGTTCCAATGCACTATTCTGAAGAAAAAATGGTTTCCACTGGAATTTTATTAAGTCAAACTGGGACAAGCTGAATATAAGTAGAAAATGCTAGAAAATGGGACAAGCTGAATATAAGTAGAAAACGCTAAAATAAAAATGGCATGAAGAATAAAGTCTTAACATGCTCAGTCAGTATTTTTTAAATTATATCTACTTTAAGTACACAATTTCCTGTACTCTTCAGGAAGGATATTTAAATGTATGATCTTTTTGATCTGAAAATTAGCCTACCATGCAGTAGGTGAAAAATAATTTCCTTTCTTCACATATAGCATATTCATACTGCTTTTGTTTGCAATTGAAATTAGGATGAATACTTACCTTTCTATATTTTAACTCAAATAATTTTCAATATATGATGATAAATTCAGTATCCATGGGCTGTGCCCACCAGATAACAGGGAATAGTTTTGCCTTCATATATCAAATGTATAGACATGATGTTTCAAAGTCAGGAAAACCTTGAAATTTAATGTTTTTTGTCCACAGTGGTTAGATATCCCTTTAGGAAATAAGTCTATTAATGAATATCAGGACTTCAGAAGTAAAAATAAATGGCCCTTTGAACTATTTGTAATACATAAACTTGTAAACCAAACAAACAAAAAATGATAATGCAAAGCATAAATGAAAAATGATACATTTATTCATTTTTATAAGGCCTATAATATGCCAGGAGGTTTTAGTTGTTGAAGACAAAGTGTTAAATATGATAAGAACCTGTCCTCCTAGAAATTGGCACTGTAATAACAGTGATGCCTAAAACTGTATATGTACACAGACTTACATCACTTAAGATGTCTAAGTGTATCTTTATGCTTGAAGAAATAATTACTTTGGGATCCTTTCTGTTTTACTATTTTGGTGCTTCGAAAAAGCTGTGGGTGTATCTATGTAAAAAGAATCAACTAATAGCACTATCTTTAGAATTATGATGTCTGGCATTTAGAAAGTATACACAACAAAATGTTATAAAATTGTCAGATATTTTGCCTGTTTATGTAGAAATGACTTTAATCTGAGAAGAAGGGTAAGGTCTGGCATAATGACAGAAATAATGACATGAAATAAATGATATGAAATAAATGACTGCTTAGAACTAAAAATAAAGAAATGAGGTGAGTTGTACAAAGATAGTGGGTAATTACATAAGGGTTAGTGATTAAAATGTAGATGTGATGTCCGAAACTGTAGCAGCCATTTGGGACTATGAAGCAACAATCCTGTGAAAGAAGAGCATGCATGGTCAAAATAGTGGAAATCAACAAACTCATTATTTGTTTAAGCTACTGTTACAGGTTTTTTTCTTATTTGCAGATGAAGGTATTTTTCATATGACAACTAGCATGAGTGAAAAGCAAAGTTTGGATCAAGAATTTTTCATACCATGACATGAAGGCTGTTAAACACGATGGTAACAAACCTACACTAGGGGCATGATTTGACTGAAAGAGTAGCCTGGCTACTAATCCTGTGGGACAGAACAAGAACAGAATGCAAAAATGTGCAGAAGGAACAGAAAATAACAAGCAAGTTTTGCATATACTAGTGAAAGTAGTAATTTGCTAAGGTAAAATAATTCAAGAGAAGGCTTTGTCTGTGCTAACATTGTAAGCATAAGGGGAAAGGGCAACTCTTAGTGCAGTGGTAACTCCTAAACCCTCATTGATCTCTGTGTTCCACATATCCATCTGCGTAATCAAGATTTTCTTTCCCTTATGTGTATTCATGTTTTCCTGATATTGCACTGATTTGTATCAAGCAATGAACCCTAAAGCAGTAGGCATTATTTTCTATCTTGGAAAGAGTAAAATTAATTAACACCTTTGACATTTGAAAAGTATAAAAGTTGCCTATGGTCACCAAAATAAGCACTCTTGGGTCTTTATTAGCAACATTTTGCATAGTCCACCGTGTAACTGTAGATCCATTTTTGTCAGAATTTTTAAATAAATAAATTATTTATGTCCTAATTATGAAGAGGTATTATTTCACCAGGTTATTAAAAGTTGCCAGAGGAAATATATCAACCTGGGAAGTAAAATCATATTCATTGACTATAGAAAGATAAAAAGCAGTTTTTGAAAGGAACAAAAGGGAGTGGTACAGTTTAGGGAAGTAACATACAGATATAGATAAAAGACATAATTAAAACTAAAACAGAAAAACTACGAAAGATCCTTAAAAAACAGTATGCTGCATTCTAGGGAGAATTTTAGAAAAAATATAGCAGCATAAAAAAGAAAGCATAACAAATATCTCTTCAGTTCATCCTTACAAAGCAAACATTGAATGATTTTAGATTTTGTAAATTGCTTCAAGCCTTTACATTGAATTATTTTACAAGAATTAAGAATATTGCAAATATTATATAATTTTAGTAGGATACATATTTTAATGTAAAGTCCCTCTGCTATAGTTTGTTTAACTCCCCCAAATCTCATGTTGTAATTGGATCCCTAGTGTTAGAGGTGGGGTCCAGTGGGAGGTGTTTTGGTCATGGGGGTGGATCCCTTATGAATGGGTTGGTGCCATCCTAATGGTAATGAATGAGTTCTCACTCTCTTAGTTCTTGCGAGAGCTATTTATTTAAAAGAGTGTGGCACCTCCCTTCTCTCCTTCTTGGCTTTCTTTCTTGCTATATGGTCTCTGCATGCACTGGCTTCCCTTCATGAGTGGAAGCAGCCTGAACCCTCACCAGAAACGGATGCTGGCCCATGCTTCTTGCACAGCCTTCAGAATCATAAGCCAAATAAACCTCTTTTCCTTATAAATTACCCAGCCTCAGGCATTCTTTTGCAGCAACGCAAAGCAGCTAAGACACTCTCTTTCAGGACTACTGCCAATGATTTTGCTTTTTCCTAGAAATGTAGCAAAGTAAAATCAATTCCAAGTCCCCAGCTTATTGATTTTTCTTTGTGCTACATATATACTTTCCTGTTACACATCCTCCAGACTGGCCAGGATTTAGTGAAGAGTCCAGAAATGTAACATATCTGTTCAAAAAAAGCTTTCCATTTTAGATTCAATGCCATTTGAGAATAATATCAAATTCCTAGACACTACATCGTCTCTTTTTAGTACATTTAGCTAAAAGGGATAGAGGTGTTATTAAATACAAGGTAAGATGGAGTTCTGAAAAATATATAACTCTTAGGCAATTAATCAGAAGGCAAAGAAAATAGTCTTCCCTTTTATAGCATCTGCCAATCTGAAATGGGTTGGTACTATTTGCCTTCAAGTGTATCCCTTAGTCATTAAAAAAGAAGAATTTCATTTTGCTCTAAAAGCACCAAATCATGAGATTATATTTTATGATTTGGGGAAAACAAATCAAACCACTTAAAACTTACAAAGAATGTGCAAGATTATTTTATTGTAGAAAATGATCCTATTATTATTTGTAAACTCCAGGAAAATGCAGATAGAAAACAAGTTTAAAAACAGCAAATAAATAGTTTGTTTCACCACATGGAATTCTATGCATTATTTAAATTATTTGATGTGGAGCTCATTTGTTCATCAAGAAAGATGTACATTACATTTTAAGTAAAAAATTAGCTTTAATGTCATAAAAATCCATTTTTATTGAAAAGAATTTTTATATGCGGAGTTTCTACATCAGTGAAATGCACAGGGGAAAAAGTGTAGAATGATACACAGCAATTGTAACAATACTGTTTTTAAGGGATGTGATTTTTTTAAGGACATTTTTATTTTGTTCTTTGTCTTTTGTTTTTGACTTTGATAATGGGAGATACAAATATTATTTTTAAAAAAAGACATTGTAGAACTTTAAATTTAGAAGTTTATCAGTCCCATCTTCTACCTAATAAATTAGAAGTTTATCCAGTTCCATCTTCTACCTAGTATTAGAATGCCTTCTGTAGTATTCCTATCATATGATAACTCAGATCCTAGTTCAATGCCTCTAGGCAAATGTGGTTTACTTAATTTCTTGGCGGGCTAAAAGGAAAGCTTCTATCATGGGAAATGTCTTATTTTTTATTTTTAAATTCAGGTCTCCCTATTTATAACTCCTCTTTGGCTCTCCTTGTCTTCTATAAGTGGGTCTAACAGGCTTATTCCTTCTTTTAGAAAGCAGGTTCCCCAATACTTAAAGGACAACTTTACACTCCAACTCCTTCTTTTTTCATGACTCTTTGATCTCTTGGCAGAGACAGATGGTAAAAGGGTGTAAATAGCAAGGAGATCAATCAGCTTTTTGCTGCTTGAATAGATCACCTGTTTTCCCTGAACAAGCTGCCAGTTGGCCCCTCTTCAAGGAATGCATTCTCTATAAGCAGGTCTCCCATGTGTTCCATCAGGAGGCTGGGGATGAGGGCGGGTGGCGAAGCACCTAACACAAGATCAGGTAAAGACACATGCACTTCTTCCTGGTCTAATAACACGAAATTCTGCCTCACCTTCTGCTTGTGTGATCTTGCTAATATCTGGAAGTGGCCAGATATTCAATGGACTCACGGTGAAAGGAGAAGAATGGAAAGATGAACTAAATATAACAAAGTTAAATACATGAATAAAATCTTAAAAACGATATTTTAAAACCCACAACTAATCACATGTATTTTAAATTGTTCTATTATTAGATTGTCAGGTACTTGAGCACTTTAAGGCTGGAGTGTTTCTTTGAGTCACTGCTAGTACCTGATTTAGGCTTTGTATTTAGTAACACTTAATGATATTTCTTATGGTTAACTGCATTTTGACCTTCAAACATAAGTATCCATAGTCAGGGAAGCATAGACCCTTATGATTACAATCACATGAGTCCAGGCTCTCTTGAAACAAGTCTATCAATAATTCTACATATTAAAAAATATCCACATTGAAAAATAAGCAACTTATAATTGTACTGGTCAGTTGAACTGCATACAGAACATGAATAAATAAATTGGCAAATTATTCTACCCTTTTTGGATATGGGCTGGCTTTATTATAGCATTATTAGTAAATTAGCTTAGAAATTAATTGAAAAAAAATCCATACTATCTTTAAGGGATCAAATGGGCATCTGCTGGTTAAAGTCAGGTTTCTCAAATACTTGGTGGTCTTAGTCTGGTCTCTGAATATAAGCATTGGTTTCAAATTGCCCCCAGAATCCTTCTGGCCAAAGAAAATATGACAATGCAAGAACAGATTCCGACTTAGCAGAAAATACTTATAGAGAAAAATTTAGATCCTTTGAGAAACATTAACTCATGAACATTATAAAAGTAGGTAATAATTCAAAATGCTATTTTCTAGGATCCTAAAATCTCCCACAGAGGCCCTATTTATTCAGGTTTTCAAAATAGCTCAGCACAGAATAGAGCATGAAATGCATTTGGGCCACTGTGTACATAAAAACATCACAGTGAGTCAGCCGTCAGTCACAGTTTTCTGTCCCATGGGTCATGGATCAGTCTGTTCAAAACCCTGTGAGGGAAAATTCCTGTCAGGTTATATAGGATGAAAATTCTTCTCTCACTTAAGCAGGAGAAGAGGGCAGCTCTCCACAGGACTCGTTTAGTTCTGCTACTCAGTTGTCACCCAAGGACACTAATGGCTCAGGTTCTTGATGGTAAGCAGAGACTGGTAATACTCACTCATGCACCTCAAAGCAGAGCAGAACTGTGGCAGAACCATCCCTACTTCAACAACTCAGCCTGAGTGCAAAAGTAGCTTCCTCAGCCCAAAGAAAAGCCAATGCCAAACAGGATAGAACCATGTAAGACTAGGTCAAGGGCAAGAGAGACAAACATGTAAAGATGGAGAGAGACAGATATATCTATGTCTAACTGTGTAGCAACACTTTGGACTGCCTCTCCTCCCTCCTTTAGGTGGGTCTATTTGCTGGTTTAATTTGTCCATGTGGTTTTTAATTTCAATTACCATATGCATCATTTCTAGTAGTGTTGTGCTGTTCCTTTCTCAAATCTGATTGGTCATTTTTATTTGTTTTTGTGGTCCCTTGTTCTATGGTCACATTTTCATTCTTTTTAGTTCTCTAAGAATATTTAGCATAATAATTTTATATTTCATGTCTGATAATTCTAATATATGAAGTCTCTGTGGGTCTGTTTCAGTTCTGTGTTGTTTCTGCTGGTTCTCACTCTTAGGAACTTGTTTTACGACTTTTTTTTTTTTTTGAGGTGGCATTTCACTCTTGTTGCCCGGGCTGGAGTGCAATGGTGTGATCTCAGCTCACCGCAACCTCCGCCTCCTGGGTTCAAGTGATTCTCCTCCCTCAGGCTCCCTAGTAGCTGGGATTACGGGCATGCGCCACCATGCCTGGCTAATTTTGTATTTTTTAGTAGAGATGGGGTTTCTCCATGTCCGTCAGGCTTGTCTTGAACTCCTGACCTCAGGTGATCCACCCGCCTCGGCCTCCCAAAGTGCTGGGATTACAGGTGTGAGCCACGGTGCCCAGCCTGTTTTGTGATTTTTGACTATAAGTGAAGCATTTTTCTTTCAACCTTGTTTATGAGAATTTGTTGAGATTTAAGCTGAGGTTGAGTTCCTGGGAGAGACTCTGGGCTTTCTTCAGTCAGTCTCTAGAGCAGCCTCTGATTCAGAGCAGTTTGCAATTAAATTATTAGCTTGAGGCTGATCAGTCTACTCTGGGTGTGTGAATTCAGAACACAATTCTTGAAAGATACTCCGTGTTATTGATTCTCAATATAGATCTCCTCAACACAACTCCAAGCCATATCAGCCTCTATTTCTCCATTTGGCAGGGGTTACATCATCTTACACTGGGGGGACAGCCTGCTAGTACCTATTGCAGGAGTTTGTTTTTAGATCCCCAACCCTGAATCATGCCAGCATCCTAGTCTTTATTTATATCTTTACCCCATGAAGCCATCAAAATGAAAGACTAATTTATCTTCCGAGGTTGTCAATCTCATATTTTTTTTCAAGTTTGAGTTTTTCTTATTTTGTTGTGCCAGGTCAGCTCAGTATTTTAATTGTTTCACACAAGAGGGTAATTCAATATATGTATTCCACCAAACTGCCAGAAATAGAAGTTATTGCTGTCTTAAAAATGGGTTCTGTTTTGACATATTTCCCCCATGGACTATGTTAATAATCAGTCTATTTCTAGGACCTTGTGCAGAGCTAACCCAGAGTGGAACTAAGTTAAACCTTAGATTAGCAAAATAAATGCATTTTCATGCCATCCTCCCCATGTGGACTTTGATCTCTGCTACCCTGGCTTTGTTTGGTTCTTCGTATTTATCATGCTCATCCCCACATTAAGACTATTGCTTCTTCACCTCTCACCTTCATTAATTCCAGCTCAAAGGTCTCTTCCTTAAGAAGTCTTTCTAACATGCAAACAAGGTCAAGTCTGCCTAATTTACACTTATGTAGCACTCTTTAGATTCTCTTACATGTCATTATCACAGTCACAATGAAATGAGGATTATTTGTTTAATGCCAATCTCGCTAGCCAGAAAAGAAGCTCATGAGGAAAAAAAGTGTATGTCTTCCTCATGAGAAAGTCTGCAGTGCCTGGCAGAGTGCCTGGCACATAATAGGTGTTTGTTAATTCTTTGTTGAATGAGTATGTAAATAAATAATTGAGAGGCATTATGTAGAACTAGCTGCTTTTTTTTTTAAAGGAGGAATTGCACGGAAATCTCTTTCTTACCTTTACCTTAAATGTATAACAAATGTGTGAATTTAGTAAGGTAGCCAGGAAGTCATTCCTTTCTTTAGGCCTTGGAAGTTGCATTATTTAAACCCTCAATGGTTTAAAATTGAGAATAACATTCATTTTAACCTATTTATATGATTTAAACTTTGTATCCTCTCAAATTGACTTGAAATTAGACATTGCATGCTTAAAATACATAATTATTCATGATTCAACTTCAATATTTCCTATGGGGCATTTTAAAATAAAGACAATATAAAAGACAACTGCTGTATTTATAAACTAGGGAACACACCAAAATACTAGCATCAATAATCAAATGTATATTTTCCCCTTTACTGTGTTATATCATTTTGGGTGTTAAATGAACCTTTATGACAGTCTTATCTGATAAATTTCCATTTTATTCTAATATGAAATAAAACTGTAACAATAGAAAATTCATAAAATAATGTTGTCGAGAAATATCATATTTATTCTAGATTCCTTTAGTAGCATTCTCTTTATGATATGACAAGAATGGAAAACTCATCTTAAAGATATAAGAAATAAATTTATGCTAGAACCCTAAGACAATGCTGAATATTTCATAATAATGTTAGCATATTCACTTAAATTGGACAATTCTGTAATTGTACTTAACTCCATATATCTGCATGACAAAAGGGATTTTTGTTTCTTATATTTCCTATGAATAACAAAAACAAAAACAAAGCAAATCCTGTACACCGAACATATATAGGTTTACATTATAAAGTGAATTAAAAACAGAATTTCAATTAAGTCAGAAATGAATCTGCAAAATTGTTTTGTGACATTTCGTATTAAGGAATTATGAACATTTTTGTAAATAAAACAAAATGAACAAATAGCACTTTTTATTTGTTTTTAAAAAATCACTTTTTATACCCAGATGATCCAGAATGTGTGTGGTATGTAATGATAGGCTCAGGGATTTCAAATAGCCACAGCCAAAAAGTCAATTCATAAGGTCAGCAAATTACTTTGTCTTTTTGTTTCACTAAAGGAAAGGTAGAAAGGGAGGATTTTTTTTGTTTGTTTGTTTAAGGCAAGCTGGAGTGTTAGCTAAATCAAATAGAGGAGATTTAACCAAGAAAAATAAGTAAAATGAGAAGTATTTGTGACCCACTTCACAATTTATAAACCACATACGAAACATGTTATTTCACTCATACAACAATTACATATAGTGACTCAAGGAAGGTACCAGATAATCTTTTAAAATGAGGCATCTCATAGAGCAACCACCCCCCCCCCCCCCCCCCTTTTTTTTTTTGAAGATCAAAAAGCCTGTAAACAGCAGAATCAAAACTAGAGGCCAGGTCTTCTTACTACAAGTTAGATGTTTTCCCCATTATACTGGGTTATTGAATTCTAACTGAGAAAATGAACTGTTCCAGCAGAGTATGGGAAGATACGGTGCTGCGAGAGAAATGAAAAAATAGCATGGCACAACATGAAAGTATAGTGTTCATTAAACAGTGGGCCAGATTAATAGAAACATAGATAAGTGTAAAGGAGGTGATATCTGCTTTTAATCTGTGTTGTACACACCATAATAAGAATACTGTGTCAAGTTCTGATACTTCTGCTTTAGAAAAATTATATCATAAATTATTATTAGATAGCAGGCCCAGTCAAATCCAGCCCACACGGGATTTACTCAGCCAAGAGAGTAATGAAAAAGTGGAAACATTCATACCTTTAGGCAATACAGGCATTAAAATTCCCGTGAACCTCACCACTCTCTAGTGTCTCATTTACAACCATTGTACACATTTCTTATATTTCCCTACACCTTGAAGGGATTTGATTTTCCAGACTAGTTATATAAATAAAGACTTTTTTTTTCCAAAAAGAGTGGCTAAATGGTGAGAGGACAAATTGTGTCATTTGGGAAGTGGTTAAAGAACTGGGTATATCTAATCCAAGAAAGATAAGGCATGACTATGTGATGGAATTAAATGAAACTTAAAGGCAGATTTCACTGTGTCACTTCTCTGCTTTTAACAATCTAAAGACTGCTCATGCTTATAGAACAAAGTCAACTTATTGCTTTCTCCTATAATCAGACCTTTCCCTAACTTATTTTCTCTCAACGAGGAAAGCTACAATTAACCACTTTAATCCAGATGTTCTCGCGACTGCATGTTTTTGCTCAGAGTAGCTTATTTGATGCTAAAATTTTTGTCCAAATAGATCATCTGCTTTCTGCAATTCAGCTCAAGCATTCCTTCTTCTTAGAAGCCCTCTGACAAAGGACACTTGCTCAGGCCCAGGCTGTATTTTTATAGTGGGTCACTTTTCCCCCTCCTACCTTACCCCATGATACCTTTCAGGAAAGGGATTGTGTTTTCTTTATTTTTAAGCTCTTAGTCCTTACTGCAGTGTCTGGCACATAGAATGTTCTCAATTAATGCTTATCAAGTGACACTAATATCTTCTTTTCAAAATTTGAACACCTGGTGGATGGAAGAAAAATTAGGATTACCTTATGTAGTTGAGGACTAAACTAGGACTGGTGAGTGAAACTCACAGGAGTACAGATTTCCATGTAACGAGAGAAAATCTTTCCAAGAAATCAGAGCTCTCCCAAAGATGAAAAGTCCTCCCTCAGTTCAGGAGTGAGGAAGACAGCCACAACATATTAAGATAGCCCTTAGCATAGGCCAGGGACCGAGTATGGCACTTAAAAGTGAGTTGGTTCAGTGGGACTTTAAAATTTCCTTAAATCCTGGGCCTGGTAATTCTCCAAATGCGTGACCGCCCATGTGGAGAAGCTGCTGTGCACAGCCATACTAAAAGTTTTGGGGGAAGCAGTCTCCTCCCTGAGGCTGGGAGTAGGAGGCTATTCTACTTCAATAAGTTGGATCCTAAGGCAAAAGAAAATAAGAAGGGTCAATCTGGTAATTAATGTTGTTCTGATGACTCTTGCTGAGGTTTTCAGAATGTTTCTAAATCACTAGTTTTCACACGGAAACACGCCAGCAATGTAACTTCCTCAGGTTCACAACCAGAAATAGAAACCACATGCTTTCTCTTATTGAAGGATAGACATTATGCTCTTTAAAGTCTCCAGGAATCTGGGCACCTTGAATTAAAATTCATGAATAAAGACCGAAAATAAATATGTTCAGCAATCTGGAGAGAAAATAATTTTAGAACACAAATACTTTTTTCCCCTTTTTGACTTGCTATAAACCACCCCCCACCTTCTATTCTCCTTTCTTTGTGCCTACTTATCAAACTTGGGTCCTCTCTCTCTCTCAACTTCCATTTATCTATCTGCCTACCTATCTATGTATCCAGTTGAATCCATTTAGGTTGTTGTTCTGTTTTTTAATGGTATCTTTCTTTCTTCCACTTAAGTGTAGAAATATTCTCTGCATTCATTTCAAATTTCACTAAATCACAGAGACAGGACGTTGCTTAAAACTGTTTCTTCTGGCTGGGTGCAGTGGCTCACACCTATAATCCCAGCACTTTGGGAAGCCAAGGTGGGCAGATCACTGGAGGTCAGGAGTTCGAGACCAGCCTGACCAACGTGGAGAAACCCCGTCTCTACTAAAAATACAAAATTAACTGGGCATGGTGGTGCATGTCTGTAATCCCAGCTACTCGGGAGCCTGAGGCAGGAGAATCGCTAGAATCCGGGAGGCAGAAGTTATGGTGAGCCAAGATCATGCCATTGCACTACAGCCTAGGCAACAAGATCAAAACTCCATCTCAAAAAATAACAAACAACAACAACAACAACAACAAACTGTTTCTTCTAATAATCCAGTCACAAAGATTCTACCTTCTACATAGAGTTCACCCAGATAGGAATAGAGAGGTTTTAACACTTGCTTCACACAGAACATTGAGTTTCTAAAAGTCCACAAGAGTGTTACATAGCTATAATTTATGGAATCTGAAGTTTTAAAAGATGAGTGAACACAGATGAAAGGTAGAGATATAACCTAATTGTTATTAAAATCCACAAATGTCTACATGTGGCACTTTATGAGGCAATTCTTTTCAGAAGAGGGCACATGGCCTGTTCTCTGAAGCAATCTCCAAGAAGGCAATACCATGGAGTATTTAATATGCAGATGCTGGAGTCAGACCATTCAGTTCATACACAGGATTCACCACAATACCAGCTGTGCTGTTGTCAAAAGCTTCTTCAATTTTGTACATTGGTTTTTATGTGTATAATAATAATAGTACTTATATCATGGGTTTTTTTATATGGATTAATGAAATTAATCCTTGTGAAATGCTTAGATATCCTGAGTGTTTAAAAAGTGCCCTTAAAACATTGTTTAAGTCTGTTACTGAGATCAAATGGCCCCCAAGATACTGAATTCACTGCAATCCAGATAATAGAATAAATCTCAAACCTTGCTGTATATTTAAGTGTAAACAATTGGTCACAAGATATATGTGACGTTGTAAATGAATCAGTACAAAATTATCCCTACTGCTATGGAGAAAAAAATCAAATATGATTCAAAAGAGATATTCATTCATTCCTAACTCATACATATTTATTGATGTCCATCTAGGTACTAAGCATTGATAGGAAGAGCAGCTCTTTCCCAGAAGAACTGATGGTATGCAAAGTTAGCATTTCCTTTGTCAACTGCAGGACAAAATGAGCAAACAAGACCCAGCTTATGCCTTTATTTTAAACGTATGTTTCCAGGTATGGTGCCCCCAAACAGTTGCCCCTTGCATTACTCAGTATTTTTGTTTCCTTGAGTAAAACCAAGTAGATTTCATATTACATAAACCAAGTGTCTTCTGAATTGTCAAATCTTAAGTGATATAAGCAAATGACACACAAAAAGTGCCTGAAGGAGTATTTTTTATTATCCATACGTGGCTAAATAATTAATTGTGATCTAATGTGATTAGAGTGCCCAATAGGGCACTGGATTTCTAAATGATGTGCACACAGGATGCACAAGTGATGGTCCTGCTCAGATTTCATAGCCCAAAACCACACAAGCCACACAACAGCAGGATCATCAGTAAATGTTACACATAAGATGCAATCTCTCTCTGTCACACAGACGCAGACAAATAGAACAAACAAAAACTATTTGCTATAAGAAAACAGCACTTACTTACTAGATCTTACATTCCTGAAGAATTACTAGATTTAGACTAGAAATAGTCTATTGAAAAATTCCATTCATCTCAATGAACATTTCCATTGAAAGGAATTTACTTTAGATGGTCAGTGTTAAGAAACTTTCATTCTATGACTACAATGAGTAATTTCAGTTATTTCCAGTAATGCCAGTGATTCTGTTTTACTTTCATTTTCTTTAGGTTTAAGAAAAGTCTTCAAATCTAATTTTAATTTGACAAATTAAAATTTCTAGCAGTTTTTCACGCTTCAAATCAATTTTCATCAGACCTGCTCTTCATCCCTAACTCAGTCCAATTTCTTACAAATTCTCACTTCCCTTTGGTTTGGATGGTTGATAAATTATCCTAATGATGCTATCTGTGTTGAAGCTAATGACCTGTCTAAAAGAATTGGAGATTTATATTACAAGTGAGAAATGTAACTACCAAAACAGAAGGTAAAAAAGTCCGGTCTGGAATGACAGTTTTAAGGCTGTAAGAGTGATTTTTCTTTTAATTTGCTAGAATTTTATATCATTTGAGCAATGGTTATAGTATATATCAAACATAAGCTTCAGTATGTTGAATTAAACTCTTGGTAGAAATAGTACATAAAGAACACAGCTTTAAGCAATGCCAAATGAAATATACATTTCAAGTAATTCTATACAAAATATAAAATTATATTTGTTTTTATACGGAAGATATAGATGCTTAAACATGACTCACAGTTTAAATGTACCAAATAATGCCTTTCTCTTTTTAAAGCTATTTTATCTGTTGCATAAAAAATTATTTCCCACTCTGAGGAGTTCCTTATGATTCTTTATATTGCCTGTTTCAAAACTGGACCACATTATTCTGTGCCTTTGCATAATCCTACTTAAATGGATCTTGGGCAAAAGCTCAAAAGGAAACTTGAGGCATCGACATGAAAAATAAAATTCATTTCTCATGATCCTTATTTTTTTAAAAAAGGCAAATTAATCTGGGGCCCCACAAACATAATTATTGAATTATATAAAATTTTGGAAACTGATTTGTTTACTACAGTGTGAGAAAATTTTAAGTTAAAAAACAAAAAAACTGAAAAACACACACACACAAAGACTCTAATGAATTTAACAGAAAAATTATCTGTGCTGAAAGTTTATAGCTGCTGCTTAAAGGATTATATAGTAAAAAAGATCATATGCTATAACCTAATTTATAATAGAAACCTGATAAATATGACATGATAGCTTTCTGGTGGATAAATGTAGGTCTCATTTTTAATGTGTAGCCTAAACACCACCGGTCGAGGCCACAGAGCTCACAATTTATTTTGGCATGAAAAGAGTGTACTTTTGACCTACATATTCAATAAATAACCAGGTATTTCAGTTATAAGTGTATTGACTCTCAGATATCAATTTACCTTTCAATATTTGTCCTGTAATAGAAGAAACTCTTAAACATCTCTCCTTTACAGTGAGTGCGATGTTAAACTTTCTCAGTAGGGGTCGCTGGTGGGACATGGCAGGAAGAAGTGACACTCCTCTTTTTGTCTACTGCTTCATGGGTTAGCCCTATGGGTGTAAGAATATTCAGTGGAGTTCTACGCCAGAGCGACGTCCCGAAGTGCATGGTTCATCAGTAACACTGACATTTAACTTGACAATAACCTTTCAGCTGCCCTCTCATTCCAAAACCATCACCCAAAGCCTTCCTGTCCAAAAAATTACCCAAACGTACTCCCCGCTACACACTCAAAGACATCTCGCCCATGATGGCACCCATATTCCTAGGGCAATCCTACTCACAGTCGGCCTTTCTTCCCTCCAAGAGGTGTCCAATGAGACTTTGCTCCCTCTGTAGAGCCTGCACATCTTGCCTGTGTTCTGGAAAGGCTCCAACCCCTCTTCTCCCTAGCTGCGCTTACTTTCTGCTCACCCAATGACTGGAAACCAACTCCAGCTTGGCCAAACCAGCAAAACTATTAGCTGCCCAATGCGTGGAATCACGCCTTCTCCAGCAAGTACTGAATATCTTCGAAATTTGTCCTTCCTAAGGTACTCTCCCTTATCCCTAGGGTACCATATTGAGTTTTCTTATATCATATAGTTAACTTTTTATTATAGTTAAATAATTATTTATATTAACTTTTCCCTGTTTAATCTGCTATGGAGATTCTACCTCCTGAAGGCACTCAGACTGATATCAGAATATGCAGCTCTAAATCTACATATATCCACATTAGGAATAAAAATAAAATTGCATGTAAAATTTCAGGGCTCTCCAATTAGGCTTCATAAAGTCTCTTCTCACTTTTCAAGATATTTATACTGAAAAAAATGAGTCAATTTTTCTTGCCATAAAAAAATCTGATTAGTAATTTTACACTAATAAGAAGCAAGCACATTTCTAATCGTTTTAATAATTAGCATTTAATTTTATTTTACTTAAAACAACCTCTGAAAGTCTGCATATGGCCATAATATTAGATTTGCTATTAGATTCTTCTGCCATAAACAACTAGAATACTAAGCCAAATATATAAAAATATTTTTTTCAGGCTTTGGACAGCATGCAACACTGCAGTATCCTACCTGAGAGAAGTAAAACAATGTAAATTCTAAAATAACACTGATTTTATCCTTTGAAGCACTTTCAGGTCTCAACGTAGAGAGAGGCAATCTAAGCAGAGAATGCTAGCCTCACTGATTTGAGAAAGATCAAGTGTTTGAAGGCTAAGATGATGTATGTAGCACAACACCAGAAGGGAGGGATATATGCTGAGAAAAAGCTCTAGAAATCTGCCTATGGGTTACAGTGAAACTATTGTGGATTCTGAGCCACATATATATTGAATGAAAGTTTATAAGGACAGGCAAGGTGTGACTGGGGACCTGTTAACTAAACAGGCCCTACAGCTCATACAGGGCTAGTGGATATTTAATTTCTAGTGAACCAAGGTGGAAACATGTAGTTTAATTCTTGTAGCACCCAATAATACCAGAGGTTAGCACTCTAGTAAGTAGGGCTAACCTATCCCAAAGCAAAGGCTACCCTGGGCCTGCTCTATTAAATCTCACAAATGAGACTTGATGAGATGAAGATAATCTACAAGTAGTTTAACACCTTCTCAAAATGAATTCGAATAGCCAATCAGAATGGCTATTAAAATGTCAAAAAATAACAGATGCTGACAAGACTGCTGAGAAAAGGGAACATTTACACACTATTGCTGAGAGTGTAAATGAGTTCAACCATTGAAAAGCAGTATGATGATTCCTCAAAGAGCTAAAAGCAAAACCACCATTTTACCCAATAGTCCCTTTGTTGGGTATATACTCAGAGGAATATAAATCATTCTACCATAAAGACACATGTACGCAAATGTTCATTGCAGCACTATTCACAATAGCAAAGATGTGGTGTCAACCTAAGTGTCCATTGATGGCAGATGAGATAAAGAAAATATACATATACACCATGGAATACTGTGCAGCCATAAAAGAAGAACCAGATCTTATCTTTTGTGGGAACATGGATGGAGCTGGAAGCTATTATGCTCAGCAAACTAATGCAGGAACAGAAAACCAAACACCTCACATTCTCATTTATGAGTGGGAGCTAAATAATAAGAACTTATGAACACAAAGAAGGAAACAATGAACACTGGGTTCTACTTGAGGGTGGAGGGTGGAAGCGGGGAAAGGAGCAGAAAAGATAACTATTTGGTACTGGGTTTTATACCTGGGTGATGAAATAATATGTACAAAGCCCCCATGACACATGTTTACCTATGTAGCAAACCTTCAATTGTGCCCCGAAACCTAAAACAAAAGTTAAAAAAATATTGAATATTGAATCTAAGGTCAAGTATCTCTCTCTTCAAAATATATCAATCTCGATTTATTTTTAGGATTTAATTTAATTTTTAAGATTGTAAATGCTATTTTTATTTTTAAATTCACTGTCCACATGTTCATTGCTAGAATATAGAAATATTATTAACTTTTGTATTTTTACCTTGTGTTCCTGAAGTCTTGCTGAACCTAGTTATTAGCCCTAGGAAATATTTTATAGACTTCTTGGGATTTTCTACCTAAACAATCATGTCATCTGCAAGTAGAGATCATTTTTTCTTCATTTTTAATCTATTGATATATGTATTTTATTTTATTTTCTTGCCTTATTGCCCATGCTCAAATTTCCAGTACTATGTTGAATGAGGTAGTGAGAACAGATACTTTTCCTTGCTTCTCATCTTAGAAGTAAAGCATACATTATTTCACCATTAAATACAATGTTAGTTGTAATATTTTTTACATATTTTTATCAAGTTGAAGAGGTTTTCTCTATTCTTATTTTTCTGAGAGTTTTGTTTCTATTTTGTTTCTAAAAGAGTATTGAATTAAGTGAAATATATTGTTTCTGTGTGAATTGATACAATCATGTGATTTTCAAAAAAATATTTAGCCTATTAATATAGTGGCTTATATTGATTGATTTTAAAATATTGAAGCATTTTTGCATCCCTAAAATAAGATCTACTCGATCTTGGTGTATAACTCTTTTTATATATTGCTGAATTCTATTTCTTCTATTTTTGTTACTTTTGAATCTATATTTATGAAGGACATTGGTCTGCAATTTTATTTTTCCATACTGACTTTGTCTGCTTTGGAATCAGTGCATTAATAGCTTCATAAAATGAATTGGAAAATGCTCCCTCATTTTCTTTTATCTGAAAGAGATTGTATAGAAATTCTTCTTTAAGCTGTTGGTTGAATTTTCCAATGAAATATCTTGGCTATATTTCCTTTTGGAATGATTTTAAATTAGAAATGTAACATTTGTGTGTCTTTAATAGTTTTAGAACTATTCAAATTACTATATTGGGAGAATTGTAGCTATTTGTGTTTTTAAGGAACTAATTGATGTTTATCTAAGTGGTCTAATTTCAGGTGTAGAGTTTTTTTTTTTTTTTGTTTTTTTTTGTTTTTTTTTGGTAGTATCATTTCTTATCATACTGATCTCTGCAGACTCTAGATATCCCCTCTTTCATTTCTAATATTGGCAAATTTGTGTCTTATCTCTTTTATTTGTCAGTCTTTCTAGAAGTTGTCAACCTTACTCTACTTTCAAATAACCAACTTCTTGTTTTATTGATTTTCTTTATTGTTTTTGTTTTCAATTTTATTGATTTCTGCTTGTATTACCTTTCTTCTTCTTTCTTTGCCTTTAGTTTGATCTTTTTTTTCTAAGTTTTTAATATGGAGTCTTAGATTCTTTATTTAAGTTTTTTTTTTCTTTTTTCTAATCTGTGCATTTAATTCTATACATTTTCCTCTCAGCACTGCCTTAACTTTGCCACACAAATTTGGTATATTGCATTAATAATTTCAGTTTCAATGTATTTTAAAATTGATTTCCCTTGGGACTTCTTTGACGTGGATTATTTGTAAGTGTATTGTTTAGTTTCCAGTTTTTACAGATTTTTCTGTTTTTTTTTTTTTTTGGTTGTTCTTGTTATTGCTATTGATATCTAGTTTGTTTTTATTCTAGTCACAAATACATGAAAAAAATACAATTCTAAATGATTTCAATTATTTTAAATTTTTTGAGCCTTTTTTTATACACCAGAATGTGGTGGTTCTTCTGACACATTGTGTGGACACTAGAAAGGCTCTATTCTGCTGTTGTTGGGTGAAGTGTTCTATAAATATCAATTAGATCCTGTTGGTTGATAGTCTTGTTGAGTTCTCTTATATCTATATCTTCTATATCTATATCTTATATGTCATATATATCTCGTATGTATCATAAACATACATGATATATGGGATATATGACATATTATATATATTTTATGAGATATGTCATATATGATATATATGATATATTATATGAAAAATATATATTATATATGAGAGATATATAAGACAAATATATATCTACATCTACTAAACTATATTAGTAATATTTACTGTCTACTAGTTCTATCAATTACAAAGTAAGGTGTTGAAGTCTTGAAATGTAATTGTTGGTTTCCTCTACTTTTTCCTTCAGTTCATTCAGTTTTTTCTTCACATATTTTGAAGCTCTGTTAATTGGTGCATTAACATTTTGAATTTCTATGGGAGGACTGACTCTTTTGTAATTATATAACATCCTTCTCTGTCTTTTGTTATTTTCTTTGTTCTGAAGTCTAGTTAATCTGACATTGATATAGTCTCTTTTTGTTTAATGTTTGTGCAGTATATCTTTTTTCATTTTTTGAGACAGGGTCTGACTCTCTCACCCAGACTGGAGTGCAGTGGTACGATCTCGGCTCACTGCAACCTCTGCCTCCCATGTTCAAGTGATTCTTGTGCCTCAGGCGTCCAAGTATCTGGGATTACAGGCATGGGCCACCACGCTCAGCTAATTATTATATTTTTAGTAAAGACAGGGTTTCACCATGTTGGCCAAGCTGGTCTTGAACTCCTGACCTCAAGCAATGCTCCTGCTTTGGCCTCCCAAAATACTGAGATTACAGGCAAGAGCTACCCCGCCTGGTTGCAATATATCTTGTTTTATCCTTTTACTTTTGACCTATATATTTCATTATATTCAACAGAACTTCTAATAGACAGTACATATTTAGATCATATTTTATAATCAACTTCATCTTTTAATTGGTGTTATTTAGACTATTGACACGTCGTATACTTCTTGACGTGTTATGGCTTAATCCTGTCACTTTTTTTTTTTTTTGGATGTTTTCTGTTTGTTCTCACTGGTTTTTATTTCTCTGTTGTTGTTTTTCCCTGCCTCCCTATTGATCCCTTGAACTTTTTTTTTTTTTTTTTTTTTCAGAATTGCATTTTGATTTATTTATAGTACACTTAAGCTATCTCTTTTTAAGGGATTTTTGTCTGTTTTGGGTATTACATAACATTCTTGTTGACTGGTTTTATCATTTTGTCGGTTCAAATGAATTGTGAAAAACTTTTATAGCCCTTTAACCTTTTATAAATTTCCATTCGCGTCTCTTTTCCCTGCACCCTTTATAATGTAAGTGGCTTAAATATTTTTCTACATACATTTAGAACCACATCAGACAGTGTTATATATTTTGTTTCAACTGTCAAACATATTTATAAGACTCAGAAAAAAAAGGGTAATGTATTTCTTCATATTTTTTTCTCCTTCCATTTGTCTCTCTTCTTTCTTAATGTTTCAAAATGTCTTCTATTATAATGTTATTTTCGTTTTTAAAACTTCATTTAATCATTTCTTTATAGTAAGTCTGATTGATAACAAATTATCTAGTTTTCCTCATCTAAGAATGTCTTGATATCCCTTTTATTCCTAAATATAATTTTATTAGACATAAAATTCTCGATTAGTTGTTTACATTCAGCACTTGCAAAATGTTTTGCCACTTTGTTCTGGCCTCCAGGATTTCTGATAGGAAATCTGACGTTATTGAAATCATTTTTTATTATACGTAAGATTGTGTCTCTTTGGCTGTTCTTAAGATTTTTCTTTGTTATTTTCACAAGTTTTTCTATTATGTGCATGGGTGTGAAATACTGGCATTTGTATTATTTGAGGTTCACTTAGTCTCTTGAATCTGTGGGCTTATTTCTTTTGCTAAATTTGAAAACTTTAAAACCATTAATTATTTGAATGATTTTTCAGCCTTAACCTCCTTTTTATTTCATTTTAGTATTCCACTGACATGAATGTTAAATCTTTGCTATATACCCATAGGTCCCTGAGACTTTATTTTTTTATTCCAGTCTACTTTCTGTGTTGTTCGAATTGGATAATTTGTATTATTTGGTTTTCAAGTTTACTGATTCTTTCCTTTGTTCCCTCTATTCTGCTCGTGAGCCCATCCACTGACTTTATGAATTTAATTTATTGCATTTTTCAGTTGCAAAATTTCCCATTTGATTTGACTTTCAATTTTTTATATATTTGTTGTGACCTTCTATTTTTTCAGTTGTTTAAAATGTATTAGTCGCTCATTAAAACATTTTTATGATAGCTTCTTTAAAATACTTTTCAGGTAATTCTAATGTCTTTGTCATCTCAATGTTAGCGTCAATTGATTTTTTTTCTCATTCAGATTTATATCTTCCTGGTTCTTAGTGTAATAAAGGATTTTCAGTGGTAACCTCAACATTATTGGTAGCATATTGTGAAGCTCTTGGTCATTCTGAAACCTATTTTAACTGACTTTTCTGATACTATTATGGCAGAGGATTGGCGTTGCCCCTTGTTATTGCCATGTGAAGTTAGAAGTCCAGATTCAACACTTGACCTCTGTTTACACCCAAGTTGGGAGACTTTAAATTGCTACCAGGAGAGAGAGAGAGAGAGAGAGAGAGAGAGAGAGAAGAGTGCTGGGGCGTGTTTTAGCTTCCTACTAGGCTTCCACAATGTCATCCTGGTTGGGATAGATGAGGTGTCTTGTTGCTCCTTCTCATGTGGCCCCAACTGACTCTGTGGAAGTGGAGTGAATGGCAGTCTTATTATCATTGAATAGTGGAGAGATTCCTGATTCTGTATTTGACCACCTCAGACATCATCCCAGCAGTGCATGTGTTGTGGGGGATTAGGGAAAGAGGCAGTTGTTGCTGCCTTTTGGAGATGGAAATTCAAGAACCCCATGTGGTCTCCACTGACACCAAAGTGAGGAGGGTTTTCATCCTTGTGAGGATGAATCCAGGCCCTCTATTCAGGCTTCTCTGACCCCATCCCAATATTGTCATTGGACGACCTTATATGCTGGTAGAAATGTGGCTATCCACTTAGCCTTTACTAATGTGTTTGATAATGAGGCTAGAGTTTTTCCTGTGATGTTAGGCTGGAATAGAGAGGCTGTTTTTACAAGTTTTGGTCCTCAGCTAGAGAGGAAAATTTTGTTTGGGCTTTTTTTTGTCTGTATTCATTGGCCTATGTAGGTTGCTGGCTTTTCCAGCACCCAGTCTGGGATATATGGGGCAAACATAAAACTGAGAAAATTCACCATCGTATCATTCTTTGAATCCAAAGATCCCTAGCTGGTCAGCCTTCTCTCCAAATTTCAGAGTATTCTTAACATTTGTTTTATATATAACATCCATAGTTTTTAGTTGTGTTTAGCTAGAAGAAAAGGAAACATATGTGTACTTCATCTTCACAGAAATAGAAATATGCCGTGAACTTTTCTCAAATAAATAAAATGAACAGTGACCACAATGGCCAAGAATGTCAATTTGGGATAAGACAGTGTTTGTTTGACTTCCAGCTCCAAAACATTTTAGATTTGTGATCATGTTAGAAGTAATGAATCATTACAAGCATCAGCTTCTTCATCTCCAATAGAGATAAATACTAGTACCTCCACCACAGGATTATTATGAGTGGTAAATGAGAGTCTATATATGAAATACTTATTACAGTGCCTATCACTGGAAAAAATTTTAATTAATTATTTGTATTGTAGAAAGGATTGCAGGCATGCAATCCATTCATGCCTTTTACTGGTGAATGTCTCATAAAACAAATAAAAGAAAACCAGAAGAATCTCCTTGTAAGCAAGTCAACTAAAAATCTTTTGGCAAACACACAAATGTCATAGTCACTAGGAGATTGTCCACATTTATGGAACGGTTTCGGCAGGATGTGCCAGATCTGTGTAATATTATTTATAGGAAAAATCCTGGAATCTATTGACTTACGAAGTATGGTTCCCTGGAAAATGTCACATAAGCTTTGTAAATATTGGAGTACAAAATGGAGATGTTTTCATGATTAAAACAGTTTCTTTTTGTGTAAGTGATGGCCATATATAGCCTTTAAATGCCTCATATATTAAATCTACATTACAGCACCTACTAGAACAGCAAGATAAAAGGGATCTCTGTTGACAACACTGGACTCTTCATGCTTGGTCTGTGCTTCACAACCGCTTGAGTTTGACATTGGGTAAAACTTCTGATTTTATGTGCATCTGACTTCACAATGCAACTCTTTGTATTATCTCTGTAGTATATACAAAATTATCCGTAAATCCACGTCATCACTCATAGAAAACCGTATGTAATGTTTCAGTCTTTTCTTTTTCTATCTGTTTGAGTAAATACCCCTAAAATTGAATCATACCATACATAGTAAATGTTTACTTTTTGTGTTTTTTCATTTTTTATCATATTGTGAATATTTTCCATACCACATGTCTTAAAACAATATTTTTATTGATTAAATAAATCTATAAAATCATTATTATATTTTATTTAAAACTCATGTCTTAAAAACCAAGAAAGTTGGTACATTTTTGTACTTAATGCAAATGTGTCTAGGTTTATTCTTGTATATTTTTCTAATTACCTTTTTAGAATAAAATCGTAGAGTTTTATCTATTGGGAAATGTTTATGATCACTTTTAAGTCTTTCAGTAGTTTGCCTAGTTTTCCTTCCAAAAACTATGATCAATTTATGTTACAGTTCGAGTATGACAATTCATTGCATCCCCACAATACTGGGTACAAATTTTTAAAATTTTGAAAATAATTTTTGAAAAATAATAATACATCATTTTAATTAGCACTGTATTATACCTGAGGTTGAAAATATACCCACTTATAGTCATTATTTCGCAACAAAGTCCTATTTTTTATACAGTTTTGAATAAGGTATCCATACATTTTGTTGATTTGTGCTAATATTTTTATGCATTAACAATATGAGTATATTGGTTCTATCTAATTGGTGGCAACTATTTTCTCCACTTTCTAATGATTCTTAAATCCATGTCTTAGCATTAAGAGGACTTGTCTTATTTTTATGAAAGTAGAAAATTTTCAAAATAAAATAAAAGGGAGATGAAACTCATAGTAATCTCACCATAGAGAGATAAATGCCTTTCTTTAAGATTTTGAGTATTTATTATCATTTTATATATTTTCTGTTCAAATTTTGGTAAAAATTTTCATAGGAATCTAGGAGGTAGAATATTAAGCACTTGTGCTTACAAAATCATCTCAACCAGAAAAATTTCAATACCTATTTTTAGGAGGGATGATATTTCAAAATAAGAGCACAATAAAACATGCTCTTGCTAAAAATGAATGGCTTTCCATTCCTCATACACTAGGACTTTTATATAGAGAGCAGGTAATTTTGATCAATAAGAAAGATAATTATAGAAGAAGAAGCCTTCCTCAGTTGATTAGCATAGTTCAATGAGCTTCTATCTCATGTTCCAGTGCTGTAGCTGCTGCTAACAGAAATGGAAAAGAATCAAAACATCCTCCTCTGTAATTTCTTTCAACATGACCTCAACTGTTGGCTGCAGTAATGTAAGAAACTTGAAAAAGTCTTAAAAACACATGAAGACTTTTAAATGCAGCACATTCAGCTGACTGTTTAAGAAGGACATTCATACCCACTCTCTGCCAGGTAGGCAGGGCAGAAATTTGGGAACTAGGATTTGAGCACAGCAAATTGTTATACCAAGTTAACAGAAAATACTCCGAAAGAGAGCTCAAGGTCGGGAAGGGCTTCAGTACTCTTTGAACATAATGAGGCCAATTTTATAATAGCAAGGGGATTATGAGTCTTATTTGAAAAGCCAGTAGAGACTAATCAGATCTGTGTAAGATATATTTGATCTATCTAGACATTCAGGGTAACCAAAATTTTTTTAAAAAGAACATAAAATGCAGTGCATAGTGCAGGATTACAAACACTGTCTTTTCTCTTTGCCTCCTTTCCTGGCATTCAAAGTTTGTCATGAACTCCTTCTCTCAGAGATATAGGTCATAAGAAGATAAAATATCTCTGACTAACAACACAAGCTGGGATGATGCAAGTTGTAAACTGTAAAGGCTCCAGATAGAGGCTGGATAGTGTTAACTCTTAATTGGAAGAATATTGGGCCTGAAAAGCAGGAGATTTTGTGATGTGAGAGGAAGTTAAAAAATCAAAGGCAAGGGATGGGAGGTAGTAGGCAGAAGTAATCCTAAGAAAGAATTATTCAAGTGGAAGACACTCCCCTGGCCTAGAAAACATCTGTGTATAGACATCATAATAGTGTAGCCAGTGAAGCTATGCAATCATTTACAGATTGAGGGTTAGAATAATTATTCAATAGTAGGCTTTCATATCTGAGATCCTTCACAGAGTGCAATTTTAATTTTATTACTGGAAACCTAAAATAAACAGATCCTTAGAACTTCTTTGAAATATTTGTATATGAGTATTTACTAAAGTGATCAAGGTTATAACTGGCAAATAGAGGGATGCATTTTCTCCAGTCCTTTGCAGTCAATGTCGAGGATGGAGAATCCTTTAATGGAGAAAGCATGGCAAAAGATCAATTAAGAGAAGAGAATAAACCAAAGATAAAGTTACAGATTTCCCCCAAAAAATCATTGCCTCTCCCACACACCAAGAAAAACTCCCCAGGGAAGCTACAAAGACACCCTGTAAGCCAAAACTGATCCCCTGGCCTTGGGTACATTTCCAAATGACAAGTCAAATTATAAAACTTTTCTCTTGGCTAAATTACTTGTATTAAGGAAATGAGGACAAAGCATAACATTTAAAAGTTTTAAATTCTGGGACAGCAGTTTGATAACATAAAGCTAAGTAAGTACATACATCTGCTAATATGTTAGATGTTAGATAATAATTCATAATGACACTATGCCCACCCACTTGAATTTTATAACACAATTAAAAACAGACCTAAATACATAGATGATCCTATCACCACAATTATGCATATTTAGTAATGCAGAAATATATGACAAGAGTGAGTACTGACATCAGCGAGTACTGACACCAGCTTGAGCATTGTGCATCTCTGCAGTGGGGAAGCAGTCCAACAATACCTTTTATCTTGCTTTTAGAAAACTCTGGCAGAAGTACCACAGAAATGGCCTTGCAGAGATGAATGCACAAGGAAAAAGGGATTTTTCTGCATCACCTCTAAGGGATAATAAGCAGAAACAGCCTATTTCTTCATATCTTAAATTAATAAGTACATTTAAACAATTCTCAAATTGCAATGAAACATGATACTTTATTAAGGTATCAAAATTTAGTAAATAAAATAAAAGAATTGAACTTTTTTTTTTTTTTTTTTTTACAAATCATTGAATTTTGCTCTACTAAACTTGGTCAAATCACATTTGCTCCCACTTCCAAATGACTTCTTTTGATTATAGAGAAATCTTAGCTTTTGTGGATACAAAAAGGTTGAATCATTTTTCAATCATTGATTTTAATTGCACCCTCTGAGCCTCATGAAGCAGCTAAATAATGTTTCCTTTAATGGCATCTCAACGTATTTCATGACTTTTCCATCTCTTTCAGTATTTAAACAAACTCATTTTAGTTGCTTAGAGTTGGTCCTCCTCATTTTAAACCTCATTACCTTGTCTGATTTAACACGCTTTCTATTCCTTCCCCAAAATTCATTTACCATCTTGGAATGGAGTGAAAGAGACATGAGCTTCTATCATGCACTTTCTTTTTCTCTTTTACTAACTTTATCCTTTGAAGTTGGGGCAGTGCTCAAGGTCAATTCCATGGAAATTAATTTGCTGAAATCAGTTCACCAAAAAACAATTATTCTAATGGTCAGATTGCCAAATGGTTGATTGGATGAAAAGCCTATTTGTTTCTTTTAACTATACATAAAATCTACAGCAACTTCATATTGCACGCTGTTTCTGTGGGTTTTAAGTTTCTTATGAAGGTTGTTTTAATGACTTTCATTTTATCTTCTTTTACAGCATTTTAAACCTGCCTGCCACATATGGTTGTGTGGGGATTTTACAGTAGCAAGATTCCCAGGAAGAAAGAATGATTGCTGAACTTCAATCCATTCTCTGATTGCAAAGTTATGAATTGATGGAGCTCTTTCAAACTAGAAGAGATGATTTATTTAATATAATGTTAAAAAAAAAAGATGTGCTATAAGGAATTAATAGAGTATGAGGCACTGAGAGGAAAGAACAAGAAAAAGGATCCTTTACTGGGAATAAGGTGTAAAAGAGCATAAAGAGGCAACATTTCTTAGGCTACTAAAATGCAAGATGTAATGATGGGGGGGAAAAAGGTCAACTGAGGGGGCAAAGATAGGAGACAGTAAAGATGTTAACACCGAAAGCCTAAAAGAGGGTTGAAGCAGTAGGAAGTAGAGGTCTCTAATAAAGTTAGCATTACTTTTCTGGTATTTGACTTGGACAGGTGAAGGGCCAACTTGTCCTACTGCAAAGGAGGTTCATTTATGCGTAGTTTGTTTAAGTCCGGGGTGTTCCCTTGGTCTCAAATGGATGGCATCCCACTGGCTACTTCTGGTGTGTATGACTATTTGGAACCACATGGTGGCAGTACTGGTAATACTGTATTCTCCCTCATGCTTCCACCCTTCCACCTCCCTCCCCCACTCAGAGGTGTCCAATTTTTTAGCTTCCCTGGGCCACATTGGAAGAAGAATTGTCCTGGGCTACACATAAAATACACTAACATTAATGATAGCTGATGAGCTACAAAAAAATAAAAAACAAAAAACCAAAAAAAATCTCATTAATGTTTTAAGAAAATTTATGGTTTTGTGTTGGGCTCCATTCAAAGCCATCCTGGGCCGCATGTGACCCACAGGTGACAGGTTGGACAAGCTTGCTAGACCCTTGGCAGATCTCGGACATATAAGAAGGTGAAAGATCTATCTCCTGTTTCTCTTAGTAATCTGTAAATTAAGGAGGAACAGTACTTGTCCCCTTTCTACAGGCAGTCTACCTTTCTTTTTGATGTTCCTCCAATAGCACCAGGGAAGACCATGATGTTTCCAAGTCAATGGGCATATCATTGCCAGTCTTCAATCTGTGAAAGCAACCTCTCTGATGAGAAGGAACTGCATTTTACAGAGCTGTTCTCCTGGTCTTCTGACATTATCAGAGGGTAAAAGTGAAAATAGTATTAGCTTTTAGAGCCACACTGGTTGTTTACAATTGGCATCAAGTTGAATTAGTCAGTGTTGTGCCAAACTGGTTAGTAAATATTTTGAATATCATACATGGTTGAATTTACTCTCTGAGCTTGACCCTCTCAATAATTCTTTTTGAAGGGGTGGCTGGCCCTAATCTCAAGTAATTCTCAGAACCTACTAATTGTAATACCTCCTTTGGTCTCCAGCTTTGGGCCTTGGTGATAATTCTAGGGCAAAAGAAAAATCCAACTGGTCATTTTATACCAGTCTCCTAAAGAGTTTAATAATGCTGCCATGACAATAGGTAGTTCATTCCTTTTTTATTTAATAAGAATCTCTTTTATTATCCTATGCTTGCTTTGATTAATAGTAGAGTACATTATGATGTTTATCCATTTACTCATATATGTATTCAACACATAAATACATAGTTTGTATTATACTTTAAGCAATTTAAGTAAAACAAATATAAATAAAATTATAGCCATAAAATCAAGATGCTTAAGTTTTGAGACGAGAAGCAAAAAAGGTCTTAGTATGTTTAGATAAGACATAGTGATAGTTTAACCAAAGAGATTATGTATATATTTGGAGCAGATTAATTTTACCTGGCTCTTGAAGGAAAGATAGGAATTGAAGCCTCAGAAACAGAAAGGATATGAGATGGAATGGAGATATCACCAGAGCATCTATCTTCTCATCTGACTTTTTTACTTAAAAGTAGTTAATAATTTTTTTCTGCTTTGAATTATATTTCTCTATTCTTATGAAATCTTAAGTCTGCATCTAGATTATTTTAGACATTCTTAATGACCACATCATAAACTTTTAGGAAAACAATTTCTCTATCTATATTTTAATTACATTCTGAGTGCCTATTTATTTGTCTTTCAGAAATAAAAGATACTGTCTTTACCATCAAGAAACTTACAATCTAGTAATAAGCAAATATGATGGGTAATTAATATTATTCCATTCAATGTTTCCATTTTGATAGAGAAAGGCAACTTACAGTCCAGGATATTCTTTGTGTGTCAAATAATTATTGAGAGGGGCAATAATGTGTGTCAAATAATAATCTGCATTTTGCCTTACCTGAATTAGTCTTTCCCCATCTCTCAGTAAGTAAAAATTACTTATTGATAGTCAGGGAAGGTCTCATCTTCATTTCACCCTAGGAGTTCTGGACTGGCATATACATGTCTTCACTTCTTAAAACTGACAGAATTTGAGTAGCCTGTGTTCACTGAATTTTCAGCAACGTGTGACTCACCTCGCACCAACTTCATATCAGAAATTATTTAGAAAAAGCTTTTTACTGAACTCATCATTTTTTCCTGATGTAGAATATATATACTCGATGTGAACAAAATAATACAACAGATGCTCTTGTTGTGAATTAAAAACAGAATATTTATAAACTTAACAAAAGGATAGGTAGATTTTTAAATGTCATGAACAACTTTAAAATGTTACTTATAAAACCTGAAATTTAAAATGTTTATATATAATATGGTTAGTCTTAACATTAAACGGATTTTATGAGACTCTTTTAGAAAGGAGCTAAAAGAAAAATGAAAGGATCAAGACATCATTATATAATTCACTGTATATTTACTATGATTAAAACTAAATAATAAAAATTCTCTATCAATAGCTTCTACAACATAAATATCTCAAACCCTTAAGATAAATTATTTCTGATGATAGAACCATAGCTGAATTTTATTTTATTTATAATTTACTGTATTTTCCAAAATTTCTAAAACATATGTATATTATTTTGTCATCATAAAATATTAACATTTCTGTAATGAAAAATTTCAAACATACATTAAGAGAAAAGTCCAATCAAGCTTCACACACCAGTTCCTGTTAATAATTAAGATTTTCCCTAGATTGCTTCATCTATCCCTTATTTTATTTTCTTTTTTCAATGTTGAATTTATTTTAAAGCAAATCATAAGTATCATCATTTGCCTCTACATACTTCAGTCTGCATCTCCAAAAAGTATGAGCGATTTCTTGTATAAAAACAATGTTATTATCATTCATAACAAAATTAGCAATAATTCTTTAATACCAAATAATATCAAGCACATAATCAATTTCCCCAGATTTTTAAAAAACTCTTTTGTACCATTTGGTTTGTTTGAATCAAGATCTCCAAATTTCCACACATTGTTGACACTTGTGTGGAACACTTACATCTCTATATGTCTTTCAATATGTAACAGTTCTCACTAATTTTTCTAAGCCATCGATTTGTTTCAGAAAAAAAAAAAAATAACTTCTGGAGTGGTCCTATCCTTACCTTCCCATCTCTTATACTAGTCATAATTATAATCTTTCTTTTTCATTCCGTTTAGTCTACATATCTGTCTATGAAGATTTTCTTCATGTCCTTGCTTTCATTTTAGAAGAAATTCCTTCAATCAAGGGTTTCTTTCTATTTTAACATTTTCTCTGACATATTTAGAGAAGTGGGATTTCCAATATCATTTAGAAAGAAAGAAAAAATATTTTCCTTTCTGTGGGAATGCTTTTTGTTTTTAAGTTAGAGAAATCCTACCAGAGGATGATAATTTGAAATATTTGTTCAATGCTTCTGCTCTTTAAGATGTAGAAAAATACAGCACTCCAAATTGTTAAAAAATTTGTTTGTGAGAATTTCCCTTTTGTCACTTTTGATTGATTAAAATGTTTCTCTCTTTCTCAAGACTTCCCCTAAAATAATTTTAGATCGTGTTCATCATATACTTGATTACTTTTTGTCTTTTTTCTTAATTTTTATTTTGTGTTCTTTTATGTTTATTAATCTGTGATTAATATAAGAATACAAAACAGTATACTTAATATACACACATTCAAATAACAGATGCTGGTAAGGAAGCAAAGAAAAAGGAACGCTTACACACTGTTGGTGGGAGCATAAATTAGTACAACCTCTACGAAAAACAGGATGTAGATTTCTCAAAGTACTAAAAACAGAGCTATTATTTGATCCACTAACCTCACAACTGGGTATCCACCCAAAGGAAGAGAAATGCTTATATCGAAAAGATACCTGCACTCGTATGTTTATTCACAGCACTGTTCACAATAGCAAAGATATGTAATCACTCTAAGTGTTCATCAATTGATGATTGGATAAAGAAAATATGGTATATATACACCATGTAATACTATGCAGCCATAAAAAGAATGAAATAATGTCATTTGCAGCAACATGGATGGAACTGAAGGCCATTATCTTAAGTGAAACAACTCAGACACAGAAAGACAAATACCACATGTTCTCACTTATAAGTAGGAGCTAAATGATATGTACAAATTAATGGAAAGTATGGAATGATAAACAATAAATACTCAAAGGGTGAGAGGATAGGAGGAATTGAATGATGAGAAATTACCTAATGAATTCAAAGTAGGTTATTCTGGTGATGAATGCACTTGAATCCCTGACTGTACCACTACACATCATATTCATGAAACAAAATTATACCTGTACCTCATAAATTTATACAAATAAAAAAGTGGTAACCTTTTTGAAACATTGAACCTTTTGCTAAATATTTTTAAAACATTAAATATGCCACTATGTCAACTTTAGATTCCAAACTAACTGTATTTAATGAGGACATTGAGTACATTTTTTAGAAGTCTGATCTTTTATACATTTGAAAGAGAATTTTTTTGTTGTTCTGAAAAAGAAAAATCTTATTCAGACTTTAGTGTTTTCTTTAAACCGGATGAATAAAATCCTGCCAGGTTATTTCAACAGTGCTTGCAACCTAGCTTCATTTTCTCTCTTCTTGAATCAGATTTGGCTTCCATGAAGAAAATAGGGCACAGTAGAGCAGATTCAATAGCTCCCCACTGTCATCACAACTCAGTCACCTTAAACACTGTGTACCATGCCAAAATGTCCTCCCCCCAGTCAAAATGTATATACTTATTTAGCTTTGTCTGAACATATGCTTGTTTTCCTCAACCATGTAGAATACGTTGTTTGGGAAAAAGATGTACCACAACCAAACAACAGCAAAGCACATAAACTCTTGTTGTTTTCTTATAAAGACTATTTTCAACAAAGAACAAAATAAATATTACAGATATTCCTTTACTCTAAGATCATGATAAATTTTTCTGATCCCAGCAACAGAAACTAGGAATTATTGATCAGGTTGCTGGAGTAATTCATCCCTTTTACATTCAATTCATGGAGGTTTTTGTTTCTCTTTTACTATTTTAGTGAATTATTTCAAGCACATGACATGCAGGAGTGAACTGAGAGAAGATCAATACTTGCTTTAAATATTCCTTCTATTTGGATCCAAAGAGCAAATTCACATTCCTAGTCCAGTTTTTGACACTGAGACATACTGAGCCAATTCCTTTTCTTTCTTGAAATTTCCCACCAGTGTGTGTTTTGTTTTGTTTTGCTCTTTTCTGTGGTTCTTCCAGCCAAGCATGCAACTTCATTGACGAGTGTTTATTATGCCGTTGTACCTTCATATACATTCCTGTGTCACAAGTATTGAGAGACTATTGAGTTATGGAAAGAAAACGTATTCAAAGTATCAGAGCACAAATTATTGTGTTTAGAGTTATTTATTATTAGCTATATTTGAATTCACCTATTTATCTATCTGTTTAATGCTGATTTCTTTGTCTGAATTGCCTTGGCAGCACCTGTGTCAGCATTATCAGTGTTGGATTGTAAATTCCTCAAGGACAGATTATGTCTGTCTAACTTGCTGTGCACAACAACTAACAAAGCATGTTATGAAGATAGATTCTCAATGTGTTTTGATGGTGATAAATTTTACTGAGTATATTCTAATATCTTATTCTGGTTAAATTTTAAAGGAAAAACATTACTATCAGTAGATCACACAATTAGCCCTAGTGCATTTGAAAAAGAAAACTAAGATATGAAATGTATTTCAAGTTTAGATCTGAATTATCTGAACTGTATTAATTTTGCATATAAAATTTGTGTAAGATACAATCCAAATGTCATTTCATGGCCAGTAATTTTAAAATACCTTGAAGATTAGGTTCCTGTTAATATCCAATTAATGATGCAATGGTTTAATTTTTAAAAACATGTTTAATTTAGTCTTTAGTCATTTAAAATTTTAAAGTTAGGTTTGACTGAAGATTATTATACTTCATTATGGACTGATACCATAGTTATATAATTCTTCAGTAATTAACATGCTGTTAGTATTCTCAGTTTATTTTAAGGTTGCAGTTGTAAGTGGAAGAGTGTGAAATTAAATCACTTATAAAATAAGCAAACATTTGTCACAACATTTTTGACGTTAGTAATAATAAATTATACTCCAATGAATTTAGCAACTACTTTTTCTGTCAAAATTTTAAAGTGAATTTTATTATAGAAAAGTTTTTTCTTTAACTTATTACCCAATGTATTTTCATCCAATGTAAGCAACAGGATTCTTTGTGGACTTGTTTTTAGACATAGCCATCTTGGAACATGCCTAATGTACTCTAGCTTCAGAAGAATGTCTACTCTAGAAATTTTAAGAGAAACAATGTGATTTAGATTTTGCCACATTCATACCTAGGAAGTACTGTTCATCTTTTAGATGGAGATGAACGAAGAGTTAGAGAATGCTCCATAGCCCTTCCATAATCCAATCTGCTCAATGTCACATCAAACAAATTTTATTTGAATTTCAATACAAAGTACATTCAAAAGGAAACTAAATATTTCACTATTTTAAATAAGGAATGTTTCTTATCTGTTCAATTAATTTAGAAATAGGAATATATGTAGATTGTTTTAATGTTAGGCTCTTTCATACTTTGTAAATTAAAGCTACTATGGTGACATTCTTGCATTGCCTGTTTAATCCCTCTAATACTACTAACTGAATTAGGGCATTAAGAGGCGTTTACCCTCTGTTACCTACCATGGCATTTTTGCTTAGGTCCCATTCTTGGCATGTTCTTTTCTCTCTTCCCTTTCTTGGGATATTCTTTTTTCTCTTAAGATTGATTTCTTGCACTGTTACAAGTTTCCAGTTCACGCTGTACCTTAAATTTGAGGGCTTCCTTGACCATTCTCATTCACAATCCTCTTAGAATATGCCAAAATGTATTAGACACTCATAAAAAATTGTCACGTGACAATTGCCATATTTGTTATTTAAGTGTTATGTTATTGTTAAACTTAATGTTTACAAACCTTTCTGTAGAAAATTATATGTATTTATTTATTTGCCAAGTGGAATACAGAGGATTCAATAAATATATACTAAAAAGAGTGAACAAAGAAAATGAATGAAGGAAATGATTCTTCAGGGCATTCTCAAACTGAGAAAACATTCTATGGCTCTATGAAGTTGTTTCATTTGGGTAATACCAAATCTGCACTTTGATGGCAAGCAAAAACAGGCATGTCTATTAATGCTCGGAATGTAGAACTCATGTCATAAAGACAGTTGATTTAGTGCTATGAATAATATGGTTTGCTACTAGATATTATGTTTTTGATGGATTAGAACTAATCATATGTTCAGAAGTCTTGGCAACAAACACACTTTTACAAATTGGAAAAATAATTTAAAGTACTATTTCTTTTATAAGGAGAAGATAGGTGACTAATGAAAAAATATAGCAGTCACAAGTGGCTATTTTTGATAAGTTGGATTCAACATACACTCTAATTGGCAAGCACTATCTTTCTTTATTCTTTTTTCACCTGTTAAAAATAAACAGGAATGGATATTTTCATAACTTTTGAAAGGCAAGGAAGTTTTAAGAAACAATTTCGGCTTGAAGGGTAAATATTTGTCATTGTAGGACAAGAGTTTTTCATATTTTGTTCACTTTATTTGCTTGTTTTTTATTTGATTGTTTTTAACTAAAATATTATATATACATAGATGCACACAAACAAAAAACAAACAAACAAAATTGAGGTTCTTGCGGAAATAAAAAGATGAACCATAAAGAGAAATCATTTGGTATTTAAAATTTTTGTTTTTAAAATATATTTACAATGATAGGAAGCAGAGAAAATATAAGAAGAAAAAATACATAATATTAGGAGAGAGAAAAATCTTTCTAAAGAATAGATAATTTTTATTCATCATGATAGATATCGACCTTTTATTTCTGAAGACTTATCTTACAACCATTCTTCCACTTAGGTTTGGAATTCAGAGCCCCTGTGTTTCTGAGAACCCTCACTCACTAAGGAAGGCTACTCCTCTAACTCTTCTACTTTTCATGCAGACTTTACAGAGTAATATAAGGTGTCTTGTTAAATAACAACAACAAAAAAATGCAGTAAAATGCATTAAAGTTTTATGGGAGAACTGTACTTTTTTCCTTCAACAGTTTTTATATTTCACAAAGTTGGGTCTCAGTTAGTTTTGTCACGAGCACTGAGTGTGAAAGTCCATAAACTTCTCAAACTGGGGTTAGCAAATGTATTTTCAGGATTTGTAGATTACTACCAGAATTTTATGTTAATATTGTATTTTCATTTCAATAATTAGTCCCAAAAGACAACAAAATAAAAGCAATCTAAAAATAAGCTGGGACTTTTTATATTTCACCTTCCATGGGATGTTGCATTTAGCATAACAAACACGGCAACTGAAAGAATTTAAAATACATTTAACCTTTTTTGACATGTCAAAAGGACCTTGAAATCAATCTCATTTAAAATCCAAAATAATGCATTCTGAAAATTCTCTCTCCTGTTTCTCTAGCTTTCAATATTGCTTACATCCTTCAGTCTCTGTCTCTAAATTTTTACTATTAATCCTTCTCTAAGCTCCTGCCCATATAATGATTCTTTTTTTTTCCCCTTTCCCTTTCCTCTCTTCTTTATTTCCTCTCCTTTATTTTTTCAGATAACTGAATCTTAACAATTTCACAGGTAAATACTTCCTCCTCCCATTTAGTATCTCTTGCCCACATCCCCAAAGTAATCAAATGTGAAAGCACTTTGACACATGTAAATAAACACTATAATCTGTAAGGTAAGCACTAAGAAAAGAAGCGAGAATGCTCAGCTGGTGAGTCATGCAAAAGTAAGAATGAGAAGAGGCTGTGAATACTGGTAAACCAATAACTTTTTCAATTGTTAAATAGCATAATCTTTTTTTTTTTTGAGACGAAGTCTCGCTCTGTTGCCCAGGCTGGAGTACAGTGGCCGGATGAGGCTCACTGCAAGCTCCGCCTCCCGGGTTCACGCCATTCTCCTGCCTCAACCTCCCGAGTAGCTGAGACTACAGGCGCCCACCACCTAGCCCGGCTAGTTTTTTGTATTTTTTAGTAGAGACAAGGTTTCACCGTATTAGCCAGGATGGTCTCGATCTCCTGACCTCGTGATCCGCCCGTCTCGGCCTCCCAAAGTGCTGGGATTACAGGCTTGAGCCACTGCGCCCGGCCAATAGCATAACCTTTTTTGGATGGCCAAATAATTTCCATTCTGTTTTTCAGCAACAGTCCCGTTAGTGTGATGTGATCACATAAATTAAGAGTACTTGCACTTTACCATTACATTAAAAAAATTTCCCCCGTCTCTACTGAAAATACAAAAAAATAAGCCGGGCGTGGTGGTGGGCGCCTGTAGTCCCAGCTACTCGGGAGGTTGAGGCAGGAGAATGGTGTGAACCTGGGAGGCGGAGCTTGCAGTGAGCTGAGATGGCTCCACTGCACTCCAGCCTGGGCAACAGAGGGAGACTCCGTCTCAAAAAAAAAAAAAAAAAAAAAAAAAAAAAAATTTCAACCTAAGGACTAAAGTTTATGATAGACCATAGTTATTTTCTCAACAGTCCTCAAATTTTCACATTTGAGAATGAATATTCTGAAGTGGAAGTAGAATGAACCCTCTAAAGTGAGGGCAGATGATTGGATAGAATTGCACAGTATGCTTGGGATGAAAAAAAATGGCAGGATAGTAGGGAATGAAAAAACGAAGAGATCTAGGTGTCACTGAGCACAAAATAGCAAGTATAGGAAGGAAATGGTAATAGATAGGAAAATGCCAAGTGTGTTCTGCGAGAGGAAGCAATAATTTCTATAGCCATCTAAGTTGGCTGGCTTGAACAAAAAAATGGTGGAAATTCATTTTGTTAAAGGGGCCAGTTTAATCAACATACTTTCAATAATATATATTCACTTATTTTTATTTTTTAATTGACACATAATTGTACATATTTATAGGGTATAACATGATGTTTCAACACATGTATATATTGTATAATGATCAAACCAGGATAATTAGCATATCCTTCACCTCAAACATTTATTATTTCTTTGTGGTGTGAGCACAAAAAAATCTTCTTTTCTAGTTATTTTGAGATATACAATACCTTTCTGATGACTGTAGTCATGCAACTGTGCAATAGGACTCCAGAATTTATTCTTTTTTTCTAATTGTAACTTTTACTGCTTGACCATCCTTTTCATATATACCCCTTCAGCCTCCCCTCTCTAGTCTCTGGTAATCACTCTTCTACTCTCTACTTCTATGAGATCAACTCCTTTAGAATCCACAAGTGAGTGGGAACATGCAGTATTATCTTTCTGTGTCTGACTTATTTTACTTAACATAATGATTCTCAGATTTATCTAAGTTGTTGCAAATGACAGGATTTTACTCTTTTTTAAGGCTGAATGGTATTCTGTTGTATATATGCCACTTTTTTTCAATCATTCCTTTCTGGACACAGGTCGAGTCCATATTTTGACTATTGTTACAGTGCTGCAATAAACATGGAGTGCAGATATCTCTTCAACATACTGGTTTCATTTCCCTTGGATATATACTTAGCAGTGAAGTTTTTGGATTATCTGGAAGTTCTATTTTGAATTATTTGAGGAAACTCCATACTGTTTTCCATAATAACTATAATTTTTTTAAAAAAGAGGGAAAAGGACTACGTATTGTCAAGGATGTGAAGAATTTTGAATCCCCAGACATTGCTGTTGGAAAGCAAAATGATCCAGTCGTCATGGAAAACAGTCTGGCATTTCCTCAAAAAGCTAAACATTGAATTACTTTATGATTCAGCAATTTCACTCCTACATATATACCCTAAAAATTGAAAATAGGTACTCAAATATTTACACACAAATGTCTGTAGCAGCAAAAGTTCATAATAGGCGAAAGGTGAACAAAATCCAACTTTTCATAAATGGATCAATGCATAAACAAATTGTGGTATATATGTAAAATGGGATGTTAAACAGTCATAAAAAGGAATGAAGTACTGATATACGCCACAATGTGGATGAACCTCAAAACATTTTGCTAAGTGTAGGAAGTCAAACAAAAGCTATTTTGTATAATTCCATTTATAGGAAATATCCAGATTGGATAAATCCATGGAGACTGAAAGCAGATTGATGATTGCTAGGAGCTGAGGCGAGGGGAAAATGATAGTTGACTGATTAAAAAGTATGAAGTTTTCTTTTGGGGTGATAAAAATGTTTGAAACTTAATAAAAGAAGTGATTACACAACATTGTAAATGTATTAAATTTCACTTTATTTGTCACCTCAAAATGTTTAATTTTATGTTATGTGAATTTTAATTACATATATGCACAAATATATGTATATATGTGTGTAGATATGTATATATGTGTGTATATATGTATATACATATATGTGTATACATATATATACACACACACATATATATAAACTATGCTGGGATACCATTTTTAATTTATCAGATTTGAAAAATACAAAAGTTTGATAATGAACAAAGTTGACTAAATTGTGAAGAAATAGTTATATTTATACACTGCTCTTAGAAATGCTGATTAGGACAAATGTCAAGGAGGAGCGATGCATTTTAATATAGCAACTCCAAAATATAATTGCAGCATCATGTATAATAATATAAGATATACCCCAAATGGCTAAAGTATAATAGAATCACACAATGGACTGATCCACTATGCAGCTGAAAAAAAAAAAAAAGAAACTCTGTATAAGCTAATATAAAAAAAAAAATTCAAGTTATGTTGCTAAGTATAAAATAATCAAAATTCAAGTGCCTTAGGTAAAACAAGAGAAACTAGGTTGTACATTTGTGTTTGTATATGCATATAAAATCTTCGATGATCCTGTGGCAAGATAGCCACAGGGAGAGCTCCGGTCTGCAGCTCCCAGTGAGATCCACACAGAAGGCGGGTGATGTCTGCATTTCCAACTGAAGTACCCGGTTCATCTCATTGGGACTGGTTGGACAGTGTGTGAAGCCCACGAGGGCAGGCTGAAGCAGGGTATAGTGTCACCTCACCCAGGAAGCTCAAGGGGTAGAGGAATTTTCTCCCCTACCCAAGGGAAGGCATGAGGGACTGAGCCTGAGGAACTCTAGCACAGATACTGCGCTTATCCCCTGGTCTTCGCAAGCGTGCAAACCAGGAGATTCCCTCCGGTGCCTACCCCACTAGGGCCTTGGGTTTCAAGCATAAAACTGGGTGGCCATTTGGGTAGACACCAAACTAGATGCTGGAGTTCTTTTTTTCCATACCGGAGTGGTGCCTGGATCACCAGTGAGACAGAACCATTCACTCCCCTGGAAAGGGGTGCTGAAGCCAGGGAGCCAAGTGGTCTGGCTTGGCAGGTCCCAACCCCACTCAGCCTAGTTAACTAGGATCCACCGGCTTGAAATTCTCACTGCCAGCACAGCAACAGTCTGAGATCAACCCAGGACATTCGAGCTTGGTGGGGAGAGGGGTGTCTGCCATTGCTTAGGATTGAGTAGGTGGGAAGTTCCAACTAGGTGGAGCCCACTGCAGCTCAGCAAGGCTGCTGTGGCCAGACTGCCAAATTTCTCTTCTATGGGCAGGGCATCTCTGAAAAAAAGGCAGCAGCCCCAGTCAGGAACTTATAGATAAAACCTCCATCTCCCTGGGACAGAGCACTTGGGGAAAGGGACAGCTGTGGGTGCAGCTTCAACAAACTTAAATGTCCCTGCCTGACAGCTCTGAAGAGAGCAGTGGACCTCTCAGCACCGTGTTTGAGGTCTGCTAAGGGTCAGACTGCTTCCTCAAGTGGGTCCCTGACTCCCAGTATCCTGACTGGGAGACAGCTTCCAGTAGGGACTGACAGACACGTCATACAGGAGAGCTCTGGCCAGCATCTGGCAGGTGCCCCTCTGGGATAAAACTTCCAGAGGAAAGATCAGGCAGCAATCTTTGCTGTTCTGCAGGCTCCACTGGTGATACCAGGCAAACAGGGTCAGGAGTGGACCTCCAGCAAACTCCAGCAGACCTGCAGCAGAGGGGTCTGTCAGAAGGAAAACTAACAAACAGAAAGCAATAGCACATCCACTCAAAGACCCCATCCGAAGATCACCAATATCAAAGACCAAAGGTAGATACATCCACAAAGTTGGGGAGAAACCAGCATAAAAAGGCTGAAAATTCCTAAAACCAGAATGCCTCTTCTCCCCCAAAGGATCACAACTCCTCACCAGCAAGGGATCAAAACTGGAGAGATAATGAGTTTGATGAATTCACAGCAGTAGGCTTCAGAAGATGGGTAATAACAAACTCTTCCAAGCTAAAGGAGCATGTTCTAACCCAATGCAAGGAAGCTAAGGACCCTGAAAAAGGTTAGACGAATTGCTAACTAGAATAACCAGTTTAGAGAAGAACATGAATGATGTGGTGGAGCTGAAAAAAACAGCATGAGAACTTCAGGAAGCATACACAAATTTCAAAAGCTGAATGGATCAAGTGGAAGAAAAGATATCAGTGATTGAAGATCTACTTAATGAAATAAAGAGAGAAGACAAGATGAGAGAAAAAAAGAATAAAAAGGGAAGGAATAAAGGCTTCAAGAAATATAAGACTATGTGAAAACACCAAATCTACATTTGATTGGTGTACCTGAAACTGATGAGGAGAATGAAACCAAGTTGGAAAATGCTCTTCAGGATATTATCCAGGAGAACTTCCCCAAACCAAGCAAGACAGGCTAGCATTCAAATTCAGGAAATACAGAAGACACCACAAAGATATTTGTCAAGAAGTAGAACCCCAAGACACATAATCGTCAGATTCACCAAGGTTGAAAAGAAGGAAAAAATATTAAGGGCAGCCAGTGAGAAAGGTCGGGTTATCCACAAAGGGAAGCCCATCAGATGAGCAGCAGATCTCTCTGCAGATACCCTACAAGCCAGAAGAGAGTGGGGGCCAATATTCAATATTCTTTTTTTTTTTTTTTTTTTTTTTTTTTTTTCTTGCTCTGTCACCCAAAGACAGCTCAGCAAGCTCCGCCTTTTCAACCCAGAGCTGGGATATCATATAGAGACCAGCCGGGAAACTGAAGTCTCTTCATAAGCAATAAAAGAGAAATCAAAAATATTTAGCCAGACAAGCAAATGCTGAGAGATTTTGTCACCACCAGGCCTGCCTTACGAGAGCTCATGAAGGAAGCACTAAACATGGAAAGGAACAACCAGAACTAGCCACTGCAAAAATATACCAAATTGTAAAGAACATCGACACTGTGAAGAAACTGCATCAACTAATGGGCAAAACAACCAGCTAGCGTCATAATGACAGGATCAAATTCACACATAACAATATTAACCTTAAATGTAAGAGAACTAAATGTCCCAATTAAAAGACATAGACTGGCAAATAGGATAAAGAGTAAGGATACATTAATACGTTGTATTCAGGAGACACATCTCATGTGCAAAGACACACATAGGCTCAAAATAAAGGGATGGAGGAATATTTACCAAGCAAATGGAAAACAAAAAAGCAGGAGCTGCAATCCTAATCTCTGACAAAACAGACTTCAAATCAACAAAGATCAAAAGAGACAAAGAAGGGCATTACATAATGGTAAAGGGGTCAATGCAATAAGAAGAGCTAACTATCCTAAATATATATGCATCCAATACAGGAGCACCCAGATTCATAAAGCAAGTTCTTAGAGACCTATAAAGAGATCTAGACTCCCACACAATAATAGCGGGAGACTTTAACACCTCATTGTCAATATTAGACAGATCAAAAAGACAGAAGATTAATAAGGATATATAGGTCTTGAAGTCAGCTCTGGACCAAACAGACATAATAGACATCTACAGAACTCTCCACCCCAAATCAACAGAATATATATTCTTCTCAGCACCTCATTGCACTTATTCTAAAATTGACAACATAAGTGGAAGTAAAACACTCTCAGCAAATGTAAAAGAATGGAAATCATAACAAACAGTCTCTCAGACCACAGTGCAAATTAGAACTCAGGATTAAGAAACTCACTCAAAGCTGCACAACTATATGTAAACTGAACAACCTGCTCCTGAATGACTACTGGGTAAATAATGAAATGAAGGCAGAAATAAAGATGTTCTTTGAAACCAGCGAAAAAAAGACACAATGTACCAGAATCTCTGGGACACATTTAAAGCAGTGTGTAGAGGGAAATTTACAGCACTAAATGCCCAAAAGAGAAAGCAGGAAAGATCTAAAATTGACACCCTAACTTCAAAATTAAAAGAACTAGAGAAGCAACAGCAAATGAATTCAAAATCTAGCAGAAGGCTAGAAATAATTAAGATTAGAGCAGAACTGAAGGAATTAAAGACAAGAAAAACCTTTCAAAAAAAAAATGAAAAGATCAACAAAATAGACCACTAGCCAGACAAATAAGAAGAAAAGAAAGAAGAATCAAATAGACATAATAAAAAATGATACAGGGGATATCACCACTGACCCCACAGAAGGACAAACTACCATCAGAGAATACTATAGAACCTCTATGTAAATAAACTAGAAAATCTAAAAGAAATGGATAAATTCCTGGACACATACACCCTCCCAAGCCTAAACCAGGAAGAAGTAAAATCCCTGAATAAACCAATAACAAGTTCTGAAATGGAGGCAGCAATTAATAGCCTACCAACCAAAAAAAGTCCAAGACCACATGGATTCAGAGCCGAATTCTACCAGAGGTATGAAGAGCAGCTGGCACCATTCCTTCTGAAACTATTCCAAACAACAGAAAAAAAGGGAATCCTTCCTAACTCATTTTATGAGGCCAACATCATCCCAATACCAAACCAGGCAGAGACACAACAAAAAAAGAAAATTTCAGGCCAATATCCCTGATGAACATTGATGCAAAAATCCTCAATAAAATACTGGCAAATCAAATCCAGCAGCACATCAAAAAGCTTATCTACTACGATCAAGTTGGCTTCATCCCTGGGATGCAAGACTGGTTCAATATATGCAAAACAATAAACATAATCCATCACATAAACAGAACCAACGACAAAAACCACATGATTATCTCAATAGATGCAGAAAAGGCCTTAAACAAAATTCAACAGCCCTTCATGCTAAAAACTCTCAACAAACTAGGTATTGATGAAATATATGTCAAAATAATACAAGCTATTTATGACAAACCCACAGCCAATATCATACTGAATGGGCAAAAACTGGAAGCATTCCCTTTGAAAACTGGCACAAGACAAGGATGCCCTCTTTCACCACTCCTATTCAACGTGGTCTTGGAAGTTCTGGCCAGGACAATCAGGCAAGAGAAAGAAATAAAGCGTATTCAAATAGGAAGAGAGGAAGTCAAATTGTCTCTGTTTGCAGATGACATGATTGTATGTTAGAAAACCCCATCGTCTCAGCCCAAAATCTCCTTACACTGATAAGCAACTTCAGCATTCTCAGGATACAAAATCGATGTGCAAAAATCGCATGTTTATATACCAATAACATACAAATAAGGAGCTAAATCACGAGTGAACTCACATTCACAATTGCTATAAAGAGAATAAAATACCTAGGAATTCAACTTACAAGGGATGTGAAGGACCTCTTCAAAGAGAACTACAAACTGCTGCTCAAGGCAATAAGACACAAACAAATGGAAAAACATTCCATGCTCATGTATAGGAAGCATCAATATCGTGAAAATGGCCATATTGCCCAAAGTGATTTATAAATTCAATGCTATCCCCATCAAGCTACCAATGGCTTTCTTCACAGATTTGGAAAAAAAAAAAAAGCTACTTTAAACTTCATATGGAACCAAAAAGGAGCCTGCATAGCCAAGACAATCCTGGGCAAGAAGAACAAAACTGAAGGCATAATACTATGTGACTTCAAACTATACTATAAGGCTACAGTAACCAAAACAGCATGGTACTGGTACCAAAACAGATACATAGACAAATGGAACAGAACAGAGACCTCAGAAATAACACCATACTTCTACAGCCATCTGATCTTTGACAAACCTGACACAAACAAGCAATGGGGAAAGGATTCCCTATTTAATAAATGTGGTAGGGAAAACTGGCTAGCCATATGCAGAAAACTGAAACTAGACCCCTTCCTTACACCTTATACAGAAATCAACTCAAGATGGATCAAAGACTTAAACGTAAGACCCAGGACCATAGAAATCCTAGAAGAAAACCTGGGCAATACCATTCAGAACATAGGCACGGGCAAAGACTTCATGTCTAAAACACCAAAAGCAATGGCAACAAAAGTGAAAATTGACAAATGGGATCTAATTAAACTAAAGAGCTTCTGCACAGCAAGAGAAACGATCATCAGAGTGAATAGGCAACCTACAGAATGGGTGAAAATTTTTGCAATCTACCCATCTGGCAAAGAGCTAATATCCAAAATCTACAAAGAACTTAAACAAATTTTCAAGAAAAAAACAACCCCATCAAAAAGTGGGCAAAGGATATGAACAGACACTTCTCAAAAGAAGATATTTATGCAACCAACAGGCACATGAAAAAAATCTCGTCATCACTGGTCATCAGATAAGTGCAAATCAAAACCACAATGAGATACCATCTCATGCCAGTTAGAATGGTGATCATTAAAAAGTCAGGAAACAAACAGATGCTAGAGAGGATGTGGAGAAATAGGGAAGCTTTTACACCGTTGGTGGGAGTGTAAATTAGTTCAACCATGTGGAAGGCAGTGTGGCAATTCCTCAAGGATCTAGAGCTAGAAATACCATTTGACCCAGCAATCCCATTACTGGGTATATACCCAAAGTATTATAAATCATTCTACTATAAAGACACATGCACATGTATGTTTATTGCATCACTATTCACAATAGCAGAGACTTGGTATCAATCCAAATGTCCATCAATAATAGACTGGATAAAGAAAATGTAACACATATACACCATGGAATACTATGCAGCCATAAAAAAGGATGAGTTCCTGTTCTTTGCAGGGACATGAATGAAGCTGGAAACCATCATTCTCAGCAAACTATCACAAAACCAGAAAACCAAACACTGCATATTCTCACTCATAAGTGTGAGTTGAAATATGAGAACACATGGACATAGGGAGGGGAACATCACACACTGGGGCTTGTTGGGGGGTGTGGGGCTAGGAGAAGGATAACAGTAGGAGAAATACCTAATGTAGGTGGTGGGTTGATGGGTGTAGCCAGCCACCATGTCACATGTATACCTATGTAGCAAAACTGCACGTTCTGCACATGTACCTCAGAACTTAAAGTATAATAAAGAAAAAAAAAATACGAAGTTTTTAAACCACATTATTCTTTCTGATTTTAAAACAATGTAACTGTTTGGAATCCCTTTTTCATTGAAATATTGAAGTTATCTTACAGCATATTAAAAAAAATTTTCTTTGACTCTTGTATGAAATTACAATAAACGACATCAACAAATAAAAACAAATCTTTGGAAAAAAAGCGAAGACAGCAATAACAAAAAGGATGTTTATATATAGGTGTTCACTTCCTCCCTTCTCTACTCCTACTATCCCTTTCCCACCTGTGCTCTGTTATTTTCCAATGCATTATTGCATCTACTGTCAAAGACACTTCTATTTCACCAAAATTGTATATACGTCTGTGTCTGCATCTCCCATGAACTCTCTCCCCAACTCTTGACCAAATAAAAGCATATTCCTTATTGAAGCTCTCCCATTCACAGCATCTAGGGCACCACACTATTCTGATTCACTGTTAGGTTTCTGATTGCTCCTTCTCAGTTGTGTTTGTTTGTTTTGGCTTCTCTTTGTCTTAACTTCTAAATCCTCTTTGCCTCAAAGCTTAGCCCTAAGCCTTCTTCTCTCTTCATCTAGAATCTTAATCCCAGGGAATCTCATCCATGTATATGGATAAGATTTAAATATTTTGCCTATGCTGTGGGCTCCTTGTGTTTCCTCTTTCACAAATTCAAGGTTTGTATGTCTAAGTGATTACTGGATATCTCTTGGCTATCACATAAATACCTCAAATTTTGTATATTAAAAAGGAACCCTTGCTATTCTCCTATGCATTTCTCCCTGGGTGTGTCCCACCTTAGTGAAAGTCACTATGTCTATCTTAGTGCTTCAGGCAAAAGCTGAGGAATTACTTTACTCCTCCCTAATTCATTCTCAAGTCCTTTTTATTCTACCTCAAAAATACGTCTACTTTCACTCCCTCCAAATCACTGTCATCTCTCCCATGGGCAATCATAAAAGTGCTGTAACTCTTCTCATTACTTCCTCTCTTGTCTTTTCAAAACCATTCTCCACAAAACAGCCAGAATGACATTTTAAAAGCATAAATTATTCCTACTTACAAGTTTTTAATTGGCTTCTGATTGCATTTAGAATAAAATTCATATTTCTCTTCATCCTACAAAGCATGACACAATCTGATCATGGTCTGGCTACCCTTTCATTTCCCATTTCTAATAAACTTTTTCCAGTCACACTAACTTCTTGCATTTCTTGGAACCATCCATCTTGCCTTGGTTTCTTTCCATTTACTTGAAATGGATGCATATGCTTTCAGTTTTTCACATTGCTAACTTCTTCTCCTGCTTCATCTCTCAACTTAAAGATCTCCTGCCCAAAGAAGCCTTTTCTGAACACACTATCTGAAATAAGACCCTCCTCCATTATTCTCTATATAGCTGGTCCTGCATATTTTCATCTTTAGCAATTCCAAATTCAGTATTTGTTTGTGTTCTGTTATTTTCTATTTGCAATATTGGACTGTATGTGCCAACAAAATAGACTCTTCCCCTCTTTTTCATCATGCCTTTTAGCTACCCTCCAAGAAATACCAGGGAAATAGGGGAACTATCAGATTACTCCCACATCTAGTATATTTTCTACTGTGTATCATTTTTCTAATAAGTTTTTTTAATCTAATGAATTATTTATGAATTATCTATTACCTACCTGACATTCTAATAGGAGCTGAGCAATCAACAGGGAGCAGCAGTTTACAATCTTAGGCAGACTACTGGTAGGTGAAAGGACAATACTAATCATATGTGCTCCAGTAGGAGGCAACACACAGCGATGTATGAAGTGTATGTCTTTACTTCCTTGAAAATACGTGAACCCTGGACCCAATTCCAGGCAGAGTACTTAACAACTGAGACAGCTGCTTCTGTCCTTTTTTTTCAAACCTCAGTGCAGTGAGACACGTAAACCTCATGGAGAATCCCCATGTAAGTGCTCCAGTTCATTGCCAGCTGTGTGAAACTACTCTTGAATATCCGAGTGAAGCCAAGGCTTCAGATGACTCAAACCTTAACCACCATTTGTCTGACTGCAGCTGAAGGAGAGATCCCAAGGAAGATCACAATTGAGCCTGACCCAAAGCCAACCCAAATATCAGTAAGAAATATTAATAAATTGTTGTAAGCCACTAAGTTTTAAAGTGGTGTGTTATATAGCAATGTGTAACTAAAACAGTAATGACATTTTTGTTTTTGCTCTAGTGTTGCTAGGTTGTGTTTGTTAATACATGACAAGAAAAGAAGAAGGAATGCAACTGTTTAGCTAAGGGCAAATAAAGCAAAAGAAAACATTCAGATCAGCTTCACATTGCTTTGTGGAAACTCAGGGGGTCTCTTAATGCCTCTGAAGTCCTCTTTCCATACATGGATCCACTCATCCATCCATCCATCCATCCTTTCATCTTCCATTTATGATGAACAGTTATGCAGGGAGCTCCTACTCTGAGGCAGGCTCTTCGTTAAGCAATGAGATGCAAAATGGAATGAAACAGGATTTTTCTCTCAAAGAAAATCTGTCTAATTAGGAAAATTTATCATTCTAAAAAAAGTAGAGGTAGGTTGTGAGAGTTATGAAAATAGAAGATAACATTTTTGTTTGTTTGTTTTCCTCTGTGACATTTTTGAAAACAACTATTTACCCTAAAATTCTCAGATAGCTCTTTTAAATCAAAATCTCAAACCCACTTCTCTGTTCTCCCATGTATTGGTTAAAACAAGTCCTGACTGAAAATAGTTGAGAATCTGCTGAGGAAGATGTGTTGCTGTAGGGGCTATGTCTGGAAATAGAGAAGAGACAGAACAATAGAAAAAACAGGTATGTGCATCATGTGTACTAGCCACTCACCAAGAAATACCAGCAGATGCAGAAATATGGGAGTCAGAGAAATAAGAATAATCAAGTAGTCACCTTTAGACACATCAGGTTTGCTAGTCACATCAATTGTAATTTCTTAATTTTATCTACATTTATTTATTCACTTTGATTTATAAGGATGCAGCTATGTTCATACAATATCAAGTATTAAAGCAGATGAGATGCCTAGCAACATTTATATCCATTTAATTGCTGGAGGCTATATAATATGGTGCTAATTTGAAAGCCATATTAGATTATTTACAGTTTTATTATCCAGGTGATTCTGCATTTCTTATATATTTTTATCAAGTATCTGCCCTGCTACAATGACACTGGAAGTAACTTGAAGTGTTCTGAACTGATTATAAATATCTATGCATTTTATTTTTGTTTCCCTTCCATCTACCTAGTGTTTTTTCTACAAGTATGTTTATCTTTGATAGTCAGACCATGATGCATGCAGTTAACCATCAAAAATTCATAAGTTTCTCAAGTTCACTTCAAAAGCAATACCTGATCTGTCAAAACACATTTTTAAATGTCAAAATGCCTTTCCATCATGGCCTTATTTGGTGCTGTGGTGCTTTATAACCCCAATGTACTGGGAAAAAAGAGGTGAAAAGACTCACATGGAGATGTTCTGCTGCGAAAAGTCAAAAAGCAATGCATTGATGTTTGACTGAACATCCATAACCAGCAATGATTTAATAATTTATATTTGTAAATTATGTAAATACACATTTAGACCTTGGGGAAAAGCATGTCTTTAAAAACTGAAATAAAAATCTATCATCAGGATTTTTAAATTATTTAAGATAAAAGTAGCAAGATTATTCCCCTCACAGTTTACACTCTTAGTTTTAAGGTATATATTAACCAGTAAAAGTTTTTTGGACAACTAGGTGTGAAGATACTGACAGTTTCAGTCTTAACACGTACTTTTATATGCAGCCTCAATTGGGGGCATAAAGCATAGTAGAATCATTATCAAAAACTTGATAACTGCTAAACTGAAATTCTGAAAGTCACTGCATTTCAGAATTTACAACTTATCTTGCTATATAGTTCAAAATACTTCATTGTATTGCTGCGAAGGTCACTTGTTCAAAAAACAAGCTTATTGGTTCCTGGATCAGCAAGGTCAGATAGCTTCGTTCAAATTCCTTATCTTAGGTGACCGTAGGACCTCAGCCTCACTCCTTCACAATATATTAGTAAATCTGTGTGATAAATAATATATATTAAATATATTGATTCAACTTCATCATTATAAGAGAAAAAAAATCTCAGATAGAGGGCATACTCATAGTAAAACCATAACCACAAATACATGTGTGAGAGTTCATAAGCATTATTACATAAATGCCCATCTTACTTTTATACAGGCATGAACAAAAGTATTCTACTATGTGACAGACACTCTGCTAAGAATTGAGGATATTCATAGCTGGGAAGCAATTAGACATTGCGCCTGTCCTCCTTGACCTACATTCCATAAGGAACATGATGTAGAGGAAAGTACAAGCACTTAGCCTCAACCTAGGGCCCCAGCATAAGGTGACTTCAGTACCAAGTCATCTTGGTTCAGCCTATGCCAACAAATGACTTAATTTATATGATCTCACTTCCCTTATGAGGAAAATCAAGAGTTCTAGAATATAAACTGAAAGAAAATAAATGTAATATAAAACAATACATAATATACATTAAGTCAGTTTAAGAATCTGATACTTATAATTTTATGGAAGATAAAAAATAGAATTATTCTTTTGATTTTTTTTTTCTGTGAACACAGTTGTTTTCTTCTATTCTGTGAATCATTTTGAGGTAGAGAAAAGGAAGACTGACATTAGGCAGAATCCAGCCTCCCCTGGGATCTTATGTCTGACTGTCAAGTTTTCTGTGTTCACATTTCTGTATAACACTGTAACTCTGACACTGGGCTGCCTATTCTCTGAAAAATTTAAATTATATTAGTTCAAGTTCTTATCCCACACTCTAAGGGAAGTCCAGTGACCTAATCAAGATTTCTGTGATGCACTAGGCACTTAAATATACCAGGTGCCTTCTGATCCTGAACCACTACCCTTGCTGAACCCATGATTTCAATCATTTTTCAACTCCTACTGCTGTTTCTCCCCTTCTCTTCCCTGGCCACCACAAACTTCTATGCCTATTCCTTTTCTTTGATTTCCCCTATGTCTTAGTTTGCCTTGTGCTACTATAACAGAGTACCTAAGACTGGGTAATTTATAAGGAACAGAAATTGATTTCTTGCAGTTCTGGAAGCTGACAAGTCCAGGACCAAGGCTCCACCATCTAGTGAGGGCATACTTGCTGTGCCCTCACATGGCAGAAGGCAGAAAGGGAAAAGAGGATAAATGCTATGCCCATGCATGGCAGAGGAGCAGAAGAGTGAGAAAACTCCCTCCTGAAAGTCATTTTTTATATTGATATTACTCTATTAACGAAGGCAGAGCTCTCATTATCTAAACATCTCTTTAAAGTCCCCACCACCTCCCAACACCTTTGGCATTGGTGATTAAGCTGCCAACACATGAATTCTGGGGGACATGTTCAGATCACAGCACCCCAAGATGACTTCATTTGTATTTATTTTTGAATATGTCGCAGCCTTCATTAAGTATTAAAGTAAAAGATAAGCTTTAAAGTTATTAAAAATATGGGGCTTTAAGACTTAACCATCTTTCTTTAAAAATACAGCTTTCATTTTCTGCCAAGCTGTGCAGGAATCTTTCTTCTGCAAAATTTCTGCATTTCAATGCTTTTCACATTATTATGCAGAACATTAGCTCCTGCTACCCGGTTCACTCTTGCCTGCTAACATAAAGGACCATCCACTCCAGACATAAGTCTTTGCTAGCACAGAAGACCTACTCAAAGCTTTCTTTTTCTTTTATTCTATATTTATCAGTCTCTGTTGCAAGATAGATGAGAATAATATACTAAAGTGATTTAACTTCCCACTAATGTTAACTACCCTGCTTCAAATAGAAGACAGTGGAGAACAAAGGCATTCTGGGTTTTAAATAATGTTTTCTTCACTCTGTTAAAAAAAAAAAAAACCTTGCTCTGATTCTGAGTTAGGTGCCTCCTCGTCACTCCCACAGGAGTCATCACAGTACAAATTACCCTCTATTGTCATTATGGCTCTCACTAGGTTAGATTTCCACAAGGAAAGAAACTCTGTACATCTTTATCTGTTTTTTATAATATCTAGATTGCCTAAAAGTAGCTACTCAAGAAATATTTATGTGAATAAATATTTATATTCCTGACAATGATGAAATCTGGATTTTCTACATTTTCTATATTTATAATATAGAAGATACTATGATCAAATGATTATAATAAACACTACAAACAAAAAACCCAAAACATACCGCTAGACAAGTCTCTCATTCAAAAGCTGAGGACCTTGTGGTGAGAGAAGAGAAATGAGAGCTTAGTCTTCTCACTCTGTAAGGACTTCCCTGGGGTTAGAAATCAGGCTTCCTCTCTTTCTGGATCCTGCATCTTTCCATTATACCACATCTTAGCCTGAGGGGTCAGACAGCCTGCCATCCTGAACTATGTGGATCCTGCATCTTTCCATTATACCACGTCTTAGCCTGAGGGGTCAGACAGCCTGCCATCCTGAACTATGGAAGAAGCTAGCAAAACAGCTTTCCAAAGGCAAGCATTGATTGTTGTTGCATCTCCTTACAAGTAGTGTAGGATAAGAAGCAGCTTCCAACTCCCAGAAGCTTGAGATGGCTTTTTGGGTGTGGAAAAATAACCAAGCAGGAGCACCAGCGCCTTGAGCCTCCAAGGTTGCCTTACATTCTTGGCAAAAGTACACTGGTTGTTCAAGCGCATTTTACGTTTTCAAAAACTGTTTTTGGATACTGGGAAGCTTTAGTTTCATGAAGGTGATTTAAACTGCTTCCTTTGGGTGTGGAAGGATTAGGATTTAAGAATTGTTAAGTGAAATTCATTTAAGAATAATAAGGATTAACAGTCAAATACTGCTTGCTTGCTTGCTTATTTGTTCTGCAGATATACCTTCCAGGAAATATTTTCATTGCACATCAAAAATGAAAAAAGTTTGAAAATAACTGATAATCCACAGATTAGAAAAATCTCATTGAGGATAACCATTGGATATTTAATTTCTACTGTGTCCCTCCCCTCACTCATAAAGTTTTTCTGCATCCTATCTCTTTGGCCTCATTTCCAACCTGTCCTTCATTCAATCCTTCATGCAGCTACAGATAAGTTGCTGGAGTATATTGTGAGAGAGGTAATATATCAAAAATTGCCTCAATTCAAATCCCTGCCCCATCACTTTCTAGCTATGTGACCTTCTAGCTGTGTTGTCTTAGCAGTCTTACTATTCGTCCATTGTTAAAACATGTAAGGCACTTGTGTAGCACATAATAATTTATCAATAAATGTTACATAAGGCTGACAACACTTTCTCTACAATTCCAAAGCTACGAATTTGAATGTTTCTTTGTAGTTTCTTTTATAACAAACTCTGACCTGACCTCAACACATTTGACAGCAAAGCCTGACTTGGACTGACTTTAGAGTGTATCTAGTCTATATTTATTCCACATAGTGTAAATATTTATTTATTTTATTGGAAAAATTAATTCATTTGATTATAGGGTACATTATCAGATCCCATTGAGTGTTATAGAGTATGTGTGCCTTACTGTGTTTGTGAGATCGAAAAAAGATCTGAATTCTGAAACACATCTGTATCCAAGAGCTTGTATAAGTCATGGTGGAATCCAGGTTATAATTACTTTAATACAAGCCTCTAAATAGACTATGTTTGCTTTAAATACCACTGCCTCCCTCACAATGTTTCAGCTACTCTCATCCTACCCTGTACCCCTGACTCAGTAAGTCCCAGATCAAGTGTGTATAGCTCTGTAGAAATCCCTTTACTCTTCCAAACATTTGTACTTTTCCTCTTTTTGTCCCCCTAGTTCTTAACACTGTGCTCCATACAGTTGTCTTTGCTTTACTTTGTAAATTGTGTTTTTTAAAAAAGTGTCACTTCAGTAAACATATAAAATTGCTCCCAATGACGTTTTATGCTAACACTGTTTACTTTAGAAAAGCAATCATTGAATTTTCTAAAATCTGGTTAAAACTGATACCGAAGTGTTAGTCATTTTTAGTGACATAATTAAATTATGTATATAATAAAAATGCATTCTTTTTCTGATTTTAAAAGATAAACTGTGTTATTGTGAGAAAACATGTACTGATATGTACTTACATATAATTTCATGAAAAGTACATGAAAACAACATCAAAACTGCAGTCTGCTCATTGCCAAAAGAAAAAGTATTCCCATTGAGTACTAAACAACCACAAATGTTTCCATAATCTGCCATTTCAGACAGTTTCATGGAACCAATTCCATTAATATATTGAGGATATTTTTATTTATTTATTTATTTATTTATTTATTGAGATGGAGTCTCGCTCTGTCGCCCAGGCTGGAGTACAGTGTCACAATCTCGGCTCACCGCAACCTCCACCCCTCCAGGTGTTTAAGCAATTCTCTGTCTCAGCCTCCGCAGTAGCTGGGATTACAGGTGCATGCCACCATGCCCGGCTAATTTTTTTGTATTTTTAGTAGAGACGGGTTTCACCATCTTGGCCAGGCTGGTCGTGAACTCCTGACCTCGTGATGCACCCGCCTTGGTTTCCCAAAGTACTGGGGATTACAGGTGTAAACCACCGCGCCCAGCCTATTAGAGGATATTTTAAAGCTTCTTGAATCTGTAAAGTTACTATGCACTATATTTATTTTAAGACTTAAGGCCAAAATAATTCGAGAAATTGTTCTTTTTTTCACATTTATTTTTTCTCAAGACAAAAATAACATAGTTGTTGTAGAAAAATTAGAAAATACCTATAAGCAAAAAGTTAAAAAAAGTTGCTAGTAATCTCACTATTCAGAAATATTATTTATATATTTACAAAATTATTTGCCTATATATGCATATTTAAATAGTATGTGGAGGTATCTTTATGTGTCCTTCTATACATGCATATATCAAAAGAAGATTATCATGAATCTATGTTTTAGTTACAATAAAGTTGTTATGAGGCCAAGAAAACAGTCATACTTTGGAATTTTAAAATATAATTAGATGTAAAGGAGGAAAAATTAATAAGTCATAAACACATAAGTATATAGTTACAAACTGTGATTTACTATTAAGGAAACAAGGCACTGAAGTATACGAAAATTGTGGCAGTGGATAGGGTAGTTAGAGGAGATGTCCCTGAGGAGAAAATTGTAAAGGGCTTTGTGTCTGAAATACTGAGCAAAGTTGAGAGTGACAAAGGATGAAGTGGAGAGGTCAGTAGAGACTAGGTCATGCAGTGGCTTACATTGCATTGCATGAATAACAATTTACTTTGATGAACAATGGGAAAACATCAGCACTCTCTACAGAGAGACTGATGTGATTTGTATAACCTAGTTTCTTAGCTTCAGCACTATTGATATTTTGAATCAGATAATTCTTTATTATAGGGAGATATCCTTTGCATTTTAAGATTTTTAGTAGGACCCCTGGCCTCTATACACCAAATGTCATTAACACCTTCTTCAGTTATAACAACCAAAATGTTTCCAAACACTTCCAAATGTCCCCTGTTGGTTAAGAGCACAAACGTCCTGCTTAATATCACTAGTTTAAGTGACTGAAAACTCTTCTGGCTACTAAGCGAAGAATAAATTTGCTGCTTCTTTTATTGGAGCATACCTGATCAAAACAGGCAGCCACCTTATGACCACAAAGAGAATTAGCCTTAAAAATGACACTCAGTGAATTTCAGAGCAACATTGAATCAACTGGATTCTTGATGCATTCATTAGCAGCTGGACCAATCAGCCTTGAATCTAACATTATGTTTACCTTATTATTATGTGATAAATATTAAAACTATAAGTGTAAGAGAATGTGGGAGTGAAAATGAGAAAGCAAGTCAAAATGCAAAATGGAAGACAATCAAGTGAGGTAGCTAGTTGTTCATGTGGAAGATGATATCTTGGATAATGGACACATGCCTTCAATTTGTGTATATGCTTTCTAGAGTGTCTTGGCATTGTGGCCATGGAGGAGTTATAATAGACAAGATTTTTCTGGAGCCAGAATAGGTATGGCTTGGCTCTATACTTCAGTCCAGCTATTTCCTCATTCCTTTGCTCCATTTCACAGCAAAACCTCTCACAGGGGTTTTTAATTTTCTAGAAAGAGAGGAAAATACATTGTGTGTATTATTTTGGCATGTAGCCAAGATTACTATCTGAATCAAATCAGATAAAATGGAATGTTTGATAAATGTTTTTGGAACAAATGACATTCTGAATTATACACACACACAAAAAAATCCCTATACCTGGAAAATACAATTCAAATAGGTTAAAGACTTAAATTGGAAAACAAGACTTTAAAACTATGATAAACTATGATAAATAATACAGGATAAATTTATCCCGTGTTATTGTAATACAGGAGAAATGTATCCTATGATATTGGGATACAAAGGGATATTTAGTGATGATAGCAAACAAATCACATGAAAGAAAAAAAATTAATATGTATGACATCATTAGAACAAAAGTTTTCTATCTTATAAAAGACTCCATAAACCAAGTATAAAGGCAAGACAGTCTTAGAAAATATGTTTATAATATGTATAATAGGAAGAATGTACATACAAAATAGATGAAGAACTTTTTCATATCCAAAAGAAAACAGCAATCTAATTGAGATATGTGTTAAGTGATTCCTAACAGAAATACACCACATGCCCCTTCCCTCACCAAAAATAACATATATATTCAGCTACCCAAATTTACGAATAATTAGGAAAACACAAGTTAAAGCAAGAACAGTCAATTTCACTCACAGAATATATTATACTTACAAGAGCAATCTTGACAATTCCCAATGTTATTAAACATGTAGAATACAAGAATTCTGACAGTGTCTGATGAAAACAAATCAGGATAAACTGTTTTTCACGGTGATTTGTGAATATTCAAAACTATTTCAAATAAGCTAATTTTAAAACACCAAGAAATTGAGCTTCTGTGTATTTGTATACCTTAGAGAAATTTTGGGCAAGTGTATCATGAGACATTGCAATATTGTTTATAATAACAAAAACAAAATCTTAATAGTCACACAATGAAAATACCTAAAGCAGTTTAAATGAAAGAATTGTATCCATGTATCAACAGCCTAGAACTGAAAAAATATATGTTGGCTATTATAAAGAATTTGCTATTGAACATTCTGGTGCATATACTTTTGGTACTCATCTATACACATTAATGCCTGAAAGTGAAATTCCTGGTTTAGAAGGCATTATGTGTTTTGCTTTAGTAGATTAGTTTAGCAGATCATATTACAGCCCAGCAGTTTTCAAAGCAATTATGCCAATTTACATTCCCATCAATATTAGAAAACTGGAAATAACCCAAATATAACCAGCAATAGAATGGATCAATAAATTGCAATACATTAATACAATGAAATGCTACTGAGAGAACAAATGTTTCATACTAAAGAAAGAGATAAATACCATACACATAATGCTAAGTCCAAGTGTGTGTATACACATACACACATAATGCATACATATGTATGTAAGTTGTGTTAAAACTTTTAAAAATAGATTTGAAAAATTGAGATGATATTCATAATAGTGTTTGTTTCCAAGGAAGAAGAAAAGAAGCCAGAGAATGAGCCTGGGAAGTTGAAAATAAAGAACTTCATTTATTTGTAGTATTGAATTTATCTTATTAAACACTTCAGCACTAAAATTGACAAATGTGGTAGGGGTGTGGATGTTTAACATCTTATTGCCTGTATATTTCCATTACTTTTAAATGTATAAAAATATTTTAGACATAAAAATGTAGAACTTTCTTACTCCCTGGAAATTGCAATCTAGTAACGTTGATGACTGGGAGGGTTATGATAAGTAATCTGAGAGAGTCACAAAGTGTGTTGGGAAAGCAGTAAGAAGAGGTCATTTGATAGGGCGGGATATGGCAGAATTATGTTCGGTGATCTGGTAGATAAGAGTAATAGACTTGGAGCCACCTGCCTGGATTCAAATCTTGGCTTCACTGCTTTCTTATTTTGTGATCTTGGATAAATTATTTCACCTCTTCACTCCTGCCTTTCTTCAGGCTGTTAAGTAGAGATAATGATAACACCTACTTTACAAGCTGTGAAATTATGAGTTAACAAATATGAAACACTTAGAAGCTTACTGAGCACAAAGGGACACTGATACAGACCATGATGACTGTTTTCACCATAGAGGGATAAAAATTCATCAAGAAGTATAATTAGCCCTTTAGCAGTAGAACTTTGGAAGTGTTGCTTTGTCATCTGCCATATAACTGAGTTTAGTAAATTGACAGTTTTTACTCTTCCAAAATATATGTTTAATAGATGTGTGTATGGATGTGTGTATATATATATATATCTCTGTATATGCATGCATAAATATTCTCTGAAACTTATCTCTTGCTGCAGATGTGAATATAATTAAGTGAATGAAACTTGATATATTCAGTAGCCTCAAAAGGAAGGACAAATATCTTAAGTTAGATTAAACTCTAATCTCTAATCATGGAGCAATGTCATTACCCCATCTCCATAGAAAAACTCCGTTATAGTAGAGGATTTAATTATTCAACTTTAATGGCTAATTATAACCTTCAAAATTTACATTTTTTATTTCAAAAGTGACAAATGAGACAATCAACAGAGAGGAAAAATTTGGGTTCGTTACAATGCATATAAATGTTACTGAACTGCCTATTTATCTATCAGTTTAATTGCTATGTTTCTTCAATACATGATGTGGTATGCTTTTTAGCCTAAATCATTATGACCTTTGTCTTTATTCCAATTCTGCTTTATAATTGTCACCAACAACATGGTAAAAGATCTCAAGAAAAGATCTCAAATATGCACTGGTTTTAAAAATAAACAAACAAGAAGGCCAAAGACTTTGTGATTTAAAGGTAAGTTTAAATACTGGCTTTCATTCGTTAGAAATGTTTATAAGGAAGTAAAAACATACATGATATACAATAATTTACCTGAACTTTAGCTAATAACTCTCTTTCAGGCAAATACAGATTTTCTGATATAGGCGAACCAGTGCATTTATTGATTCATTCAAGCACTTGCTTTCAAAAATAATTGTATTACTATTTATTGAGCACATACCATATGCTGACACTTGACGGGTCCTGAGGATAAGTGGCGGTCAAATAAGATTAGGTTTCCATTCTCTTAATGTTTAATGTCTTTTGGAAAAGACAGCAAATAATTATGCAGAGCAGCTGCAACTGTGATAAGTGCCCTGAAGGATAAATACTACCTGATACGAAAGCACTGAACAAGTCGGGCAGGACAAGACCTGTCAGGAAAACCATTGAGACTGTCCTTTCATTAAATGCATTCTTAGTGTGGGAGAAAAAAAAAATGCTTCTGCTACATTGTCTTAAGTAACTCTAACCTGGCTTCAGGGGATTGACATACGATGTGAGTAAAATGCATACATTTATTTTTGTTCTTTTACTGTGTTTCCCCAAACCTGATTAGAAAACCATGATCAGCTTTTAAGGTAATAAGAAGTATGACTTAAGCCAAAAGTAAATACATTCTTAATGAACACACTATCATTTTTATGCTCTTGTATTTAAAATGTGTACATAGGAATGTTGTTTATAGAATTCAAAATTGATCAAGTAATTCCTTGTGGGGTTTTATTTTTGTAGAGCAAGGGAAAGAGTAAATAATTCATTCAAAGCCTTTTTCATGCTACAAAGTTAAATAGAATAAACTTTTCCCACAATTTTGTGGGAAATCAGAATACACTTTTCCCACATTTTGACACTGAAGTGAAAATAATTTAAATATAGAGGTTTAAAATACTAAACTATGACAGCATGAGAATGACAATACACTATCTTCTCAACAAAAAAGTACGTGTATTTTGCTTCTAAAATTAACTGGTATCTAAACTTTAAAATAATAAAAGTCATAATGGATTAAGGTGGGAAGGCAGCTTGATTTAGTATAATGGAAACAGTATTTATTAGAGTTCAATTCTCTTTTTTTTTTTTTTTTTTTTTTTTTTTGAGACGGAGTCTCGCTCTGTCGCCCAGGCTGGAGTGCAGTGGCCGGATCTCAGCTCACTGCAAGCTCCGCCTCCCGGGTTTACGCCATTCAATTCTCTAAAACTCTTCCAGATTTAATACATCTTAATGTCCTCAATGAGCTGCTCCCAGACTGATTTTCACAAAATCATTCACAGTATCCTGACATAGCTGAAGAAGTGTTTTGGAATTACTGAATTGAAATGTCCCCTCTAACTCTAACTCTAGCATTATATGATTTTACATATAACAAAAGGAAAACCATTGGAATACACATACACATACAGATACACATATACATATATATGTGTGTATATATTGTGTAAATATGTATATATGTGCTATATAGATATGTGTATATATTGGAATATATATACATATGCACACATTATATATACATATATACATATGTTTACATTATATACATATATATTCCAATGTATATACATCCAATGTATATATATCTGATATATATACATATACATATATAATGTAAGCATATGTGTATCTGTATATATAATGCTATACATATGTGTATATATTCGAATATATACATGTGTATATATGCATATATACATATATATTCAAATATATACACATATGTATATATGAGATATATATTAGAATATACACACATATGTATAGCATTATATATGTTATTATATATATATATCTCTAATAACATACACATCTATATGTCCAGATGTAGTACCAGCCATAAAAATCCCAGCTATTTTGTTGATTTTTAGAAAAACATCTTGTAATTCTTTTTTTTGGGTTATGGAAGGCAAGATTTAGTTACAAAACTTTGAAAAAAGTTTGGCCAAAACGAAATATTAAGAAGGAAAGATACATAAAATAACATGTTGCAGTCATCACAGATCAAGTATTAACTTTACAGTATTCTGCGGTATTTTAAGTCATATGTCAAATGGTTTTCAATGCTTCATAAATATTAATAAATGAAATACAGTTTTGTGCCTTCTTTACAGATGAGGAAACTAAGGCATAGAGAGATGAAGTTATTTCTCAAGTCCAAAGAGCCAGGAAGTCTCAGAGTATGATTTGAACCCAGGCAATCAAGATCCACAGGCTATAATCTTAACTTCACTTCTATGCAGCTTCTCTAATAGATAATTGGGACATATAGATATCTAGGTTGAATTATAAAATATATAAGACACTGACTTAAGATAACAGAAAACTTAGATAATTTGGACCAAAATAGCTAATAATGAAAATTAGAATCCAGACATTTAATAGAATCTGCCAGAAATTGTCAAAGAACTGACACTGTGGCGAGAAACAGCAGACCAAGAAAGAGGCCTGACATTTTTACTTATTGATATGAGAAACCAAGTAATAAATTGGGCAGCATTTTTGACTTCCATGGATCTAAGCCACAAAGTTGAAGCACAGGGCCCATGAAGAGTGAAATGTCTAGCAACCCACCTTCTATGTGTAGTTAGAATGGCAAAAGGCTGCACTCAGGAAATAAACAAAAATTTAATATGCAACAGTCCTTGCACAGACCATAGCTAAACTTCAAATCATCTGGATATGCCCCCAAAATGTGAATTATTGAAATTGAATTATAATGATACCACATTGTTAGTGGTGTCAGTGCCAAACAAACAAAATCCTTCCTGGAGCAAAATGATATTGTTTTTATTTAGAATATCTTTCTAATTCTATTCAAACAAACTATTCAGTAAAAAATGAAAAATTAAAGGAGATATAAATGTAATATGCAATGTGATATAAAATCAGTAAAACAACTAACAGAGTAATTAACCAAGGACATGTAATCTGAATTAGCACTAAAATAATAATAAAGTAACTTATAGTTTACAAATGACAAAGCAAAGCAAGTTATTTAAGAGTGAAATTAAAATAATCAGATACAGATTTTAACATAAGGTTATCACTACATTAGGGAGATAAAAATTAGAACAGAAAATTAAAGCACACAGCTGGAATTAGAGCACTGTGGAAAGAGCCAAAAATATGGAAATGAAAACTATAGTAGCTGAAATTAGGAAGGTTGTAAGGGAGATCATAGCATTGATGAGTTACTTATGAAACTAAAAAATGAAGTTAGAAGAAAATAAGTAGAAGTAAAAGCACAAAGAAGCAGAAAAGATGAAATAAAGAAAGAGGAACATGGTAAAAAGATATAACATACATATAATTGGCATCCCAGAAAAAGAGGAAAGAAAGAAAGAGAGTAGAATCAACGTACAGTTGTGGCTAAAATTTTTCTCAATTTAATAAAAGACATCAAGCGACACATTTGGCAAGCATATTTAAGAAATTCAAGTTAACCTCCAGGTTCAAGAAATTCACACTTAGAAATACGATAATAAAAGTACAGAAAACCAAAGACAAATAAGAAGTAGTCAAACTAACCAGAAAAAAAGAGATAGTCTACAAAGAGTAACTTACCAGTCACTTCTATATAAAAAATGGAAGCCAAAGACAGTGGTATGACACATTCCTAGTGGTGAAAGAAAACATTACCAGAAAAAAATGCTATACTAATAAAAATAAGTTTTAAAAATAAAGTGAAAGAATGTTCTGTTCCAAAACTCAAAAACAAATACTATGCTGCAGACATTGCACTAAAAATATTATAATAAAGATATTTTTCATCTGAAACAAATCATAAATATTATGGAAGTTTAAAGACTCAGGAAACAATAAAAGGAAACCAAAAAATGGTAAATGTGTGATAAACATAAATAAATACTGACCAGATAAAATAATCATAATATTTGTAATAGCATATTAACAACAAAGAGTATACATAAGTGTTATTAAAAATAAATTAAAAATAATAAAAGTAGTAAATAAAACTAAAACATTATAAGGTTTTAGTGTTGGCTGAAAAGAAGAAAGTATTGACAATGAACAGTAGATTTCAATTAACCGAGGACATGTAATCTGAATTAGCACTAAAATAATAATAAAGTAACTTATAGTTTACAAATGACAAAGCAAATCAAATTATTAATAAAAAATACAGAATCATCCTAAAGGAAGTTAAGAACATTATGAACATGGATTATAGAACTGTCACAAGAAGTAGAAAGTATTCACTAACACGATGAACATTAGTATTTCACTAATTACTAACATTTGCAATCACAATGAAAGGAATTGGACAATTAGGTGAATTTTACAAATAATGTTATATTCTGGAAATAAAGCTCCATTCTATGTGTAAGAAACACATGTAAAACATAAGTAAACTGAAGAATAATGAAGAAATACCATGCAAATATTAACTAAAATAAAGGTAGTTCAGCTATAGTAGTATTTGGGGAAAAAAAGGTACTTTAAGGAAAAGGAGTATCAGTGGTAAATAGAGACAATTAAAATCATTACAGAATCCATTCACAGTGAAAATACAGGAGTTTTAAATTCTAAATTTCTACACATGAATTAAATGACACAAATATAATATATATATATGGTTTTATGTGTGTGAGTGTGTGTGTATATGTGTGGTGTGTAATTCACAATTGAAAATTCACAGACTGTAAGGTAAAAACTAAATCAACAATCCTATTGGGAATTTTTAATGTACTTCTATTTGTAACTCGTAAAATGAAAAGACTATAACTCAGTAAATCTTTAGAATATTTGAACAAAAGATTTACAAAACTGCTTCACGGCTATACAGAACATAGTTGGAAAATTACAGAATCTGCATTATTTTCAAGCATATATGAAATATATTTAAATGTTGAACATTTGTTGAGACTTAAAGCAAGTCTTTGAGAATGCTCAAAGCATTGGAATCCCAGTTCATGTCCTCACAACAATAAAATTAAATTAGAAATTAATAATAATACAATTATCAGATGATACCAATATTTTGGAAAACTGAGAATTATAGTTTAATTATGAATCATAGATATAATCATAATGAAAACTAGAAAAACTAAATCTAATGACCAAAATAATTTTACATATTTTATATAAATGTTATTATATAAAAATGTGTAGTTTAACATACATGTGTCAGAAAATAAGAAAGCCTTCAAATTAATGACCTTGTCATTCACTTCAAAAAATTTAGTAAAAAGACACATTAAATATAAAAAAGAAGAAAAAAATAAAGACAACTACAGAACATAATGAATAGAAAATAAATATACACTAGAGAATAAATAAAGCCAAAATATACTTCTTGACAAAATGAATAAACCTATTTTAAGATCTTTCGAGAAAATATAAATAATTATCTTGCTTCAAATAGAAAGGATAAATGATGGACAAGTAGCTAGATTAACCAAGATAAAAAGAGAAGTTTCAAGTGAGCATAATCAAAAATGATAAAGGTGACATTACAACACATATCACAGAAATGCAAAAGATCATCAGAGTCAAGTTTCAGGATACAAAACTACCACACAAATACTAGTTGCATTTCTATACATCGACAATGTTCAAGTTGAGAATCAAATCAAGAATTCATTGTGTTTAAAATAGCCACACATACACACACACACACACCCCCCCCTAGGAATACATTTAAGTAGGTGAACAATATCTACAAGGAGAACAACAAACACTGATGAAAGAAACTGTAGACGACACAAACAAATGGAAAAATATTCCATGCTCACAAATAGGAAAAATCAATATTGTTAAAATGACCATACTGCCCAAAGTAATCTACAGATGCAACACAATTCCTATCAAATTACTCATATAACTTTTCACAGAACTAGAAAAAAAAGTTCTAAAATTCATATGGAACCAAAAAAGAGCTTGAATAGCCAAAGCAATCCTAAGCAAAAAGAACAAAGCTAGAAGCATCACATCACCTGACTTCAAACTATACTATAAGGTTATGGTAACAAAAACAGCATGGTACTGGTACAAAAAATAGACACATAGATAAATGGAACAGAATAGACAGCTGAGAAATAAAGACACATACCTACAACCAACTGATTTTCAAAAAGTCAACAAAAAGAAACAATAGGGGAAGGACATTCTATTCAATGAATGGTGCTGGGAAAACTGGCTACCCAAATGCAGAAGAATGAAACTGGACCTCTATCTCTCACCATATACCAAAATTAACTCAAGATGGATTAAAGACTTAAAGGTAAGACCTGAAACTATAAAAATCCTAGAAGAAAGCCAAGGAAAAACTCTTTTGGACATTAGCCCAGGGAAAGAATTTATTACTAAGTCCTCAAAAGGAAACACAACAAAAACACAAATGGACAAATAGGACTTAAACCAAAAAGCTTCTGTATAGCAAAACAAATAATCAAAAGAGTAAACAGATAACATACCAAAGAAAATAATCTAAAGGGAGAAAATATTTGCAAACTATTATCTGACAAAGGGATAATATCCAGAATCTAAAAGGAATTCAAACAACTCAACAACAAAAGCTAAATAACCCTGTTTTAAAGTGGGGGGGGGAAACAACAACAACACATGAACAGACATTTTTCAAAGAAGACATACACGCAGCCGACAAACATAAAAAAACTCAACATTACTTATTATCAGATAATTCAAATTAAAACCACAATGAGATACCATCTCACACCCAGTTGGAATAGCCATTATGAAAAAGTCAAAAAACAACAGATGTTGGAGAGAATGTTGAAAAAGTGAAGGCTTATCTGCTGCTGGGAAGAAGGTAAACTAGTGCAACCTCTGTTGTAAACAGCTTGGATATTTATCAAAGAAATGAAAATATAACTACCATTTAACCCAGCAATTCCACTACTGAGTGTCTTCCCAAAGGAATAGAATTTTATCAAAAAATCACATGGACTCATATGTTTATCGCAGCACTTATTCACAATAGCAAAGTTATAGAATCAAAGTAAGTGCCCATCAGAGGATGATAGGTTTTTTAAATGTGGTATAAATGTATACTAATTGTAAGTATAGTTGAATACTAATCAGTCATAAAAAGAATAAAGAATCAGAAATGATAGGGGTAATATCACCACTGACCCCATAGAAATACAAGCAACCATAAGAGAATACTGTAAACACCTCTATGCACATAAACTAGAAAAATCTAGAAGAAATGGATAAATTCCTGCAAACCTACACCCTCCCAAGACTGAAAAAGGAAGAAACTATATCCCTGAATAGACCAATAATGAGCTCTGAAATTGAGGCAGAAATATCCTACCAACCGAAAAAAAAGCTCAGGACCAGATGGATTCACAGTTGAATTCTACCAGAGGTACAAAGAGGAGTTGGTACCATTTCTACTGACACTAATCCAAACAATTGAAAAGAAGGTACTCCCCGCTAACTCATTCTATGAGGGCATCATCATCCTGATACCAAAACCTGGCAGAGATACAACAGAAAACGAAAACTTAAGGCCAATATTCTTGATGAACATTGATGAAAAAATTCTCAACAAAATACTGGCAGACTGAATCCAGCAGCGCATCAAAAAGCTTATCCACCACGATCAAGTTGGCTTCATCCTCGCTATTCAAAGTTGGTTCAACATTCACAAATCAATAAATGTGATTCATCACATAAACTGAATTAAAGACAAAACCACACGATTATCTCAATAGATGCAGAAAAGGCCTTCAACAAAATTCAAGATCTCTTCATGTTAAAAACTCTCCATAAACTAGATACTAAAGAAACATACCTCAAAATAATAAGAGCCATGTATGAAAAACTCACAGCCAATATCATATTGAATGAGCAAAAGCTAGAAGCATTCCCCCTTGAAAACCAGCACAAGACAAGGATGCCCTCTCTCACCACTCCTATTCAACATTGCATTGAAAGTTCTGGCCAGGAAAATCAGTCGAAAGAAAGAAATGAAGTGTATTTAAATAGGAATAGAGGGAGTCAAACGATACTTGTCTACAGATGACATGATCCTATATCTAGAAAACCCCTTTATCTCAGCCCAGCCCAACAGCTTCTCTCTCTCTCTCTTTTATTTTTTATTTTTTTTATTTTATGATTATTATTATTATTTTTAGAGGGAGTCTCATTCTGTCACCTAGGCTGAAGTGCAGTGGCACGAACTTGACTCAGTGCAACCTCTGCCTCCTGGGTCCAAGCGATCCTCCCACATCAGCCTCCCAAGTAGCTTGGATTACAAGCATGACCCACCACACCTGGCTAATTTTTGCAATTCTTGTAGAAACACAGTTTCATCATGTTGGCCCGGCTGATCTCCAACTTTTGACCTCAAGTGATGCACCTACCCCCGCGTCCCAAACTACTGGGATTACAGGTGTAAGTTACCACACCAGGTTCTCAAAAGCTCCTTAAGCAGGTAAGCAACTTCAGCAACGTTTCAGGATACAAAATCAACGTGCAAAAATTGCTAGCTTTCCTATACACCAACAACAGGTAAGTTGAGAGCCAAATCATGAATGAACGCCCATTCACAACTGTCAAAAAAAGAATAAAATACCTAGGAATACAGCTAACAAGGAAAGTGAAGGACCTCTTCAAGGAGAACTACAAACCACTGCTCAAGGAAATCAGAGAGGACCCAAACAAATGAAAAAATATCCCATGCTCATGGATAGGAAGAATCAACATTGTGAAAATGGCCATATAGCCCCCCAAAATTTATAGGTTCAATGCTATTCCCAATAAACTACAATTGGCATTCTTCACAGAATTAGAAACACACTATTTTAAAATTCATATGGTACCAAAAAAGACCCCAAATAGCCAAAGCAATCTCAAGCAAAAAGAACAAAGCTGGAGGCATCATGCTACCCAACTTCAAACTACACTACAAGGCTGCAGTAATCAAAACAGCATGGTAACCATACAAAAACAGACACATAGACCAACAGGAACAGAATAGAAAATCCAGAAATAAGACTGCATACTTACAACTCTCTGATCTTCAACAAACCTAACAAAACAAGCAATGGGAAAAAGATTCCCTGTTTAATATGTGGTGTTGGGAGAACTGGCTAGCCATATGCAGAAAACTGAAACTGGACCCCTTTCTGATACCATATATAAAAATAAACTCAAAATGGATTAAAGACTTAAATGTAAAATCAAAACCTAGAAGAAATGAGTTGAAATGGCAACACCATTCAGGGCATAGGGGTGGGCAAATATTTCATGGTGAAGACAGTGGAAGCAATCGCAACAAAAGCAAAAATTGACAAATGAGATCTAATTAAACTAAAGAGCTTCTGCACAGCAAAAGAAACTGTCAACAGAGCAAACAGAAAACCTACAGAATGAGAGAAAATTTTTGCAATTTACCCACCCGACCAAGGTCTAATAACCAGCCTCTGTAAAGAACTTAAACAAATTTACAAGGAAAAAGCAAACAACCCCATTAAAAAGTGGGCAAAGGACATGAACAGATACTTCACAAAAGAACACATTCATGCAGCTAACAAACATATGGGAAAAAAAGCTCAACATCACTAATCATTAGAGAAATGCAAACCAAAACCACAATGAGATACCATCTCCCAGTCAGAATGACTATTATTTAAAAGTTAAAGCAGTTTTTTCCAATTCTGTGAAGAAACTCATTGGTAGCTTGATGGGGATGGCATTGAATCTATAAATAACCTTGGGCAGTATGGCCATTTTCACGATATTGATTCTTCCTATCCATGAGCATGGTATGTTCTTCCATTTGTTTGTGTCCTCTTTTATTTCACTGAGCAGTGGTTTGCAGTTCTCCTTGAAGAGGTCCTTTACATCCCTTGTAAGTTGGATTCCTAGGTATTTTATTCTCTTTGAAGCAATTGTGAATGGGAGTTCATTCCTGATTTGGCTCTCTGTTTGTCTGTTACTGGTGTATAAGAATGCTTGTGATTTTTGCACATTAATTTTGTATCCTGAGACTTTGCTGAAGTTGCTTATCAGCTTAAGGAGATTTTGGGCTGAGACAATGGGGTTTTCTAAATATACAATCATGTCATCTGCAAAGAGGGACAATTTGACTTCTTCTTTTCCTAACTGAATACCCTTGATTTCTTTCTCTTGCCTGATTGCCCTAGCCAGAACTTCCAACACTATGTTGAATAGGAGTGGTGAGAGAGGGCATCCCTGTCTTGTGCCAGTTTTCAAAGGGAATTTTTCCAGTTTTGGCCCATTCAGTATGATATTGGCTGAGAGCCCACATCTCCAAGACAATCCTAAGTCAAAAGAACAAAGCTGGAGGCATCACGCTACCTGACTTCAAACTATACTACAAGGCTACAGTATAAGTCAAAAGAACAAAGCTGGAGGCATCACGCTACCTGACTTCAAACTATACTACAAGGCTACAGTAACCAAAGCAGCATGGTACTGGTACCAAAACAGAGATATAGACCAATGGAACAGAACAGAGTCCTCAGAAATAATACCACACATCTACAGCCATCTGATCTTTGACAAACCTGAGAGAAACAAGAAATGGGGAAAGGATTCCCTGTTTAATAAATGGTGCTGGGAACATTGGCTAGCCATAAGTAGAAAGCTGAAACTGGATCCTTTCCTTACTCCTTATACGAAAATTAATTCAAGATGGATTAGAGACTTAAATGTTAGACCTAATACCATAAAAACCCTAGAAGAAAACCTAGGTAGTACCATTCAGGACATAGGCATGGGCAAAGACTTCATGTCTAAAACACCAAAAACAACGGCAGCAAAAGCCAAAATTGACAAACGGGATCTCATTAAACTAAAGAGCTTCTGCACTGCAAAAGAAACTACCATCAGAGTGAACAGGCAACCTACAGAATGGGAGAAAATTTTTGCAATCTACTCATCTGACAAAGGCCTAATATCCAGAACCTACAAAGAACTCAAACAAATTTACAAGAAAAAAACAAACAACCCCATCAAAAAGTGGGCAAAGGATATGAACAGACATTTCTCAAAAGAAGACATTCATATAGCCAACAGACACATGAAAAAATGCTCATCATCACTGGCCATCACAGAAATGCAAATCAAAACCACAATGAGATACCATCTCACACCAGTTAGAATGGCGATCATTAAAAAGTCAGGAAACAACAGGTGCTGGAGAGGATGTGGAGAAATAGGAACACTTTTACACTGTTGGTGGGATTGTAAACTAGTTCAACCATTATGGAAAACAGTATGGCGATTCCTCAAGGATCTAGAACTAGATGTAGCATATGACCCAGCCATCCCATTACTGGGTATATACCCAAAGGATTATAAATCATGCTGCTATAAAGACACATGCACACGTATGTTTATTGCGGCAGTATTCACAATAGCAAAGCCTTGGAATCAACCCAAATGTCCATCAGTGACAGACTGGATTAAGAAAATGTGGCACATATACACCATGGAATACTATGCAGCCATCAAAAAGGATGAGTTTGTGTCCTTTGTAGGGACATGGATGCAGCTGGAAACCATCATTCTTAGCAAACTATCACAAGAACAGAAAACAAAACACCGCATGTTCTCACTCATAGGTGGGAACTGAACAATGAGATCACTTGGACTCGGGAAGAGGAACATCACACACCGGGGCCTATCATGGGGAGGAGGAGAGGGGAGGGATTGCATTGGGAGTTATACCTGATGTAAATGACGAGTTGATGGGTGCTGACGAGTTGATGGGTGCAGCACAGCAACGTGGCACAAGTATACATATGTAACAAACCTGCACATTATGCACATGTACCCTAGAACTTAAAGTATAATAATAATAAAAAATAATAATAATAAAAAGTTAAAAAACAACAGATGCTGGCAAGGTTGTGGAGGAAAAGGAACACTTTTTCACTGTTGGCGGGAGTATAAATTAGTTCAACCATTGTAGAAGACAGTGTTGCGATTTCTCAAAGACCTAGAGGCAGAAATACCATTTAACACAGCAATTTCATTACTGGATATATGACCAAAGGAATATAAATTGTTCTATTATAAAGATACATGCATGTATATATTTATTGTGGCAATACTCACAATAGCAAAGACATGGAATCAACTTAAATGCTCATCAATGGTAGACTGGATAAAGAAAATGTGCTACATATACACTATGAAATACTATGGAACCATAAAAGGGAACGTGATCATGTCCTTTTCAGGGACATTTATGGAGCTGGAAGTCATTATCTTCAGCAAAAAAAATGCAGAAACAGAAAACCAAATACCATGTGTTCTCACTTATAAATGGGAGTTGAATGATGAGAACACATGGACACAGAGGGGGAACAACACACACTGGCGCCTGTCGCAGGGTGGGAATGGGAGAAGGTAGAACTTCAGGAAAAATAGCTAATGGAAGCTGCACTTAATATGTAGGTGGTGGAATGACCTGTGCAGCAAACCACAATGACACACGTTTACCTATGTAAGAAACCTGCACATCCTGCACATGTACCCTACAACTTAAAAGTTGGAAATTAAAACAAACAAACAAACAAACAAACAAACAAAAACAATAAAATCATGTCATTTGCAGCAACATGGATGGAGCTGGGCATAATTATCCTTAGAGAAATGACTAAGAAGCAGAAAGTTAAAAGTTGCCTGTTCTCACTTATAAGTTGGATCTAAACAATGGGTGCACACAAACATGTAGAGTGGAATAATAGATGCTGAAGATTCCAAAAGATTGGAGGATGAGATGGGGTGAGAACTGAAATACTACCTATTGAGTACAATGTACATTATTCCATTGTACCTGTTGGGTACAAAGTACATTAAAAGCCAAGATTTCCCCACTACCCAATATATCCTTGTAAAACAAATGCACTTGTACCCCAAATTCATGAAAATTAAAAAATAAATACATAGAAATAAATTAAAAGTCAATGTTGTTTCACATTCTAGTAACAAAAATGTAGAATTTGTGTAGTGTGTATCAATGAAACCATGTAGTGCATACATATTATTTTCTGTGTAGTATCTTTCACTCAATGTTATATTTATATGATCACACCATGCATGTGGCTGCAGTTCATCCATACTGCATTCTATAAATATATAAAGATTGTTTTCACGTTATACCATTGATTATTTGAGTTGTTTCTGTTTTATGACTTGTGAAAAATTCCATTATGAACACTCCTCTACATAGTTCTTAGTATCCTACTGGGTAAATACCAAAAATGAAGAGCTAACCAATGGGTGCATATGGACATAAAGATGGAAATAATAGAACTGGGGACTCCAAAATTAAGGAGTGTAGAAGTGGGGTGAGAGCTGGAAAATTATCTAATATGTGCAATGTTCACTCTCTGGATAATGGGTACACTAGAAGCCCAATCTCCACCAGTACGTACTATATCCATGTAAGATACATGTACATGTACTCCCTGAATCAAAAATAAAGTAAAAATTAAATTCAATTTTACAAAAAAATGCTAGAGTAATTAAGTACGGCCATGGATTCAAGAAAAGACAAAAATTTTAAACCTAGTGAGAATACCCACACATATAATGATACATGATTCAAAGCAAAGATGGCACAGCTGAGCAGTGGAGGAAGAGCAAGTCGACTGTTTTCAAAAACTTGTGCTTGGACATTTAGAAATCTGTCTAGATAAAAACAGAATTGGACCCCATATCACATCACTCACTTAACAATAAATTCCACACACATTATAGACTCTTATGTGAAGCATAGAATATAATGCTTTCAGAAGATAATATAAGCAAATATCTTCATTCCATCATTCTGGAGAAAGATTTCTTAAATAGGACACAAAGCACACTAACAATCGAAGGAAAAACCTTTCCAATTTGGCCACATTCAAATTAAGAACTTTTAAAAAGAACAACAGTGAGGGAATGAAAAGGCAAGCCACATATCAGGAAAAATTTGTAACCCTGTAATTGACAAGGAGTTTGTATCCAGATTTTGTAAAGAATTACAAATCAATAAGAAAAACATAAGAGACAGATTTGCCATAAAAGAGAGAGATGGCGGGGTGGAGGAAGAGAGAAAGAGAAGACTTGAACAGGCACTTTATATAAAGGGATATTAATAGCTCATAAATATGAAAATGTAACCATCTGAAGAGAAATTTTAAAAAATGCACATTGAAACCGCAGGGAGAAGCAACCACTGCCCACTAAATAGATACAACACAAAAGAGCAATACCACCAACTGCTGTCAAGTATTGAAGCTACAGAAACTCATATATACTGATGATGGGACAACCATTGGGGAAACAGTTTGGCATTATTTACTAAAGTTTAAAAAGTTTAAACTGTGCATTCCCTATGACCAAGCAATTCCACTTCTATACTGCATTGTATACATATATAAAAGTTATATATTTCCTTGTTCAGCAGGACACTAAAAACTATTTAGAAGAGTGTTCATAATGAAATTGTTCACAATAGTTATAAAATAGAAACAACCCAAATAATCAACAGTAAAATGTGAATTAATTTATATATTTATACAATGCAGTATGAACTGCAGCCACATGAATGATATGATCATATAAAGATAACATTGAGTGAAAGATCCCATATACAAAATAATATTTATGTACTATATGATTTCATTTATACACACTACCTAAATTGGCAAAATTTAAATTTCTATAGAAGCTCTTCCAAAGAGCATGTTATAAATTAAGAAAATAAAAGAAGTGATTATATAAAAATCAGGATAGTAATTAAGGGGAAGGAAGGAGACATAGGATTGGGGATGGGGAATATGAGAAGCTGGCCTCTGGAGTACTGATAATGTTCAATCTCTTGACCAGAGTGATGTCATGGGATCCTTGGGGTGCCACTTCTTCAGCCAGAAACCTCCCTGGCCAGTGGTGCTTTTGCCCAAGTTTTACTTGGGCCCACTGGGCTCATTCCACCCACTCGACCTGGCAGGCTGCATTAGGCTGGCACTACCAGCCCACATCCCATACCTGCCAAGGGCGAGCCAGGTGTGGAACAGTGAGGGGTGCGTGAGCTAGTGAGCATGGGGTCTGGTCACTGCACAGAGTTGGGCATGTTGGCTGCAGTGGGGCAGGCAGCTCCAGGTAATGACATGGGTGCTGGCTCCCTGTGAGGCTGTGGCTGGACCAGGCCTACTGCAAGTGGCTTTCACAGCAGGCACCAGGGAAGGCGGTGGCACCTGGAAGCTTGGGGACACCAGGAACCACAGAGCCACAAAGAGGGTGTCACAGCCCTCGTTCAGGGAGCTCCTAGGTCTGGGCTCCCCAGAGGGCCTCAGCTCTTCTTCTCGTCACCTGCAATGTGGCAACTAGGGGACGTGTTTCAGCCTTGTTTGTATTACAGCTCTTTCAGCCCCACCATTTAGCGAGTCCTGAGTTCTTGTACCGGGTCCAAGAAAAATGAGACATCCGGACAAGTGGAGGGTGAGCAAGGAAAGAGGCGCTTTATTGAGTGACAGAGCAGACCTGCAGTGGGTAGCTCCTCTCCACAGGCAAGTCATCCCAACAAGTGCAGCTCTCAGCAGAGAGGAGACCCACAGTGGGTACCTCCTCTCTGCAGGCAGTTTGTCCCATTGTCTGCCCAAGTCTAGGGGACTCTGGAGTCTTTATGGGCTTCAGAGGGGAGGAAGTGCATGCTGATTGGCCCATGAGTGGAAAAAGCACCCTAAGTTCTCACTCCAGTCCACAAAACTGGCAGTCCAGCCCCCAGGCCCCAGGCCATCCTGGCCTGAAGGTGGGTTTTCACAGAGTACCTTCCCCTTTCTGCCCAGGAGCCTGTCTGCCTCCTGTTGCCATTCACCTGGCATCCACAGTGCCCACAGTACCTAGTCCATGTTGAGGGGTGTCTGCAGCCCCATACTGAGCCTTTCTTAAGCCCCCCCATGGGGTCCCTCTTGTGCTCATAGATGCCCAAAGTCTGGAGGCAGCCAAGGTGGCAGGGGACTGGCGTGTCAGCACTGCCCCCAGCATATGCACACCTGGCTGGGTTGTGACAGTGCCTAGGCTCAGTCACAATTTTGCTCTGAAACTGGAGTGGGCACTGGGAGTGGGTAGAGGCCAGGCAGCAGGAGCAGGTACGTCTGTGTCTACAGGGGCAGGGAGGCTTCCTGGACCCCCAAGAATGTAGAGATGCCTAGGTCTGAAGCCATGGCTGGGTGGCTGCAGTTGTGCCTGGGAGGGTGGGGCTCCCGCCTCTCCAACCTGGAAGAGGGCAGGGCTTCCACCTGTTTCCGGCTCCTGCTGGCTCCCTGGATCATGCAGCCCCGGCAGAGTCTCCCCGACTGCAGCCGGCATCATGGCAGCCTGCTCCTAGACAGGCCGTAGATACCATCAGTGGTAGCTACACAGATGCTCATTTTATAATAATAAATGTGACCATTTGTTGGGGGTTGCATTTTTGGCATGTGTGTTAAATTTCACAATAACAAAGTATAAAAGTTATATATTTGTTTCAAAGTATATTCAGGAGAGTATTTTTTATTAACCTGTTTAAATTTATATCACTAAAATAAAATAACACTATACGGATGAAGGATGGGCAACAAGGGCAATATTATTATTATTGTTTCTCTTATATCCTCAAGGAGCTCTAATATATTAACCAAATGAAGAACATATAGATAAAAAGATATTCAAATTATTTGGGTCATATGGATGCAAACAGGCACTATCAACTTTTTTATTGCATGTTTACAATGAGTAAATATGATACAAGAGATATTTCTTATTGCTAATATAATTGAGGAATATATAAACCATGTAGTCTCTTGCAGATCTGTTGAAGTCTATTAATTTGTAGACCCCTGATATTAAGTGGACTAAGTGTCTTATCACTTGAGAAAAACACTGGACAAAATTTGTTGAGGTGTCATACTGATATTTCCTTTGCAAATATAATGAAGGAAAGATTGCCTTTTTGCCTTTGACCTGTTCTGGGTTTTGTTTTTGCTTTTTATCATAGTTCATTATTTTTCAGTTGAATAAATCTACATTTTACTACATAATAATCTACATTTGAGTGATTATGAATCCTACATATGCATATTCTTGACACAACAAATGTAACATAATATAAATGGAGCCCGATGTATGAATGACGTTTCGGATATATATCCACGTGTCATACTTGTTGCGTGCATCTTATTTATGCCGCTTTGTACAGTCTTCAAAAGAGTGTTCTGATCAACTTTCTGTCAGATCAGTGTGATCCATTTATAAGAAGGCATATTAGACAACACAAAGAAGCATCAGTTTTTTCACAAATTATAGAAAGTCTGTTCTAACAGATTTGACCAAATGTGATGTGCAAATGCTTCTTGATTATTAGCTCAGTATATAAACCAAACCTTGAACCTAAAATTGAGTCTATCCATAAAAGTATCTGACATTTGATGAGTATGTTACTTATTAAACCTTTTCTGTTCCAAATTGGTATACATGCAATAAAAAAGCAACAAATACAATATCACCCATCATGAAAATGTAGGTATATATTATTCTTTCTATTTTATATAAAAAAAAAAATCCCTTCCCCTCAAAAATTAGGTACATGGCAAAAACATGGCAGATGAAAAATGAAAAACTATTTGGTCTGCAAAATTGGTTCTGATTGTTCTTTTTCAGATAAAGATATCTACTTCATTAAAAAGTACTCTTTTGGAAATTGTAAGTTTGTTGTTGCTTTAACATTCTTTTAAACATTGCTTTAACATTTTCTTTTTCTGCTTACATGTAGACTTCACTTGTCAAATGAAATAACCACTAATTCTAAATTGTTTCTCACTCAGGGGAGAATTTAATTCAGTATGTTTTTTACACTGTGTTACACAAATAATACTTCAAAACATGGACTATTGATGCTGAAAAAAAAAAGTAAATATAAACTTAAATCCCTGCATACTTAGCACATAAGAACATAAATGTTTCCTTTCCTGAAAACAGAAATTCAGTCTATTTTAAAATACAGAATAATAGATTGATTCATAGTTTTTCACCCAAATGCAAACACTCTTTTAAGCAGTAATCATTAGAATTGCATATCACAGATCAGAACTATAAAATCACAGAAATATTTTATTCTGAGTAGTTATTAAACATATATTTATTTGGTAAATGTTCTTTACGACTAAGAATATTTTATAATTATGTCTGTGCAGGACAGTGTAGGAGGCATTCTTTTGAATTAGGTGTCGCTCTGCAAGAGCCCTCTTATAGAATGGAAACTTGTTGATTATTGTTTCACCACTGTCCCAAATCTGTAATCCTGAATTCAATAAATGCTAATTTTACACTCCTTTGCTTCAGCTACTTTAATAATAGCTTAAGCTTTTACTACACGTGGATTGACAAAACTCACCATGTATTTCCAGTGCAGTGTGCCTAGCTAAGAACATGCCCGTAGCTGAAAGTAGCTGCAAGTAATTTTTCTTCTGCCAGATAATAGCAATTGTTTGTGTTGCCTTTCAGTAGCCAATGTGGGAGCAGCTTGTGTTATAGGCTAGTGATACTATGGTGTTTTAAAAAATGTATTCTTTCTTTAATCTCATGCTCTATGCTTTTGCTCTTATTCCTAAAATTCCATAATTGACTGCAATAGTTAACTGCAACCCCTAACCTCAGCTGCTTTCTAGATAGTCACTTTCTTAAGGAAGAAAAGCTTTTTATGGTCTTGACCTTATGAAGCATGTTCGATAATGTTAAAAAAAAAAAAAAAGAAAAAGAGAGAGAGAGAGGAGAGTACATCTTAGGAAGATGTAAGATGGGAAAGACCAGATGTCAAGACAAATAATAACAATTTGATTACTTAATGTTTCTATAAATATTTGACTTTCTTAATTAATCCTCTATCCCCATTCTCCAAAATTTAAAATAAAGGGCAGATAAAGTTGTTAGAGGACAAAGTACTATAGAGTGGAAAGTTTCATCTGACCCTAGTGTACAAAAATGTCTTCTGAATTTTTCCCTCCGATTTACAAGGTCTATGTTTAGAAATCTGGCTGTGGGATGACTTTGCAAAATAACATGCTGAAAAATCACATAGTCAGTGCTTAGGCAATTCACACTGGCTCTTATCTAGGACAGGGGTTTAAGGTATTTTTTTCTTAATTCAAAGTCATTTTTCTAGGTTGAAAGCACTCTTTAGTCTCCGTAGTAATCTTTTGACTATTCAATAACATAATCTTAAATAACTTCATGTTTGTTCCGAAATAAAAGATCCTGCTGTCTTTCTTATTACTTGAACACTTGGAAGAAAAGGAAAAAATGCTCCAGAATAATTTCATGATTCTATGACTAAAGGATAAAAGCTCTTCAACAAAAAATTCCTGCTTCTCATCTGTCAGGGCTCTGTGGGAAAAGAAGAAATCTGGGAACAAGTTTTAATAGATATCATGACCCTTTTTCTGAAAACAGTTTAACATACAAAGTAGGATAGGGAATAGCCTATATATAATACTTGATATATAAATAGATTATATGCATAGATATTTTATATTCATTTATATATTTGCATATATGATATATATACTATATATATACTTTATATTGAGAATATGTAACCACAGAATATGAACACTATGTAACCACAGTATATAAAACATTTTGCAATTATATTAATTATACATTTGCAATTATATTAATTATACATTTGCAGTTATATTAATTATAAATTTGCAATTATATTAAGGACTAGGCAGAACTAAACTCCAGAAGCGTACTGAGATAAATGGAAACAAACATGCAGGTGAACATTTTTGTACTCTTACTAATATGAAGAGATTGTTACCTACCATGCCTAATAATAACAAATGCCATATGTAAGTGTTTGTATTAGACCTACAAGTTTCATGAAGCCAGAATAATGCATAATAGATATCTTGATTGATAATGTGAAAGGAAAATAGTCTCAGGACACTGAAGTTACCTATGCCAAAGGGAAAAGTTAATCTTGGTAACTTAGTCACATAAAAAGTACCTTCCTTTTGTTCCCAAAGCCATGACTGTAATTTTACATGGTTACTTGTATTTGGTAAAAATCTAGATTTACTGAGAACAAGATTAATGCATAATTGACTTTCCCTCTACCCACTTCTTTTCGCTTGTAAAATGTAGATTGAGTGAGCACTAATCAGAGCCTTACAAGAAAATAACCACTTGCCTCATTGTCGACTCTCCCTTTTTTTTTTTTTCTTTCTCACATGTTCTTTACCTTTAAATATAGAAGGTCCCATAACCTTCTTTGAAAAAGCATAGGACACAGATCCTACACTGACTTGTGTTTCTTTTTCCTGGGCATGTCCTTCATATTGGCAAAATAAACCTCTACATCGGTTGAGATCTGCCTCAGTCACTTTTTGGTTTACGATAAGGAGACTAATGTCTTTAGTTAATGATGGGGAGAAAACCACCTGGCAGTGGTGAGGGAATAGCAAGATGGTAAATTGTGATGGTGTTAGCCTCAATGTAGCAGTGGCTCTTTCTAGCAAAGAAAGATAAAATAATAGTTTCCAAAAAATTCAGCTTGCAAAGAAGCTGTTGACCCAAGCTGTTATCTTAGAATGCTTCATTTTGAGAATGCAGTCTTCATGAGATAGCCAAGTTTAGTTAAGATTTGAAGGTAGAAGAGATATTCAGAAAGGAGGCTGAAGATCCAGGGCTGATCATTCATTTGCAATTCTGAGAACACAGACTTGGATAGCACAGGAGGAGTGCACAGATTAGCGCACCATAAAGGTAGGTGTTCCACTGATAATGGTGACTATGGAACTGCAAAAATGTACCAGTGTCTAAATTAAATGAGCATGGGACGGGTTGGAGTTTGTCCTGATAGTGTCTTAGAGGACAGGATGTTCATACGAGTAAGAGTAAGGTAGCATCAGTAAGATGGCTTATGAGACAGCCTTTCCCTGACACAGTGTATCTCACAATGACTGTAAATAGGATGGGAGATAAGAGCCAATAAATAAACTGGTGTTACAGATAGACAAGCTCAAGAGAGCACTACTAACAAAGTTATGGGGCATAAACAAACCTGGCAACATTCAGAGACTTCAAATAGTTAAGTATGGCTGAAGGGAAGCCAATAGAGAGAGTTCCTTTGAGAGTGAGTGATAGAGACAGTCAGGAGTAGCTATGAGGGCCTTGCTGGTCACATCAAGACAATTTTTCTGATAGTGGTCTAAAGGCCTCATGTACCTAAAGCACCTTGAGTTCTTCTTAAACATCCAAACTTCCAAATCCCTCTCCATTCCTAACCAAACTTCCAAATCCCTCTCCATTCCTAATAAATAAGAATTGCTGAAATACAGGGCCTGGGAATTGGCCCCTTAAAAGAAGGTAGGGGATTATTACAAAGGCTACCTGAAAGCACATTTTTTGACATTTAATTTCATAGGCAAAAGGAGAAAATGAAAAGTGTTCAGAAAGGGAGTACCATCATCATCATCCTATTTTTATGGTTCCATACAGAAAAGTATTTAGTGTACATACAAAACTACTACCTTTTAATGCACTTTTATAAGTTTTAAGTTAAAAGAAAATTTAGACATGGATACTTTACTTTTATTACATTTAGCTTTTACCAACTATTTCATCTTACTTATCCTGAATATGCCAAATATGAAAATACTAACAGTAGCTGGCTATGAAGTTGAGATTATTAATGATCTCTTTTTAAGTTATATTTGGTGTTTTCTCCACTTGGTTATGAAATTATATTACTTAAATAATAAGAATAAATATTTTATATGTGATAAAAATTAAAGGCAAAATGTTATCAATCTAATGTAAGCAAATGCTGGATCAGCTACATTTAAATAAGAGTGCGATATTAAAGATGAAAAATTATTGAATGGAAAAGGGAAAGTCATTTTACTTAAATGAAACTAAAGTCTACAAATTTTAAGGGCAATTAAATAAAATTACATAAAATATAAGAAAGTTATAGAAATATATTTGTAGGTAACACTTTAATATAACTCTCTATAGATTACAAAAATAAAAATTTAAATAAGACAAAATTTAATTAAGTAAAATAATTAAGCAATGTAGGCCAGGCATGGTGGCTCACACTTGTAATCCCAGCACTTTGGGAGGTTGAGGAGGGTGGAGCATGAAGTCAACAGATCGAGACCTTTCTGGCCAAAATGGTGAAACCCTGTCTCTATTAAAAATACAAAAATAATTGGGCGTGGTGGCACACGACTGTAGTCCCAGCTATTCAGGAGGCTAAAGCAGGAGAATTGCTTGAACCTGGGACTCAGGTTGCAGTGAGCCAAGATCATGCTACTGCACTACACCCTGGTGACAGAGAGCGACTCCATCTCAGAAAAAAAATACATAAATAATCAACATAATGTACATTTTTTTTCTATAAATAGAGATTTTCCATTTCCTTATGCAACCAAGGTATTGATCATTTTTTTGTGAACTCTATCATTCAGAGTCTTGGCAGGAAACAAATTGCACACAAAAGATAGTTAATTTGAGAGGAGTTTTAAAAACAGGCTATTTACAAAGAAAAGGTCAAGATATAGAGAAACCACAGGGAGGATGCACCATCCAGGAGCTAGTTCCAGATTCCTGAAAATGTGAGGGAAGGGAGCCTGCAAAACCCTGAAAGAACTACCAGAAAATGTTGTAACCTTCAAAAAAGGGAAGGAGCCAAGGGAATAAATACCTTAATCGTCCTCTTCTCTCTCTTTTATCTCCAGAGGAGTTTACTCCTTGCTCCTCTATGGGTAAAGACAGTCAGCAGCCAGTGGGCTCAGGGGACCATAGATTATAGCCATACAAGTTAGCCTCCTGTGAGACATGTAATGCAGAAAAGTGTGCACATCTGATCTGTCAGGTCAAACAGCAGATAGCAAGCATCACAAGAACAAATTCCAATATGAAAATAAAATAGATGAACTTCATTCTCTAATCATAATTATTTCAATTTACTCCTAATTTAGCTAGACTTATTGAACTACATGAAAATCATTGTCACTCTCATACCAGAACCATAAAGAAAAAATTGGGTGTAGTACGTAGAAAAAGACTGAATGCACGTACATATGAAAGACCATGTCTTGACTGATCTCCCCATTCTCAGTTACTCTGTCAGTGGGAAAACTGAAGGACAAAACCATCATGCAACTCCCATGACCAGGTTCTTAAACGAGAGACTTCCCTGATTCCCCTAGCAGGAAGTGCGACAAGGGTGGGTGTGGCCAGCTTGGTCGCGCAGCAGCTCAGACTCCTGGGGGGAGCATGCGGACTGGCAGGCGCAGAGGCCCGTGGGAGGTGGGAGCGCTTTTGGGCTCCAACCCCAGACAGTGTCTAAGAGTGGGTGTCTGCGATTCCCCAAGCCCAAGTGGGTGTGTGTTACCAAACTCTTTCAGACTTGCGGTCTGCAGAGGGTTTGTGTATTAATCAGCTCAGTGGACCCTCTGCCTTATCGCAAGGGCAGGGGGCCAGTGGGACAGCATACTATATCCTGAGTCCTTCCCCAGTGTACCAGAAGAATCAGATCACACGTGGGCTGGAAGGATGAATGCAAAGTTGTATTGAGTGGTGGAGGTGGCTCTCTGTGAGATGGATGCGGAGCTGGAATTGGAGGATGGAGTGGGAAGGTGGTCTTTCCCTGGAGTTGGGCCGCCCAGCGGCCGGACTCTTCTCCGCCTGTCCGCTGCTGAACTCCCCTCACATCCAGTCCCTACTCTTCTCTCTTTTTCTGCTGCATTGTTCCGCAGTGGCTTGGTCTGCTGGTGCCAATGTTCAGCCCTTTGTGTTTGTGCCCGCTAAGGTCTCAGGTTTATATGGGGGAAGGATGGGGGTGTAGCAGGCCAAAAGGCAACTTCTGTGAAAACAGAAATGCCTGTTCTCATTTAGGGCCACAGAACTTCAGGCTTGAGAGTGGGGCCTTTGCTGGAGAACCACCCTCTTCTACCCAGTATTTCCCTTTCTCCTGCCCATATAATTTCCAGGCCATCCTTAGAGTTTTCCCCAACTTCTGTCTGTATAAGTGAGACCTGCTAAATTGCTGTATCCCAAAAGTTGGCAAAATATGGCCCATAGGCCAAATCCAGCTTAACACTTGTTTTAAAACAAAACAAAGCAACAACTCTCCCCCAAAAAACAAAAACAGAAAACAAACCAAAAAAACGGTTATATTGGAACACAGCCACACACATTAATTTACATGTTGTCTACGGCTTCTTTTACACCACAACACAATTGAGTAGCTGCAATATAGACAACACAAGCGGCAAAATTTAAAATATTTAGCATCTAGTCCTTAACAGAAAAAGTGTGGCCGCTCTTCCTCTGTCTCCCTATGTTAGTTACCTCTGCAGTAGAAGGCATATTTTCTATTGATATATTTTACTTCTACAGCTTGCTAATTAGGATACAGCTGAATTTATTAGCTCAATTCTTTCATCTTGCTTAGTTAGACAAAACTTAGAGGTATTAACACAATATCAGAGCCAGGCGTGGTGGCTCACTCCTATAATCCCAGCACTTTGGGAGGCTGAGGCAGGCAGATCACTTGAGGCCAGGAGTTCAAGACCAGCCTGGACAACATGGTGAAACCCCTTTTTTACTAAAAATACAAAAAAAAAAAAAAAAAAAAAAAAAACCTAGGCATAGTGGCACGTGCCTGTAATCCCAGCTACTCAGGAGGGTGAAGGACAAGAATCGCTTGAACCCGGGAGGCGGAGGTTGCAGTGAGCCGAGATCGCACCACTGCACTCCAGCTTGGACAACAGAGTAAGACTCTGTCTCCAAAAAATAAAAATAAAATAAAATAAAACAAAACAATATCCCTGGTAGAATTTGGCTATTATTTTATTTTATTTTATTTTTATTTTTTGGAGACAGAGTCTACTATAAAGACACATGAACATGTATGTTTATTGCAGCACTATTCACAATAGCGAAGACTCGGAACCAACCAAAATGTTCACCAGTGGCAGACCGGATAAAGAAAATGTGGCACATATCCACCATGGAATACTATGCAGCCATGAAAACGGACAAGTTCATGTCCTTTGAAGGGACATGGATGAAGCTGGAAACCATCATTCTCAGCAAACTATCACAAGAATGGAAAACCAAACACCGCATGTTCTCACTGATAAGTGGGAGTTGAACAATGAGAATACATGGACACAGGGAGGAGAACATCACACACCAGGGCCTGTCGGTGGGTGGGGGGCTGGGGAGGGATAACACTAGGAGACATACCTAATGTAGGTGACGGGTTGATGGGTGCACCAGACCACCATGGCACAGGTATACCTATGTAACATGTGCACGTTCTGCACTTGTACCCCAGAACTTAAAGTATAATTTAAAAAAAAGAAAAAGAAAGTAACAATCATAATTATGATCCAATGCAGTTATATTAAAAAAAAAACAATATCAGGTTAACTATTTTGCCCTTAGTACATAGAATTTGCCTTTTATCATACTGCTTATAAAATTTTTTGAAAATTATTCTTTGATTGTCATGAACAAATTTAAAGTTTGTTTTTCTTTCCTCTAAATATGAAATAACCATTAGCCTAAGTATGAGATAATCACAAATAAAATTGAATTTCCTAAATTAGAGCTTAAAAGGACAATTATCTGCATAGGGTGTGTGAAATTGGTCAGGTATAAAACAGTAAGTGCTGAATTTCTAGAGTTATAATCAATTCCTATATAGTTACATTGCATCTTAAAGACTATTCACAGACATAACAAAATTTCTAAACAAAATATGTCCATGGGTGGAATGCAGCCTTGTGGCCACCAGTGTTAGATACCTACTGAACAGAGTAATTTAAAAATGTAATAATGAAAGTTCATGCAAGTAATTTCAGTTACTTAAAAAGCAAACGCTGTTCCTATAAATAATGGATAAAAAAACTAATACAAATAATTGCAGATGATGTATAAAGTTATGAAAATATATTATTCACAGAAATATTTCTTATAAAGTCAAGGTTGCACACAAATATAAAATTGCATGCATTACTTCACAAGAAAACTTTTAAACTAAAGTAATATTGTAGGACAATAGAAAAGAAGCTGTTAATGCTTCCAGTACAGACAAACAAAAGAAAGCACAAATTAATGAGATTGCTTTAGAGTTTCAAAAATAAGAATAGTCACTGTAAAGAGTGAGAAAATTATTTCCCAATACTATTTGTCTTTTTAAGGTACAAGAGCAATATTCACTAAAATTTATTAGAAGGAAAAAAATACAGGTAGCTCCCTGGTTACAAAATAAATGTTCACAAATTAAAATTTATTTATACACTGAATAATTTCAGGAAATTTAAGGAAGAAATAAAATATTGTGTAAAAGGGATGGGTGTTTTTTTTGTTTTTGTTTTGTTGGGTTTTTTTTGTTTTTTTTTTTTGAGACAGGGTCTCACTCTGTCACCCAGGCTAGAGTGCAGCAGCTCCATCACGGCTCATTGCAGTCTCCACCACTGGGCTCAGGGATCCTCCCATCTCAGTCTCCCCAGTAGATGGGACTACAGGCATGCACCACCATGCCTGGACAATTTTTTTATTTTTTGTAGAGATAGGGCTTTGCCATGCTGCCCAGGCTGGTCTTAAACTCCTAGGCTCAAGTGATCCAGCTGCCTCCGCCTCCCAAAGTGCTGGTATTACAGCCATGAGCCACTGCACCCAGCCAAATATTGTATTTTAAAAATCTATGAAGTTATTTAAAATAATCTGTAATCATCTTAACAAGAAATATAAGAAACATATATAAATAACTAAAATATTTACTACAAAGTCTTAAAAGGAGACTTATATAAAGTGGGGAACAGAGGCTTATTTTCTTGAAAATAAAATCATGATATTATAAAAATTATTCTTAACAAATATTTATAAACATGTAATGTACTTGCAAATAGCGTTACTATAGATACATGCTTTTCATTACTTTGAAGTCTATCAGGAAGGAATAAACAGAAAAGCAAATACTTTTTTTTTTTCCTGGAACAGTGAAGAATGAGACAATCTTATCTCTGCAAAATATTAAAGTGTAATATAAAGAAAAAGTAATCAGGCTTCTGGTTATAAATAGTGAACCAAGCATATGTATTTTCCTCTGTTTTTTCTAAACTCCTCGAAATAACAGTAAAAATATATTGTGTTGTGTTTTGGTTTTTTTTGTCACAAACTTCCAGAAAGAAAAGAGACTGGAAGAGGAGAAAATAGAAACAAAATCTGAGATGTTTAGCAGCAAATGAGTGGTAAATAACTTAGAAGACCCCATAAAAGTGAATTGTAAGCAGGCACTGGAGTAAATTCTATTACACTGCAGAAATTTCTGAAGTCTGAAGACGGATGGCATCATGCAGCTCTGTAAGTGCGGATAAAATTTAGGCTAATGGATCAGTTAAAAGTGCAACTAATAAGTTACACTCTTGAGTACTCACATTGATTCTGAGCAGAATAGTCCTTCCCATTCATCTCTTTTACTATGGATTGAAGATTTTTTTCTAGCAAAAATAACAGAATTCTGGCCTGGGAACCACTAGCACAGTTGAGGGTAAGAGTCCAGCACTCACTGCAAACAGGGGCCTTAGTGAACCTTTACTCACTGAAGTATTGAAACATCTGGCATGACTTCCACACATACAGCTGCCATAATGTTGGCATTTTATACCTCTAGATAGCTCATTGAAAAATTATTTTTCAGAAAAATCTAACCAGCCTATGAAAAACATTCTATTAATAAAGATACATCGGGGTCAAAGTAATCCTTCTCAAAGTATGTTCCATAGGAGAATTAATCATTAATTCTCTAGGGTTTCTGTCATACACAAATAATTAGCCTATCATCTCTCCATTTAGAATGATACTAGCTGTATAGCTTCCTTTGAAAGAATTTAAAAAAAATAGTCACTCAAATAATATTCTGTAGCACTTATTTCTCTACTAGAAACCTAATGAGATAGATAGAACCTACCATGAAGTCTACAAAGCCCATTTATGCATAGAATGTGTCAATCAGCTCTATGTCCTCTCAAATGTAAAAAAAGTAAGCTACCTCAGACACACACAAGAATGTAGTCCTCCAATATAAGAAATGGAGACCAAGACAAACAAGCAAATATGCAAAGAGGAAAACAGTACTTGGTAAAACAGACTGCACAATATTTCTAAAATATTGCACCCGTTGAACAAAAGCAAGGTGCCTTAATAAATGAATATTAGAGAAAGAAGAACGTTTAGAAATCATAAACATGTTTGCAGAAATGAGAAAACAATAGAATGATTGGAAGATAAATTAAGATGATATGCTGGGAAGCAGATAACAATTTTAAAAATGAAGAAAGGTAGTAAAAATATTTTTAAAGCTCACTTCAGTAGATCCAATATGCAAATCAGAGTTCTATAAAGAAATTTGGGAAAGGGAATCATCAAAGAAATTTCCCAGAAGTAGGATTATGAATTTTTACTTTGAAATGATCCATTGAGTACTAAGCACAATGGAAAAAATAAATTCACACACTCTCAGAATAATTTAAAATGTAAGGTACATCTTCATAAAATTTTAAAATTTAAGAGACATAGAAGAAAAATTAAAAAGTACGATACAAAGAATAATGAATCCGAATGTCGACAGCAACACTGGAAGCTTAAAGACAACATAATATTGCCTTTAAAAATCTAGAGGGATGAATATTTCAAACCTAGCATTCTATCACAGCCCAACTAATACAAAAATGGCAGAGCAGAATAGAAAACACTTTCAGATACACAATTCCTCCAAAATCTTATCTTCCATGCAACCTTTCTAAGGAAGAAACTGAGAGAGATCAAGAAAGCGGAAGACATGGAGTTCAGAAAACGAGAGATCCTCTATGCTTTAAAAGAGACAAACAAAATGGATAATGGCAAAAGAAGATAATAAATAGCCTTGCAGGTGTCATAGGAAACTGCTGGTCTTGATTGGATCAGGCCATGAGTCCCTGGGAAAGATGTCTGGAAGAAAGTGAAATTAGTAAAATACTGCTGTGTTTAAAGACATTGAGAGGCAATTTAAGCAAGTGGAAGAGATTTAAAGGACACACTACATAGATATAGATGAGGATAATTATTAACTTCAGGAGAAAAGTATAGTTTTCAAACTATACTATATCACATTGTGCAACATGGGTCTTCTGTGAATTCATTCTACATAGTCAAAATATGTAAAAATAAAAATAATGCAAACAGTCTTATGATATAACCAACTTGGAGTCATGAGACAGGATTTATGCATGTGAGTAATAGAGCGGTAGAGAATATAATAATACTCATCTTGAAGAGTGGAAAGTTAATAGATAACAAAAATATAATGGGCCGGGCGCGGTGGCTCAAGCCTGTAATCCCAGCACTTTGGGAGGCCGAGACGGGCGGATCACGAGGTCAGCAGATCGAGACCATCCTGGCTAACCCGGTGAAACCCCGTCTCTACTAAAAAATACAAAAAACTAGCCGGGCAAGGTGGCGGGCGCTTGTAGTCCCAGCTACTCGGGAGGCTGAGGCAGGAGAATGGCGTAGACCCGGGGGGCAGAGCTTGCAGTGAGCTGAGATCCGGCCACTGCATTCCAGCCTGGGCGACAGAGCAAGACTCCGTCTCAAAAAAAAAAAAACAACAACAACAACAACAAAAAAAACACAAAAATATAATGAAGCAGCCAGATAAATGCATGACCTATAGATATGGAGGCAAACATCAAAAGTAACGGCTGAAAGAATTGCCAGAGCTTGCCACTTGCACTATAGATGCATTACCTTCTCTCTTATTCTATGTGTCCTAGTATCTCCTGCCACAGACTCTGTAATCATGAGGTTTTTTCTGACGCTTCAATCCTTTTACACATTAACATCTACTCAATTTTTAGCTTTCACTCAATTGTCACTTCCTTAGAAAAGACATCTTAAACATTTAGAAACTCCATACTAGGTCAAATTCTCTTATTGTGTCCTCTTATGACATTGTAAACTATTTTTTAAAATGTATCATGGTTCCAATTGTACCTTACCCTGTGAGCTCAGAAACCACATTCGTTTTGATACCGCTGTACTCTTGATACACAGCATAATGACTGTAGCAAAGTGGGTGCCAATTATTTGTGAAATAACAAAACTAAATACTACAATTAATTAGCACAAAAATACAAATTATAAGCCTACCTTAAAGGTTATGAATTTTAAAATTCTAAATAATACATTTACAAATAATATTTAGCTATATATTAAAGAATAAATTCACCACAATTCAGCAACATTGTTTTCTGCAATGCATCTGTTAAAGAGAATCTAATTCACATGAGAAATTTAAAAAGAAATATGAAGACAGGGATTAAAATGGCAGAGAGAGGGCAGGATTAGCTTGCTGTTCCTGCTCGGATAGACAGAGCAGCATGTGGAGACTCCTAATCGTGAACTTTTGTTACAAGAACTACTGCAGGAACATACCAAGAAAACCAAGAGAATCCACAGACCCTTCAAAGGAAGGAATTAGATCACTGCTGGAGGCTCCCCGAGATGCCAAAAACCTGAGTCTGCTTGCTTTCTCAGTTAGGAGGCTTGTGGTCTGGGGCAAGTTCTCAGCCCTGGTCACCAGCTGCCTGGAAATATAGACTCGGTCCTGTTGGGGGGTGGGGCACGATGTGAGTGAGACTGGGGCCTTTAGGACTATGGGCTCCATGGGAGTGTGGTGAGTCCTGTGACTGCCAACTTTTCCCCACTTCCCTGGAGACCTGTATGACTCAGCAGTAGCAGAATAATGCCCTGAGGAATATAACTCCATTGGCCTGGGAACCACATCCCCATCCCCCACAACACCCACAGCAAGCCCTGCCCAAGGAGATGTGGAGCTTAAACACACCTATCCCTGTCCCCCCATGGTGCTCTTTCTCTACCTGCCCTGGTAGCTGAAGACAAAGGTCATAATCTCTTGGGAGCTCTATGGCCCTGCCCAATACCTGATAAACCTGAATGCTTAACTAGGTATTGCTATGGCAAGTTTGCATCCTCATTATAGGGCCACAGCTGAGGCACTCTTGAAAGTGCTACCTCCTGGCTGGGGGTCAACCAACACAAAACCAGTGCACTAAACAAAAACACAACCAAAGATCCCCACAGAGTGCACTTCACTCCCCTGCTACCTCCACCAGAGCAGGTGCTGGTATCTATGGCCTCAAGAACTGAAGATGGATCATATCAAAGGACTCTTTGCAGACACTTCCCAGTACCAACTCAGGGCCCAGTAGATTCACTGGGTGGCTTGACCCAGAAGAGCAAAGACAATTACTACCATTTGGCTTTCAGGAAGCCCCATTCCTAGGGGAAAGGAGAGGACACCACATCAAGGGAGCACCCCATGGGAGAAAAGAATCTGACCAGCAGCCCTTGAATCCCAGATCTTCCCTCTGACATAGTCAACTCAAACGAGAAAGAACCCAAAAAACAATTCTGGTAATATGATGAAACAAGGTTCTTTAACATGCACAAAAGATCATATCAGCTCACCAGCAATGGATCCAAACCAAAACAAAATCTCTGAGTTGTCAGAAAAACAATCCAGAAGTTTGATTATTTAGCTAATCAAGGAGGCACAAGAGAAATGTGAAGTCCAACTTAAATAAATCAAAAACATACTACCCAATATGAAAAAAAAAAATTCTTCAGTGAAATGGATAGCATGAATGAAAACAATCACAACTTCTGGAAATCAGGGTCATACTTAGAGAAATGCAAAATGCACTGGAAAGTCTCAACAATTGCATTGAACAAACAGAAAAAAGAACCTTAGGGCCCAAAGACAAGGTTTTCGAATTAACCCAATCCATCAAAGACAAAGAAACAAGAATTTTTAAAACTGAGAAAGTCTCTAAGAAGATTTTGACTATGTTAAATGTCAACCTAAGAATAACTGGTGTTTCCAAGAAAGAAGAGAAATCTAAAAGTTTGAAAAATATATTTGAGGGAATAATCAAGGAAAACTTTCCCAGCCTTGCTAGAGATCCAAACATCCACATACAAGAAGCTCAAAGAACACCTGGGAAATTCATCACAAAAAGATCATCACTGTGGGTTTGTCATAAATAGCTCTTATTATTTTGAGGTACGTTCTATCAATACCGAATTTATTGACCGTTTTTAGCATGAAGGGCTGTTGAATTTTGTCAAAAGCCTTTTCTGCATCTATTGAGATAATCATGTGGTTTTTGTCTTTGGTTCTGTTTATATGCTGGATTATGTTTATTGATTTGTGAATGTTGAACCAGCCTTGCATCCCAGGGATGAAGCCCACTTGATCATGGTGGATAAGCTTTTTGATGTGCTGCTGAATCCGGTTTGCCAGTAGTTTATTGAGGATTTTTGCATCGATGTTCATCAGGGATATTGGTCTAAAATTCTCTTTTTTTGTTGTGTCTCTGCCAGGCTTTGGTATCAGGATGATGTTGGCCTCATAAAATGAGTTAGGGAGGATTCCCTCTTTTTCTATTGATTGGAATAGTTTCAGAAGGAACGGTACCAGCTCCTCCTTGTACCTCTGGTAGAATTCAGCTGTGAATCCATCTGGCCCTGGACTTTTTTTGGTTGGTAGGCTATTAATTATTGCCTCAATTTCAGAGCCTGCTATTGGTCTATTCAGGGATTCAACTTCTTCCTGGTTTAGTCTTGGAAGAGTGTAAGTGTCCAGGAAATTATCCATTTCTTCTAGATTTTCTAGTTTATTTGCGTAGAGGTGTTTATAGTATTCTCTGATGGTAGTTTGTATTTCTGTGGGGTCAGTGGTGATATCCCCTTTATCATTTTTTATTGCGTCTATTTGATTCTTCTCTCTTTTCTTCTTTATTAGTCTGGCTAGCGGTCTGTCAATTTTGTTGATCTTTTCAAAAAACCAACTCCTGGATTCATTGACTTTGGAGGGTTTTTTGTGTCTCTATCTCCTTCAGTTCTGCCCTGATCTTAGTTATTTCTTGCCTTCTGCTAGCTTTTGAATGCGTTTGCTCTTGCTTCTCTAGTTCTTTTAATTGTGATGTTAGAGTGTCAATTTTAGATCTTTCCTGCTTTCTCTTGTGGGCATTTAGTGCTATAAATTTCCCTCTACACACTGCTTTAAATGTGTCCCAGAGATTCTGGTATGTTGTATCTTTGTTCTCATTGGTTTCAAAGAACATCTTTATTTCTGCCTTCATTTCGTTATGTACCCAGTAGTCATTCATGAGCAGGTTGTTCAGTTTCCATGTAGTTGAGCGGTTTTGATTGAGTTTCTTAGTCCTGAGTTCTAGTATGATTGCACTGTGGTCTGAGAGACAGTTTGTTATAATTTCTGTTCATGTACATTTGCTGAGGAGTGCTTTACTTCCAATTATGTGGTCAATTTTGGAATAAGTGCTATGTGGTGCTGAGAAGAATGTATATTCTGTTGATTTGGGGTGGAGAGTTCTATAGATGTCTATTAGGTCTGCTTGCTGCAGAGAAGAGTTCAATTATCATACTGAATGGGCAAAAACTGGAAAAATTCCCTTTGAAAACTGGCACAAGACAGGGATGCCCTCTCTCACCACTCCTATTCAACATAGTGTTGGAAGTTCTGGCTAGGGCAATCAGGCAAGAGAAAGAAATCAAGGGTATTCAGTTAGGAAAAGAAGAAGTCAAATTGTCCCTCTTTGCAGATGACATGATTGTATATTTAGAAAATCCCATTGTCTCAGCCCAAAATCTCCTTAAGCTGATAAGCAACTTCAGCAAAGTCTCAGGATACAAAATTAATGTGCAAAAATCACAAGCATTCTTATACACCAGTAACAGACAAACAGAGAGCCAAATCAGGAATGAACTTCCATTCACAATTGCTTCAAAGAGAATAAAATACCTAGGAATCCAACTTACAAGGGATGCAAAGGACCTCTTCAAGGAGAACTACAAACCACTGCTCAGTGAAATAAAAGAGGACACAAACAAATGGAAGAACATACCATGCTCATAGATAGGAAGAATCAATATTGTGAAAATGGCCATACTGCCCAAGGTTATTTATAGATTCAATGCCATCCCCATCAAGCTACCAATGAATTTCTTCACAGAATTGGAAAAAACTGCTTTAAAGTTCATATGGAACCAAAAAAGAGCCCGCATCTCCAAGACAATCCTAAGTCAAAAGAACAAAGCTGGAGGCATCACGCTACCTGACTTCAAACTATACTACAAGGCTACAGTAACCAAAACAGCATGGTACTGGTACCAAAACAGAGATATAGACCAATGGAACAGAACAGAGTCCTCCGAAATAATACCACACATCTACAGCCATCTGATCTTTGACAAACCTGAGAGAAACAAGAAATGGGGAAAGGATTCCCTATTTAATAAATGGTGCTGGGAAAATTGGCTAGCCATAAGTAGAAAGCTGAAACTGGATCCTTTCCTTACTCCTTATACGAAAATTAATTCAAGATGGATTAGAGACTTAAATGTTAGACCTAATACCATAAAAATCCTAGAGGAAAACCTAGGTAGTACCATTCAGGACATAGGCATGGGCAAAGACTTCATGTCTAAAACACCAAAAGCAATGGCAGCCAAAGCCAAAATTGACAAATGGGATCTCATTAAACTAAAGAGCTTCTGCACAGTAAAAGAAACTACCATCAGAGTGAACAGGCAACCTACAGAATGGGAGAAAATTTTTGCAATCTACTCATCTGACAAAGGCCTAATATCCAGAACCTACAAAGAACTCAAACAAATTTACAAGAAAAAAACAAACAACCCCATCAAAAAGTGGGCAAAGGATATGAACAGACATTTCTCAAAAGAAGACATTCATACAGCCAACAGACACATGAAAAAATGCTCATCATCACTGGCCATCAGAGAAATGCAAATCAAAACCACAATGAGATACCATCTCACACCAGTTAGGATGGCAATCATTAAAAAGTCAGGAAACAACAGGTGCTGGAGAGGATGTGGAGAAATAGGAACACTTTTACACTGTTGGTGGGATTGTAAACTAGTTCAACCATTATGGAAAACAGTATGGCGATTCCTCAAGGATCTAGAACTAGATGTACCATATGACCCAGCCATCCCATTACTGGGTATATACCCAAAGGATTATAAATCATGCTGCTATAAAGACACATGCACACGTATGTTTATTGCGGCACTATTCACAATAGCAAAGACTTGGAATCAACCCAAATGTCCATCAGTGACAGACTGGATGAAGAAAATGTGGCACATATACACCATGAATACTATGCAGCCATAAAAAAGGATGAGTTTGTGTCCTTTGTAGGGACATGGATGCAGCTGGAAACCATCATTCTTAGCAAACTATCACAAGAACAGAAAACCAAATACCGCATGTTCTCACTCATAGGTGGGAACTGAACAATGAGATCACTTGGACTCGGGAAGGGGAACATCACACACTGGGGCCTATCATGGGGAGGGGGGAGGGGGAAGGGGGGAGGGATTGCATTGGGAGTTATACCTGATGTAAATGACGAGTTGATGGGTGCTGACGAGTTGATGGGTGCAGCACAGCAACATGGCACAAGTATACATATGTAACAAACCTGCACGTTATGCACATGTACCCTAGAACTTAAAGTATAATAATAATAATAATAATAATAATAAAAGATCATCATCTAGGCACATAGTCATCAGGTTATCTAAAGTCAAGAAAATGGAAAGAATCTTAAGAGCTGTAAGGCAAAAGCACTAGATAACCTATAAAGAAAAACTTGTCAGATTAGCAGCAGATTTCTCAGCAGAAACCCTACAAGCTAGAAGGGATTGGGGCCCTATCTTCAGCCTCCTTAAACAAAACAATTATCAGCCAAGAATTTCATGCCCAGCGAAACTAAGCTTCATAAATGAAGGAAAGATACAGTCCTTTCCAGACAAAATGCTGAGAAAATTTGCCACTACCAAGCCAGCACTACAAGAACTGCTAAATGGAGCTCTATATCTTGAAACAAATCCTTAAAATATGCCAAAATAGAACCTCCTTAAGGCATTAATCTCACAGGACCTATATAACAATAACACACTGAAAAAAAACCAAGGTATTCAAGCAACAAATAGCACGATGAATACAATAGTACCTCACATTTCAACACTAACATTGAATGTAAAAGGCCTAAATGTTCCACTTAAAAGATACAGGATGGCAGAATGGATAAGAATTCAACAGCCAAGTTTCTGCTGTCTTCAGGAGACTTAACACATAAGGACTCACATAAACTTAAGGTAAAGAGGTGGAGCCTGGGCATGGTGGTTCACACCTATAATCCCAACGCTTGGGAGGCCAAGATGGGCAGATCACAAGGTCAGGAGATTGAGACCATCCTGGCCAACATAGTGAAACCTCATATCTACTAAAAATACAAAAATTAGTTGGGTGTGATGGTGCATGCCTGCAATCCCAGCTACTCAGGAGGCTGAGGCATGAAAATCACTTGAAGCTGGGAGGTGGAGTTTGCAGTGAGCCGAGATCACACCACTGCACTCCAGCTTGGTGACAAGCAAGACTCCACCTGGAAAAAAAAAAAAAAAAGAGGTAGAAAAAGAGATCCCATGCAAATGGACACAAAAAGCAAGCAGGAGTAGCTATTCTTACATCAAATCAAACAAATTTTAAAGCAACAGCAATTAAAAAGACAAAGAGGGGGCTGGGCATGGTGGCTCATGCCTGTAATCCCAGCACTTCGGGAGGCAGAGGCGGGCAGATCACGAGGTCAGGAGATGAAGACCAACATGGCTAACACGGTGAAACCCTATCTGTACTAAAAATACAAAAAAGTTAGCCAGGCGTGTGGCAGGTGCCTGTAGTCCCAGCTACTTGGGAGGCTGAGGCAGGAGAATGGCGTGAACCTGGGAGTCGGAGGTTGCAGTGAGCTGAGATCACGCCACTGCACTCCAGCCTGGGCAACAGAGCGAGACTCTGTCTAAAAAAAAAAAAAAAAGAAAGAAAAAAAGAAAAAAAGGGATATTATATACTGATAAAAGGACTAGTCGAACAAGAAAATGTCACAATTCTAAATATATATGGCCCTAACGTTGAAGGTCCCAAACTTATAAAACCATGACTACTAGGACTAAGAAATGAGATAGATGTCAGCACAATAATAGGGGGGAAGTTAAATACTCCACTGACAACACTGGAGGGGTCATCAATTCAGAAAGTCAACAAAGAAACAATGGACCTAAACTATACCCTACAACAAATGGACTTAACAGATATTTACAGAACATTCTACCCAACAACTAAAGAATATACATTCTATTCATCAGCACATGAAACATTCTCTGAGATAGACCATATGATAGGCCACAAAATAAGTCTCAAAAATTTTAAGAAAATCGAAATTATATCAAGTACTCTCTCAGACCACAGTGGAATCAAATTGGAATTCAACTCCAAAAGGAACCCTCAAAACCATGAAAATTAAATAACCTGCTCCTGAATGATCATTGGGTCAACAATGCAATCAGGATGGGAATTGAAAAAATTCTTTCAACTGAAAGATAATAGTGACGCAACCTATCAAAACTTCTGGGATACAGCAAAAGCTAAGAGGAAAGTTCATAGCATTAAATGCCGACATTGGAAAGTCTGAAAGAGCACAAATAGACAATCTAAGGACACACCTTGGGGAACTGGAGAAACAAGAACAATCCAAACCCAAACCTAGCAGAAGAAAAGAAATAACAATCAGAGCAGAACTAAATGAAATTGAAATAAAAAAATACAAAAGATAAATGAAACAAAAAGTTTGTTCTTTGAAAAGATAGATAAAATTGATAAACCATTAATGAGATTAACCAAGAAAAGAAGAAAGTCCAAGTAAGTTCAATTAGAAACAAAATGGGAGCTATTACTACTGATACCACAGAAACACAAAATATTATTCAAGGCTACTATGAACACCTTTATGTGCATAAACTAGAAAACTTAGAGGAGATGGGTAAATTCCTTGAAATATACAGCCCTTCTAGATTAAACCAGGAAGATATAGAATCTCTCAGCAGACCAATAACAGTGAAATTGAAATGGTAATTTTAAAAATGCCAACAAAAAAAAAGTCCAGGACCAGACATATTCACAGCTGAATTCCATCAGACATTCAAAGAAGAATCAGTACCAATACTATTGACACTATCCAAAAAGAGAAAGAGGGAATCCTCCCTAAATCATTCTATGAAGCCAATATCACCCTAACACCAAAACCGGGGAAGGACATAACAAAAAAATAAAACTACACACCAATATCCCAGATTAACATAGATGCGAAAATCCTCAACAAAATACTAGCCAACTGAATCCAACAGAATATCGAAAAGATAATCCACCATGATCAAGTGGGTTTCATGACAGGGATGCAGGGATGGTTTAACAAAATAAATGTGATATACCACATAAACAGAATTAAAAACAAAAATCACATGATTATCTTAGTAGATACAGAAAAAGCATTTGACAAAAATCAAATATCCCTTTATGATTAAAACCCTCATAAAATCAGCATAGAAGAGATATAACTTAATGTAATAAAAGGCATCTATGACAAACCCACAGCCAACATTATATTAAATGAAGAAAAGTTGAAAACATTCCCCCTGAGAGCTGGAACAAGACAAGGATGCTCACTTTCACTGTGGTACTGGAAGTCCTCACCAGAGCAATCAGACAAGAGAAAAAATAATGAGGGCATCCAAATTGGTAAAGAAGTCAAACTGTTGCTGTTGGCTGATGATATGATAGTTTACAGAGAAAACCCTAAAGACTCCTCCAAAAAGCTCCTAGAACTGGTAAATAAATTCAGCAAAGTTTCAGGATAAAAAATTAATGTACAGAAATCAGTAGCTGTGCTATACACCAACAGCCACCAAGCTGAGAATCAGATCAAGAGCTCAACTCTTTTCACAATAGCTGCAAAAACAAAACAAAACAAAAACAAAACCAGAAATATACTTAACCAAAAAGTTGAAAGACCTCTACAAGCAAAACTACAAAACATTGCTAAAAGAAATCATAGATGACACAAACAAATGGAAACACATCCCATGCTCATGGATGGGTAGAATCAATATTGTGAAAATGACCATACTACAAAAGCAATCTACAGATTCAATGCAATTCCCATCAAAATACTACCATTACTCTTCACAGAACTAGAAAAATAATTCTAAAATTTATATGGAACCAAAAAAAAAAAAAAAATTCCCACCTAGCTAAAGCAAGACTAAGCAAAAAGAATAAATCTGGAGGCATCACATTACCCAACATCAAACTATACTATATGGCCATACCCACCCAAACAGCATAGTACCGGTATAAAAATAGGCAAATATACCAATGGAACAGAATAGAGAACCCAGAAATAAAGCCAAATACTTGTGTCAAACTGACCTTCAACTAAGTCAATAAAAACATAAAGTGGGGCGGTGGGGGGGGGGGGGGGGGGGTGGAAAGACATCCTATTCAGCAAGTAGTGCTAGGTAAATGGCAAGCCACATCTAGAAGAATGAAACTGAATCCTCATCTCTCACCTTATACAAAAATCAACTCAAGATGGATCAAAGACGTAAATGTAAGACCTGAAACTATAAAGATTTTAAAAGATAACACTGGAAAAACCCTTCTAGACATGGGCCTAGGCAAAGACTTCATGACCAACAACCCAAAAGCAAATGCAACAAAAACAAAGATAAGTAGATGGGACTTAATTAATCTAAAAAGCTTCTGCACAGCAAAAGAAATAATCATCAGTTAACAGATAACCCACAGAGTGGGAGAAATTCTTCACAATCTATACATCCGAAAAAGGACTAATATCCAGAATCTATAAAGAATTCAAACCATCAAGAAAAAAACAAACAATCCTATCAAAAAGTGCATTAAGGACATGAATAGACAATTCTCAAAAGAAGACATACAAAGGGCCAACAAGCATATGGATAAATGCTCAATCTAATTATCAGGAAAATGCAAGTCAAAACCACAATGCAATACCACCTCACTCCTGCAAGAATGGCCATAATTTTAAAAACCAAAAAATAATAAATGTTGGTGTGGATGCAGTGATCAGGGAACACTGTTGGTGGGAATGTAAACTAGTATAACCACTACGGAAAACAGTGTGGAGATTCCTAAAACTAGATCTTCCATTTGATCTTGCAATCCCACTCCTGGGTGTTACCCAGAAGAAAATAAGTCATTATATAAAAAAGATACTTGCACATGCCTGTTTTTAGCAGCACAATTTGAAATTGCAAAAATATGTAACCAATCCAAATGCCTATAAATCAACGAGTGGATAAAGCAAATGTGATACACACACACACACACACACACACACACACACACACACACACACACCATGGAATACTACTCAGCCACAAAAAGGGAATGAAATACTGGTATTCACAGCAACCTGAATGGAATTGGAGACTATTATTCTAAGCTAAGTAACTCAGGAATGGAAAATCAAACATTGTATGTTCTCATTCATATGTCATAGCTAAGCTATTAGGATGCTAAGGCATAAGAATGATATGATTGGACTTTGGGGACTTGGGGTAAAGGGTGGTAGGTGGAGAGGGACAAATGACTACATGTGGGGTACTGTGTACACTGCTCTGATGATGGATGCACCCAAATCTCAGAAATCACCACTAAAGAACTTATTCCTGTAAACAAACACCACTTGTTCTCCAAAAAACTATTGAAACAAAAAAATAAAAAATTAACATAAGAAAATACGCAGTATACCAAAAAAAGAACAGAAATATGATTATCTCACCATTAGAAAAGATGTAATTATCTTCCATGTCAGAAAGTCTAGAAATAGACCCCATTATTAAATAAATTCTATTTTTCAAAAATAGGAGAATAATAATGACAGGTCAGCAACATCATTATGTTTGATGGTAAAGCACTGCAATTACTCACTTTAAAGTAAGAACTAAGAATAATGTGCTTATTGTCTCAAGCATTGTTTAACATTATTTGCAATTGAAAGACTAAAAATGAAACAAACAAAAAACTGTCAGAAAAATCTTTTAGTAGGATCACAGTTCTTTTAGCACCTGTCTACTAGAACCACTTGAAAAAGTATAGTGGAAAAGATCCTACTTACCATAGTGAAAATAAATATAAAAAACTAAGCAAAAACTCATGGTACTACTCAGAGGCATTAGAAGAAAACCAATATAGTAAACCATTTTTAGATCAGAGAAAATAATGTTTTAAGAAAGAGAATTTAGTAGAATATCAAAAGCTGGTTAAAATTCAAGTAAAATGAAGACTTAAGTATGGACATTGGATATCAAGACAAAGAGGTTACTGGTATCCTAATGAAACCTCTAAATAAATAAACCAGAAAATTTTACTGAAGAAGAGAAAATACTTAGCCAATAGGAAGGTATGCTGTATTTCATGATGCAAATATTTAATTTCCTGAGACTAATAGTCAAATTAGTTCAGTTTCACTCAATATTGCAGTTGTTATTTTTTAAACTCAGTGAAAAGTTATATTGTTTCTCAACATGAAAATATGTATTTGATTTAGCCCAATTTCCAGCATTATTCTTTATGGAGAAACACTAGAAAATGTTCTAATTAAATAAAGAGATGCCAGATGACACTGCTATTATCTGACATTTACAGGAAGTAAAATGAAAGAAACTAAAGCTATAAAAAATGAACAAGAGATAGAACTAACACTACCTGCAGATAATATGACAAACTGTAAGAGAATTCAGTAAGATAGTGAGGCATGAAATTAACATACAGAGATTAGTGTCATTTATATAATCAGTTAGAGTCTAATGTAGAAAAAACATTCAATTTCCAATAGCCATAAAAATATAAATTACCAAGAAAGGAACTTAACTATAAATGTGTAAAACCCTTATGAAAAAAAGTTTAAAATACAACTAAAAGATATAGTAGAATACCTGAACAAGTGGAAGAATATAACAAGCTCTTGTTTGAAATTTGCAACAGCAACATTATGTCATTATTCCTAAATGACAACTTTATTATGATTCAAGCTTATTAAAGAGGATTTTTAGAAGTAAATAATTAACCATAAAAGTATAGAAAAATAAGCAAAAAACATAGAAAAGTCTCTGGAAAAAGAGCAATGGGGGACAGACACTACCAGTGTCTCAACAGCAAAAGCAGTAGGAATGCATATAAGTAGCTGCACCAATGAAATTAGAATAGAAAGCCCAGAAATAGACTTTAAGTGGGAATTTAATATATAATCAAAGTAGCATATAAAATCAGTAAAAAAAAAAGAATTGAGAATTTCATAATTTCATAGAAAATTAAGCAAAAAAAGTTGAACTTATACTTCAAGTCATAAAGGGAGATAATTCTAAAAGAATCAATAATATATACTTTAAAATGAAATAATAAAAATATAAAAAATAATCATAAAATTTCTTTATAACTAAAGAAAATAAGGCCTCTCTAGCAATGAGTCAAACTCAGAATCCATAAAATTGGCTATAATTTAATTACATTTTAAAATCTGAAAATAGTCAAGTCAAAAACCAAATAACAAATTGGGGGAAGATATCTTTAACTCATATCACAGAGTATTTTGTTTTTTCTATATTTATACAGAGTTCCTAGAAAATTTTCCATTAAAAACCAAAGAACTAGATTTTTAAAAGATCATAGACTATAAATAGTTTGCTTAAAAAAAAAGAAATATAATGACTCTTAGACATGTGAATAGATGACTAGTATCACTCATAGTAGGAAAAACATAAATGTGATGTCATTTTTCATGTTCAGGTTAGAAAAAATTCAGAACTTTGATAGTACACCATGTTGTTAGGGCACAGCTATCTTCATACTTTGCTGTGAAGATTATAAATTTGTGTGACCCTATGTGGCAATTTGGTGAGAACTATCAAAATTATAAACGCTTGTACTTTTTGACCCAGCAACTACTTCTAATAAACTGTTCTACTGACACACTTGTTCTTATGCTAATTTGTGCAGGTACAAGTTTTCTCACTGTAGTATTGTTTGTAAGAGCAGAAATTCGGGAAAACATTAACTGTCCACTAACGGTAGGCTGGTTACATAAATTATAGTACATCCATAATACACAATCAAATAATAAAAAAGAATGAAGATGCTGTCAATACATTAAAATGAAGTTCTTAAGTATATTGTTAAATGATAAAAATATCTTGATAAGTAGTTCCTTTTTTCATAGAAATGAAATTCTGAAAGGATACATATGAAACAAATATTAGCCCTTACTTGTTTGTAGAAGGCAGGTGGCATGGAAACCAGGCAAACAAGTCTGGAGGGGGAATTCTCACTGTATACCTTTTAGTATCTTTGGCTTTGAATACCATGAATGTTAAAAAAATATGTATTCACATAATGACAAATGATTTTGAAATTTATCAAAAAGAATAAACTATTAGGAATAGACAAATACAATTGTGAAAAGATGCCTTCGCTATGGGACAGTAAAATGCACTTGTAAAATGTCATAATTAAAGCTGTGTTTCATTGACCTCATAAATATAGATGTGGCAAAGGCACCAAACATAGAAACATGTCTACACATGTACAATGTATGGTATTTGATAAGTATGATAAATGTCAGTAGAGAAAAGAGAGATTACTCAACAAGTGATAATTAAGTTAATGGGCAACAATTTAAGAAAGAAAATTTTATATCCCTACCTCATACCATATTGTAATCTCATCCTAAAATAGCAAAAGGGAAAAAAAATGAGACACTTTCAATGACAGACATAGTGCCAAGGTAATTCTAGATATTGTTTATAAGGGTGGGGTGATTGCATGCACAATCCATGTCCAAAAACCATTTAAAATGTTCTGTGAATAAGCCAAATTAGGACTCCCTCAGAGAAGACATCTTTCAGAACCATCTCAGTCTCAGTGGCCCATGAAAAACAAGTTATTTCAAATCAGTTCTTTGCAGGCAGCTAAACAGAAACTTCTGTTGCTTATGCTGCAAAGTATTTTCCTCACTAAAAATTCACAGCTGTTCTTTGTTTTCAATTTGAACTATCCAACAATATTAGTTTTGGTTATTTTTCCCAGGTTTAATCCTATAGCAGGTACCTAAGTAGTTATTGTAATTGGCCCATCTTCTGGGTTGTGTTGATATCTTGGTATTTTCCTAAAAGTGCTCTTGATTTGCACTAGAACTCTAAAGCTAGATTCTCAGCATTAAATGTCTTTGTTTTCCTGGACTCTTTTCTCTCAGCATCAGTTTTCTTCATGAATTTATATTTTATTAATAAAATACTGCCTTTAATACTATAATGTGTGAGTTAGGCAAACAACTATTTTTTTAAATCTGAATTTAGTCTAGAATTTCTTTTCTCATTTCTTTCTCTGCCCTCCTTCCTCTCTATCAAAGATTTTACTCATGACCCCCTAATCTGACAATTATATAGAAAAAGAAATATTTGCAAACAAATAAGGTATCTGAATACACCTGGTGTAACCCTCCTATACTGTTTTTTGTTTGCTCATTTTTTACTGGGGAACTTTGTTTTAATAAAGTAAAGCTAAAGAGTAAGGGTGGAGTCAAAACGTATCCAGGTTCAATCCCCATATTTGCCTTTAATAGTGAGATCACAGACACACTATCCTGAGATTGATTCCTATCTATAAATGAGGAATGTTAACACTTGTTAATTGTAGTGAGGATTAAGTAAAATAGTTTTGCTATAACACTAACTGTACTGGTGCTAACAATAAATACTAGTTGTTTATTTCAACTCCTAAATAACAGCATTTTGGCGATTATGAATATTCATACTATTATTTCTGAAAGGACAATGTAAAAAATGAATCAGTGTCCTCAGCAATCTAACAGTCTCAGTGTGAATGCCTATCTGTTGTTATGCAGTGCTTGCTATCATTCTTTTGATGTGTGTCATATAAGTATATTCTAGACCCTCAGAAAGTCATGTTTTTTGCAAGATGTAATTCCACAGGGATGCCTTCAGGCAGAGAAGCTGAACCCTTCGCAACCATCCTCCCATTTCAGAAACCACACAGAGTGTTGTATGGTTGCCCACAGAGAGATATACTCCTACACAGGGAGAGACATAATCTTTAAGAAGTTAACCTGAGGAAATGGGTTAGTAGTCAGGAAGATTAGAAAATGGATCACAAGTAATGAACTCATCCTGACATTAAACTCGGTTTTAGGAACCCATGCAGAGACCCTGAGTGAAGCAGTCAATCGAACAGAGCAGCACTGTGGAAACTGTAAGTTAATGCACTGCTCCAGCACAGGAAGAGATTTGCTTCAGAATTGCAAACCTGCTTGTGAGTGTACCCTTCTTCAAATCATATCTGTAATTGATGTAAATCAGTGGTTTAAATGTTCAACTGAACACATCTCTGGCCACAGAGCAGAGTAAATTCTGGGGATTTATCTCCATATTCAGATGTGGAAACCTAAATTTACAAGTACACCAGCATCTGCTTAGCAAAAGTTATTTAGTCCAACCCACATAAATTCTGACAATGCGTATACACTGGTGAGGTTAAAGGTTTCAAAGGCATGATGGACACCAAAAATTACTGGAAGCCTGTACTGAAGAAACATGGCAATCAAGTTTGTATCTTTGTCCCTTCCCAAATCACAAGTTGAAATGCAATCTCCAGTGTTGGAGGTGGTGTCTGGCAGGAGGTGATGGGATCGTGGAGGATTCCTCATGAATGGTTTAGCACAATCCCCTTGGTGCTAGTCTTGTAATAGTGAATGAGTTCTCATGAGATCTGGTCATTTATAAATGTGTTCCACCTCCTCCCCATGCTCTCCCTCTCTTATAAATTATCCAGTCTAAGATATTTCTTTATACCAGTGCAAAAACAGTTTAATACACATGGGATGGGTAAAAGCGATAATTCTCTCGTGAGTAGAGTAAGCAGTAAACAGTGTTTAGAACTAATTCCAGACCATCTTAGATATGGTGAATGGTGCATATAGGTACATTGATATTATTCCTCAGATTTCAGCTTATGAAAGCTAAGAAAATGTTTATACATATTTGATGTACCACAAAGAATCAGAGGGAATTACTTTAAGAAAAAGAATACAGACAGGTCATCTTTTTCTAAATCCTATGTGTTTCTATATCTTCTTCAAGGATCCACAGCCAGAATTAACAGAAGGTAACCTGATGGCATTGAGGAGTAGAGAGAGAAGGTGCCTTCCCTTGACAACCTGGTGTCAATGTGCCATCTGATATGGTTTGGGTCTGTGTCCCCACCCAAATCTCATGTTAAGTTATAATCCTCAGTATTGGAGGTGGGGCCTGGTAGGAGGTGATTCGATCATGGGAGCAGATTTCCTCCTTTGTTGCTGTTCTCATGATACAGTTCTCATGAAATCTAGTTGTTTAAAAGTGTGTAGTAATCTCCCCTCTTGCTCCTTCTCTGGTCACCTAAGACATGCTCACTCTCCCTTTGCCCTCTGCCATGATTTTGAGTTTTCTGAGGCCTCCCCAAGAGCAGATCCTGCCATGCTTCCTGTTCAACCTGTGGAACTGTGAGCCAATTAATCCTCTTTTCTTTGTAAATTACACAGTTGCAGGTATTTCTTATAGCAGTGTGAGAATGGACTCAGAGAAAATTGGAATCAAGGAGTGGGTCATTCCTATAAAGGTGTCTGAAAATGTGGCAGCAACTTTGGAAGTGGGTAACAGGCATAGGTTGAAAGTGTGTGGAGGACTCAGAAGAAGACAGGAAGATGAGGAAAAATTTGAAACGTCCTAGAGACTGGTTAAGTTGTTGTGACCAAAATGCTGATAGTGATATGGAGAGTGAAAAGCAAGCTGAGAAGGTATCAGATGAAAATGAAGAAGTTATTGAGAACCAGAGCAAAGGTCACTTTTGTTATTCATTAGACAAGAACTTGGCAGCATTGTGCTCCTACTCTACAGATCTGTCAACTTTGAACTTGAGAGTGATAATTTAGGGTGTCTGGTGGAAGAAGTTTCTAAGCAGCCAAGTACTCAAGATGTTTCCTGGTTGTTTCTGGCAACTTATTCTCATATGCATGAACAAAGAAATGACCTGAAACTTATATTTAAAAGGGAAGCAGAGTATAAAAGTATAGAACATTTGTAGCCTGGCCATGTGGTAGAAAATGAAAGGCCATGTTTACTGGGGAGGGGAATTCAAGCTGGCTGAAGTAGTTTGCGTAAGTAAATAGGACCACGATGCTGATAGCCAAGACAATGGGAAAAAGGCCTCCAAGGCACTTCAGAGACCTTTGAGGTAGCCCCTCCCATTACAGGCCCAGAGGCCTAGGGGGAAGAAATGGTTTCATGGGCCAGGACCAGGGCCCTACTTCCCTGTGCATCCTCAGACACTGCTCCTCACATCCTAGCTGCTCCAGCTCCAGCCCTGATTAAAAGGTACCCAGGTGGAGCTCAGGCTACTGCTTCAGAGGGTGCAAGCCATAAGGCTGGGCAATTTCTGCTTGGTGTTAAGCCTGAGGGTGCTCAGAGTGCAAGAGCTGAAGCTTGAGAGCCTCTGCCTAGTTTTCAGAGGGTGAATGGAAAAGCCTGGATGCCCAGGCAGAAGTCTGCTGCAGGGGTGGAGTCCCCATGGAGAACCTCTACTAGGGCAGTGCAGAGGGGAAATGTGGGGTTGGAGCACCCACACAGAGTCCTCACTGGGGCACTCTCTAGTGGAGCTGTGGGAAGAGGGCCACCATTCTTCACATTCTGCAATGGTAGGGGCACTGACAGTTTGCACGATGTGCCTGGAAAAACCAAAGGCACTCAACACTAGCCCATGAGAGCAGCCACAGAGAAGAGGAGCTTCCCAAGGTCTTTGAAGTGCGCCCCTTGCATCAACGTGCTCTGGATGTGAGACATAAAGTCAAAGGTGAATATTTTGAGGCTTTTCTAACAAGAGCCCTGCTGAATTTTGGACTTCCATGGGGCCTCTGGCCTCTTTCTTTTGGCCAATTTCTCCCTTTCAAAACGGGAGTACTTACCCAATGCCTGTATCCCCATTGAATTATGGAAGTAACTAATTTGTTTTTTATTTTATAGACTCATAGGCAGAAAGGACTGGTGTTTTTTCAGATGAAACTTTGGACTTTTAATGTTGAAATGAGTTAAGACTTGTGGGACTGTTGAGAAGACACAATTGTATTTTGCAATGTGAGAAGGACATGAGGTTTGGTATGAACCAGGAACAGAATGATAAGGTTTGAATTTGTGTCTCCACTCAAATCTCATGTTGAATTGTAATCCCCAATGTTGGAGGTGGGACCTGGTAGGGGGTGATTGGATCATGGGGGCAGATTGCCCCTTTGGTGCTGTTCTCATCATAGTGTTCTCGTGAGATCTGGTTGTTTAAGGGTGTAGTACCTTCCCCACATCTTGTTCCTGCTCCTGTCATGTAAGATGTGCTTGCTTCCACTTTGCCTTCTGTGATGACTTTGAGTTTCCAGAGGCTTCCCCAAAAGCAAATCATGTCATGATTCCTGTACAGCTTGCAGAACTGTGAGCCAATTAATCCTCTTTTCTTTTTTTTTTTTTTTTTTTTTTTTTTTTTTTTTTTTTTTTTTTTGAGACGCAGTCTTGCTCTGTAGCCCGGGCTGGAGTGCAGTGGCCGGATCTCAGCTCACTGCAAGCTCCGCCTCCCGGGTTTAGGCCATTCTCCTGCCTCAGCCTCCGGAGTAGCTGGGACTACAGGCGCCCGCCACCTCGCCCGGCTAGTTTTTTGTATTTTTAGTAGAGACGGGGTTTCACGGTGTTAGCCAGGATGGTCTCGATCTGACTTCGTGATCCGCCCGTCTCGGCCTCCCAAAGTGCTGGGATTACAGGCTTGAGCCACCGCGCCCAGCCATCCTCTTTTCTTTATAAATACCCAGTCTCAGGTATTTCTTTATAGCAGTGTGAGAGCAGACTAATACATCATCTCACACTATCCTTTAACATACCATTTAGAAACATTCTATGAAACAAAATCATGAGCAAAACCAACAGATATTCATGAGGTTTAGCAAAGTGATGGACTCTTATATATTTTATTTTTACTCTGAAAAGAATTTAAGTCTAACTAAAGTCTTTAGGAGACCTATTAGAAAAAAAATAAATAAAGTATCTCAAAGACAGAGGACATAATTTCTATCACCTCCTTATGCACAACATTTTAAATAAAATTGTTATAATAGATGTACACAGTTAGATTTACAGAAATAAATTTAGATTTACAGATGAGTTGCAAAGATACTCATATACAGTACACACAGGTTTGACTATTAACATCTTACACTACTACAATATCTGTGTCACAGCTAATGAACCAATAATGCAGCATTATTGTTAACTAAAGTCTATACTTTCATTATCTTGTTTACTAATGTCCTTTTTCTGTTCCAGTAATTCATACAGCACATATTATATTTAGTCATCATGTCTCCTTAGGCTTCTCACAGCTGTGTCAGCTTCTCATTTTTGTTGTTTTTTGATGACCTTGACATTTTATGGAGTACTAGCTGGATACTCTGTAGAATATCTCCTCAATAAGAATTTGTTTGGTGTTTTTCTCATGATTAGACTGAGTTTTGAATTTTGAGGAGTGAGATAAAAGAGAATTGCCCTTCGCCTCATATCATATCATATTAAGAGTACATATAATCAAATGGACTTATTATTGATTATGTTAACCTTTGTTAAGTGAGGCACTGTTTGCCAGATTTCTCCAATGAAAAGTTGTCCTTTACAATTTTTCATATTATTCTCTTTGGAAGCAAGTCACTAAGCACAGCTCCCACTTAAGAAGTAGGGGGTAATGCTCACATTCTTGAAGGGAGAGTCTGTTCACAGACTGTATGGAATTCTTCTATAAAAGAGATTTGTCTCTTGTCTCCCATTTGTTTTTTATTCCTTCATTTATTTATAATAGTATGAACTAATGGATACTTATTTTACTTTGTATTACAATCTAGTACTACCATATTTATTTTGTTGCTCTGATTGCTCCAGTTTTGGCCATTAGGAGCTCTTTCAATTGGCTTCTGTTTCCCTTTGACAAATACCCATTGTGTTGTTTTTGGATTATTACTTTCTGGCACTAAAAGATGACCCAGGATTATCTTGTATATTCTCTGATCTAGTATGAAATGGATTTTAGCCTAGCATATTATTCTAAGCTTTCCATAACATATTTTCATATATAAGATTATGTCATAACTTTGGAGAAACAATGCCTTTGCAGACTAGTTCTCACTAAATGTATTCAATTTAAAATAAATCCCTTACATATATTCAACAAAATGAAACATGACATCTGGTATATTTTACTAACTTTCAGCTTACATGGGGTATATATGAGAACTCTTCAAATTTTTCTTATCTAGGGAAAAAAGATATTCAAGTTTCCTGGAGCACTAGGGAATATTTCTTACCAAAAGAAGCAATGAAAATAAGAAATAACAATAATAAATTTAAAAGATTAGTGAAATTATGAAACCAATAAAATGGGTAGAACTTTAAGATTTTTAAAACTCCAGTGAGGCTGAGAAAATCTAAATAGTGGGGAAAAGAGTAAAGTGAGATAAGAGATTAGAGGATCTTTAAGGCTTACAAATATAAAAGCAGCAGATAAAACGTGGGGGGCACTGGGCAGATTTCTGAAATATAAATTGCTAGAAACTCTATGACTTTCAGAGAATAAGAAATGTCAGCTAGAGAAAGCATTAATTTTAGAAGTCATTTTTTAAAATTATACTTTAAGTCCTGGAATACATGTGCAGAATGTGCAGTTTTGTTACATAGGTATATGCATGCCATGGTGTTTTGCTGCACTCATCAACCCATCATCTACATTAGGTATTTCCCCTAATGCTATCCCTCCCCTTGCCCCGCATCCCCCAACAGGCTCTGGTGTGTGATGTTTCCCTCCCTGTGTCCGTGTGTTCTCATTGTTCAACTCTCACTTATGAGTGAGAACATGTGGTGTTTGGTTTTCTGTTCCTGTTAGTTTGCTGAGAATCATGGTTTCCAGATTCATCCATGTCCCTGCAAAGAACAGGAACTCATCCTTTTTTATGGCTGCATAGTATACCATGGTGTATATGTGCCACATTTTCTTTAGTCTATCATTGGTGGGCATTTGGGTTGGTTCCAAATCTTTGCTATTGCAAATAGTGCAGCAATAAACATACATGTGCATGTGTCTTTATAGTAGAATGATTTATAATCCTTTGGGTATATACCCTATAATGGGATTGCTGGGTCAAATGGTATTTCTGGTTCTAGATCCTTGAGGAATTGCCACACTGTCTTCCTCAATGGTTGAACTAATTTACACTCCCACCAACAGTGTAAAAGCATTCCTATTTCTCCACATCCTCATCAGCATCTATTGTTTCCTGACTTTTTAATGATTGCCATTCTAACTGGCGTGAGATGGTATCTGATTGTGGTTTTGATTTGCATTTCTCTAATGACCAGTGATGATGAGCTTTTTTTCATTATGTTTGTTGGCTGCATAAATGTCTTCTTTTGAGAAGTGTCTGTTCATATCCTTTCACTACTTTTTGATGGGTTGTTTTTTCTTGTAAATTTGTTTAAGTTGCTTGTAGATTCTGGATATTAGCTATTAGTCCTCTGTCAGATGGACAGATTGTAAAAATTTTATCCCATTCTGCAGGTTGCCTGTTCACTCTGATGACAGTTTCTTTTGCTGTGAAGAAGCTTTTTAATTAGGTCCCATTTGTCAATTTTGGCTTCTGTTACCACTGCTTTTGGGGGTTTAGTCATGAAGTCTTTGCCCATGCCTATGTGCTGAATCGTATTTCCTAGGTTTTCTTCTAGGGTTTTTATGATTTTAGGTCTTCCATTTAAGTCTTTAATCCATCTTTAATTTTTGTATAAGGTGTAAGGAAGGGGTTCAGTTTTAGTTTACTGAATATGGCTAGCCAGTTTCCCCAACAACATTTTTAAATAGGGAATCCTTTCCCCATTGCTTGTTTTTGAGAACTCCGGCTGGTATCTGGCAGGTGTCCCTCTGAGACGAAGTTTCCAGAGGAAGGAACAGGCAGAAGTCAATTTTTAGATCAATAAATTTTAGTCTTTAAAAGTAATTTTTATAGAGACGAGGTCTTGCTATGTTGCCCAGGTTGGTCTTGAACCCCTGAGCTCAAGCAATCCTCCTGCCTTGGCCTCCCAAAGTGTTGGGATTACAGGTGTGGCCCATTGCACCTAGGCATTTAACTCCTATAAAAAGAGAACCTTTCTTAGTACCCTTATATCAACTGATATATATCCAAGGTTTTAGCACATCGCTAATGAAAAATTAATTTTACTTCCCAAATACTCACTGACTACCTATCCCTGTGCTAGGACCCCATTCTAGGCACTATGCATACAACAATGAATGAAACAGACAAGATATCTATATTTGGAAAACCTACATTCTAGTGGAGAGAGATAAACAAAATAACAACAACAATAGAGAAGAAAGAAGAGAAAAAAGGGGAAGGAAGAGGAGATGAATAAGAGGGAGGAGAAGAAGGCAGCAGCCATGTCAGCTGGTTGTGGTTATAGTACTTAAGAATAAAAAAGATACAGAAAAATGAAATTATGAAGCGATTGGGTGGAGGGTGCAGTGGCTAGAGAATACTTCTTTAGAAGGCATTTGAACAGAAACCTAAAAGAGTGAAGATAAATAGATATATAAGTAGTAGGAAAGTATGCCAGGCAGAGAAAAAGCAAACGCAAATACTCTGAAGTGTGCAGTTTGACTTGTTGAAAAACATCAAGACCAGTGACACAAGAAGGTCAGAAAAGCGCCAAGAAAGAAAGAAGCACAATATGTTATGTTATGTGGGACCTAGTGGAAATGGGGAGCCATTAAATTTTTAAAATGGAAATTACATGATCTGGCATATTTTTAAAGGTTCATCTGTTTGCTCTATGTCAATTAGATTTAGAGACAGAGGGATGGCTTTCATAGATCAAAATAGAGAAAATATTTAGGAGGCTATTCAATAACTTAGGCAACAGGAAATAGCAGTAAATGACTGCATTAAGGTATTTATTGAAGGTACAGTTGACAGACTTTGAGGATGATTTAGATGTGGTATATGAGAGCAAGAAGGAAGTCAAGGACGACTCCAAGATTTTGGGTTGACTCTACTGCAAGAATAGAGTTTCCATCAGTTAAGATGGAAAAGACTATAAGAGGAAGGGAGTATAAAATCAAGTGCCTGGTTTTGAACTTGCTAATTTTAAGAAGTTGTCTGTTTTGTGTTGCTACAAAGGAATATCTGCGGCTGGGTATTCCTCAAATAAACTGAAAGGTGTGTTTGACTCAGGTTCTAGATGGCTGCAAAGTTTAATATTTGACATCGACGTAAGCTGAGGGCCACATCAGGCAGCTTCCACTCATGGAAGAAGGTGAAGGGGAGCAGCACGTGTAGAGATTGCATGAAGAAAGAAAAGGAAAAGGGCGGTGGAAGCAGGGAAGTGCCAAGGTCTTTTAACATCCAGCTTTTATAGGAACTAATAAAGTGAGAAATCATTCACTCTTCCAAGGAAGGACATTAATCTATTCATAAGGGATCTGACCCCATGACTCAAATACCTCCCACTGGGCCCCAACACCCAGCACCATCACACTGGGGATCAAATTTCAATATGACACTTGATAGGTATAAAAAAATGATATTCAAACTATAGAAGAAACCATTAGATATCTAGATATCAGCTAGGCAATTCGATATGTGAGTCTGGAATCAAGGAGATGGTCTGGGCTGGAGATACATATTTTTTTCTACTTTTATTGAAATATAGTGGTCATATATACTTTGCAGGTACGTATATTTTTATACAGGTATGCAATGTGCAATGAGCAAATTATGGCAATTTAGATTTTCATCACTTCAAATATTTATCTTTTTCTGTGCTGGGAACATTCAAATTCTTCTCTTCTAGCTATTTTGAAATATTCAATAAATTATTACTAACTATAATCTCCCTACGGTACTATCGAATACTAGAATGTATTTGTTCTATTTTACTGTATTTTTGTACCACTACCAAACTTCTCTTCATTCCCACCCTTACCATTTCCAGTCTCTGGTAACCACCATTCCACTCTTGACCTCATGAAATCCACTTTTTTTTGCACCCATATATGAATGCAAACATGTAATATTTGTTTTTTGTGTGCCTGGATTATTTCACTTAATGTAATGATCTTCGGTTCCATCCATGCCACTGCAAATGACAGGATGTCATTTATCTGGCTGAATAATATTCCATTGTGTATCTATACCACCTTTTCTTTACCTATTCATCCATTCACGGACACTTAAATTGATTCCATATCTTGGCTATTGTGAATGGCGCTGCAATAAACATTGGAGTACAGATATCTCTTCGATATACCAATTTCCTTCATTTTAGACATATCCAGCAGTGGGATTGCTGAATCATAAGGTAATTCTATTTTTTAGTTTTCTGACGAACCTACATACTGTTTACTATAGTGGATGTACTACTTTACATTCTCACCACAGTGTAGAGGCATTCCGCTTTCTTGGCATTGTCACTGGCATCTGTTATTTTTTATCTTTTTGATAATAGCTGTTTTAACTGGGCTAAAATGCTATCTCATTATGGTTTCAATTTGCATTTCCCTGATGATTAGTGATGTTGATCATTTTTTATATATATTTATTGGCCATTTGTATATTTTCTTTTAAGAAATGTCTATTCAGGTATTTGGAGATAAAAATTTTAGAATCAGCCTATAGATGTCTTCAATTATTCTTTTCTTTATATTATAAGGCCAACTGCTTCTGCATATGAAATTACTAAATCTCTTGAGAGCTAACTTACTACTTCATTTGTGTTACTGTAAAATAAATTATTTGATCAGAAGCAATAATAGATGGGATACATAACATAGAATAAAGCATTCAGCAAACCTGAGAATGGTGTTCTTGGTAAAAGCATGATGGGCAGAATTATAAACATTTATTACATTAAAGATAAATTGGTTTTTCCTCCATGATGGAAGGGGCTCCATGTAATCACCCTGCTCCAAGGTGGCTGACTAGTCCCTCCAGATTCTATATCTGGAGCTCGGCATTATTCTCTGCTGTTGACAAGTAATGTTTCAGCAATGACGGTAGTCAGATGAGTCCTTTAGAGGAAGTCCAAGTTGTAAAATCCATGCATGGCTTGATTCTCTGTCACCATAGCCACCCTCTTTCACGAGTCCATTGGGAAAGCATAGAGTTGTAGAAAAAGATACTGATATGCACAAAGTATTTGTTCACCTGATAATTTAGTGCCTTCTCTGTAGTGAATGTAATTTATAAATTACTTTTAGGGAAAAAAATATTCTCACATTTGGAGACAGCCATCCACATACCTCTTCCCTCTTGTTCATTCCTTGCCATCAATCTTCCAATCCTATTCTTTTCAAGTCCCTGACCATTTGGTCATACCACTAGTGAAGCAGCATAAACTCGAACATCAGATAATCTGAACTGGATAAAGGAGATAGCCAGTTCTACCTATGGGGTAATTACCCTGTCTTTCATAACCACCCTTTAATGGAGTTGTAGTATTATAACAATTCCCTTATGGCAAGAGCCAACATGTAATATAAAATCACCTGTAAACTAGACTCTAATTTTTTCTTTCTTATTCAATTGATTATGGGAGTGTCCTTAGCTGTCTATAGGTATAAGTTGAAGTGAATGTGTCAGTGCAGCAGAAGAAAGTACACTGTGATGTGAACCAACTGATCATATTATGTCCTCCAGTCCAACCTCATGTGTACTATCTCCATTTGATGATGGAATGCCACTTGGGACACCAATTTTATAGCTTGATGGATCAGATAATATCCAATTTGTAATGGGCATCTCAAGTCATCTGGTCACATTGTGTTTCATCTTTAAGCATTTAGTCTCAATCAGGGTCCATTTTCAAACCAGGAATTTTCTTAAAATAAGTGATTTATAGAAAACTGCATAGCTTTACAGCAAATTCTGGGGAACTGTACTCTGATTGTCTTATCAGAGTTTTCCACAGACTCCATGCAGTATCCTGTTTTATCACGGACACTTAAAATAACATTGACTCTACTGTTTCATACGAGCCAAGTGGCACAACTTATACCTAAGCTGGAACAAGCTAAAGGGACTTATCTTTCTCTGTAGTCCTCTCAAAGCCCATGAACTACTAGTTAAGAAGGTAACACGTACCCTAATGCGTACTGTATGTCCATAAACCTAAAAAAAATTAAAAAATGCCAACTAGGCTTGCTTCCATTCTAGTAGCTTAAAATGAAGCATCTTTTTTTCAGTTGAGATGGGATATCACAACATGACACAAAGCTGCTAAATTCGAGAAACTTTCCTATAACTTTGTAAATGTTTGTGAGATTTGTGTTGTTTGCCTATTTGCTTTTTCACTGGTTGGTGACTTGAGAAAACTATTTTATGGACATCTATTTCCCCTACAGTATATAGCTTCTGATGTTGCTCCTCAGAAAACACACATTGGGAATACACAGACAGAACCTTTCTGAGATGATTGTGGTTTTCATCAGTATTCACTTTGTCTTTTTCTGTGATCTTCCTGTTACATTTCTGGCTGATCTAGCACTATGGATTTCATGCCCAGCTATTAGTATCCACTAATTGCTAGCTGATTGCTGTATTGTTTTTGACAGTACTGAGACATAAATTGCTCCAAAATGTGATCTGATTAAAGTCAGGCTTCTTTGAAAAGCTAGGTTTTGTCAGTCTTTGAGGATTCTCCAACCGTAGGAGGGCTTTTTTATGCTCTTTCTCTAGTTCACTCTGATAAACTTCTAGTTGATCTACATTTTCACTTGTTGCTATTAATACCATGGAATTACCTGCCTCCTCTATGTGTTCCCCACGAATATCTCCTCGATAAACGTCCTCACATTGTGTTCCAGATGAAGTCAGCCCTCTTACACAGAGCTTTAGCACCTTCTGTTCTCACTTCCTTCCTCCACCCTCAGCAGAATCTCTGCCCCACTGCCCTGGAGATGTAGGCAAGTATAATGTACCACTTCTCCTATAGTGACACTCTAGTGACTTTAAATGGTTAACTTTTATTATTTTTTATTAAGTTCTTATTTATCTGGGACAGACTCTGCTGAGCTCTGTATACAGTCATTTCAAATCTTGATCTCTGTTCATTCATTTTATTATTTTTCGAGATATAACTTACATACCATAAAATTCATCTATTTAAAGTGTAGAACTCAGTGGAGTTTTAGTAGGATCACAATATTTTGCAAACATCAACACTATTAAATACCAATGTATTTTTATAATCCCAAAAAGGAGCCCAATGGCCATTGAGCTATTTCCCATTTAACCTATTCTGAGCCCCAGGAAGCAATTTTCTATACCTACACATTTGCCTTTTCTAGGCATTTCATATACATGGATTCATATAATATATGGCCTTTTGTTTGTGGCCTATTTCACTTAATGTAATGTTTTCAAGTTCATCAATGGCTGAATAATATTCCATTCTAGGTATATATGAATATAATTTGGTTTATTCACTCAAAAGCTGATAAATATGTGTTATTTCCACTACATTGCTATCATGAATAATGATGCTGTAAATATTTGTGAACAATTTTTTGAGTGGACATGTGTTTATGATTCTCTTCAGTATACATAGCTGCAACATTTTACAGTTCCACTAGTAATACATGAGGATTCCAATTTCTCCCAAATCCATGCCCACACTTATTATTATCTGTCTCCTTTGATGATATCATTTCTAGTGTGTTTGAAGTGGTATCTCATTGTGGTTTGGATTTGCATTTCTCTAATGATTAATAATGTTTAGTATCTTTTAATACTTTGATTAGATATTTGTATATCTCTTTGAAGATATGTCTATTCAAATCTTTTGCTCATTTTTCATCAAGGTATTTGTCTTATTGTTGCATTCTAAGAGTTATTTATATATTCTAAAACTTAGCTCTTACCGGTTATGATTGCAAATATTTAGTTCTATTCTCTGGATGATTTTACCACTTTCTTGATAATGTTCTTTGAAGTACAAATTTATAAAGAACAATTTGAGATATATATTTCTTGGCTGCTTGTGCTTTTGGTGTCACATCTAAGAAATTATTGTTTTAACCAATGTCAAAATGATTTCTGCTTATTTTCTTCTAAGAGTTGTATAGTTTTAGCTGCAACATTACAGCCTCCAATCCTTTTTTTAGTTAGTTCCATTTTGAGTTAATTTTTAAAATATGGTACAAAGTATGGCCACTGAAATTTCTGCTTGGTTGGTGTTTTGGTCAGCTAATGGTTAGAAAAAGGTGTTTTTACAATGTGTGGAACTAATTTTTGCCAAGGAGCTTAGCATGTGTATCGAGATACATCTTAAACACTCAGCCAGTTGTTTACAACTCTGACTTCACCTTTACTTCTTGCTTGCCCAAAACCTCAAGGTTAATCAGAAGTGCGAGCTTAGGACTTTCTCAGATCTTCCCAGAGCAATCACAGAACTCTGGACATACCTAGAGCTGTACACATATGCCACAAGCCATGTAGATTTTTAGAAATAAGTCAAAGCTTTTCCAAACTCCTCATGAACATCTCATTCTTAAGATTTACCTTGTAAACGTCTTACTTTGCCTAATTTTATCATTGCCAAATTCTATAGTTTGCCTTTAATGTTATCTACTGTCTCACAGAGCCATAATGTTAAACTTGGCCCTAGGATTTTTTTTTTTTCTTTTTTTAACCAACACCCCTGAGGATAAAGCTGTTAATACTACCCAAGCTCCGAATCAGGTCAAATAAAGGCAGTCTTGTAAGTGGAGTTTTCCAGGAACTGAGAGACAGTTTAAATAATCACAATTTTCTAGGAATGAGGCTGTGTAGAATATCCAACATTATATTTCTATCCCAGTGTCTGCCAGACTGCTGGCTGTCACCATGATTGTGGGCTGTTTGTTTTCAAAGCTACTGTAGAGCTGTACAAGGAAATAGGATAGAGTAAGTTAAAATGATACAAAGCTCACTGTTTTTACTTACATTCAGCCATTTTTCTTGAATAAACACTCCCTGGGTTGTTGCAAGTCTTTGATAATTTGAGTGACTTTTAAACAAAAGTTTACTGAACATTTTTTGCCAGTGTTTTTATTGCTTTAATGAAAGGGAAAATTTTTGGAGGTCCTTACTCTGACATCACCCCCATGGATTCATTTTTAATATTCTACTTAGAACGTTTCTCTGTTTTCATCTTCAAGGAGATATTTATAAGGTTTATTTTTCATTTCACCTCCTCAGGATAATCTTGCTTAAATAGAAGATATTCTTTCATCTTCTGAACTCTCCTATAATAGCTATCATATTTGTAATTTATTTTACTAAAATGTCATCTATTCCAGGGATTACCTAAACTCTTATTTGAAGCTAATATTGTGTAACTTTTGACACGTGTATTTATAATTTATCCATCAAAATTATAATTATTTTAAAGACAGGAACATTATCTTTTTTTTTTTTTTTTTTTTTTTTTTTTTTTTTTTTTTTTTTTTTTGAGACGGAGTCTCTCTCTGTCACCCAGGCTGGAGTGCAGTGGCCGGATCTCAGCTCACTGCAAGCTCTGCCTCCCGGGTTTACGCCATTCTCCTGCCTCAGCCTCCCGAGTAGCTGGGACTACAGGCGCCCGCCACCACACGCGGCTAGTTTTTTGTATTCTTTAGTAGAGACGGGGTTTCACTGTGTTAGCTAGGATGGTCTCGATCTCCTGACCTCGTGATCCGCCCGTCTCGGCCTCCCAAAGTGCTGGGATTACAGGCTTGAGCCGCTGCGCCCGGCCAGGAACATTATCTTATACCCCTGTATATCCTAAAATAGTTCCAGTTACATAAACTTAATTTAATGGATCACTTATTTAAAACAGAGTTATGTACTTCACTATGATAATTGTTATCAGAGGTTTATTTATGCCATGTATTCCAGAGCTGGAAGGTGTGGGGGACCAAAAAAATTTCATGCCTTTGGTAGAATATTACTTCATATTATTTTTGAGGCATTTTCCATGTGACAAGCTTTACACTTTTCATTATCTTCCTGGTTGTTTGGTCTGGATCTTTGCAGGAATTTAAATATTTAGCATGCCCCAGATTTTACTTACCACAAAATAGTTTGTAGTTACTCTCTTTATTCTACACACACTACCTTCATATCCCATTAAGTAGAGTACCAATGACATATTTAGTTATATTTATTTGTGATAAAAATGCTATACTTTTTTTAACTCATGTTAGACGTTTGGAAACTTCATACATTGAAAAATTATTTAATGTGAAAGGATGCTAATTATTTACAAAATGAAATCGCAGTGAAGAAGGCTGAAGAAAATATCTTAAGGATATTGTCAGCCTTTTACTGGGGAAACCATAAACATGAGATATACCATACTGTTGAAATCATTTGAAATTATTCACATGCACACACATCACACACAAGAAAAGCATGATGCAGTTTTATCCTTCAAACAAATACTGCCACTTGCATGCCAGGGAAGGCTGCCTCTCCCTGAGCCTCACTGAAACTTTAAAATATTCATGGCAAAAGCAGCCATGCCTTTTCTAAGTACTGAGAACAAGAGTAGTTATATATAAGATGACAATACCTATTCCTGTTTCCCTTCAAGTATATATTTGGGTTTTGCTGAAAATGAAAGAATAAGCTCAATTATCTTTCTTCATTCTCCCTATTCCCACAGGCAGAGACAACAAGCATACAAGAAAATAAAATCATTCTATTTTTAAGCAGAGGCTAGAAGAGACTCCATGTGGGATATTCCTCATCTGTGCACTGCACCAGAATTAAAATGAATTCTCTCTCTGTATACACTCCTTCTCTTGCCTGCCACCACCTCACTACACACAAAATTGTTTTCTCCCTGTTGAGTTTCAAGAGATGTAAATGATAAATCATCATGTAAACCTGACCCAATCAGAAGACCTTTGTTTTTCCTCAGGAAAACTCTCGTCAGTATGATAGAAAAACAACTTGGAAACAATGAGTGGAAACAAAGAACAGAAATGATTTCCACATCAAAATGTGAATGCACCTGTTAGTTCCCTGACACAGTCATTTTTAAGTCAACACTTAAAAATAAGTCTTCTCCTTGTTTTTCATTGAATCTCCTAAGATAGATATGAACCAGAAGTGATACTTACCTACTGTATTGCAGAGATAGTCAACCATAACCAAGATGTTATTGAGGGACCAAAAAATGTAAGTTGTGATATTTAAACCAAATGGAAAACAAACTTTATCAAAGTCTATGGATTTCACTGGGATATGAAAGTACTTTTACTTTTTATGTGTTCCACCACTGCACTAAAACCCTGATTAAAGATTGAAGACAAAGGAGAGTTTATTTCTATAACTAAGAAACTACTTAATCTTTTTACAACCATTTTGTTGGAGGTTGGTATATGTTCTGAATCTTTTAACATCTAAGAATATATGTCTATTGCCTTCAAAGTGAAAGACAACTTAGCTATATTAAAAGCTAAGGTAACAAATTCTTTTTTTTCCTCAAAATTCTGAAGCAGTTGTTTTACCACCCTCAGATTTTTAGTATTGGGAAGTCTGAGGACAGTCTGGTTTTCTTGTTTTGTTGTTTACACTGACTACTTGTCACCTTCTTTATAAATAATATAAAGAATAATATGAGACACCTCAGAAGAAAATACTCAGAAGCTAGTATCATTCTATTAACTTCCCATATACTCAGGGGATGCTTTTGAGATGCAGAATTAGATCCTGATATGATTTTAAAATATTTTTTCCTGTTAACTGTATTTGTATGTTTCCATACTCTCCACCAACTGCCCTGTTGCTCAACATTTTCTTACAAAATATAAAGGGTTTCCTCTGCTAATCTGGGCTAGTTATGATGACATCTGTTAGGAGAAAGAGTTGCAGGTTGACTCAGTGTACTGAGTTGTTATCAATACTATCTCAAGCACAAATTCTCAACAATTTGGTATGTGGAAGGTATACTTGTCCGCCAGACATTGTCCCCCAGACATGAGGTAAGTCTTCTTTAATTTGTCTTGTCTATTAGTCATTGCACTGAGAACTTGGAATCAGGGATTAAGAGGATCCTCATTTGTTGTAAATACAACTGATGTTTTTAACTGATTTTTTTTTCACATTCAAAGACTACATGATGTATAAAATGTATAACATATATAAGTTGAAAGCTTAAAGAATATTTGGTTGGCACTGGAGATTTTTATTGAGATATTCAAAATTATTTCATCAGGAACACTTTTACCAGGATAATAGAGGTATTAAAATTGGAATAAAAAGCTATTCTGAACCGACCTCCAAACTGAAACATCACTGAGATGCTCAAAATCCAACTGAGAGTCAAACTGGCTGAACTAGGCAAATAAAGAAGAAATGAGGGTTTTTAATCTGACATTTTAGATTTATTGGGGTAGGGGAACTTTCTAAAATACAGAAGTATCACACCCTGTGCAGGGAATCATACTTAAAGATAGTGATGCTCTAATAAATGTTCGTAGTAGTCTATATTGGTTTGTAATTTTAAAGATAAAATATCTAAGTTTTCGATGATTGCTAAGATGAAGTAAGTCAACTACAATCTATCTAATGCACTGTTTGCAACTAAAACTGAACAGACTACAAAAAACAAAACAAACAAACAAAAAAACCACTTAAACACTCTGAAAAATAAAAACTCGCAGGAGGATCTGAAGTTAAAGCTTGAAAGCAGCCCACAGTGGGTAGTGAGTTTCGCAGTGTTTTCTTCCTTTATCACTTTGCTTGGATGTTTACCTGAGCTGTCTCCCATGAAAGACTCTGGACTTCAATTCCAGTCTCCACAGCTCCCTGACAACACTGACATCGCTGCTTAACCTTTTAGCTTCTTAGCATCTGTGAAGCAGGTTCACTAATTACTATTTGCCTGAGTCTGTTGAGACAGAACGCACTCACACACACAATATATGAAGCAGATTTTTACTTACAGATAGGCAGGAAGGGACAAAAGAAGCGTATGATTCATTGTGAGCTGACCACCTAAGCCCCAACAAAGCTGCCCAGAGTGAATAAAGTCTCAACAGAGCATGCCCCACTTGCACTGCAGCTGAGGAAACACAGCTGGCAGCCTGTTCTGGGTTATATAACCCAGGGGCCGCATGATCACTGGGCAAAGCTTGGAAGGATATCTCGCTTCCACAGGAAGGAGGAGTAAAGTCCAGGCTGTACCAGAACAGTTCTTCCCTAACTCAAGATGTTTCATTCCCAGCACATTCTACAGTTATTTCTGAGAACTACAAGCAAGAAACGGGAATAACTAGGTATGTCCAAGGCCACCTGGAGAGTTGTCCTGAGGTCTACCCCTCTACCCAGACATCTCTCATAGCAAAGTCAGTCCATTTCATAGGCCCACCAACCTCCCTGGATCTGAAGGAAGAGGTTTATTCAGCCAGACCGACGTAGCACCTTGACTGACCCAAACTCAGTGCAACACTGTTGCGTAACAGATAGAAAATCCTTTACTGGGTCCCAAAGGACTACACCACTAGCAGGACAGCCAGACCTGCTTGAGGCAGTGACCTAATCCAGAATCCCAGTGTCTCAGGTAAGAAATTGCTAAAAAAAAAAAAAAAAAAAAAAAAAAAAAAAAAAAAAAAAAAAAAAAAAAAGGCAAAGAAGGATTATCACATAGCCCCACTGTTTGTAGCCAGTGGACCTGCTTCCAGATCTCCTCTACTTATGTCTCTGCTATACCTGAGGTGTTTATCTAGCTACAGCAGTAGGAATTGCCAATCACATACACTCCTCTCAATTAAGCTAAAATAAAGTCTAGAGCAATTCTGTTGTCTAAAACAACTTTCCTGAGGAATCTGGGGGATGTCTAGGGCTTCCAAGACAGTGGCAGTGGAAGAGGCAATATCTGCATGGTCAGAGGCAGGGTTCTTACTACTTTTTCATGAATACCAACTCATGAGTGACATCAAAGATCTAATAAAGGACATAAACCCAAAGTCAGTTCCACCTCCTGGTGGGTTCCTAGTAAGCCCGTGTAAAGCTTTAGGCCGCTGGCCCAACGGAGCATCTCCTTCCCAGTGTGATATCTTGGGGCACCCCTAGTACAACCAATGTGCAGAGTCTCACCAGTTACCAGCTTCACAGGCATGGCATTGTCCATCCTGTATCTAGGCCATCCCCAGCCACCTGCAGACAGAGATGCAACCCTTGAGCACACACAGCACCCCTTTCTTTATTTCTTTGTTCAGTGAGTCACTCATTGGTAAAGAGGCATTGACATTTCCTAGCCAAGTCTCATTGATGGCAGAGTTTCATGAGCCCAATTTCCTTCATATAATGTTCATGAAACTCCTACACAGAGTACTAGTACTGGTCCAGCTCTTGTTTTCTTCATTACACTGGAACATTTCTGATATGTAATCAGAGGAGCTTAGTGCATCAAAGCACAAGCGCACCAAGATTCTGTTTAGTTATAGTTGTGATATTTTTCACACAGTCAGTTATAAGTTAAAACGGAGAACCTTCTGCTCTCTTCCATGCAATAGGTACCAGATCCTCATTCAATAAGACAGGGCTGCTCAGGATTTATTAGTGTCCACTGTGGCATTAAGGAATGCTGATGTGGTTTTACCACTGGCCGGTAACTGTGGTCTATGACAGAATGAGGCCCAAAGAAAAGATATCCAACACTTTATCAGATTATCCACATTGCCACAGTCTAGGAGAGCCTAAAAATGATATTATATTTCTAGGCCTGTACTACCCTCTCCTTGTGGAAAAAGCAGATTAACAAGTTAGTTCCCCAACCCTCTACCCTCCCAGGGTCTCACGTATCCCCTACCTATTGCATAAGGGTTGGGCTGAGTTGGTATAGTGAACCCATCTGTCTGCCCCAGTCCCAAGGCTAATACCTCAGCGATCACTCGTTATTCTTGTTGTTTGACCCAGACTTTGGGCCTCTGTTGTCCAGCCTAGGAAGGGAGGTTATAACTTGTATTAACTTGACATGTCTGATAACATCCACTATACTGGAAGGATTAAACATTCCCTGCCTCCAGAAGAACCTTAGCATCCTGGTATTCCTTGGTCTTGTTCTCCACCTCTGTGGAATCCCATAGAGGGGAGGAACCCCGGAGAGGTATCACCTTCAGATTGAAGTTAGGGAGCCTTGCCTGGGGTACTAGGGTAGCCTAAACTGCAAACCATCCTCCAGGACGTGCACTCTAAAGGAAGAGAAGAAAAATCATAGTTGGGAACACTGGAATTGGGATTTTGCAGGCACAGCCTAATCAGGCAGCTACTTAGTCCACTTCCACCTCCACCTCCACCAAGCTCTGCATCTGTCAACTTGAGCTGCAACACCACGTTTCCCTTATATTAGAGTGCAGTGTTTAGTGACCACATTGCTCTAGTCAGAAGGGGTTGTCACTGCATTAGCAGGCCATCTTGATGTCATTTTTTCAGTTGTCTTGTGAGTTGGCTCTGCCACCATTCCATAGCTCTATTGGCCCGAGGATGACGAAGTGTATGGAAAGTCCATTGCATTGTAGGAGAATGCACACATTGTTGTGTTACTTGGGTAGTGACCATTCCTTGGTCAGAGTGAAGTTCCATGGGGTAATAAAAAACATGACATGTGTTCCTTTTAAGAGAAGCTATGTTAGTCCCAGCCTCTACATGAGTGACATATACACTTTCCCATTGCAGACAGCAAGTTATTGTTATAGTACTTGTCCTTTAATAATCCAGCCACTTAGTTGCCTTTCCTCTGAAGAGATGTCTAGGTTGTTGGCAACAGCTGATGAGTCAGTGAAAATGTAGCGAGATAGGGTGGTAGAGGATCACCACTGCATGTAGTTTGGCCCATTGTTCAAAATGCCTATGTCCAGTCTCAGTCATGAGATAGCTACCCACTGGCTAGATGGCTGCCACAGCCCAGGGAACCCTGCCTGTTTGCCATTTGGCAGAGCCATCAGTAAACAAGCCATGTCATACTGTCAGTAGGCACATGTCTGAGTCTTGGGCCCCAAGTATCCATAGGAGGCTCTAAAACATCCCCTACATGTTGCTTAGTCCCTTCTGGCAAGTTAGTCACATGCTCATGGAGCCTACTGGTCCCTTGGCTGCTAGGCCCAATCTTTTGAATGTATCCTATCCATTTGATCATTGAGCTGTATTGAGCCTGTCCAATTTCATTGGCAAGGTTTGTGAGCACCCAGGTGAGAATGGGCAGTTCAATTTGCAGTGTCTTTTGTGGCAGTTCAATCACAAGATGCTCAGTCTCCTTTAGTGCCCAATGGCAAGCAAGGGGTTGTCATTCAAAAGAGGTGTATCTGGGGGCGGCCTCAGGCAACTTACATGTCCAAACTCCAAGAGGCTGGTGCACCCCAGTGGCAGTTTTCTGTTGCTACATGCCACCAATCTGCATGCAAAGTGGTTATGCACACATGTCATTTCATCAGGGTAGCAGGCTTTAAAGCTTTTAAAGTCAGTGCCTGGACCACAGCTCACTGAATGGCTTCCAAAGCCTGCTGCTGCAAAGCGTTCCACTTAAAGTTGGTAGCTTTGTTGTCACCTGACTAAGGGGAGCAACAGAACACCCAGGTGGGGTACATACTGTCTCTAGTACCCAAAGTGCCCTGCCAGCGATTGGGCCTCCTTTTTATTAGTGAGTACCTCCAGGGTTAAAAATACTTATTTCACTGTCTCTGGAATACCTTTTTGGCCTCCTGCCCAAGTGACTCTGGCATTAAGCCTGGACAGTCCATTGTTAGTCTCCATGCCCCAAAGGCCTTTTTGACCAGCCAAAAGGGGCTGTTAACACTGTGATAGTGTACTGTGTAGCAAGGCCTGAATTAGCAAAATAATATCCTATTTTCCACTTAGCTTGCAGTACTGCTTTTGTGGAATAAACTTTTGGGACTTGGGTAGCTTAGGTGGCAGGCTGAAGTGGACATGTTCCACTGTTAGGCTCGAATTCTTGGCTATAATGTGGTGACATTCTGTTCCACAAGCAATGTGTCAATGCATATGTCAACTAAAGAAAAAAAAAGGTTTTAAAGAGTTGCAGTGGGTTTTATTTATAAGTTTTATTGAGGACTATAGACCAAGGCCTATAGCCTGGGGGCAGCCCTGTGGAGGGCTTTTATTAGACTGTTTGGCACAGTATTTTAGCCCAATGCTTATAGAGATGGTGAGGATTTAGTACATGTAAAATTGTATTAAACTTGTTCAGAAGTTATATGAAAGCAGAATCAGATCATATACTCTTTGGGTATAAGAGTATATCTGGTTATAGATTACAGAGACATAATCACTAACTCTGTTAGACATTATCTTATGTGTAGAAAAAGAAAAAGAAAGGACTAGGATTATTTATCTTCTAAGGAATACAGTGACTAGGGCAAGAGACATGGGGGTGGGAGTGGTCTATCCTGTTTTGTCTTTAAAGCATCTTTCTGAGAGCTGCACATCATCACAGAGTCAGGGGCTTTGTGAAATCATGCTGGCAAGCAGAAATGAGCAAACATGGTGTGATGGTTACTACTGAGTGTCCACTTGATTGGACTGAAGGTTGCAAAGTATTGATTCTTGTTGTATCTGTGAGGGTGTTGCCAAGGGAGACTAATGTTAGAGTCAGTGAACTCAGCCTTAATCTGGGTGGGCACAATCTAATCAGCTGCCAGCATGGCTAGGATAAAAGCAGGCAGAAGAACATGAAAAGACTAGACTGGCTTAGCCTCCCAGCCTACATCTTTCTCCTGTGCTGGATGCTTCCTGCCCTCGAACATTGGACTTCAAGTTCTTCAGTTCTGGGACTTGGGCTGGCTTCCTTGCTCCTCAGTTTGCAGACAGCCTGTTGTGGGACCTTGTGATCATATTAGTTTAATACTCTTTAATAAACTCATATATATATGTATAAATTATATATATTACATATATATAGAGAGAGCGAGCACCTATTAGTTCTGTCCCTCTAGAGAACCCTGACTAATACACAAGGCTTCTTTTTATTTTTTATTTTTGTGGGCACATAGTAGGTGTATATATTTAAGGGGTGCATGATGTATGCTGCTTTGTCTCACAACTATCATGTACTCAGCTATGGGAACCGCAGTCACTGGTACCTGAAATTGCTCAAAGGACCCCAATCATAAGCAAATAAGTACTGTGAGTCACATATTTGTCCCCAAATCTCCTGAGGTCATCAGTTTAATTTTTCCCCTAAGGGGACCTAGAAATATTGTCCTGTGGGCTCTAATATCCAAGAACCCCAGAAAAGTCTGAGTTCCTTTCTTTTCTCCTCTTGTTTTAACAGGATTATAGGGACATTGGCATTGACCTCCAGTTGAGGACCTAATTTCTCAGGCTGAATGGCCCCATTTCTAACTGTGCCATTCTGCCTGAGACATTTGGATTTGCAATGTCCCTTGATCAAGAAAACAAAACCAAAACCAAAAACAAACACTAAAAAAACATCAACCAGGCTGCAAGAGATTCCTCTGGTCTTTCTCTATATTCATCCTTTAGATAATGAGCCTCTCTTTCTGTGAAGGCCACATAGCACATGTGTTAGTTCCCTCTCAGGGTTCTTCTGAGAACCCGCTTTCCCGGCTCTCTAGCCAGGAATGATCAGTCACATAGTGTCCAATAGCCAGGGGATCCTGCATAGTGCTCCTGTTTCTGCATTCCTTTCTCTCTGCCTCAGTCAGCAACCAGCTCACACATGTGGGTGGGGGAGGTTACCTATGCCTACCTTATCACCCTTCTTTCCTGATCAAACATCCAGCTGCACATCCAGCCCCTGCTTGCCCAGGCTAATGCTTATTGGCAAAGTGGGTAGAGCCGTAACTCCTAGTACTGGCCTGGGGGTTATTTGCTTCCCCTACTTTGCCCATAAGCCATGGTTCTTTCAGACCAGCCTCTACTCACTATGTCAATTTTGTAAAGTAGGTTTACTACTTACCATTTGCCTGAGTCTGGTAAGACAAAACATACACACACAAGTTATGTGAAACAGATTTATTACTCACAGATAGGCAGCAAGAGACAAAAGAAGCTTAGGATCTGTTGTGAGCCGATCCCTCCACACCTCAACAAAGCTGCCCAGGGCAAGTGAAGTCTCAACTGAGCATGCTCCACTTGCATTGCAGCTGAGGAAGACCAACAGGCAGCCCACCCTGGATTATATACGTCAGGGGCACGTGACTCACTGGGCAAAGCTTTGAAAGACATCTGGTTTCCAGGGAAAAGAGGAGTAAAGCCAAGGCTGTACCAGAGTAGTTCCTCCCTAACTCAAGATGTTGCATTTCCGTCGCAATCTACAGCTGTTCCTGAGAACTACAAGTAAGAAAAGGGAGAGAACTAGGTCACTCCAAGGCCACCCAGACAAGCGACCTGCAGCACCAAATGTCTATACAATGTTGAGTTCACTTCTCTGTGGTACCCTTTTTCCAGGGCCTTGGCCTAGCTGACTTTTTTATTCCTTGATTATAATTTTTCCCAGGAGACTTTTTAAACTGCTCAGTCTCTACTTTCTGCTTGGACTCTCTGACACACTCAGGAAACACAGAGAGGGGAAAGCACAGTAGAGAAGGTCAGTCTATGCTCTCTCTGTGGCCTTGGCTTTTCAGGTCCTGGTTTTCTTTCTTTGTTTTTTAATCTAGCCTTTCTTGTTGTCTTACTGTGATAGTTGATTTGATAAAAGCTACTATGATGTAGCAAGAAATGGACATCTTAATAATTCATAATTTTAGAAGTTATTAATTTTTAGTTTTATTGCCCAAACGTTTTCCAAGAAAGTTTTAAAAATTAATAATGCTTAAGTACATGATACATATAATGTGCTCTGTGGTTACTTCGGCCTATGCAGAATTCACAGTGGACTTACATATCTAGCTAGTACGCACCTATTTTCTACGTAACCAATGTATATGTCCTCCTTTTTCATAAAGATTTTCTAGACATATAGGCCCACTTAAATGTGAAAATATATGTATTTTCATACATACATGTATACAGAAATTTTTCCAAGTGTTCGTGGATATTCACAATTTTTTTATGTTTTCAATATGCTCAAATAATTACAAGCAATTAAGTGTATATTTAGTATATTCTTGCTTGGGAATTTAGATCAGTATTGGGTTATAGACATCTCGAATCTTATATAATCTAATGTGGGATTTTTTATTTTGTATAGAATGTATTTAAATGTAGAACTGCCTTCCCAAATTAGGTTAAATGTGACTAAACATAACCTCAAGCATGCCTAAGAAATTCTAATCTTAACTAGTATAATAATTTTTGTAAAAGATACGGAACAATTATTTGATAAAATTTTTTATGCCAGAAAAATCCAGCCTTGCTACTGCAGCAACTATAAATCTGGCCTGATTTTAAAATTGGACAGGTAATATTTTTACAACTGCAAGATCTGAGATACTAGTTATAAATGAAGATTCTCTATGGGACCACTATTCCTGCTGAAGAAAAAGAGTTCTTCAAAGTCCTCTATATATTATGTGACTTTAATATCTGAATAGTCACTGACATAAAGGGTTGACTGACTTTTAAGTTATTAGTGCCAGCTTTCTATTGGCTTTAAGCTCAGAAATGTAAAATATTCACCTTCTGAGAAATATGATATACTTTGATTAATGAATTTTTAACCAAAAAAAAAAAAATATCAGGGTGGGAAATTTGATTGGTAAGGTATAATGAAAAATGTACCCAATGTCTTTTGCATGTTAGTTTCATCAAGAGACATAGCTTCAGTCACACAAGGTCCTATCATATTTTGAAAAGTAAAATACAACAGAATATCATCACCATCTTAATATTGTGTTACTTTCTGGCCTTGTCTTCTTCAGCTATTCAGATTTTGAATGTCTGTAGGACATTCTGGCTTTTACCAGAAAGAAGGCTAAACTTTTTCTTCTTAGTATAAGGAGTGACCATAACCAATGGCTTGCCAAATCAAGGCATTCCTCTTGGTGCAATATTACAAAATAAAGCTTCACCCTCCTTGGATGTATAAACTGCATGGTAGGTGAGAGCACTTCGAACCATACCTTAGGCCTTTACCCTAAAATACATGGTCTGGATTCACCAAAGTGGCATGAACCCTCAGTCATATTGAAGGAAAACTGACCTCACATCAACTATTCAGCCCAATGTTGATAGCAAGATTGTCCAGATCACATCCAAAGATTCTTCAGCTTACTGCCATCAGGCATATAAAGCTCATATAAAAACACCAAACCTTCTCAGTGAAGCAGAGCCCCATGGAAAGCAGATTTAGAGAATTGCTCCAGTTCTATGAGACCTCTCAAAATACAGAGCTAAGAACCAACACAAGATAAGACAGCAGCTGCTTAGATAGCATAAACATCAATGACATTCATAATTTATATCTCATTCACGTAGAACAAAGATAAAACCATCAGTTTTAACCACTCAATAATGCAGTGTTACAGTCTCAGGCACTCATAGAGTATTACCTAATATAGTGACCTCCTTATCCTATACAAATCCATCTTCTTCCAGTTTATGTTAAGATTTTATGTAATTTTATGTATTTTTTTCTTGTATGTATTTATCTCAGCAGTGTATAGTGATGTTCTTGTATACAAACATTTTGAAAATATAACCATAAAAAATCAAAATGATTTTGTGACTGCAAGTTTCTATTTGCCAATGTTTAATATATGTTAGGGCACATGTATGAAGATATGTTTGATGAAAGAAATGAAATGTCAGGGAGAATTTGAAGTAGATGCTTCCTTCATTTACTGACAGAAATAATTCAGATAAGATTTTAAAATATTCTGTAACATTTGCAGAGTGCTTTAAACATGAGGTTGTTCTTATTTTTTTATGTAACATCAACTTGGTTCCCTTTCTCAAAAAATCTATTGTCACGAAATCTTTCTGAAACAGAAATATACACCTATACACATGTCTGAATAATAAAATGGAAACATTTTTAAATTTTTGATAAATATGTCATGATCTGCTATGGACTTATTTTCCCATAAATTCAAATATTTAATATCTTCTATAATCTTAAGGAATACCTGTTTCCAAAAGACATATATTTTTGGTGTTAGTATAAATATTTTTACATGATCATCTTGCTTTGTTCTTCATTTTTTTGAAGGGTTTTTTCCTAGACATAACTGTAGCTCCCTAGCCATGACTTCAACCCCCTTTCTCAGAAAAAATGTCTTTTCCCCTACTATACATTTGTGTTTGCAATAGAAGATCCATTGATCCTCGTTTGGTGGCCCAGGAGTAAGCTCCTATTCCATGCTGAGTTACATCATTTTACCCATACCTAAGGTCAGATATAAGTGGTTTGAGAAAGTGTACCTGATTCAAGTTGAATCTGTATGGAAGCTTCCTTAGAATTTTTCTTTTTAATTTGAGAATAGTGACACTTCATCTTAATCTATCACTTTCTGGTGAAGAAGTTGAGAGCTATCAGCAGACTTTCTTCCATCCTCATAGAAGGAACTCATCTGAGATAAAGTAGTTGGTATGAATAAAGAGTTTGACAAGCAAGATTGAAAGAGAGGCTTGCCAGAGTTGGAGTCGCTGGTGTGGCTTTCCTGAGGCCCAGCTGCATCCCTGCCTCCTCCAAGTGTTAATTAGGTAAGTAAATAAATTAACTGTCTTCCCTAGACTGATCAAGCTGGATTTCCGTCATCTAAAAGCAACAAAAAGTCCTGACTAGTCTGCCCTGTCACACATATTTTACTGCCTCCATTTCTAATAATTTTCATATTGACACATTAGATGTCCCAGATCTTACCTTTGTTTCTTTTGATATTATCACAGATATACTTGTGTTTTGTTTTTAAAATGTGACAGTAAGTTTTTTATTCTACTAATTTTATCCTACTAATGACATAATGGTCAAGGATTTTAAAATTAATGAACCAACGAGATTTTTCCAAAGCAGAATGAACAGAAAAATCTGAGAAAATAATAACAATGTGTACCTGTACAATATGTGAAGATGTAGACTTAGTATTAAATTGCTTTTAGATTTAGAAAAAAATTATAAAATTTTGTAAGGTACATTCTTAGTGTTGTTTCAATATCCAATATGCCATAAGAAAGTGAGTTATACTTCCAAAGGAACAAATAAGGCAATAAAAATAAAACCTAATATTACTTCTCAGGAACAATAGAGTGTCAAACGTTGCAAAGAACAAGAAATAAGGCAGATTATGTCTCTAAAAATCTTGGCATGGGTTCAAAACAAACTAGATACTAAATAATATAAATGTCTGAAAGATATTATTTTAATATTTTAGAAAAAGTAGTAAGAGTTCTTCATGAGAATTTTCACTTTCCTAGTGTGCTATCTATAACTCCACTTTTGTTTCTGTAGCTACATCTTGACTGTAACATCCATGATAAGCTATTCATTTAAGTGTACCTCGTACTCTATCTCTCACTTAACATGTTTTGCCATTGTCCTACAACATAAAATAGATTATGAGGGAAGGTTTGCCAGAGGCATAAAAACAAGATACATTCTATTATCCAATATTAGGTAATTAAAAATGTGAACATATTGCTGCAAGAAATCTACAGGGCTTTTTTTTTTTTTGCAATCCAATCTGTACTATCTTTTAAATATATGGACAATTATACATATATAATTACATTTTTATGTGCACAGTATATGTAATTACATTTATTTTTATATAATTTTAAATATTGGTGCTTTAGCTCTAATTAAACTTATTTTGCTTATCTAAAAATTTGCAGGTGAGGCTCTGAAGTTCCTTCTTTTTTCAATAATGTAAAGCATCCTCAAAATGTAAAATAATTACACTTGCTTAAAATATTTGAGTGCTTTTACTCTAGCCATTTACAGTATGTTTCACACATGTATATTTGACTAAGACTTTGTTAGTAACCTAAATGTAGTATAAAACTGAACCCTAGCATATATCCAAAGTCACCTCAGTAGGGAATAATATTCTGACACTTTTCTAGAGAGCATGACATGAAAGATATTCAAGAATTAAAGCTTGAGAGGGGAAGATCTCAGAGATGGATTTATCGATCAATTTTTAAATATTTGCAATAATATATCCACATTTTAAAGTTTAAGAGACAGTCATCCACATTTAAATTAATATGGCTATTGCATCAGTAGTTGGGATTCCCAATTCCTTTCCACCTGCTCCTCTGGCTCCTGAGAATGCTCGGCTTTCATAAAAATTCTATCAAATCCCCAGTGAGACACCCCAAAGTAGAATTCAAGATGCTTCCAATCTTTTCATAATGTTTCGATCTGGGTTTATTATTTTTATCATCAAATACTTTAGAAATGTTGATCCAAATGTTTATTTTCACATGAAAATTGAGAGGCTTTCCTCTCTATATATTAAAGTGTAGTGAGGCGGAGTCTGCCCCTGTGATCCAATCACCTCCCACCAGGTCCCTCCCTTGACATGTGGGGATTACAATTCAAGATATTTGGGTGGGGATACGGAGCCAAGCCTTATCACAGACCAAACCCAATTTAACACAAAATCTCTAAACTGCATTTGGTATTAACTAAGATAGCTGCTGTAACAACAGAGCACAGTAATAGCTTATGACAACAGCAGTTCATTTTTCTTTTATTTAACAGTACAATGAAGAGGTTATTAGCTGGCAGATTGCTTTTCCACATATAATTTCTTCTATTTGATAACTTCATCATTCCCTTGGGTTTGTGACCTCTGAATTCAGACAGGAAGGGAAAAAAGAGAAGGTAGGAAAGGCATACCTGCCTTTTAATCATCTAGGCCCAAAAGTGACATATTTTTTTGATTCATATAGCCCAACCTAGAAGCAAAAGGATGTGGGATGGGGAGACTTGAAATTTTAGTCACCAGAAATACAATAGAGAATAATTACTTTATACATTAATTTAAAAATACCTAACTACATATTACAAAGACACTTTACCTGGCATAATATCTAGCAATTTTTTCCCACACACTCCATCCTATCAGTTACATATCTGTTAACATTTATATCCAAAATGATCACGTAACATTATGTAACATCAGCTCAACTTTTTCCCTGGAGCATTTCTTACCGGGGCCCTCTGTCCTTCTGCTCTAATCTGAACTAGAAGCTCTTTGGCCTCCGATATGCTTTGGCTGTGTTCCCACCCAAATCTCATCTTGAATTGTAGTTCCCATAATCCCATGGTGTGGTATGGACCAGGTAGAGATAATTGAATCATGGGGATGGTTTCCCCATCCTGTTCTCAAGAGAGTGAGTTCTCGCGAGATCTGATGGTTTTATAAAGGGCTTTCCCCTTCGCTGGGCACACATTCTTCCCCATCTTGCTGCCATGAGAAGAAAGACATATTTTCCTCCTCTTCCACCGTGATTGCAAGTTTCCTGGGTCCACCCCAGCCCTGTGGAAATGTGAGTCAATTAAATCTCTTTCCTTTATAAATTACCCAGTCTTGAGCATGTCCGTATAGCAGTGTGAGAATGGACTAATACAGTACATGGGTACCAGGAGTGCAGCTGTACTTTGCAAAATCACAGGGGCGGAGCTGCGCAAGGCCACGGGAGCCCACCTCTTGCATGAACGTGACCTGGATGTGAGTCATGGAGTCAAAAGGAGATCATTTTGGAGCTTTAAGGTTTGACTGTCCTGCTGGATTTCAGACCTGTATGAGGCCTATAACTCCTTTATTTTGGCCAATTTCTCCCATTTGGAATGGGTGTATTTACCTAATGCCTGTACCCCCATTGTATCTAGGGAGTAACTAACTTGCTTTGATTTTATAGGCTTTTAGGCAGAAGGAACTTGCCTTGTCTCAATGAGACTTTGGAATTGGACTTTTGAGTTAATACTGGAATGAGTTAAGACTTTAGGGGACTGTTGTTGGCAGGGCATGACTGTGTTTTGAATTGTGAGGACATGAGATTTGGGAGGGGCCAGGGTCAGAATGATATGGTTTGGCTGTGTCCCCACCCAAATCTCATCTCGAATTGTAGTTCCCATAATTCCTATATGTCGTGGGAGGGAACAGGTGGAGACAACTGAACCATGGGGGCAGTTTCCCCCATCCTATTCTTGTGATAGTGAGTGAGTTCTCATGAGATCTGATAATTTTATAAGAGGCTTCTCCCTTCGGGGGGCACTCATTCTTCCCCTTGCTGCCACCATGAGGAGAAGGATGTGTTTGCTTCCCTTCCACCATGATTGTAAGTTTTCTGAGGCCTACGCAGCACTGCAGAACTGTTAAGTCAATTAAACCTCTTTCCTTTATAAATTACCCAGTTACAAGTGGTAATTTTATAAATTACCCAGTCCTTATAGCAGCGTGAGAATGGACTAATACAGCCTGATAATAATGTTACCCTTCAACCTCTTTTTACTGCTTTCTTTAATTGGAATTTCTGTTTCCCAGTTCTATATCAGTCTCTTTCCTGCTTCATCTGCTTGTGTTGCTGAAGCATACTCTCTAAACCTTCATACGAAGGGGGAACAGGAAAAATTTTCTGTCTTGCACACTTTACATTTTTTATGCTACTTTTGCTGTGGTTTGAATGTGTCCTTCTCTGATAATGTAAAATATTTATTTGATCTTTATTTTATTTCTTGTCTTACACCTCCTAAAATCCCTGAAATCTCTAAAGTAATAAATATCTTTGTGTATGCTAATGAGTTGACTGATGCCTGGCATCCCCCAATAGCTTTAGGATGGGACCTGGTCTCTAAAAAGACCAGGCATGATCAAAGAGTTGTTATTTTCAGCTCCACCACAAACTCTAAGGAAGAGACAGGTACTGAAGGTTGAGTTGATCACCAATAACTAATGGCCAATGATTTCATTAGTCATGCCTATGTAATGAAGCCTCCATAAAAAATCAAAAGGACTGGGTTCAGAGAGCTTCCAGATAGCTGAACATGTAGAGATTTAGGAAGGGTGGCTCCACATCATTTCTCACATCTCTTGCCCTATGCATCCCTTCATCTGCATCATTTGTAATATCATTTATAATAAGCCAGTAAATGTAAGTAAAGTGTTTCCCTGACTTCCGTGAGCTGCTCCAACAAATTAATCAAACCCATAAAGGGGGTTGTTGGAACCCCAATTTATAGCCAGTGGATCAGCACATGGAACCTGAGCTGTGCAATCAGCATTGGAAGCCGGGCTCTGTGAAACTGAACTTTCAACCAGAGGGATATAATGCTGCCTTCAGGCATAAAGCATCAGAATTGAATTGAATTAGAGGACACCCAAATGGTGCCCACTGCAGAACTAACTGCTTGCTTCCAGTAGGGAGAAAACCCCAGACATCTGGTGTCAGACATGTGTTTTGAGTGTATAGCAGGAAAAACTGATTTTTTTTAAACTCACCTCTGAAGTTCATGTGTTGGAAACTTAATCCCCAGTGCAACAGTGTTAGGAAGTGGAGCCTAATACAAGGTAAGAGTCATGAGGGCCCTGCTTTCAAGAATAGATGAATGTCATTATCATGGGAGAGGGTTAGTTACCTAGAAAGTGGACTTGTAACAAAAAAAAAAAAGTGAGTTCTGCCCCCTCTTGCTTTCTTGCCCTTCAACCTTCTGCCATGAGATAAGGCAGCATGAAGGTCCTCACAAGATTACAGCACCATGCTCTTGGGCCTCCAGAATCATGAGTCAAATAAACTTCTATTGTTTATAAATTATTCAGTCTGTGGCAGTCTGTTATAGCAGCAGAAAAATAACTAAGACAATCTTCACACTTGATTGATAATTTGTCTTATCATTAAATTCTAAATTAAAATTATTTTCACTGAAAAGTTTGAAAAAAATGCTTTATTTCCTTGTAGCATCTATTATTATTATTGAAGTTAAATATTAATTATATTCTTAGTCATTTTTATGTGAACCATGGAAGATTTTAAAATCTTTACACACAGGCAGGGCCAACTGCATGTGCATGTAAACAGTGCAGTTACACAGGGTCCTATGTTCTGAAGGGTGCCAAGCTTGGTTTAATGTCACAAGATTGTTAATAATTGTTTCTGAATGCGTGTGTTACAACTGAAGACTGATGGAAAAAGGGAACATGTGTTAAGTGCTCACACATGGTAGCACCTCCTGCCATCTCACTGCATTCCTTCAGCTGTCCATTCCCCAGACCCCTGGCACAACAAGCCCTACCCAGCTTTCTCCTCTCCCTGCACTCTGTCCAGTGATCCTTGCAGCCCCCCACCCCCACAGTGAGGCCTGGGTACGGGCTAAGGGACACAGACATTAGGTATCTGGGTAGCAAGCACTTTGCAGTGCAGAGTTGCAATACTTTGGGTTTGCCCATCTGCAGTGGGTTGGGGTAAAAGTTTGTTAGACAGGGAATTGCCTGGCTTGACATATCCATCCCTGGCTGGAGCACAGAACCTGAATTTGGTAGCTGGGAGGACAGGGAGCTCACTCAATCAAGCGAGGGAGTCCCCAACCCTCTATGAGGGCCTACAATCATGCTGTCAGTATCATCATGCTCAAGGGAGTGCACCATTAATAGCAAATAAAATGTATCACAATAGGTTGAGAGACACTGCAGAATAAAGAATACTGTTTGCTATTTTAGTTACTTTAATGACACTTTTTGCCTGGTTTTTGAATAAGGGACCTTTATTTTCAGTTTGCACCAAGCCTCACAATTATGTAGCCAGTGCTGCACTCAGGATTCTGACTTTTTTTTTTGCTGACATGCCTCAGGGAGTATCTTTCTTCTTTCACCAAGCTGGACATACATTGGGCTCTGTAAATTAAGAGGCATGCGTGCCTTAGCTTTGGACATTTTTATTATATTATGTTGCTGATAATTACCTACTCTTTATTTTCTTTTAACTACTTTTTTGTAATTTCTGTTAGTTGTTGCTCATCAAATTTTATACTTTCAGTTAATATTTTCTTGCCTTTTTTATCTTTTCTTTTCTTACCTCTTCTTGAAAGATTCCCGAGGCTATAATTTCAACTCTTGTTTATAATATTTTATTTTGGCTATTACATTCTTGATTTCTAAATCTTATTCTTTGATCCTTCGTAAGTATCCTACAAGTATCCCCATTCTGGTTTTTTTTTTATCATTTTTTATTTTTAACTTTTATGGGTACATAGTGGGTATATGAATAGGGTATATGAGATATTTTGATACAGGTGTGCAATATGTAATAATCACGGTAAATGAAATATTCATCACCTCAAGCATTTATTATTTGTGACACAAACTTTCCAATTATACTTTTAGTTATTTTTAAATGTGAAATGAATTACTGTTGTGCTATCAAATACTGTACTGTAGTCACCCTGTTGTGCTATCAAATACTAGATTTTATTCATTCAGTCTAACTATATTTTTGTACCCTTTAACCATCACCACTTCCTCTACTCTTCACTACCCTTACCAACCTCTGGTAGCCATTATTCTACTCTCTGACTCCTTAAGTTCAATTGTTTTAACTTTAAGTTTCCACAAATGTGTGAAAACATGTGAAGCTTGTCTTTCTGTGCCTAGCTTATTTCACTTAATGTTATATACTCCAGTTCCATACATGTTGTTGCAAAGGACAGGTTGTTACAAATGTCAGGATCTTTTTTCTTTTTATGGCTGAATCGTACTCCATTGAGTAATGTATCACATTTTCTTTATCCATTCATCTGTTGATGGATACTTACGTTGCTTCAAAATCTTGCCATTGTGAATAGTGCTGTGATAAAAATAGGAGTACAGATATCTCTTCAACTTACAGATTGCCTTTTGTTTAGTTATATACCCTGCAGTGGGCTTGCTGGATCATGTAGTAACTTTATTTTCAGTTTTCTGAGGAACCACCATACCATTTTTCACAGTGTCTGTACTAATTTAAATTCCCACCAACAGTGTACAAGGTTTTCCTTTTCTCCACATCCCTGAGATTAATCCCTCTTGGCCAGGATGAATTATCTTTTTAATGTGTTGTTGAATTTGGTTTTCTAGTATTTTCTTGAGAATTTTCAAAAATATTTATCAGGGATATTGGTCTTAGTTTTCTTTTTTATATAAGTCTTTGGTTTTGGTATGAGGGCAATAGTGACCTCATAGAATAGGTTTGTATTCTCTCCTCCTCTATTTTTCAGAATAGTTTGAGTAGGATTGGTATTAGTCTGTAATTATTTGGTAAAATTTAGCAATGAAGCCATCGGGTCCTGGACTTTTCTTTGCTGTGAGTATTTTTTACAGCTTATTACTTGCTATTGGTCTATTCAGGTTTTGAATTTCTTCATGGCTCAATCTTCACAGATTGTATTTGTCTAGGAATTTATCCATTTCTTGTAGGTTTTCCAATTTATTGGCATAAAATTTCTTAGGGTAGTCTCTAATAATCCTTTGAATTTCAATGTTATAAGTTATAATGTCTCCTTTTTCAACTCTAATTTTATTTATTTGGGCCTTTTTTCTTGTTAGTCTGGCTAAAGGTTTGTCAATTTTGTTGATTTTTTGTGGGTTTTATTGTTGTTGTTGTTTATGTTTTATTTCTTTCTGCTCTGATTTTTATTATGTCCTTTATCAATTTGAGGTTTGGTTTCCTTTTGCTTTTCTAGTTCTTTAAGATGCATCATTTGGTTGTTTATCTGAAGTTTTTCTACTTTTTTTGTTGTAGGTGATAAACTTTTCTCTTAGTATTTCTTTTGCTGTATTCCGTAGGTTTTGGTATATTGTATCTCCATTTTCATTTGTTTCAATAATTTTTCCAATTTCCCTCTTAATTTCTTCATTGACTCCTGGTCATTTAGAAGTATACTGTTTAATTTCCATATGTTTGTATAGTTACTAAAATTCCTCTTGTTGATTTCTACTGTGAAGTAACTCAGAAATGGAAAACCAAACGTTGTATGTTCTCACTCATAAGTGGGAGCTAAGCTATGAGGATGCAAAGTCGTAAAGCAACATAATGGACTTTGGGGACTCAAGGGGAAAGTGTGGGAAGAGGATGAAGGATAAAAGACTACAAATTGGATTCAGGGTATGCTGCTCAGGTGACGGGTGCACCAAAATCTCACAAATCATCACTAAAGAAGTTACTTATGTAACTAAATACCACCTGTTCCCCAAAAAAACCTATGGAAATAAAAAATAAATAATAATAATAATTTCCTTTGGATATATACCCAGAAGTGGGATTGTTGGATCCATATGGTAGTATGGTATTTTTGACTTTTTTAGAAACTTTCATAGTGTTTTCCATGGCAACTTCACCAGTTTACAATCCCACCAACAGCTTACAAGGGTTCCCTTTCCTCTACAGCTTTACCAATACTTTGTCTTTTTGATAGTGGGCATTCTGACAGGTGTGAGGTGATATCTCCATGGTTTTGATTTGCATTTCCCTGATTATTAGTGACATTGAACATCTTTTCTACATAACAGTTGACCATTTGCATGTCTTCTTATAGGAAATATTTGTTTAGGTTTTTGGCCCATTTTTGGAATTTTTTTTTTTTTTTTTTTTTGCTATTGAGTTATTTGCAGTTTCTTATATATTTTAGATGTTAACCTCTTATCAGACGTATCATTTGGAAATATTTTCTCCCATTCCATAGGTTGCCTTTTCAATCTGTTGATTGTTTCCTTTGCGATTGTTAGGTTAATATTCGTTTTTATTAATGTTTTCTGAATACACACACAAGGTTTTAAGATCAGAGGCAGATTTCTTTTTACACTCACAAAAAGATCAACAAGTGAAGTAACACTGCAGCATTGGTCCGCACACCCAGCATGCCTTCAGAGTGCCATGTGAGTGCCAGATGGAATAAATGTCCTAAACAAGTGGTGGGTCACTCTATAAGTGAGATACAACAAAATGGATTTCTTTTGTTTCTAAAAAGCGAAGACATCACTCTCCCTCCTCACCTTCTAAGTATCCTTGGAGATCAGATGGAAGGATCCTTACCCTAACCTTTGGTATGAAAGTAAACCTCTGAGGAAAAAGATGAGCCTAGTGTCTCCATTTTGACAACTCAGAGATGTCTACAAGGCCCTGAGCCTCTTACTGCCAGAGTTAGGTCAATCTCTTTGGAATGTTTTCATTATCTGATCAGTCATAAATTGCCTTCTAAGATTGCTCTCAGGCCAGGAAACACATTTTTGTAAAATTTATCCAGAAATCCCTAACTGTGGAAACATATTCTCCACCATCTTACAACTTTATAATAAATGAGTGAAGATAATATCACTTGAACTCACAGATCAATCTTACAACACACAAAAAAACAGATAACCAGACAGTATATGCATTATGATATGATATATTAATAATAGGAAGCTCACAGTGTTGCCTTTGAAATAGTCTTGTCAAATAATCAACTTAATCTAATCGAGCCTCTAGACCCAACTATCAGTTTAAAAGAAGAATAGAAAAGAACATGTTAAATGATGCCACAGGAATGCAATCAGCCAAAGACAGAATCTGGGAAATTCTACAAAATAAAGGACTTATTTTCTATAATAATCAAGTTGCAAGAAGAATGGAAGGAGCAGAAATTTAGAAATTAAAAGAGACTTAAACTACCAACAAATTAAGGTATACAGATTTCGTTTTGATTCTGATTCAAACATATCAACTGGGGAGAAAATGGCTATGTATAGACAATAGGGAAATTTGAACATTGGCTGGATATTAGATGACATTAATAAATTACTGTTAATTTTTAAAGATATAATAATGGTATTATGGTTCTGTTTTAAAAAACAGAGTTATTGTCTCTATTTGGAAATATTTACAGATGGAAATTATATGATAATTGGGATTTGCTTTAAAATAATAGGGGAGATCCAGAGAAAATGAGGGAGTACAGAGGAAACAAAATTGGCCATATTTTGATAATTGTTGAAGCTGGGTCATGTGTAACTTAGGGTTCAATATTCTATTCTCTCTACTTTTATATATGTTTGCAAATATCCATAATAAAAGGTTTTTTTGTTTTAAAAAAATAATAAAACAAAAATAATTTGATTCCTAGTTGTTATCTTTAAATTTTGGAATTTTGAATATTTATTTGTAAAATGTGTTTAGTTTACAGTTATATTTTGTAAGCTCCCTTCTAAAGATTTAGTACAAGAAATGTATCTGCCTGAGAAATTTCCTTAAAAAGAATTGGGAAGTTTTTCCTCCTAGCCAAAGTTCTAGTTTTACTATCACAAAGCATAAAATTCTGGATCAGAACAATGATTTCAACCCTTTATTTACAAAATAGTCTTGAAACTTTAGGTTCAAAGTTTAAGATAAAAAATAAAGGTTGGTTTTGAATACTGGGAGGAGTGCCATAGGTCATTCTGTTTGGAAGGCAGCATGACGAAACGATGAAATCTCTTACCCTGGAATTAAAAAGCTCCATTTTTTGATTCTAAGTATACTATTTACTGACGATATAATTTCTTTGAGTCACATGTAAAATAAACTAATAATGATTAAATAAGATACTATGTGTAAAATAGTAGCAGAACAGCACAATAAATAGCAACTTTACTTCATTTGCAGTAAAATTTTTGAAGTCTCTAAAATGATGCTATGCTATTTTAGCAAAAGCAAAAAAAGTAAAAATGTAGAAAAATATAACACAAAAATAAAATCTACCAATAATTAAATAAGGACTTTTTCTCAACTAAGTGCTAAAAACAGCTAGAAAATAACTCGAGCATCAAAAATGAAAATGTAGACTTCTTGGCAGGTGACAATGCCTCCATAGATACTTTTGAAGATGAAGACTCCTGTTGAAGATTTCAGGGTTGAGAATCATTAACAGAGCATCTTCTGAGCTCAGAGCAGAGACTAGTACATTTAGCAATCTATTAGAGCTGTGCTTCTCATACTTCATCTTGTATCAGAATCACCTGTAGGGCTCATTAAAGCCTAGTGGTTCTAATTCAGCAAGTCTTGGTTGAGGGAAGATAATTTGCATTTCTAACGAGGTTCTAGGACGTATGGACATTGCTGGTTCAATGATCACACTTAGAGAATTACTGCTATTGATAAATTAGACCTTCCATCAGTCAAGCCATTCCCTGAGACAACTATTTGCAGTAGTCAAGGTTTATCACAAATCACATCTTTTTAATCATCAAACTTCCATGAAATTCTCAGACAGGTAGTAGTTACTATCTCTGTTTTTCACATGAGAAAGTCAGGTGATCCATCTCAAAATGCACACTTAATTTCACTGTTAGAACCTTGACCTGGATCAAGAGAATCATCCTGGGCACCTGAGCCCTTTAAGACTAAAAATTCCATAGTGTACCCAGCCACCATTTTAATAGTGAAAATTTATTAACACAAATCTCTGAGTTTTATATATAAGTCAAGGAGATGGAAAAAATGGAGATTTTGAAAAATTGTAAGCACACTGAAAGCAGGGACAAAATTTATTTCTAGGAAGCACTTAGTTGCATGCCTGGCTTAAATTAGAAATTTAATATTTTTAAAAATAAATAGGATAAGCACTTACTTGCTCTAGATTATTGAAATCCCCTTTATTTTTGTGCTACCTCCAGTTCTACAATGTGATACTTCAATGTGAGACACATTTGGAATGCCAGAGAAACAAATTTAATTCTAGTATGTCCCTTAAGGGAAGCCAACAACAAATTAGGAAAAATGAATTTTAATAACTCAAAATATATTGTACTATACAAGTCATTTTGCTATATATTTTAGGGATAGTACAGTATACTATACTGTCCTTATTTAATTATTGGTAGATTTTACTTTTGTGTTATATTTTTCTATATTTTTACTTTTTTTGCTTTTGCTAAAATAGCATAGCATAATTTCAGATATTTCAAAAATTTTACTGCAAATGTAAGTAAAGATGCTATTTATTGTACTATTCTGCTATATAGCACAGTATACCATAATGTCCCTATAATGACTATAGAAAAGTCATTTTACCATACTTGTAATTTTACAAAATAATTAAGTTCATTCAAACCAAAGCTCTTTGTCCTCAAAAACAGCTTTCCTGGGGGAAAATTATTGCAATTATATTAGATGTTTTGGTATTAATTATTGACATTATTATGCTAATATACACTTAAATTTCTGGTACGTATACTTATCTACCGGGAAATTTATTCCAAAAAAAATTTAAAAAGCCACCTGACAGGTTTGTGTCACTGAATTTGGGTAGAAACAGACACTCAAGAGGCTGAGGTGCGAGGATCACTTGAGCGGATCCCCATCACTTAAAAAATAATCAATTAATTAATTTAATTAAAAGTCACTTGACCTTTATGTTGGTTTTGCATGGGTGCCAAACCCATGCAAAAAGAAAACAGGACAGTTATTCTAAACTACATTGATAATGCACTGAAAAAAAAATCTCAATGTTTCTAATAATTGATGAATCAGAACATGTTTTATCCTAAAATACACAGTTCATTATAAAATATTTCTAGGAACATAGTGATTTTTAAAAAAATGCATTATTATTTTAAACTGCTGCCATAAAATGAAATATTACTCAAGCTTGTTAGCAAAAAACATTAATCTGTAAACCAGCAGCCATTCCAAACAATTATTGATACAAGCATAAACCTATTATCTACAGGGCTACCATGTTGTATGAGCAGAAAACACAGAGAAGATACAGTAACTGAAATGCATCAACTGAATAAAGGAGTCATGAAGTAAGTCTGTATCCTTCCAGAACAATGGTCAAGATACTGTTCATAACTCAGTCTACTTTACAACACCTTGGATTTATTGAGTGTGGAGTAGATTACAAACAAAAATATAGCCAAGTAATTAAGGTCATTCACAACCAAAGCTCTCTGTCCATGAAAGCTCCCTTCCTAGGGGAAAATTATTGCAATTCTATTAAATATTTTAGTATTAAGCATTATTTTTATGCTAATATACACTGTACATTTTCTAAAAGAGAAGAAAGCATGTAGCATTTCTGAAATTTCTTTGGCCAGTGCATTAGTTCCCTATGGCTGCTATAACAAATTGCTGCAGACTTAGTGGCTTGAAGCAATACAGATTTGTTCTTTTACAGTTCCAAAGTCTGAAAAGGGTTGTCTCATGTACAAAACACTATTTGGCAAGATTGTAAAGAAGGTTCCATGAAAAAGAGGACTCTTTTCATGCCAAGGCCACATTCCCTCTGGAGGTTCTAGGGAAAAATCTAGAAGGCTTTTCTATCTTCCACAGGCTTTCTGCATTGCTCGAAGCATGACTTCATCCTCCGTCTTCAAGCCAGCAGGATCTTCCAATCTCTTTCCTGTCCCTCTGCTTCCATTGTCATACCTCTTACCCAGATCCTTTTGTTTCTCTCTTATAAGGACCCTAGTAAATTGCACTGGGCCCACGCAAATAATCTGCATTAATCTTACCCATCTTTTAATCACATATGCAAAGTCCCTATAGTCATGTAAGAACATATTCACAGATTCTGGGAGGTAAAGATGTGGCCATTTTAGGGAGGCCAACCACAGCCATGGAGTTCTCTTTTTCATGGAACCTTCTTTACAATCTTGCCAAATAGTGTTTTGTACATGAGATGTGATATACAAAATGACATCACTTTGGTCCAGAACTCTAAAATGGACTCAGGAAGCCATGTGAAAAAGAACTACCTGCATGACCTGTGTATTAGTCCATTTTCATGCTACTGGTAAAGACATACCCAAGACGGGGCAATTTATGAAAGAAAGAGGTTTAATTGGACTCACAGTGCCATGTGGCTGGGGAAGCCTCACAATCATGGCAGAAGGCAGGAGGAGCAAATAACACTTTATGTGGATGGTGGCAGGCAATAAACAAAAGAGCTTGTGCAGAGAAACTCCCATTTTTAAACCATCACATCTTGTGAAACCCATTCACTATCATGAGAACAGCATGGAAAAGACAGATCTTCATGATACAATCATCTCCCACCGGGTCCCTCCCACAACACATGGGAATTATGGGAGCTACAAGATGAGATTTTGGTGGGACACAGAGCCAAATCATATCAACCAAAAAAAAAAAAAAAAATCCTGAGAAAAATAGGAACTTGCCTTGAACCTTTCAAACTTAGCCAAACTGCAATGACGACAATATCCTAGAAAGCAGCTGAATTCCACCAGTGCTACAACTTCTGAACAGTGACACAACCAGTGAACTGTGGAGTCATGTACTAAGACGGACACCTCCATTAATAAGAATTATTTCAAAACAACTTATGTAATCACCCTCAACATTCTTTTATAAATCCTTATACCCTTCCCTCTATTTGGAACTCAATTTGACCTTTGGCCAAATCTGTGTCTCCCAAATTGCAATTCCTAAAATCCCAATAAATGCCTTGTCTTATTGCTTTGCAGTCTGGTCTTTCACCTCTTCTGTGCTGACATGTAGAACAAAGTTTGGAAAACATGTGTTTTTGTAAGAATATGAAAAAGATTCCAGACTGTGGAAACATAAATGAGAAGATGAAGAATGAACTGTACTGTAAAAAATAATTTACTGTGGAGAAGTCATAATTGTAGGAGCCCTGTGACTTGTGATTTGAAGTCATTGTGTCAACACAAATGGTCAAATGAAGTAAGGAAAAGTACTAGGACCTTGTTCTAACATGCTATATTGAATGCTTCTTAAAATGATTGTATAATAATGCAAAAGTGTAATTAATTTATAAAAGACGAATATGAATATTATGATCTGTTGGGTTAGGGGAATTCATGCCATGATGTACGCCAATGAGTGGTAATTAGAAGGTTGGATTTGGAAACTTTCTAAGGTTATATGATGTTGACATCAGTTGCAGATCTTATGTTGTGCTAGGTGGGGGCCAGAAAGTAGGAGGAGGAGAAAGTGGAGGAAGAAAAGGAGAAGGAGGAAGAGGGAAAAAGAAAGAGAAGAAGGAGAAATCTTCATTTGATGGAAAGACAGGACAGTATAGTGGTTACCAGTTCATGCTCTAAGGCCATATTGCCATGTCATAATCATTGCTTTGCTACCTTAATTGCCCCTTGACTCTTTAACCAGTCTTATCTGTAAAATGAGTACAATAATCATATCTATGTCATAGTATTTGTGAATATAAAGTGGTTAATTTGGGTGCATTATATAGCATGGACTCAAAACATATTATCTACTATTATTACAGGTGTTCTTGTTTCCCAGGACGAAAGTGAGGGGCTACACAGGCAGGAAAAGATGACCCAGAGCCAAATTGTGCATATGTCTTCTGAATACATCCTCTCTGACAATAAGTGAATAAATGTCTAGCTATTCACCTTCTAGAACAGTGAAATCAAAGAATAATGTAATTTATGATAAGATAATCCTATTTGATGACATGACTATTCATCCTACATTCATCAATAGAATATAAAGAATGCCTTAAAGAAAGAAACTCCCTTGTCACATGGTTTGCAAACACTAATGCATTTTGGGATTAGCTCGGAATACTAAAAAATACCCATTTCCAAGCATTCTGATTTACTTTTTCTGGGGTGCAAACCTCGGAATTGGTTTTATAAAACCCCTTTGATAAATCTAATATGCAGTAAAGTTTGGGAACTGCCTTTGCTTGCTAAAAGATTGTTGACTAATGAGGAAGCAATATCAACTTTGCAGAGAACAATGTGCTTTAGGTTTGCACTTTACTTTTAAGTTCATACTAATTTTTCATCATTTGAGTTGCTGTAAATATAATATATTGAGTCATATTAACTTACTGGATATTTGAATGATTTGACCTATAAAAATGACAATTTAGTATGCAACAATTTTGAGTAGGATTTAGGCAGAGCAGTTCTTCTCCAGAGTAACCTAAATGTCCATTGATGAATAAAGAAAATGTTATGTATACATAAAAGGGAATATTATTCAGTTATACAAAGCTAAACCTATCATATGCTACGTTTGTGAACCTTAAGGACATTATGTTAAGTCAAATAAGCCAGTTACAGAAAGACAAATACTGCATGATTCCATTTATATGAGGTATCTAAAGTAGTCAAACTCATAGAAACAGAAAGTAAAATGGTGGTTGTCAGGGGCTGGGGAGCAGCAGAAATTGGGTATTGTTCAATGGATATAGACATAGAGATCCAGTCATACAAGATGAAAAGTTCTAGATATCTAGTCTACGACATTGTGGCTTATACTTAACAACATTGTACTGTATGTACACTTAAAACTTTTTCAATAAGGTGTCTTAGGTTTATGTGGTTTTTACCACAATAAAAAATGTGCCTCTTAGTAAGAGACTGTTTTGCTAGTAAACACAGTACTTCTGCTGCTTCTTTCATCCAGAACGTCTTCATTTTAAACTTCATTTGCAGAAATCTTATCTAACTTTGGAGTCTGAGTTCCAGTGCTACATTCTCCATCAGTGCCTTATGTTAGAGAATGTGATGAGTTGCCTGTGGAGACAGGATCCCAGGGAAATGACAACAAAAGAAAGAAGAAAGAACATGAGCTTCCTCCAGAAATCATCAAAGAGTTAATAAAAAAATCTATTGGGAAAACCAATAAGAAAGGGTGGAGAGAAGAACTCTTGGAGAATGGGGGAAGTGAGTGGGAATAATGACATCGCATTCCACAAATTTTATGATAACAGTGAAATGCAAGACCAGGTACAGCAGGAGTAAGAAGTGGGAAGCAGAGCCTCAGGCAACACTGAAAAGCTTGAGCATCCAATTGATGGCATTGAGATCAGCTGAAAATAGAGTGTTACATGTACATGTTGGGATAGTATGTTAAAAGCACAATATTGCTGCAAACAATTAGATGTTAGAATTAGATTACACTTACTGCTATTATATTTATATCCAATTCAAATTGCGTATAATCAAGTGAACTAGCACAAGCGATTGGCATAAGCTATTTTCATGGCTTCTTTCTTGGCATGAAAGAAGGAAGGAAACAAGCAGATGGTGAACTAACATCATGTGGCATCACTCTATTTATGGCTGATCCCTGGTGGCCCCTGTATAACAAAGAACAGTGTGAGGTTTCACAGCACACTCAGAAGAGGAATATCTCACTTGAGAACAAAATGGAGAATCTAAAGTAGTACTCCCATCACCACCAGACTTTAGCCCTCTTCCCCATAACCCAAAGCTTCCCTTTTCCTGAGTCAGGGAAGAGTAGGCATGACTCCACTCCTCATGCCCTCCATGTTCTGGGACTCAGAGAGACAACACACCAAATTTTCATTAACAACTTCAGCGCAGGTAGTCCCCACTTACTTAAGCACTTTTGTACTTCTGTTTTGATAGTCATTGCCAAAGTTTTGATGGGCTTTGATTAAGATATCCTGGGGCCTCAGCACAACCAACAATAAAGAGAGAAGGAAGAAGACCCAGGACCAGGACAGGTAAAGGAAAACCAACCCAGCAGCAGGACTGTTCCTGAGGGACAATAGCTACATTAACACATGGTAATAAAGTAGGTGACATCAGTGTGGACTTAGACCCGTTGACAACAGCTGATTAGGGAAATTCCAAGTGTGGTTAAAACAAGACAGAATGAGGGGATATACTTGAAGTTACAATGGTAGTTTAATATTCCCAGGCCATTAGTATATGAAGAGCAGATATCTGGCCAGCAATTTGCAGTGTATAAAGAGCCATACTCACTGGGGAAAAAAGGGGTTCTAGAGATAGAATTAACATTAAAATGGTGTAGGTGGGCCAGGCACGCTGGATCATGCCTGTAATTCCAGCACTTTGGGAGGCCAAGACTGGAAGATCACCTGAATTCAGGAGTTTGAGACCAGTCTGGGCAACATGGCAAAACCCTACCTCTACAAAAAAATACAAAAGTTAGCCAGGTGTCATGGTGTGCTCCTGTAGTCCCAGCTATTCCAGAGGCTGAAGCAGGAGAGTCCCTTGAGCCCAGGAGGTGGAGATTGCAGTGAGCTGAGATGGTGCCACTGCATTCCAGCCTGAGTGACAGGGCGAGACCCTGTCTCAAAAAATGAAATAAATGAGAAAACAAACGTAAATAAACAAGACAAGAAGGTGTAGGTGTTCACCAACACTCAGTGGGAAACAGCAGTACTAGACAGAGAAATGAAAATAGAATCTAGCTGAGGAGACTGACACTTTGAGTACTTTTGTGCCCAGAGTCATCAAAAGTACACTGGATTTGGGATCTGAGCCTGTGTTTGCCTGTGGAAGGCCTGTTTAAAGTAAGAGGATGTCAGCAACTAAAAACTTTTAGACTACTAGAACATTAAATCAGTAGCTAGAGGTAAAAATACTGAGAGCATAGTCAGCTTTGTGTAACAATTAACATATGTGCTTAACATATTCCTTGTACCAGAGGGTAAACACTTTGCGGGCATGAATAATGCTTAATTTATATAGAATCGCAAGAGAAATATGTGTTTATTATAAATTTGGAAGATAAAAAGCACAGAAAATTGTGGAAGTTCCTCTATGATAATATCCAGGACTTCTTGATGAATTTATATTGAGTTCCATTCTATAGATACACTTCTTATTTAATTATAATTGGTACACCATTGCCATCTGGCACTTCATGGCTATGCAAAGAACCCTCTCCGGAAAGTGAAAAGTCAGTGGTAATAAATAGCAGCTTGCGTCCACTGTGATGAAATAACATAGTTTCTAGACTTTAATCTACTTCTACCATAACACCTTGAATAGAAAAGGAGTAAGACATTAGAATAAAAAAAAACCTATCATGATGCATAATGCCAAACAAAGGAATGATAATAAGAAATGTATTGAGGTTTTTAAAGAATTGTTACTCCAATTTGGCTGATGGTTAAATGATTTGTCAAATGCATTCCATTTTTTTTTTGCCGATGTGGTTTTGCTGGTGCAGCTCCTTACTGTCTCAACTTCTTCCTGACAGCATTATCATGAAAATTCTGCCCATACTTTAGTCCTGATTCAAATGACATTCCTTACATAAAGCTTTCTCTGATCCCAGATCTATCAGTGCCATCAGTACTTTTTTTGATGTTCCTTATCCATATTGTCAGTGTCCCCTGGTCTTGGTGTTTGAGCCTCTTCTCTTCCACTTCTTACCTTCATTTCTAAGTGATCTCATCTAGTCTTAAAAGTTTCCATGTCATCTATAATTGGTTAGCTCCATTTTGTCCAACACTGATCTCTCCTCTGATGTAGTCAACTCTCTATATTATATCCACACTTGGATATTAACAGAAATATCAAATTTAACATGAGCAAAACAGAACTTTCACTGTTACTCTCCCAAGTGACGTTCTCTCATTCTTCTTCAAAAAAAGACAGGAAAATGAGGCATTATTTTTGATTCTTCTATTTCCATCACACAACATTTCCAATATACTCTGAGCAAGTGTCATCAGCTCTGTCTTACAAATGCAATTGTGAATTGGATGGAACATTTCTCATCTTTCAACCATCACCTGAGCCTAAGCAACTATTTTCTCTAGGCTAGATCTCAGCAAGAGCCTTCTCACTGATAATCTGGATTCCACTTCTTTTTGAGACTTTTCCACAGAGCACCTGGAATAATTCTTTCAAAATTAAACTATGTGAGTTTATGGATACGTTCACTTCCTTTATTGTAGTAAACATTTCACTCTCCACATGTATCTAAATATCATGTTGTATACATTAAATATATACAATATTTTAAAAAGCCATCCAACCCCAAGTCCCTTATAGCAGCCTATAAAGTCACATACTCTTTATTTTTGGGCCTGCCTTCAAAATTTGACTTCTAACACCCACCCCCCAATCCATTTATCTCCCTGTGGATGTGCCTTCTTCATGTCCTTTGAGTATCCAGGCTTATTATCCCTTTGGCCCTTTCAACTGTTGCTCTTTTTCCTGGAATGCTCTTCCTTAATATCCTCCTGTGGCTGGCGATCTCATTTCATTAGGTCTCTGTCACACAGTGCTATCTTCTGAGAGCACTTTCTTTACCACACTTCCCAAAAGACCTTCCTGACTATATTGTTATTTTTTGTTCCTTTATCCTAGTTCACTTGCCTCCATATGATTTATAGCCATCTTCCAAAATACTATATATGAATTTATTAATTAATCTGTGTATTATTTTAACCCTTTTTAAATATTAGCTCCATTGGGGTAAGATCTTTGCCTTGCTGCTGTTACATCCTCAACATGCAGCGTAATGATAGGCACCCTAATCCTAACCCTGTGATAGGCACAGGGTAGGCATTCAATAAATATTTGTTAAATACATAAATTGAATGTAATAAAATTTTCTTTGAAATCTATTCATGGTATTTTTATTTTTTAGAGGTACTTAAGTATACATTTAACCTTCCCTGGAATGCTATAAGCTTCTTGGGGGAAAAAACAGTATCCAACTATATATTCTGTTAATCGAGACTGTATCTTTTTATTTAGTAAAACAAAAAAAAAAAAAACATTTTTACTAAATTAATTAAAGATGAATGAAAGTTGTGCTTGGAAGTTTCACATTTTAGGCTAAGAAGATTAAGAGCTGAGAAGTAATCAGTGTTGAGAAATTTTTATAGGTTCTAGGAGAAATACATAGCTACCTGATACCTCAATTAATAAATGCCATCTTCTTAAAAATAGAGAATAACTGAAATACTTAAGTAATTATCGCTATCGTAAGCCTGTGATATAGAAAGAATTGCAGATGAGGAAAAAGTAAATACAAGAGATCAATTTAGAAACTATTACAATAGGCTTGATGAAAAATCATGGGACTCAAATTAGGGGCAAAGCCAATGAGATTAGAGACAGACAGAGTTGTAACAGGACCTTTAGAGGTTTAGTTAATAATACTTAATCAACTTGGTCACAAATTAGAGAGGAAGGTCATGGAAACAACAGGAATCAAAGCATCCTTACAGTTTTGTACCTAAATAACAGAGAGGACAGTAAGGCAAATAAACATTTAAAAGTAAAGAGGAAGCAACAATTCGAAAAGAAAAATTAATTCAGTTCAGGCATTTTGGATCAGAAAAAAAAAGAGATAAATGCATAAATACAAGTATGGGAAGAAAAGGAGAGATGACTATTGTGCCAAGGACTAAAATTCCATTTCTAAAATGATTATCCAGGTTTAAGAATTGAGAGACATGATGGGTAGATGTTGACCCCTGAGTTCTAAGAGGTAGAAGTGAAAAACAGAGTGTTCTGAAATAAAAGAAACACCAAAGCTAAGTGGTTTAGAAACTGAAGAATCTATCACAATGCAGTTTTCTTGTGTTGGACTTCAGTTTAATTGAATATTGTGCTGATTTTTTGCTATTATAAAGAAATTAAATTCTGAAAATCTTGTCTTTAAAAAGGAAAGAAAAAAACACCGATCCATGTTATAAAAGAAAGTATAAAGAGGCCGGGCGCGGTGGCTCAAGCCTGTAATCCCAGCACTTTGGGAGGCCGAGATGGGCGGATCACGAGGTCAGGAGATCGAGACCATCCTGGCTAACCCGGTGAAACCCCGTCTCTACTAAGAAAATACAAAAAAAAAAAAAAATAGCCGGGCGAGGTGGCGGGCGCCTGTAGTTACTCGGGAGGCTGAGGCCGGAGAATTTGAACCCGGGAGGCGCAGCTTGCAGTGAGCTGAGATCCGGCCACTGCACTCCAGCCTGGGCTACAGAGCGAGAGACTCCGTCTCAAAAAAAAAAAAAAAAAGAAAAGAAAATCAAATTAATTATTATTATTATTATTATTTTTTTTTTTTTTTTTTTTTTTTGAGACGGAGTCTTGCTGTGTCTCCCAGGCTGGAGTGCAGTGGCGTGATCTCGGCTCACTGCAAGCTCCATCTCCCGGGTTCACGCCATGTGAAACCCCGTCTCTACTAAAAAAATACAAAAAAAAAAGAAAATCAAATTAATTTTAGAGTCATTAAAATGAAATTCAGAATACTTGAGTTGCCAAGTTTATGTTATAAAGTAAAAATATGTCTAAAATCAAAAAATGTTGACATTCCCTAAAAATGTATATTTATATAAATAATTTGAAGATTCACCCCAAAAACATGTTTTTTCTTTCTGAGGATAATAAATCATTTAAATCTATGTTATCATAGAGAATTCATTTGGAATACAGTGCATCAAGCTCCCTCTGTCTCTTTAGAGCTTTAATAAGAACCTTGCGATGCAGAGCTATAAATTTTTTGCTTTACATAGCCTCCATCTTATGGCTGACTCCTCTATAATATGATTCTGCAACTGAAGTTAATGTAACAATAAGCATGCATCTTTAATTTTATTTTTGCTAAATCTCATGTGTTTTAATTTGGCAGATAATGAATCAATTTTGTGCATTTTTTTTATTATGCATATAAAAAGTCTTGGATAATTGTTGATGTATCTTTAAGTATTCTATTCTCATCTCATCGATTGCTTCCACTTCAGTTTAGAAAATTTGCTCAATACTTGTCATTTTCAAGTACATTCTGGACAAAACTGCAGAATAGACAAAATTTTCTTTTCTAACTTTTTGCACATTTTAGTGTTCATCTCACTCCAGGAACATTACGTCCTTCAGTTGCATATTACATGACTGTGTCTTCACTGTCTGAAGAACTTTAAATGTGCTTGCTGCACCTACAAACTGTGGACAGATTTACATTATATGCTCTCAAGTGCCTATACTTTCACCAGAAATTTCTCCAGTCTACACTCTTTTGCCTCTGCCAATAGTCTCTTTCCACTGCCCGAGACTTGCCTTCAAATGTGAAGAGTAATGGCCCCTATTAGTACATTTTTATTTTGGCAGACTCCCTTGTCTGACATCGAGTTTTTAAAATGTACTCCTTTTGTGAGCAAAAGTCATTCTGACAATTTGCAATTGCACAAAGCTATGTGTACCTTCATAGCTAATACACCTTACCTACTGTGAGATTCCAATAATCCCCAAATAATGCCTTATTATAATTTACAAATACTGAGCACTGTGGAATTATATTTTAAATTGCTATGATTTTCATGGTAACCTTCTCAATCAGCCTATGCTAGGTCACTCTGTCATTGCACCTGAAAGATATCTTTGGACATCAAGAAGATAGCATGCATTAAAAGAATCAATAAAAATAGATAATTCAGAAGAGGCTAGCAAAATGTTACCTTCATAACTCTGCTCTCTCACTTCATAAAGCTAAAACTGGAAGCTAGGCAGGTCATTAATTTTTGTACAGATTATAGTACATGTAAACATGTGCTACATAGCAACATAGTGTCAGCTCCTCCTTTTTTCCCCTTAGTAGATAAATTGAGGAAATTTACAAGTCTTTACACATTTGTTTGCGTGTGATTTGTGAACAAAAAGTACTCATAAAAATTACCAAATCTATTGTTTTTCAGATTCATCATTCAGAAACTGTTTATAGACTTAAAATATATATTAAAAGTTTCTTAAGAAACTTATGGTTTCTTGATATGTTTTGAGCAACTGGAACAGGACTTATAATGAAAGACATCTTTCAACCTTGCCACCTCTTACTCCCATGAACACAATAATAAGTGGCATAAGTTTACACAGTCAGGTAAAAATGTCTCCATGAAACCATCCTTATGACCTAAATACAGCCTCACTGCATTAACTAATCAGGGAACATGCTGATAACAGCAACAACAAAACAATTCTCCTTATACCTGGCAAATCAACATTGACCAACTTGTTCCTAGGTATACCTACTGCCCCCAGAAGCCAAATTATAACTAGATTGTCTATGTCTGAATCATAAAACCCCTTAATATACAGTAGTAGGAACTTCTAGTCACTTTTGTGAGCTTGATGGAAATACCATCTCAAAAATATCTTTAATTAGTTCCCACATTGATGGTAAGTTCAGGAACCAAGGTAAAAAGTTCTCAGAAACAGAATCCCGGGGTGTGACGTGATGAAAAGATTTTAGAATTTTCTTCACACACATACACAAAATAAATAAATAAATATGTTACAATATGATCTCCAGATAAAAGAACAAACACTTTTTAAAGTTTAATAATAGCTCTGGGTCCTGAAATTAAGCACAGCAGGAAATGAGGGTTACGGATTTCAAAAGACATTGCACACTCTTTTTAAAGTTCAGTTCGCGTATTTCTGTCTAAACTCTAACACTTTTGTGTAACTGCAAACACAGCATGAAGGTAACATGGAGTCTCTATGAAATTACAACAGGCAGACAATGCTAAGAAAAAAAAAAAAAACCTGTGCGTTCTTGGAATTTAATCTTATTTCATTTGATTAAGAATTATAATATAAAAATCAGTGTAAGCTCTCTGATTAATTAAGTAATAAAAATTTCTGTGTGATGGATCTAGTGATCCAGTGATGGTGCTACATAAACGATGTACTCCTTCAGCAAATATTTTATTAATCATTCCATAAGCGGCAGGCAATATCCCAGGTGCAAAGGATATAGCATGAATAAAACAATTAAGATGCATGTCTTTATGGAGCTTAACATTCTAATTTAGGAGAATAGAAAATAAGTTACATAAGATGTGTGTATTCCAGAAATGGAGATTACTGTGGAGAGAAATAAAATGTAGGAGAGGGGAAAAAATATTGAGGAGAGTAGTAGGTTTACAGTTTTCAATATCATTTCCAGGGTTGGCTTCACTGGAAAGGGAAACTGAACAAAGATTGAAACCATGCAGATGTTTGTGAAACAGGGAAAGGAAGTAGGCAGTGGAAAGCCTTCAGGCTTGAGGTATGACTAGGAAGAGCAAGGAACTGGTGAGAACTTACAGGGGTGGGTAAAAATGTGTGGAGAATAAGAGATAAGAGCCTGGTGAGCCATTTAGTAGATACCGGCTTTTACTCTGAGTGAAATGTAAGGAAAGATGTGGTTTCATCGATGATTTCAAGAAACACTTTCCTTGTTTGGCTAAGAATAGACAGAAAGCAAGGGCAGAGACAAAAATCACTTAGGAGGATACTGGGGCAAGAGAATACGGTGGCTTGTACCAGGATTTCAGCAATGTAGGTGGTAATAAGTAGTCATATTCTGGGTATATTTGGAATGTAGAGGCAAAAATGACTTGCCAACAGAATGGTTGTGGGATGTGAAAGAGAGGAAGAAACCAGGGAGGACTCTAAGCTTTTTTTTTTTTTTTTTTTTTTTTTTTTTTTTTTTACCTGGGTAACCTGGGCATTCACTCTTTAAATTGATAAAACTGTGATTTAAAGGGGAAAAAGTGCACTGAAGCAGAGTTAGAAGTAGAGGGGAGAGCAAGTGTTTGGATTGGGACATATGATGCTTGTCATAACTATTACACAGCTAGTTGTTGGTGTTGAATGAGAAGACCTTCAGGTGTGAAATATAAACTTGGGTGTCACCAGAATATAGAGTTTTTAAAAGTAGGACACTGGATGCAATCACCAGGGTGTGAATGTAGAGGGCAAATAGAAGGGCTCCTAGTACTGAGCCCTGGGGCACATCAACATTGAGAGGTTGAAGAAAAGAGAAGGGACAAGCAAGGAAACTGAAAAGGTGATTAATGAGGTAAGAGAAAAAGTGCAAGCGTGACTTGAGTCTTGGAAGCCAGGCGAAGAAAATATTTCAAGGAGGAAATACAGATCAATTCTCTCTAAAAATGTTGATATGTCAGTTAGAGGGTCATTGGATTTAACACTAAATCATTGATGACCTCTGTAAGAATCGTTTCAGCAGAGTTGTGAGAGAGTGAGTTGGTTCAGGAGAAAAAAGACAGGAGGAAGAGTCAGAAAAAAATTAGAGTAGTTTTGCTATAGAGGAGTTAAGAGTAATGAGAGGGTTACTAGACATAAATGATGTGGAATCAAGGAAAACCTTTGCTTTGTTTTAAGATGGGAGAAAATATAGCATGTTTGTGTGCTGACAGAAATGATCCTGTTGAAAGCAGTCTTAAAAGGTAATCTAATAAGAATTATCTGACATGTTCTAACAAATTATATACTCTTTTATAGAATCCTGAGCCACTAAACTTCAATTGCTAATGAAGAAGAAAAACTTTTAACACATTTGCAAAAACAAATTGAGAACATAAATGGCCCATGGCTATATCTCATAATTTTTCAGTGTGTCTACTCAAATATTCATCATTGTTGACCATCATTTTGCCAAAAAATTCTCACAATTTCAATTATCACCATCAACAACTTGACTGAAAAACATTCTTTAGAAAAATTCTTCCCAAATAATTGATATATTCATAAAGACCTATGTGATAGATGTTCTGATTGGGGGCCTTCTCTAAGACTATAATTTCTGGGAAAAGGACCTGTGATCTTTTCAGAGATATGTGTTACTAAAGAAATGCAGGTATAGAGGCAGGGGTCACCTTGGGCAATTGATTCTTAATTCTGGGTGAAGAATAGAATCACATGAGAAGCTTTTTAAAATGCTGATGCCCTAGATTCATCCTCAGAAATTCTGAGGTTTAGTTGATTTTAGATAGGGCCCAATCATCTGAATTTTTAACAGTTCTTCAGTGGATTGTCATGAACAGTACTTAAATTCTTGGCACATATCTTTAAGAGTCATAAACCGTCAGTATCTAAGTTCTGAGGGTTTAGTGGCAGGGAATAAAGAAACACTGGGATGACCTTCAAGTCATCTCAAGAGGCAGTGGTGTGATAGGGGTCTGGCTCAACAATAACATTTATCTTGATAAAAGACTTATGCATCTACCTTAACCAAGCTTGTGTTTATCTAAATTATCTAACAACTCTGTTCCTCATCTCTCTCAAGTTTTTACAAATCTAACTTAAAGATTTGATTCAAGGGCTAACTCATGGACTTAGACTATTAAAGAATATCTATCTAGACTATGGTTAGAAAGTAAATTTTACTCATATTACCTCATTAAGCAAAACCCAGAACACAGACATAAGGCACCCTTGGGGTTCTATGATCTTGCATATAAATGGTACGCTTCAATTTCCTGTTTCTTTCCCTATATTACCATAACTTGTTCTTGGTCTCCTTTAAACTACTGTTTTTCATTTACCTCTTTTTGGTTTCTGCATTTATTTTTACCCTTCTCTAACTTTCTCTTCATTTTGTAGTGTTTTCTTTCACTTTTTTAAAATCATTATTGGCAACAGCTGGAACACAGAAATGGAAGAGAAGTTACATTCAAGGAATGTAAAATATTGGGAGTTCTTTATAATCATTTAGAAAGCATTTCCTATAGAAGGGGTGCTAAAAAGTATGTGTCAGAGCAATAAAGCCCAGAAAATAACTTCCAAAGCAGTTCTACCACTTACTCAAAATAAAGAAACCAAGAAATGGAAAATCACATATGCAAAATAATTGTATACATTTTTAAATGTATAAGTTGTTTATTTCATAGAGAATCTTATTGCCTGGCTATATTTTAAAAATGAAATAATGGTTCTACTGCATTTTAAGGCAACACTATCCTCTTGGAAGAGTAATATATATAATACATTCACAATATAATCAACATAAAGGGTCTTTTGGATACAGTGCATATATGAACAAGAATCTGTAAAAGAAATTATTTGAGACTAAAGAGAAAAATCATGCATTATTATCATGTACTGTGCCTAGCTCTCCATCCTGTGCACAAATTAATTTAGTACTTACTAAACATTATAAAATAAATGAAGTGCTACAATAATTCTTAAAGACTTCAGATCAAACTACTCTTTAAAATCTGTTTTCACTCTCTATATAACCACCTCTCTATGATAAGTCAGCCCTTTATCAAAATCAGTGAGAATTACAGCAAAAATGCCAGATATCTGTAATATGATTTAATTCTATTAAAATAACTTCAATAAACCATTTGCATACTAGAAATCACAGACACTAGCTCATTTAGGATAAATTCAAACAATATAAAAATGTTGCTAGGAGACAGAAAAAAATTAGATTTGAGTTCAGCAAAGGAAAGTGTCTTCACGATTCCAATTGAGATAATCATTTCATTCTTCACTAACACTCTTTGGATGCTACCCTGAAATTATGAAAAGAAACATAGCTAATCAACTATGAATGTTAGAATGTTAGTCAATTGTTTTTCATTTATAATAATTTGATCAATATTTCAATGGTAAATAGATTTTCAGAATTTCAGTCTCCCTATAAAAATTTTGAATTCATACATTCATTTTTTCTGAATTATTATTTATTTATTTAAATATCTCTATCGCCTGGTATATTGTGAGTTTCTTTAGAATAGAGCCTATTCTCAGCATTTGCTTGTCTGTAAAGGATTTTATTTCTCCTTCACTTATGAAACTTAGTTTGGCTGGATATGAAATTCTGGGTTGAAAATTTTCTTCTTTAAGAATGTTGAATATTGGCCCCCACTCTCTTCTGGCTTGTAGAGTTTCTGCCGAGAGATCTGCTGTTAGTCTGATGGGCTTCCATTTGTGGGTAACCCGACTTTTCTGTCTGGCTGCCCTGAACATTTTTTTCTTCATTTCAACTTTGGTGAATCTGACAATTGTGTGTCTTGGAGTTGCTCTTCTCGAGGAGTATCTTTGTGACATTCTCTGTATTTCCTGAATTTGAATGTTGGCCTGCCTTGCTAGGTTGGGGAAGTTCTCCTGGATAGTATCCTGCAGAGTGTTTTCCAACTTAGGTCCATTCTCCCCGTCACTTTCAGGTACACCAATCAGACGTAGATTTGGTCTTTTCACATAGTCCCATATTTCTTGGAGTCTTTGTTCATTTCTTTTTACTCTTTTTTCTCTGAACTTCTCTTCTCGCTTCATTTCATTCATTTGATCTCCAATCACTGATACCCCTTCTTCCAGTTGATTGAATCGGTTACTGAAGCTTGTGCATTTGTCACGTAGTTCTCGTGTCATGGTTTTCAGCTCTATCAGGTCATTTAAGGACTTCTCTATATTGGTTATTCTAGTTAGCCATTCGTCTAATCTTTTTTCAGGTTTTTAGCTTTGCAATGGGTTCGAACTTCCTCCTTTAGCTTGGAGAAGTTTGATCATCTGAAGCCTTCTTCTCTCAACTGATCAAAGTCATTCTCCATCCAGCTTTGTTCTGTTGCTGGCGAGGAGCTGCATTCCTTTGGAGGGGGAGAGGTGCTCTGATTTTTAGAATTTTCAGCTTTTCTGCTCTGTTTATTCCCCATCTTTGTGGTTTTATCTACCTCTGGTGTTTGATGATGGTGACGTACAAATGGGGTTTTGGTGTGGCTGTCCTTTCTGTTTGTTAGTTTTCCTTCTAACATTCAGGACCCTTAGCTGCAGGTCTGTTGGAGTTTGCTGGAGGTCCACTCCAGACCCTGTTTGCCTGAGTATCAGCAGCGGAGGCTGCAGAAGAGTGAATACTGCTGAACAGCAAATGTCGCTGCCTGATCGTTCCTCTGGAAGCTTTGTCTCAGAGGGGTACCTGGCCATGTGAGGTGTCAGTTTGCCCCTACTTGGGGGTGCCTCCCGGTTAGGCTACTCGGGGGTCTGGGACCCACTTGAGGAGGCAGTCTCTCTGTTCTCAGATCACAAACTCCATGCTGGGAGAACCACTACTCTCTTCAAAGCTGTCAGACAGGGACATTTAAATCTGCAGAGGTTTCTGCTGCCTTTTGTTTGGCTATGCCCTGTCCCCAGAGGTGGAGTCTACAGAGGCAGGCAGGCCTCCTTGAGCTGCGGTGGCCTCCACCCAGTTTGAGCTTCATGGCCAACATGGTGAAACCCCATCTCTACTAAAAATAAAAAATTAGCCAGGTGTGGTGGTAGGTGCCTGTAATCCCAGCTCCTCAAGAGGCTGAGGCAGGAGAATAGCTTGAACCCAGGAGGCAGAGGTTGCAGTGAACTGAGACCGCACCATTGTATTCCAGCCTGGGCGCCAAGAGCAAAACTCCATCTCAAAAAATAAAAATTAAAAAAATAAAAAAGAAGCAGGCTAGAACCTATTCAAATCTTTATTGCCAAAAACCAGACAGTGACCATATGCACGATACATTTGATACATATTTGTATATCAGATTTCCTAACTGCTTGGCACAAAAATCTATATTGTTTTAAATGTCATTATAGAGAGAGAGAATATAAAGAGTCATCTCTCAATCATTCTTCTAACTGGGTAATCCTAGAGTAGAATCTCTCTCCAGGCCATAAAATTTATGTGATCATAGAATGTTTCTGGTCATTTCAATTGGGCTTAAGAGTGTTTTAGAATACTGTGACTAGGCAGGAAGTGTGTCTGTGGTGGTATCAATGGTACAAGTGTAGACCCATTGTCTTACTGTAGGAACACTTCACACTACATGTCACAATGTCAACCCTGAATGCATTTGAATTTATGAAACTTACCTCCTGAGCCCAAAGTTTTAGAATTGAAAGAACCCCAGGAATATTCTAGCTAAGCCTAGATTCTAGAAAGTGTCTGTATGGTTCTATTAGAATCAGTGGTATATAAAACTTCTGAATAAATCATTACATTTGTTTTATATTGTTGTATAATAAGTTACCATAAATGTAGCTGCTTAAAATCATACTTTTTTGTAATGTTTCTATGAATCAGGAGACCAGGCACAATTTAGCTGGGTCCTCTGCTAAGGGTCTCACAGGCTGCAAATGAGATGTCAGTGGGGCATTTCTTACTAAAGTTCAGAGTTTTCCACCAAGCTAAGTGTTTGTCACAATTCAGTTCCATTCCGTACTGCTGTTGAACTGAGATCCTGCTCTCTTGCTGGATGTTGGCCAGGACTGGCTCTCAGCTCCTGACCATGCGATCTGCTCAAAGACCATCTCACAACACAGTACCTTACTTCATCAAAGCCAGAAAAAGCCCATACTTTTATTTATTTATTTATTTTCTGAGATGGAGTTTCACTCTTGTTGCCCAGGCTAGAGTGCAGTGGTGTGATCTCAGCTCACTGCAACCTCCACCTCCCAGGTTCAAGTGATTCTCCTGCCTCAGCCTCCTGAGTACCTGGGATTACAGGCGTGTACCACCATGCCCAGCTAATTTTTTTTTTTTTAATTTTTAGTAGAGATGGGATTTCTCCACGTTGGTCAGGCTGGTCTCAAACTCCTGACTTCAGGTGATCTGCCCGCCTCGGCCTCCCAAAGTGCTGGGATTACAGGTGTGAGCCACCACTCCTGGCACCCAGACCCATTTGTAAGAACGTTAACAAGATTGTATCAGGCCCATCCAGGATATTCTTCTTTTGGATGAACTCAAAATCAACTAATTTTACCTTAATTCCATCACAAAATCTTCTCACCTTTGTGATATCACATGACCTACTTACAGCAGTGATATCCCATCATGTTCAGAAGTTGCACCCAAACTCAAGGAGAGGGTGTAATACAGAGGCCAGAAATCTTGGAGGTCCTCTTAGAATTCTGCCTATCACAATCACAGATGCTTTTCACACAACCATATTGCCCAGGATACAAAAGTGTGTTAACATATAGATGTACACATATATATTTATATAACACATAAACTATAAAAATTTATATCACATTAGTTTAGTTTAAAATATTACTATACTCTACCTACATATGTAGGTACATATAATACATGTAAATATATATATTTATTTTTCCTTCTACTTGTCTTTCTCCCTTATTTGTACTTTTCCTCTTTCTCCTTCTTCTTTCCTTCCCCTTTTCCTGCTTTATCTTCTTTTCATCAACAAAATACCAAATGGAATTAATTTACATAAATTGCCAAAAAGCAAGAGACTTAATCTTTGACTATGAAAAATTAGGCTAACGTTTTAATTTTTATTCATAAAAGAGAATTTGGTGAAATGCTATGGTAGATTATATGTTTGTACACTACAAATGAGATGGAGTTTACTTTTTACTCTCTAGAAAAGAAACCACTGTGTCTTCTTAGCTATTCATGATTTTATATATATAAAAGTAAACCATCTGTAAGCCAATTTCCTTACGGAAATTCGGAACATTTTTAGAGGTTTCACAATAAAGTGAAATAAAAGTTTTTTTTTTTTTTTTTTTTTTTTTTGAGACGGAGTCTCACTCTGTCGCCCAGGCTGGAGTGCAGTGGCCGGATCTCAGCTCACTGCAAGCTCCGCTTCCCGGGTTCACACCATTCTCCTGCCTCAGCCTCCCGAGTAGCTGGGACTACAGGCGCCCGCCGCCTCGCCCGGCTAGTTTTTTGTATTTTTTAGTAGAGACGGGGTTTCACCGGGTTAGCCAGGATGGTCTCGATCTCCTGACCTCGTGATCCACCCGTCTCGGCCTCCCAAAGTGCTGGGATTACAGGCTTGAGCCACCGCGCCCGGCCGAAATAAAAGTTTTGATGGAGCCAATTCTCTTCTCTGTTCAACAGAAATTCTTTTTTAACAAAATGGATTAAACTGACTTTACTCAGTGTATTTGTCTAATGGATTTTCTCAAATTTGCAAGGCATAAGAAAATAAAATGAGTAAGGAAGTGATATAGAGATTTAAAAAGTCATTTTATTCATAAGCATTCAACAGTGAGAATTAAAGAGAGAATTTTGCAGGGTGCTTACTTTGACATGGTAAGAAAAGCAAAAGTATACATCATAAACTGGACCTCTGAGAGGTCCATACAAGGGAATTCCACGCAGAGAGGTCTGGTTAAAGGCCTATTCTACTATTAACTAGCTCTATCACTTAAGAAGAATGTTCACTTTCTCCATGTATGGATTATGAATATGATTAACTTCTCTATCCACTTCCCAGGATTATTGTAATTAAGCAGTATGACAATAAAAAGAGCACAGATACACAACTCAGAGAGAATTCTGTTGTAGTTCTGACTTTCTTACTTCCTAACTACATGTACCTGAGCAAGTTATTTATCCAGCCTTAACCCAAGTTTCCTCACATGGCAAATAATACTGAGTCTCAAGGCAAACTTCTAAAATTAGAAAGACCCCCCAAGCTAGAGTGAAAAATGACTAGTGAAATGTTTCTGCATGTAAGAATACAGTGCAGAGAATGCCCACTTTCACATCTTCCCAACAACCTCATTCATTTATCTCAGATTCAAATGTATAAAGCAAGAAAGAGTAGAGAATGGCTAGAATTTACCTTTTCTGGGATCTGAGACTATTCAAAATGATTCTATATATCTGGACTTTATATTTGTTATTTACTTTATCATTGTTTCAAAATATTATACTCAACATTCTATATTGATTTTATGATACAGTATAAAGAATAAATGTTCTGGAACACTTTTTACGCAGAAAAGTTTTTTTTAAGTTTTGTTACTTATTCATTTATTCTACACAGTTATTGCTTCATGTATGACACGAGGAAAATGTATCCATGCTCTAATATTTTGCATGCCATAAAGTATAAAGGATGCTTTATAGTAAGAAAGAACACTCTGTTTTGGAGTTTTGTACAAAATATGGTTAAAAAATCATTTAGATGATGACCAGAAGTGAAAGATAATAGATTACATGTTAGTTAATAGGTAGGTAGCAAGGGAAAGGAAATAAATTCTAAATCTACATGTTTGAGCTAAAGAAAGGAGATTCTTTCTATTCTAAATTAGTTTGTATATATTCAGCATGGGAACTTCTGCTCTAAAACCATAGTGTAAATATTCTGTTGAACCTAAGCTGCTGGAAGATGAGGATTAGGAAAACGAAGGATTCCTACTTGCTTACAATCACTGTGCCAGATTTTAAATAAAAGCAAATTACAGATTAAATTCTGCCACATATACTGCCATTTGTAAGTCCAACTCTTATTAATAAGCAGACACAAAAACACTTACACAACCTGCTTTTGTCAGCTTGATAAAGTCCCAATTCTCTGGGTTTTGTGATAAAGCAACCATTTCCTGCATAAAAAATTCTCTAGCCCAAAAATATTTTAGAGGCAGGATTTAGTTAACCTAATATTCGAAACAGCCAGCTGGAATATTCTAACCTGTAACTACATTAGAATCCTGCCTTCAGTGACATTCTAAAAGATGAGGAGGAAAATGCTTTCCTGACTTGATTATCCTATACAAGCAGTGGGGGAAGTCTACCATAGTTAGATCTGTGTATGTTGATGAATACAACTAAATTCACATACAATTTACAGGAATATTCATTATTCTCATAAAAAGCCACTAAATTCACCAGTGAAAATCCTCTTCTAACATCCATTCACAAAGCCTCTGGTGTTGATCAGGGATAACAGCTAAAACACTTATAGTTGCCTTTTGATTAAATGTTATTACCCTGCATGTATATAAAGCATTCCCTATTAGGAAAATTAACTGTCTCTTGAGTGAAATTGAATTAAGACATATATAACTTCCTATCTCTATTCTGAAATAGTTTAAAACATATTTCCAGTGTCATAACACTCAGAAGTATTTATCTCCAATCCAGACCTCTCCTATAAACTTCAGACTCAGCATAAGTGGCCTACTAAACATAATCAATAGCCTCCTAATTGGCTTCCTGTTACTGTCCTTAGCCCCCTGTAGTCTATCATCAATATCATAAACAGTGGTTCTGGCTCCTTCTGATAGAAATCTAGAACTGCTCAGAGCAAGGGTCAGATCTTATCATTCTGTGCATGAAACCCTTTACTGACTCCTCACCTCACAGAAGTAAGAATGAACATCTGACTGGGTCTTCAAATCCTCTGATCTTTCTGATCCTATCTCCTACTGCCCTCACCCTGCTCACAGCAGGGAATCTCAGTGACTGCGTTGTCTCCTCGATCATGCCGGGCCGGGTACTCACTTCCACCAAGGTGGATTGGACATGAGGCCTTCCTCTGCCTGGTTCCCATTTCTCAGATATATGCATGGCTTGCTCCTTCAACTCCTTTAGGAATTTGTGTTAATATCATCGTATTATTTTTCCATGGCTGCTATAACAAACTACCACAAACTCGGTGGCATAAAACAGTAGAAATTCCATTCCCTCACAGTTCTGGAGGGCAGAATGAAATGCTTCACTGGGGCCAAATCAAGGTATTGGGAAGGCCACACTCCCTCTAGAGACTCTACAGGGAATCTGTTCCTTGCCTCTCCTAGCTTCTGGTGGAAGCTGGGGCTTCTGCCCTCATCATTCCAATCTCTGCCTTTATGGTCACATTGCCTCCTCTTCTCTCTCTATAAAATCCTCTCTGCCTCTCTATTACAAAGGTACCTACCATAACATTTAGCACCTACCCAGATAATACAGAATAATCTCCTCATGTCTTAATCTTTAACTTAATCACATCAGGAAACTTTGCCTATAGGTTAACATTCACATATTCTGAGGCTGAACCTGTTTCCTATGGCGAAGATGTTTGTCAGTCTATCACAGTCATGTCTCATAAAGGACTTCCCATACTGTCACCCATCCTCTCTTCTGCACTTCCTGTCTCCCTTCTCTGCTTTATTATTTTTTTCCAGGGCATTGATCACCAGATGACTTTCCATATATTTACTTATTTCTTATATTATTTGACTTCTTCAACTATGAGTGCCATGAAGCCAGAGTTGTCATCTTTTCTCTCCATTGCTCTTTCCCTAACACGTTGAACAATGTCTTTCATATGGCAAGCCTTAAAGGAATATTTTTGAATGAATGGATAGATGAATGAAGGAAGAAAGGTGTTCAAATATTTTAGTTGAATGGAAAATGTATCTAGTAAGTTAAAAGATACCCCCTCAAAATATTTGTCCATGTCTGAATCCCCAGAATTTGTGAATATTAACTGGTATGGAGAAAGAGTGAATAGTTGTAAAATATGTGATTAAGTTAAGGATCTGAAGGGAAAGAACTTATCCTGGATAATCTGGCTGGGTCCTAAATCAAGCACATGTATCTTTATAAGAAAGAGAGGCAGAGGTAGAACAGAAAGAGACACACAGAGGAAAAGACACAGAAGAGGAAGCAAGATGACCATGAATCACTCTGACAATTAGAGTGATGGAGCCATAAGTCAAGGAATGCCAGCAGCCACCAGGAGGGACATATTCTCCCCTGGAGCCTTCAGAAGCAGTGTGGCCCTGACAAAGATATTTTGATTTCAGACTTCTGGTCTCCAAAACTATGAGAGAACAAATTTCCATTATTTTAAACCACCTAGCTTGTGGTAATCTGTTATGGCAGCCCTAGGAAATTACTACAGTGTGGACATTCTAAATGGCTTCTAATTATAGGAAGACAGATTACTTTAGGAAAGGCATTCTTATTTTGAATTTATACCTGGAATTATTATCTGGGTTCCTGTCACCCAATTAAGGGCACGGACTCTGAAGTCAGAAGTCAGATATCCTGTGTTGTAATTATTTTGTTAACTTCTGAGGACCTTGGGGTCCATTGATCTTTTTGCCTTGGTTTTAGCACCTGTAGAAGAAGAATAAACCAATGTCTGCCCTAATGGTAAGCCTGGAATTAAAATATTTAAGAATTACAAATCAGTTAGAAATGTGCCCACACCTAACATGCAGTAAACATTGTCATTATTTTGCTATTTGTATTAAATTATTTTTAAAAATCTAGTTTATTAGAAATATCTTTGCAGTGTGATAACATTTTTGCCCATCAAAAAGTATGAGAACACAATCTGTTCTCAAGGGTGTGGTGGTCTAGGCATTATCACATATTGATGGTAGGAGTAAAATTGTTACAACTGCAATGGGGGGAGGCAATTGGTACTGTATCAAAAGTACAAATTCACTTACACTTGTAAGATAACTTAGTTAGGCATTGCAGCATTGTTTCAATAGCAGAAGACTGGCAACCTAAATTCCAGCAATACAGGCCAAGTTAAAATATGGAATATTCATCCAATGGACTATTGTGAAGCAGTTAAAAAAATGAGGCAAATATTTCCAGTTCTGGCAATAGAAGAGTAACTTTTTGCTAACCACAGTCCCACTGAGAATAATAGATATGCTAGACAACACATAAGTGAGTGTGTGTGTGTGTGTGTGTGTGTGTGTGTGTGTGTGTGTGTGTGTGTTTGAATAAAGGGCCAAGACACTGGAGAGAAGGAAAGCTCATGGAAGTAAGCGGGACATTCCAAGCAGCTTTTCTCCTCAAAGACTGCCAATTTGGAAGTGGCATAGAACCAAGAGGCTAAATACCTAGCAGTAAACAGCAGCTAAGAAGCTGATTGAACTTCTGAAAGTCTTATGGGGTTGGGGAGATGACATTTTAAACATAATGAATAGAAAGATAGTCGGGAATCCTGAACTCGTGATCTTGGACGGAAGCCAAGGACAGAAGTAAGCTCAACAGCTGGTCCTGCTCTTTCTCGTAAAACATTGCTCAGGTTGCCAAACATAGATCTGATAAGGAGCTGGCATGTAGGATATGTAGAGACTCCTACAACTTAACAACATATAAACAGCTCAATTTAAAAACGGGCAAAGTACTTAAATAGACATTTCTTCAAGGAACATCAACAAATAGCCAATAAGCAGATGAAAAGATTTCCAACTTCATTAGTCATTAGGGAAATGAGAATCCAAACCACAGTGAGGTATCATTTCACACCCACTGGGACGGTTACAATAAAAATGATAAATAACAACAAGTAATGGCAGGGATTTGGGGAAACAAGCCTTCATATGTAGCTGGCAGTCCAATGATGCAGCTGCTGTGGAAAACAGTTTAGTGGTCACTCAAAAAATTAAACATAGAATTACCATATGACCAGTAATTGTACTCCTAGGTGTATACCCAAAAGAATTATAAACAGGGATTAATCAGATACTTGTACACAAACATTCACTGTAGCACTATTCACGTAGCCAAAAGTTGGAAATAACTCATGTCCATCAACGAATAAATGGACGAAGAAAATGTGAGTGGCCGGGTGCCGTGGCTTGCACCTGTAATCCCAGCACTTTGGGAGGCCGAGGTGGGCGGATCACAAGGTCAGGAGTTCGAGACCAACCTGACCAATATGGTGAAACCCCATTTCTACTAAAAAGACAGAAGTTAGCCAGGCATGATGGCAGGTGCCTGTAGTCCCAGCTACTCAGGAGGCTGAGACAGGAGAATAGCTTGAACCCAGGAGGCGGAGGTTGCAGTGAGCCAGGATCAAGCCACTGTACTCCAGACTGAGTGACAGAGCAAGATTCCATTAAAAAAAAAAAAAAAAGTGATAAATACATTCAATGGACTGTTATTCAGCAACAAAAAGAATGAAATTCTGACACATGCTACAACATGGATAAACCTTGATAACATTATGCTAAGTGAAATAAGCCAGGCAATGAAAACAACACACATATTGTTTGATTTAACTTATAGGAAATTATCTATAAGCAGCTAATTCATAGAGACATATAAATTAGAGGTTAAGAGAGGCTAAAGAGAGAGAGAATAGAAAATTTTGCTTAATGGATGCTGAGTTTCTGTTTGAATTATGTAAATATTTTGAAAATAGACGTGATAGTTGTACAACATTGGGCATATAAACTAACGTCACCATAGGCTTCTGGATTGAGTTGGGCACTGTCGGGACCAAGACGGCTCTCTGAAGTTTTGTTGAAAAAAAAAAAAAAACTCATAAAAGGCATATTAATTGGTGAAAATGTAACAAATTTATTTAACATCTATACAAGGGATCCTTCAGAATGGTGACCCCAAAATACAAGAAAAATTGTCTATTTTTATGGTTAGGTTCAAAAAAGTGTGGACAGTTGTGTAAAAATATGATTAAACAAAAAGGGCATAATCTCATACAAATAGATGGAGTGGGGAAGCCCAGCAAAGCCAGTCTGTCTAGATTCTTCTTAGCCTCTCTGAGTGTCATTTCTTCCCTCTGGGGGTGCAGCAGGACCCTTTCTGGAATGGGGGTCTCAGAACCTACAGTCAAACAACTAGGTCATATAATTTCTTTACGGCCAGTTTTCACACGGAAAATCAGAAGGAAAGTTAAAGTAATATTTTTAGGTTTTATGGCTGGCTTTGGGGAAAAGGGATTCTGGTTTCTATGAAAACTGTTGGGGAAAAGGATTTCTAGTTTCTATGGTTAGCCTTCGGGGAGAATAGATTGAGGGGCAGCAGGGCAAGAGAAGGTCAGGGAAAAACTTGCTTCTGTGGCTGCTGCTGAAGGCTTCATTTGGGGCTTATTATTCATTGAAGGCTTATTATTTTCTGAGCTCCAGGGGCATCATGATTTCTACTGTTATTCCCACATTTTCACACCACACATTACATATACTTAGCAATCAAAATATATTAAATAAATATATGACTGCCTACCCTCTTCCCATTGTCCTTCCTTCCCCTGGTCTGCTTTCTTTCTGCATACTTTCTTTCTGCATACTTTCTTTCTCTTGATATCTTTTAGTTCAAAAGTTCAAGAACAAAAGGCTGTTCTTGGCATGCAGCAAAAATATTTTAAGAAAATTTCTTGATTTAAATTTAAATGAGCAGTTAATTACAGAACATGTATGAATTCGACATAAATATTTTTGGGAAATATAATTTAAAACAAAGCCTTTTCCAACCCAGAAATCCTCCCTTAAAAGTAGTAGTGGAAACAAAACAAAACACTTTTATTATTGATAAGCTCTAAACCAGATTGTGACGTACATCACCATCAATCCATTAAGAGATTGCAAAGACGGAAATCTCGCCCCTTCATGTAGACAAGCAGATACAACCTATTACATACATGTTTTCAAGATAAACAATGACTAGTCCTTGACAAGAATATTTGTCACACATAATTTATCCTCACTTTACCTGATCATTGAGGTGACCATCTGTGTTAGCTAATTAGCTGTATCCAGAGGAAAAATAAATTCCTCATCTCTATATGAGAGGAGGTAGTTTTGAAACCCTCCAGCTGAAGTTAGGCTCCTACCTTAACCACAGAAACTGAGAGATAGAGGCGCTATCTCCCTTGATGTTTGCATTTCAAAGAAATCGTTCCCAGGTTCTTGAGAAAGACATTCCTAGGTCACAGAGGTGACAAAAGGCCTATCCAGTCTTCAAAAGGATTTATATACATTTCAAAGACCCAAGAAAGTGTTTAAGATATTCTAATAAGTGCTCTAAGGAAAAGGAAGGGAGGAAAAGCTCTTACCTCATTCTTAATGGGGAGAACTAAGCCTCTTACTTTTAATTTGCATTTGTTCTTACAATATGCAAATCCATCTTAAATTCAATTAATCTTACTGTGCAATCTTGGTATATTTCATTCCAGTCATTGGTATATGTGTGTATGTATCATTTTACATAGCCATTTTATTATTTATTATTTAATGTTATTTATTACTCATATATTCAGATATTCAGGTATTCAGGTATTCAGATCTTTCTTTAAATTCTAATGTGAATAGTTACCTTTGATCTGTGAAAAGAATAAAAAACAAACAAAATGATTCATAAATGACTAAAGACTTAGTTTACTTTTAGGAAATATTATATATATTTGAGATTGAGTCTTACTCTGTCACACAGGCTGAAATGCAGTGGTACGATCTTGGCTCACTGCAACCTCCACTTCCTGGGTTCAAACAATTCTCCTGCCTCAGTCTCCCAAGTAGCGGGTATTACAGGCGTCTGCTACAACACCCAGCTAATTTTTTTTAACTTTTAGTAGAGACAGGGTTTCACCATGTTGGCCAGGCTGGTTTCAATCTTCTGACCTTAAGTGATCTGTCCACCTCAGCCTTCCAAAGTGCTGGGATTACAGGTGTGAGCCACCATGCCTGGCCAGAAAAAAAAAATATATATGTGTGTGTGTGTGTATGTGTGTGTATGTGTGTGTGTGTGTATGTGTGTGTGTGTATATATATATAATTATATATGTATAATTGTAAATATATATAATTTCTTAATTTTTCTACAGCTAGAAACTCAACCTGCAGGATTTCAGTGTGATGTTTGAGATGACCAATACAACTAGCTTTGTGAACTGTATTTTGTGTATTGATTAGTTTAAGAAATATTTATCCTTTAAGGAGCTTGCAAACTACCTAGGAAAAGAAAGTAGCACAATGAATTGTTATGTCTTATTCCATTTGTTTTAATAATAGACATCATGTTAGTCCATTTTCACAGTGCTATAAAGACATACCCAAGACTGAGTAATTTACAAAGAAACAAGATTTAATTGACTCACAGTTCCACATGGCCAGGCAGGCCTCAGGAAACTTAACAATCATGGCGGAAGGGGAAGCAGGCACATCTTACATTGCAGCAGGTGAGAGAGAGCGTGTGTGAGAGCACAGGAAAAACTACCATTTATAAAACCATCAGATCTCCTGAGAACTCACTCACTATCATGAAAACGCCATGGAGAAAACCGCCCCCATAATCTAATCACTTCCTTCCCTCCACATGTGAGGATTACAAGTCCCTCCCTTCACACGTGGGAATTACAATTCCAGATGAGATTTGGGTGAGGACACAGAGCCAAACCATATCAATAAGCAACATGCTTATTGCATAAACAATTTGTTATGGGGAGAGAGGTGGGAGTAGTTAAGTTGGCCTGGAAAGCTCAAGAAGAACTCCACAGAGGTTAAAAATACAGTCTAGGCAGAGGGAGGAACTTGAGCAGAGGAAAAGACTTAATGGGAAGGTCTGGCATGTTTAAGCAATGGATTGCACATTCCAGTGGGGTTTATCAGATTTGCCTAGGAGTTTATTGAAAATATGGATCCAGAGACTCCATATCAGTGTTCCCCAATTTTTTTTACATTAATACCCACCCATTTTAATTTCAATGTCCACCTGAGTTTGTGAATTACTGCTTTAGGGCTTATGCTTGGAACCCAGTACAGATGAGAAGTGGGAGAGACAAGCAGAGGCTAGATAATGAAAAGCTTTGTCCCTAGAGAGGCTGAATTTTATGCTGAAAGATTTTGGCCAAGATTTGTCATTAATTTCCACCTAGTCTGCACATTCAAAGCCTGAGGATATGAGAGGAAGAAAGAAAGTAAAAGAAGAAACCAGTCAGGATTGAGAAGTGAGTGTTAGTTTAGGCTCTACTCCTTCCCCACCAGCCAGGGGAAAGTTGTTTCTGCTACTTTAACTGTTTTCTGTCCTGGCAAGGACAAAGCACAATTTATTAGAAAAGATTTTTCCAAGGAAAGTATTTTGCTTCCAGCTATGAATCTGCTTGTTGTTCTTAGAGTCATAAAGAAGCCTCTGCTGGTAGGTATGGTCTCTGTTCCAAGGAAAAAAGTTAAAGTCTATGTTTTGGAAAGTATGGGGGAAGAACCCCTTTCTTCTCCCAATCTGTGGAATGCATTATGTGTAAGCAGAAAAATACGTTGTGTAAGTGAGGTGTTCAGGAGGGGCAAGCTCACCTCCTACCTTTCACATATCAATTATGACTGAGATTAAAGCATCTATACATATAAAAGCACAAAATATATTTTAAATATACAAGAAGGAAAGCAGTGACATTCCAATACCTATTGAGAAGGCTTAAAATTTCCTAAAATAATGTAATGAGCTAAAATGGCATCGGAACCTTCCAGAGCACTAGCTGTTACACAGGACTGCTTATTGCATGGCTTCTCAGTCTCAGCATTATTGACATTTTAACTGGGCAAATTTTTGTTATTGTTGGGATGGGCCTGTGTATTATAGGATGTTCATCAGCAGCTCTGGCCTCTGCCTGTTAGATGCCTGTAGTACTGTTTACCAGTTGTGACAGCTAAACATGTCACAAATACACAAATATTGCCAAATAGCTCTTTGAAAGGAGAAAACCAAAAGTGCCCCTGGTTGAGAACAAGTTGTTTATTGATAACATTTGGAGATGAGATAGTTCTGCAAATTCAGTAATTTAAACCCCCATATGGAGAAGGTCTAAGTCTAATCTAGATCAAATTTATTAATGTTTCATAAATTCCACCTAAATCCAATTATGTTAATGCATGGATATATCATTCTGTTCATGAACAGTCTGTAGTAATGATTGAGGAGTTGAGGCTTGGAGATAGACTTTCATAAAAATCTTAATGACATATATGCCACTCATTTTCATTTTTTTCCAGGTATTAAATTATATCCCAAGGTCCCAAAGAATTAATATAACTCAAAACCATCACTGATGTATTCCTTTCTGGATACAATTACTTGGTCTACAGTAAAACCCTGTAGCTCCCAGAGGTAGAATGGGGGAATAAAGAGTAAATGCATTCTCCACTTAAAATTTCTACGTATTCCACAGACCATCAGAAAACTTCTGAGGTCAGCGTCTCTGAACTCCAAATACTGCTAATTCACAATGTCTCTTTCACTTATGACCCTGACCTATCTATACAGAATTTGGGGTTCATTTTCTTTGGAATGACCATTCTTAGATGTAAAGATAAATTTGACTCCCAAAAAGAGTAAGGAAATAACTAACCTCGAACCATTCTGAGTGTGACTTCTATAGGTCTCATTTCAATTTTTTTGCCTCTAAAGAGTCTTAAATCTAAAATACTTATTTAAATTTGACAGTAAATACTGACACCTTCCCCAGTGTTCACAACTCCATTTCTAAATGTATTATCAGTGATATATTGCTTGGGTAAAATGTATTCTATATTTATGGAAACAACTTGACTCTCCAACAATAAGGGGATGGTTAAATAAATCACTCTACATCTATATACAGCCATTTAAAAATTATGTCTGAGGAGAGTAGTTACCAGCATATTTATGATATAAAGTAGAAGTTATAAGGGTAAAATAGAAAATTATACATGGTATGATCTTTAGTATACATATATAAATATATATATGATTTTATAAAGCATTTTACCCATCAAACGATAAATATTTCAATTCATGTATTTATTTTGTATTTTTATCTGCTTTTTCTCAAAACCTCCATGTCAGAAATGAAGAAGGAATCTGCACGTTCAGACAAAATAGACCTGCTGCCCTCTAGACACTTCCTCGAGCCTCTCTACTTAAGGTAAACTTCTGTATCTTCATTCTTATTATTTTCAGTATCAAGAAATACTGGACATCCTTCATCTCCAGCAGATTCTATTTCCATCTGGCTCTGTCTGTCCTCTTTTATGACTAATCTCCTGAAAGTTTTTCTAATTCGTCTATGAACTCAAGGTCAATCATCAGTGAAAGCCTAGTCTTTAAAGAAAGTTTAATGTCAACCACTTCTGTAGACATTCTTTTTGCCTTTTGCTCTAACAGGAATCTGACTCTCTCCTGTGGACTCCGTTTCTTGAAATCAGTCAAGCAGAAATTGAGTTGATTCTTCTATCCCTTGTACCTTTCAGCTTGGAGAAGTCCTTTTTATTCCACACTGTCATTTACAAACAACTGATTAAAAGAGGGACAACATGGTTTCACTGAGCAAACAGAGCCCCATGTAAGAGTGGGAAAAAGCACAAGACGGTGACAGACTGAAACTCTCCAGAGCAGTCATTCGCCTCAGCTGACTGTGAAGACTCCATGTGGGACACCACAGGGACCTCTCCATTCTTAATAACTGCTCCATATAGTACTATAATCTTTGGGCTCTGTTGCTTCAACATTCTATGGTTTATTAATGAGATCCAACATGAGTTTACTCCTGTCCATTATAGTTGCTTCTTATGAAAAGAAAGGAGATCCTATGAGGTTTTGTTCCATCTGCTTAGTACCTCCAATGCCAACAGTATGATCTCCTTTCTCAGAAACACAGAAAATCAGACATACTGGGGTAGGCTTGCTTCACATTTCTACCTAGCTAAGGCATGACCTCCAATCATATTCAACCTATGCTCAATTCATCATTTGCTTATGGTGTCTGCCAACCTAAAAAATCTTCTAGTATTTGTGTATCCTCTCACCACATAATACTAATAATCTCAAATTAATTGTGTTTTCCACTACTTTTGCATACCATCCAAAATATTGCACACTAAGCAAGGACTGACTTTTAAAATGCATATTTATTTTTACACATTAGCACTTTGGAGAAAGAAAGAAATCCCTTCTCCTTTTTATAATGGAGTGCTCAGCAGTTGTGAGCTCATAGTTGACATCTAACCAAAAAGCGTAACATCTACCACTAATTTCAGCCCAAACACCAATAAGCTGGATACATTTGTGTCAGCTCCTTACTTTCTCTATCAGTTTTTTTCACTTGAATGGGCTGAACAAAATAAATGATTACTTAGCAACTAAACTTCACATTAAACTAGCAATTATTGTGTGCCAAGGACTGTGCTAAGCAGTGTTAACATTCTGTGGTGACTTACAGATTCATTTCTTAGCAAATGTCTCTGTGGTTTTTTTAAGTTTATATTCATTATATTTTGAAAGAAAGAACAGTTATGATTGTACTTTTAGAAACATTCACCTTCCAATGTCTACATTTTGCTGGGATTTAAGCTTTATTTTATTCAAAATTTTTAGTATTTTCCAAGTATTATTTGATCATACAAATAGGAATGTTCTTGGCAAGATATTTCAAGAAATATTAACAATTATTGGAAGAATTGGATGAGAAGGTTAATTAGAAGTTATTGAGGACACACTCTATTTGTTAGGTTCTGCACATATGTTCACTAATTTAGGTATTATTAGTCCTGTTTTATGACTGAAAATACAGAGTCAGGAAAAGTAAGGGACACATAATTACAAAGGCAATGCTAAAAGCCAAGTTTCACCGGTTGACCTCATCTGAGTGCAAAGCCCTTCATTACACCAGAATACCACACTTCTGTGGAAAGGCAGTGATTTATTCTGGCCATTTTCTAGCATATATAATATTGGCCACATTTCCTATTAACCCACTATTGTTTAAATAAAATGCCACACAGCTCAGGTCAAAGGGGCCATTTTTTTCTGTTGACTTTCTTTTCATTTCATTGACACTAGATTTTGCTGTCTCTTCTCAAAATTCCTACAAAAGCATTTTGATGCTAAAGTAGAGCTTGGAATAGAAGTTTATAAATGTTTAGAAGGAAATCAGAAATGCAATAACTGCTTTATTAAGTATAAGAGATTACTATACACTGAGTTTAATTAAAACTATGGGAGCTGGTGCGATGGAGAGACAGATAATCCAGATCAGACCGGTTTCTACAAATTCCACTCCCTTCTTGCAGATCACACCCTGAGAATAGGACAGTGCCCCCCTGGTATCAAAGGAAATGGCCAGATCTCACAGATTAACCCTTGCAGGTACATTGCACAAACCAAAAAGGTTTCAGTATCATCAGTGCCACCTTCAGGGATATAAATGAAATAGCAAGTTTTTCTATTTTTCAAATGTTTTTAGAGTTAATGCTGGAGCAGGAACATATGCTAATATGTACCTTTGTACATTTTCTACAACCAATATAGTTTCCTAGATTTTTATAATAATATTTTCCATTGCAATGAGCTATATACGCTAAGATTTCCCCATAGCTGATAACTCTTTAATCCCAGTAGAAATATGTGAAGAATTTGTGGCTAAATATAAAATAGGCTGGGGAAAAATTGTTAATGGTTTTCAGATATGTAATATTAGTCAAACTTGATGTCAAAAAGGACACTAGTTGGCAAGATGCGGGATTTTTTGTTTTGTTTTGTTTTAGAAATCCTACCTCTTGTCCCCTGCCAACTGCTGAAAACATCTGTAATGAAAGTATTGCCTAATGCAGTTTGGAAAGAGAGATCCATGTGCCCAAAGGAAATCCAATTAAGAGAATATATAACAACAACAACAACAAAAGACGTGTGATTTAATGCCAATGGGTAATAATTATAGTGAATTTGTTTAACCAATAAGTGATTTAATTTTTATCAAAACTTGGAATTAACTACCACACTTAACCTTTTGATGGCATGTTCTACCCCTCCTCGATCCTATTTCTGCATGACTTTCTGCCCAGTGGACTGCACTCTGTAAGCCTCAAGGTCCTCAGTTGCTGGCACTTCTCCAGGGGGCTCCCTTGGAGATCAATTCTTTCTATTTTCTAGACCTCTTTTTAATCATCAAGCTTTCTCTATACTAAATGCCTCTAATTCTTATTTCATTCCTTGAGCTCTATGAATTACTGTTGCTGGCTGGTTCTATTAACTTGAATGAGTATTAACCACTGATCTTGTCTCCTAGTATAACTTTTAACAGACATTCAAGTTTAGTGCCTAGCTTCAATCCATATTGAATATTCTGGTGGAAATTTCCAGTTCTATGGTTTGTGGTTGAAAGAATTATCATGAATATGAGATATAGTTAAATGTAACAGAGATAACACTAAATATATAGATGAGAACATTACACTCTAATCATGTCTCTACCATTAGCCATCTACGTGATACTGAGCATGGCATTCCTCACTTTCTAGATACCAATTTTACAGTTGTAAAAGGAAGCCATGAGACACACAACCTGTAAGCATCCTTCTAAGTCTCCAGGATTCTTGCTTTACAGAGTTACAATACTAAGACATATATGTGTGAACAAACATAGGTCCAAATTCTTAAGGAATGTTGTCTTTAGGCCTAATTGGTGAAAACAATCTAAAATTATGAAATGCACTTGAATAATTTAACTGAATCTCCATGGTATTCCATGTGTGTATCAGTTAAGACAGACTAGGTTATATACTTCTGTAACAAACAATCCTCAAATCTCACTGCCAGACCACCACTTTACTTGCTGCTGTTGCAAAGTCCACTGCAGTTTCAAGCAGTTCTCCAGAACACCTCTCCTCCTTGTTTTGGTTTAATGCTCCAAGTTGCTTGGATCTTATGCTACCTCTGTATTATGATGTGCTTCTGTGAACAATGAAAGCAGATGAAAGGCAGTGTGAAGTGTTGAACACCATCAATAAATGCTTATCCACAGTTCTGCTTATACAGCCCACTTCATATTTTAAGGGAAGATATGTAGTCACACCTAACTTCAATAAAATAGAGAATAGTGATCCACACATGTACCCAGAAGTAGACAAGAATCAGATATTGGTGAAGAGAAGTAATACTTACTACAATGTAACATGGTGATTGAGAATCATCAGAAATTCAAAGCAACAGCCACAATGGGTGCATGCAATATAATGTGTTTATATGAGAAGACGATGAGTACGAAACACAGTAACAGGTCTACAGAAGTCTGCTGGAATTCCTGCTGTGAAGATATACAGGGACCTGTGGATTCATTTATTTATACATTTAACATTTAATTAATATTCATTCTTTGAGTGCCCACAGTGTGCCAGGTTCCAGAAATAAAGCTGTCCCTAATTTAACACATTTAATTCATTCCTGAAAACACTGCTGACAAGTGAAAAATTATTAAATGAAAAATACATTTCCATTAATTTTAGGGGGAACATTAATTTTAGGGGGGACTATTCCCACTCGAGATGCTCAAATAATTTTCACAGGTAAACATATCAGTTTAGCAATGTAAACAAGTTGAAGTAGGTAATAAACAATAATTGAAAAGTAAAAAAAAAAAAAAAACAGTTTGCAGATAAATGAATACGCAGAAAGGGACTCACCATGTTTACGAGAAAAGAAGAGATAGCTAGAAAGGGCGACAGAAAATGTTATATACAATGGACATGCAAAATGACATTATATATAGCAGATATGTAGAATGATCATTATATGTAGCAGATATGTAGAATTTATCATTGGAATCACGACAATGTTGTGCATTGAAGCCAGTGCTATGGATAAATATACACTGGGACAATAGGCATAAACCAGTATCGTCCTGGGAAGACTAGGAATTATGCTCATAATACCCATATGCAATGTTATTTATGAGAAATCATGAGACAAATGTTAAAAGCTGGTGTTTCAGGGTACACTCCACCAATCACTGAAACATCTTTCACAGTTTTAGTTTACACAGTCCAGCACATATTCACTTTGACAAGCGGGAGACAGCATAGAGAGAGTGGTCAGCAACCCTCTCTGGTGTTAGTCTGGCCAAGCTTCCCGGCCTCCCTCAGGGACATGCTAGCTAGCAGTCCACAAGAAGCATGCCTGAGCCAGACTGCATGGCAATTCTGAGGGTACTCACCCCCTGCCACAGGTCCCCTATTTTCAGTCAGGCAGTGCTTGACTGTAAGAAGCCTGACTGATACTTATCTCAAATTAATCTGCACAACTGAAAAGATTTGTGTAAAAGTCCACAATGCAACAAAATAAACCTATAGACCCATATTAATATAAGCAGCTGTTTATATCCTTTAAGGCCAGTGGTAATGGGACTTGTATTTTTGGCATTTTCTCACCTGAACCTCCTTGCTCTGTGTAGGGAATCGCTGAAGAGTTAGAAGCAAAGAAGTGCAATGGTCCTACTTGGGTTGACCCTACTTGGATATTTGTTTTATCATTCGCAGTGTGCTTGTCTATAAATAAATTATTTAATCTGTCTAAGCCTCAGTTTTCTCATCTGTAGAGCAAAAATAATACTATTTATATTTCAGTTATTGAAAGAATTATATGAATCAGGGTGTGCAAAGTGTATGGTATATTAGGGATCTTTTAACTTTAATGATTTTAAAATGCCAATAAAGACACTCACATGTCAGGTATTAGTCTAAGTACTTTACACCTATTAATCCATTTCATATTCACAATAACCAATGAGGTAAATATCGTGTTTGTTTATACATGAGAAAACTAAGACATGGTGGGGGAAAGGAGGGCTAACTAAATTGTCAACTTCACAAAGTGGGATTTGAACCCAGCAGTCTGAGTCAGGAGTCTAGTACTTCTAGTCATCACACCATTCTGCCTTCCCACCTGTCCCTGCCACTATCTTGTATTTCATTTTCTATCCCTAACTATATACCAACTCCATTGCTTGACCCTATTGCTTACTTTCTTCTCTGACATCACAGAACAGGTTACCTACAGGTTCTTATTGTCAGGGAAGTTTTCATGGAAAATATGATATTTAAGCTGTAAATCATTGTCTTGCCAGTTTTTGGACACCCTAAAGTGTCACCTATTGTTTAGCATGTGTTTTCAAAATCAGTAATTTTTTAACATCGAACTCATTTTTTAAAAAGTAATAAATGTATTATACTCTTGTTATGATTAATATTAAAAATATTTGCCAGACACAGTGGTTCATGCCTATAATCCCAGGACTTTGGGAAGCCAAAGTGAGAGGACTTCTTGAGCCCAGCAGTTCTAGACCAGCCTGAGCAGCATAGTGCAACCCTGTTTCTATAAAAAGTTTAAAAAATTAGCCAGCTATGGCGGCACGCATCTGTGGTCCCAATTACTCAGGAGGCTAAGGCAGGAGAATCTCTTCAGCCAAAGAGGTCGAGGCTGCAATGAACCATGTTTGTGCCACTGCACTCCAGCCTGGGTGACAGGAGATGCTGTCTTGTCCCAAAATAAAAGAAAATTTGTCTGAACCTCAAAAAGAATAGATAGATCTGAGATAGACGTTGAATAAAGGATTTAGTCTGAATGAAGACTGGCATTTTATTATTATAAACACCTGTGTCAAGCTCCTTTCTCAAAACGAGAGATTAAACAACTGGCAAATAATTCAGTAGTAATATAGATTTGTTCAAAATATTCATTTTGGCAAATTTTCCACATAGCAAGTTACTGAATATGTATTTACGAGAAGATATCTTGGGAACCTTATTTTGTCCTATTACACATTTCTTTTCTCCTGAAGACCATAGCTTAGTATCTTAAATTTACAGCACTTTCCAAAAAATTATTCTTAGGAAAACAGAAGATACATCAACAGTCAAATTCAATTCAAAGTTGAGAATCTAAGAAAAGTGTCTTTAGCTGATAAGGAGAAAGAAATAATAATTATTATTATTTTGCTTTTCTTAGTGTGTGTACTCTTCCCATGTTGAACAATGTAAAATAATTCCCAGCAAGTTGACTACCCAGAAAAAGCAAACGTCTGCTTCTCTTCTCCACCCTGCTTTCTCCTTGTGTTGACTCTGAGCCAAACAATTGACTGGCACAAGGCCATAATCTTTCTTTTTTTTTTTTTTTTAATACTTTAAGTTCTAGGGTACATGTTCACAACCTGCAGGTTTGTTACATATGTATACATGGGCCATGTTGGTGTGCTGCACCCATTAACTTGTCATTTACATTACATAAATGCTATCCCTCCCCCCTCCCCCCATCCCACAACAGGCCCCAGTGTGTGATGTTCCCCTTCCTGTGTCCAAGTGTTCTCATTGTTCAATTCCCACCTATGAGTGAGAACATGCGGTGTTTGGTTTTTTGTCCTTGTGATAGTTTGCTGAGAATGATGGTTTCCAGCTTCATCCATGTCCCTAAAAAGGATATGAACTCATCCTTTTTATGGCTGCATAGTATTCTGTGGTATATATGTGCCACATTTTCTTAATCCAGTCTATCATTGCTGGACATCTGGGTTGGTTTCAAGTCTTTGCTATAGTGAATAGTGCCACAATAAACATACATGTGCATGTGTCTTTGTAGCAGCATGATTTATAATCTTTTGGGTATATACCCAGTAATGGGATGGCTGAGGCAAATGGTATTTCTAGTTCTAGATCCTTGAGGAATCACCACACTGTCTTCCACAATGGTTGAACTAGTTTACAATCCCACCAACAGTGTAAAAGTGTTTCTATTTCTCCACATCCTCTCCAGCACCTGTTGTTTCCTGACATTTTAATGATCGCCATTCTAACTGGTGTGAGATGGTATCTCGTTGTGGTTTTGATTTGCATTTCTCTGATGGCCAGTGATGATGAGCATTTTTTCATGTGTCTGTTGGTTGCATAAATGTCTTCTTTTGAGAAGTGTCTGTTTGTATCCTTCACCCACTTTTTGATGGGGTTGTTTTTTTCTTGTAAATGTGTTTGAGTTCTTTGTAGATTCTCTATATTAGCCCTTTGTCAGATGAGTAAATTGCAAAAATTTTCTCCCATTCTGCAGGTTGACAAGGCCATAATCTTTCTGACAGAGAATTCAAGATGTATAAAACTACTCATTGTTGTTGTTGTCTACTTAAGTTCTAAGCTCCAAACAGTAATTCAAATAGATGTATGATAATTTAAAATATCAGAATGTATATTTCAGGAAAGCAGAGAATAGAACAGAACTCCTCAATTTATAGGCATGGAATTAAAATTTTTCTTTGTTTGTTTTGGTTTGGGTTGTTTGTTTTTGGAAACAGATTCTCTGTCACACAGGCTGGAATGCAGTGGTGCAATCATTCAGTGCAGCCTCAAACTCATGTGTTCAAAATATTCTGCTACTTAAGTCTTCCAAGTTGCTGCGACTACAGGTATATGTCGCCATGTCTGGCTAAATGTTTTATTTAAATTTTTGTTTGTTTGGTTTTTGTAGAGACAGGGTCTTGCTTTGTTTCCTAGGCTGGTCTTGAACTCCGAGTTTCAAGTGATCTTCCCTCCTCAGCCTCCTAAACTGCTGGGATTACAGGCATGAGCTACCACACCTGGGCAAAGCTTTTCTTTTTAATCAGTTAATGTATCCTATTTGCTTATTTTAAATTACTCAATTTCTTATTAGAAGTGATTATCACCATTAATATACCAGAAGTAGTTGGTACTGTGATGTACCACCCAAATTCCCTTTTGGAAATATAGACATAAAATCTGACAAAGATTATTTGCTTGTCCAAACTTTAGTTGGGCTTCTGAAACTTCCCCTAGGCTCATCTGTGTACTTCCTTGTAAAATCCAGTTTTAGCAAAGAACTCTGCTAAGTCAGTTTAGCAAGAATCCCCCATCCCAGATATTTGGTGACCCCTGATATGTGATCAAGTTTCTCATCCTCCACCATCCCACAGGTGATATCTGATCACACTGGGTTGACTTCAAGTCACAATTGCACCCCACAGGTATAAACCACAACAGGTATAAAGGTGGCCTTTATACCTGTTGCAATGGTCATGAATAAATTTGTCATTCTTGTTATTTAACAATATCATTAAATATTTGTTTTCCTTTAATAGATCCCAGCTACTGAGAGTGCTACTAACAGACAGCCCTTAGCCAGGACCAACTACATAATTTGTTGGACTCAATACAAAATTAAATTGTGAGACCTTTTGTTAAAATATTGTTAAGAATTTTAATGTGGTGGCAGCAGAGCATTAACCAAATGTTGGGCCCTCATTAACATGAGGCCCAGGGAGTCTGGACAAGTTGCATGCCTATAAAACTGCCCTTGCCCCTACCTGTCAGCCACCAGCAGTGATGGTTCAGCAAAAAAGAAATGCCTCACCCAGGGAAGTGTCTATTTCTAAGGTGGACAAAATTTAATCATTGTACTGACACAGGATTATAAAGTTCTGGTCTTTTCACCCAAAGTCTGTAGGGCCATACCAGCTTCAGAGCTGTGGTAGAGTTGGCTAAGAACTCCCCTGAGATTACTTCACATCTCAGCTTTTCCCTGTTCTCAGTCAGACTTCTTTTCCTCCCTTTTCTTCCCTTCCCTTGCCTTTCACAGTTGTGGGTCTGAGGAGCACTCCCTAATATAACTTCTGCATGCTAATGCCTCCTAGAGTCCACTTCTCATATAACACAACCTGTGAATCTGCTTTTTCCCAAACTCTGTTCTTACAAACACAATAAACAGTATCACAACAGCCTATTCTGTGCTAAATTGTAATACATCAATTTCCAGATGGCACTGAGCTGTTGCATTGTAGAGTTTGCTGTGGAAAAGATTAAACATTCTAGGGGCAAGAGACTACACAGTTAGCAGTTGGTGTCCGTGGCCATTTGGTCTTTTGTTAAGATGTATTGAACACTTACTGTGGTAAATATTTTACATAATTTAGGTTATTTGATCCTCATAATAAATCTTTGTTGTAGATTTTCCAAATAGCCCAATTCCACAAACTAAAAAAAGAAAATAGCAACAGAGAAGTTAAGTGACCGCCCAATAGTCAGTCATGAAAGTATGTCATAGTTCCTCTGTCTAATCAAAGCCAGGGCTCTTGATCTCTACCCTATAATTCCTGTCTGATGCTATTTTTCTTCTACCGGTTTTTCTTGCTGAACACAGACACTCTCAAGTCAGTAGTCCTAATCTGTACACCCATGGTGTGCAGAAAAGCAGGCTTCAGGTTCTCAAATCCTTATATTCTCAAGAAAGACCTGTTTTCAGGAGTACTCCTTCACAGACTCTAGACAACTGAACTCTGAGTCCTTGGAATGCTCTGCCTAAGGGTTTTTGTATGCCTGAGACCTTGTGTCACACTATAACAGTTTGACCGAAGAGTTTATGTTACCAATGTGATTTAAGGTAAACACTTGTTTTTGCACTAGAGGCTGAAGTTGAGTAGCTGAAGGCAGTCACTAGGTGCTGCACACTACGTGACTGAACCCCCAATAAAAAACCTCAACACCAGGATTTTGATGAGCTTCCCTAGTTGACAACACTTTGCATGTGTTGTCATACATTATTGCTAGGAAAATTAAGTCCATCCTGTACAACTCCACTGAGAAGGGTACCTGAAAGCTTGTGCCTTCTCTTCTGGACTTCTCCCCCTGAAGTTTTCTTCTTTGCTGATTTTAACCTATATTATTTTCCTGTAATAAATCATGATCATGAGTATAACAGCTTCTGATTCCTGTAAGTCCTTCTAGTGAATCAAGTTTGAAGTGGTCTTGGCAACCTCAATAGATATAGTGAGTGGAGAAATGGCTGAATTTTAAACAGATCAAGATGAAAAAACAAATGCTTTTTTGTTGTTGTTCTTTCTCTCAAAAATAAATGACCTGGATGTCTTGCTAAAAACCTATTAAGATCATGCTGCTATTGAATATATCAACTGAAGATTAATTGCCTCCAGAAAAGGAGATGCCTTCTGCCATTTGCCTTGCTGTAAACAAATACCTGAGACTGGGTAGTTTATAATGAAAAGAGGTTTATCTCGTTTATAGTTCTGCAGGCTGCACAAGCATGGACCAGCATCTGCTCAGCTTCTGCTGAGGCCCCAGGAAGCCTACAATCATGGCACAAAGTGAATGGGGAGACAGTGTATCACATGCCAAGATGGAGAAAGAAAGAGAAGAAGGAGCTGCAGCTCTTTTAAATAACCAAATCTCATGTGAACTCATACAGTGAGAAGTCCCCCCTTACTGCAAGCACAGCACCAAGGCATTCATGAGGTATCCACCCGCATGACCCAAACACCTCCCACTAGGTCCAACTCCAGCATTGAGGACACATTTCAGCGTGAGATTTGGAGGGGACAAAAGCATCTAAACCCTATAAGGAGGCATGAGTAAAGTATGAAAAACATTGTTTTCCTGCCACTTGCATATGCATCTAAACTGGAGAAATTTGTATTTTCTTAGCAGATGTTATCGTTATGTTGAGAGATAGATTCAACATAATAAAGATAGACTCTGTTGAGAGTGTATTTCTTAATGGTAGAGAAAGACTGTAGGGCCCTAGAATCAGATGATAAAGAGGTTTTATCAGAAAAACAAGAGGTAGGGTACAGGGAGCAGGAAGGAAGAAGTGGAGAAAAGGAGAAGTTGAAAAGAATAAGGATGAAAGAGGCTAGCAGGGAAGAGAGGCCAGGTAGCTGAGAACCAAATTAACCATTGATCGTAAGTTATCATATATGTATATCTCTACATTTTTTTCAAGGCAAGATGAAGAACCAGGTGTACTCCTCAAAGTTCTGCCCACTGAGAGGACTTTGCATCACCACAGCATTTCACAGCCACTTCTGGGTAAGGCTGTAGTGCTGCCACTGCCTAGTTTCTGATAGTGCCAGTATATTGTGCAGAATCATTTGCTTCCTCAGTCAAGTAGTCAAAGACCACCCCCTATGAAGCCTTAGGTGCAAGGTGAGAGGGAGGAGTGGTGGAGGATGGGGCATGAGTCCATCCTTATCCCCTACAAATAATTTTGGCACCACTGGATCTGTTGGTTCATATGACATACATGGCAGAGCAGCTTGCATGGCAGCCTGGACCTCTTTCATGACCTGCTCTTTTTCCAGGATCCAGTCAAAAATGGCAGCTTTTTGGTTTACCTGTTACCTAGTCAGAGTAGTATAACCAATTGAGATCTGTTTTCTTCAGGAAGAACACAAAGTGCTGGGCCTCTTTCTTGGTGATAGAAGGGACCAGATACAGCGATCCGTCCTTTTCCTTGGTGAGATAACTTAACATGGCTCAGTTCACAGGAGCAAGGGTTGGCAAACTGTGGCCCATAGGCTAAATATTGCTGTCTCCCTCCTTTTTATACAGTTCATAAGCTAAGGATATTGTTCTTACATTTTTAAAGGATTGAGAAGCAAAATAAGATGGAGGAGGAGAAGAAGGAAGCAGAGGAGGAAGAGAAGAATGAGGAGGAAAAGTGGAGATGAAAGTAGAGATAGAAGGAGAATGACTAGAAGAAGAGGTGGAGGAACAGGAAGCAGAAGAAAAAGGGAAATGAGAAGACTTGGAACCAATCCAAATGTCCATCAATGATAGACTGAATTAAGAAAATATGGCACATATACACCGTGGAATACGATGCAGCCATAAAAAAGGATGAGTTCATGTCCTTTGCAGGGACATGGATGAAGCTGGAAACCATCATTCTCATCAAACTATTACAAGAAAAGACAACTAAACACCACATGTTCTCACTCATAAGTGGGACTTGAACAATGAGAACACATGGACATAGGGATGGGAATATCACATACTGGGCCCTGTCGGGGGGTGAGGGGCTGGGAGAGGGATAGCACTAGGGTAGAAATACCTAATGTAAATGATGAGTTGATGGGTACAGCAAACCAACATGGCACATGTATACTTAGGTATCAAACCTGCACATTGTGCACATGTACCCCAGAAATTGAAGTATAATAATAAAAAGAAGAATGATAAGGAGAAGAAAAGGAGAAGGAGGAAGTGGAGAAGGAGGAAGTGGAGAAGTAAGTGGAGAAGAAAGAAAATAGAAAGAGAAGGAGGAAGAGGTGAAGAAGCAGAGGCTATATCTGACCCACAAAGCCTAAAATATTTACTAATTTACAGGACCCTTACAGAAAAAGTTTGCTGACCTCTGGTCTAGACAATTATAGTGATTTCTGTTTACCCTTCCTTGTCCATAATGCCTCTAACTCCACAGGTCAGGGGAACAATGTGAGGCTTCAGACACTAATAACATGTCTACTGCAAATATGAATTCCAAATTGAGAAAATAACCACAAGGTTAGTTCAGGGACCCATTGGGCTCACAGTAAGATGGACCCAAGCCAAAATTCCCCTGATCATCTGACTTCCATAAGTCCCTAATCTGACTGATGGACTACAGTAACATTTTAGGTGCCTAACAATTAGTGTCAGCTCTGAACCAGTGTCTAATAATTCCTTAAATATCTGATTATTTCCTTTCTGCTATAAATGGTCAGTCCAGGAAATGGATTCACATCATCTTGGGGGAAAATTAGGGTTAGAAGGAAGATTTACCTTAGAAATTTTGGTCTGGTAACACGTCCTTGTTCAAGAAGATCTGGCCTCTCCTTCGTTTGCAGGTCTCTGGGTCTGTCAATTGGCTTATTGTTGGAAATTCATTCAGGGGTCACAATTTCTGTTCACTGTATCTAAAAGCTTTTTGCTTTACACAAATCATTTAAGACTTTAGTAGGCTGCCATTCGATTTCATAGAATTGGAAGAGGAGGAAGAGGAAGGGGATCATAACAACTAAAGCCAAATACCCATGCTGTTCAGACCATTCTATCACTGGGGTTTTTTGTTTGTTTGTTTGTTTTTTGTTTTTATTTTTGTTTAAGACGGAGTTTCGCTGTCACCCAGGCTAGAGTACAGTGGTGCCATTTCGGCTAACTGCAAGCTCCGCCTCCCGGGTTCACGCCATTCTCCTGCTTCAGTCTCCCAAGCAGCTGGGACTACTGGCACCGGCCACCACACCCGGCTAATTTTTTGTATTTTTAGTAGAGATGGGGTTTCACCGTGTTAGCCAGGATGGTCCCGATCTCCTGACCTCGTGATCCACCCACCTCGGCCTCCCAAAGTGCTGAGATTACAGGCCTGAGCCACCGCACAGGGCCTCTTATCACCGCTTTATGTCTATCACCCATTCCAGCTACCAGGCCTACACTGTTTGTCACATTTGGCCACTTGGTTCCTGCCACCCGGGAATGCCATCCCTTCCACTGAATCCAAGGAATCCAGCCCATTTATCATTCCTGGCCTACAGAAAATATTTATCACGGAGCTCTTCAATAATGTGAAAGATTCCCTCTTAAATGTATTTCTGAGAGACTCAGAGAAAGAAATACATTCTTTCTGGAGGATTTAGGGGAAAGGCATACAGATCTTGCTATATACATCCACTCCGGTATCACAACATCTCTATTTTTCTTTTTAGTATAACAAGGAAGTCTGGTATTTTGATCTATTTCAGTACAGGCCACAAACACATCCAGGTTTTAAACAAGCAACCACATAAGCGTTAGAGCCATTCTCGGCTCCTCAAGTGAATGCAGGGAATCTACAAATTCTGCCAATTTCAATGAATTTGGTTGCATCCAATTTTATATTCCTTCAGACTTGATCCCACACCCCAGGGTCCATTCCCACATTTGTTCTCCAGACCTCTATGGAACTAAGTTGGCAAAGAGTTTGCAATTTTTTAAATGTATATCATACCTCCTCACTAGTCACACCTTGTGCCTCACCCCCTGAATCCTGTTGGGATTTTAGTCCGATTACAGATTTAGAGATAATGAGAAGGAATGAAGGTAGGTCAGGAGCAAGATCATTAGCTTACTGCAAGGTAACTACCTCAGGAAAGGCTATTAGAGTGTCTTTGGGCAAAGGGAGACCAAATTCTCACACAGGGAAAAGAGGTTGTACTGTCAAAGCAGACCAAAAATGTATGCATTCAAGGTCCTCAGCTTCATCAAAATATGATCATATAACTCCTTTCCAATTAACAAGGTCCCCCTCTTTCTCAATTAATGCCCTAACTTTAACATATGTTATTGATTAGCTACTATATGTTCTTGATTACAAGTGCCTAAAGATGATAATTTAAATAAATATTTTCCATGTGTGTCCTGGAACACCAGTGCTACCTTTCCCACAAAAAAAGGGGTTATTAATGAATTTAAGTGTAACCAAATTAGAGAGCCTATTCTAAATATCCCTTAACCAAATTCAGAGAATTCATACTTAGGGTTAAATTCCCCAGGAACTGCTTCTCAGATTTATTTATTGGTCAGGGCTTGGTTTCAGAAAAAGAACTACTAGAAGTGATGTACAAAACAATGGATCTATCATAGAAACTAGCTTTACTGTATTGTGAGAACCTACTAAAGTTTTCATATATGACTATTGCTTTTGCACCTGAGCTAGAGCCTGGAGTTGGTAAGGTAGGCAGTTGAAAAGGACATATGAGTATAAGGATAGACTGATGTAAGGTGTGTGGTGGTGGAAGGTGGATAAAGGGAGGGTGGAGTAAGAAAAAGTAGCAGTCTCTGAGAATAAGACGGGAACCTCAAGGATAACCTGGAAGCTGCCTTGGTCTCTCATCTTTTCTATGCCTCCTATATGTGAGTGACATGCAAGGGAACCTGATGCCTTTTGTCATGGAACAAAATGAGGATATCTGGAGGAAGTTGCAGGAGGAGCTGGTGGATATACAACAACAGAGGAGCTGCAGCAGCATCTAACCATACATTGACCTCCCAAGCACAATCAGAGCTGCTGCTTCACACCCCCTTCCCAGTCTCATGTAAATGCCTCTTGTGACTAAGACTAGCTCTGAAACAAATGGGGAAGAGAGTTTCAGCTTCGAATAGTTGATACAGGCCAAAGCCAGTGAGTGACTGAGTGAGAGAGAGAGAGAGAGAGAGAGAGAGAGAGAGAGTGTGTGTGTGTGTGTGTGTGTGTGTGTTTAATGTAAAAACAGATAACTAAGGCAATATAGCTAGTGTGCTTGGATTTCTTGTGAAAGAGTGAAAGCCAAGTTCTGCATTAAAGTTGGGGTGGAGTGGAAATAGTGAGTCCTCAGTGGATGGAGTGGGACAGGGGAAATGGGAAGCAGAATTAACTTATGACTATTCACTCTCACACTGAACACCACCACCTCAAGATGAGCACTGGACTTTCAGAATCTGAGGTAAAGAAAGACAAGATACTTTCTCAAGGATTTTGGCAGCTCCTTAAATAACAAGTGAGAAAAAGCACATGGAGGGGAGATGGAGGATAAAGAGGCCTATATCAGCCAAGGTGGGGCAGCAGGAATGTGGATGTTCTTGTCTGCAATACCAATGGCAGAGCAAACTTGAGGCATCTGCAGGATGCACCAAGCTGCCTGGCAGGTAGCACAGTTCCCAGGTGACCACATTCACCAGACACAGCAGGGTAGCAGCTGCAGCCCAGAGCACAACAATCCCAGGTCAGAGCAGAGCATCACAGAAAGAGAGCATATTTGCCTACATTAAGATTTACTGAGTAATCACAAGCCCAGGACCACATTGGCCATCTGGGGAAATGGGAAGCTGAGAGATGGGCCTCTGACTATAGGCAGGGTTCATGCCTCCGAGAGGGGAAAGAAGGAGTTTTGGTGACTAGATTTTTAGTCATTTTCAATGAAGAGCAATTCCAATAACAGAAAAACCAGCTTCCCCAAACTTAGATTACTTGTGATTCCTAATTATGTCAGTGTGCTTTGATTTTTATTTGCATTTACAGCATGTAAACTTTTTCTTTTTCAATTGACAGATATCGTTGTATGTCTTCATAGTGTAAACTTTAAGATAAAATTCTACAGTTGATTTATATATCTTCACATTCTCAAATGATTAAGTTGTCTTTGATTATAGAAAATAATATTTGTTTGTTTATTTGCATCTTAGATTTAATTAGAATACAGTTTTAAATTTTGGGAAAGAGTAAATATTTTGCTACTTTATTCTATGAAATATACATTATGGTAAGTAATAAATGCTGTGTCTACATTATAAAAACTACTATTCCAATACAGATTAGACAGTAATTGAATGTACTGCTGATTAGAAAATTACTATACCTTGAAGAAGTAGAAAAGCTTTTTCAGGCTGTTAAACTACTATAGATTAAGCATAAGTATGGTATATATGGGAATTTGAAATTTTTGCTTTTGGGTATTCTATGACTGCATGAACATCTGCTTATATATTTTGCAGATATTTCCAGTTTTGAGATATTCTAATTTTTGCACTCAATTATCAAAATTTAATAGGTTTTATTTCCTTTTTATACTAAAATTATAAATTTTGCAAATATTTGCAGTTTTTAGATATTCTAATTTTTGCACTCAATTACCAACATTTAATAGGTTTTATTTCCTTTTCCTACTAAAATTAGATGCACACAAAGCAAAATTCCTGCCCCTCTTGCTTTATCAGGTGAGTATGTACATGTGAAACTGAGGGAAGAAGAAACAGTACCTACTTGGTGACATTATTCTAAACATGATGTTTTCTTAGCATGAGAAAAATAAAAGGGAAATGTCTCTACTGTTGCCACCTTGTGGCTAAATATGTATAAACAGACCTGAAAAGTTTTTGTTTTGTTTTGTTTTGTTTTGTTTAATAGTAAAGAGCTGTTTAAGAACTGGGTGAATATTTATTTGGAAATAAATAATTGCCATAACATTTATTACACATGACAACTACATTCATATATTTTATTTTAAAATTATTTTTTAAAATATGGAATATATGTGTTATATGGCATACATTCATAGAAATTTTATCTTGAGGGAACATTATCTAACTAAATCTTTTAATTTTACAAGTGAGAAAATTAGGAAATAGTGGTATAGTCTTATTTTGCTTTCTAGTACATTATGACTGGTTAAATAGAGAAAGAAAAATGTATAATACAATTCTTTAAACTATATAGGAGAAATAAATTTAGGAAATATAAACTTTCTAAAGTTTTATAGGAATAGTTAGAGATTATACTAGTGATAAAATAAAATCAAGGTGATAGATTAAATTCACTTTTAGTGCCTACCATATAAAAAACTGTTCTGAAAATCAATTTTTCTTTCCTCTCTGGTTTTAGAATCCCCACTTTTTAGTTGGTCTCAGCTTCCCTTAAAGGCTAGCATGCCTATGTGACTAATTCCTAACCTATGGTTTGTAAGGACAAGAGATGTGGGCAGTTTTCAGGTCATTCCTTAAAGGGCTGATTGTGCTCTTTCTCCCTCCTGAAATGTAGATAGACATGGAGGTAATCTATTTGGAATCACATGAAGGAAAACAATCCCCAAGGATTTTAAAGCAAATTCTTAGAATGAACTTAGGTCCCTAACACCACAGAGTCACCACACTAGCCCTGGACTTAACACTCTGACTCTTAAGTATGAGTCTCTGTTATTTTGAGACTCTTTTACTCTAGCAAAGTTTCTATCAGAACTAATAAAATACAACAATTTTTCAATGGATAGTTGACCATTTTAAATGCTGTAGAAAAATGAAGTAAGACAGGAGTGTGTATAGTGTGCTAAGGCTGCCATAACAAATACTGCAAACAGCGTAGCTTAAACAACAGAAATGTATTCTGTCCGTTCTGGAGGATGGAAGCCAAAACTCAAGGTGTCAGCTGGCTTGTTTCTTCTGAGTCATCTCTTCTTGTCTTGTTCTTGGCCACCTTTCTCACTGGTCTTTCCTCTGTGTGCACACATGTATGTGTCCTAACCTCCTCTTCCGATAAAGATCCCAGTCAGATTGGATTAGCACCCAACTGAAGAAGCTCATTTTATTTACTACCTCTTTAAAGACATTATCTCCAAATACAGTCACACTCTGTGGTTCTGAGGGTTAGGACTTCAACATGCATTTTGCTGGGACACAATTCAGCCCAGAACAGTGAAAATGTTACTTGTGTAACTTAAAAATGCTATATAGCAGATATTTCAGACCGAGATGCCAGTAGCACAAACCAAAATAAAAATATATTGGGCAAGTAACAATTAATAAAAAATATCAAAAGCTCTGTGCCTGTGTCTCCCTACGAATAATTTGTGTTTTCTCTGACCTGACTTTGTCTTCTCAGTTTCTTTTTTTTTCCAACCTTGAAAATTTGGTCAACTCTCCTGCATCTACACTGTCTCCCTAGGACCACTCATTCAGTAGCATATGTCCTACTACTCCTGTCTCAGTCTTTCCACACATCTCCAGGCTCATATATTCATGCATTTCCTGCTTCACGTCTCTATATAGATATATAATGGATATCTCAAACTTAAGGTAGCCCAAATAGAAGCCTTGATCTCTTCTTTAAAGCCAATTCCTTCTCATCTTCATAAACAGCACCACTATCCACAAGTTTTCTAAATCCAAGACCTAGGAATAATCCTCAATTCCTCTCATTCATCACCCCTGACTCTCCACCCACACTCATATGATCTATCATAAAGCTGAATCAATTCTTCTACCAAAACATACCTAAGTTCCATCCTCCTCTCCACCACTGTGAAACCTGTAGTTCAAGTTCATAGTCTGTCATGGGGACTCCTGCAATAGCTCCTAATTGGTCTTTATGCTTCTACTCCTGCCTCCTACAGCCCGTTTTCAACAGAGCAGCTAACTCATATTTTTTAAACATAAATCAGAACATATCACTCTTTTGCTTTAACCACTAATAGTTTTCCATTGCACATGAAATAATACCCAAATCCCTTATCATGGCCTGACGGACCCTACACAATCAGTTCCCTGTCCCTCCCACTTACTTCATCTCATGCTGCTGTCCCCTTGCTCTCTTTGCTCTTCCACACTGGCCTTCTTCCTTTCTTTTGAATGCTTTATAGTCATGTTCATTTGACAACTTTTCACTTGTTGTTTTCTCTGTTTGGAATGCTCTTCTTCTAAGTAATTAGGGTGTCTCCTCCAATGTTACCTTTCAGTGAGGCTCTCCTTGACTTCCGAGAGTAGGCCCCAATCCAAGCACTGTTTATCACATCACTACCGTTTATTTATTTATTTATTATTTATTTATTTTACAGTACTTACGATGGTCTTCCTTTGTGTAGTCATTTTTTAAATTCCGAAACTATTTCTTTTCCCCACTATAATATCAACTATCTGAAAACAGGAACCTTATCTGCTTTGTTAATCATTTTATCCCTAATACCTACAATAAGGTCTAGCAATAAATATTTTTGAATGAATGGACACATGAATGGTGTGAACAGCCTTGTGGAATGTGTATTAGTATGATGATGAGCATCTTCATCTGTTCAAGAAGCTACAATATATTACCATAAACTGAGTGGCTTACAAACAACAGAAATTTATTTCTCATGGTTCTGGAGGCTGGGAAGTCTAAGATCAAGGGACTTGCAAATTCAGTGTCTTTTGAGGATTCATAGCATCTACTAGCTGAGTCCTCACATGGTGGAAGGAACAAACTAACTTTCTGTGGTCTCTTTTATAAGGGCACTAATCTCATTCATGAGGTCTCCACCCTCATGACCTACTCACCTCCCAAAGTCTCCACCTCCTAATACTATCACATTGGTGATTACACTTCAACATAGTAATTTTGGGAGAGTACAAACATTCAGATCATAGCAATGGGCAGAAGCTGGATGGATAGAAGGATAAAGTGCTATTAATGGCCAGGCATAACTCACAATTTTTTGTTTCATTAGCAGACATCCTTCACATCATCCTATATATTTACAGGTCTGAAATCCTTATCTTTTGAACTATCTCCCTAAAGTTCCAACATAATTAACGAAGTATTTCTTAGACATCATCTAGGAAATCTCACAAGCATATCCAACTCAGCATGTCTAAAAAATACTGCTTCATTTCTTCCTCCTCCTCAATCTGGAAGTCAAAAACATCGGCAAATTTTTAGTTCTAATTCTGCTACCAAACATAGAACTTTGAGCAAGCTTACCTCTCTGGGTCACTTTGAAGGATAAAATTAAAGGATAAGTCTTGGTGACTTCTATGTGTTTTTAAATAAATTTATATAATGTAATTATTGAGTCATGTTAAAACATTTTTACCTCCAAATGATTATATCTGAGTAGCTACAGAATGATCAAGCAGCTAATTGTCCCACAGGATTCAGAGTGGACATATTCAAATAAACTGACTGCAATGTCATTTTCCAATATAGTCAATCATTCCTATGCCTTAAGAAGATTCCTCTATATATATATACGCGCGCACACACACACACACACACACACACACACACACATACAGTCTTCAGTACAGTTTAATATCCCTCTGGTGTCCTATATAGATCCTTGCATATGGAAGGTGATTGATAAATATCTGAGAATAGAAACTGCTACTGTACCAGAAACCTACCTCCTTCCCCCTACAGAAAAACATTATGAATACCAATTTGGCTGCCATATCTTTAGAAGTTTATGTGGCACCATGTGGTGTCAACAAGAGTCTTTAAAACCCCTTAAGCAGTTAGAACAAAATGTCAGACATCTGAAAATAGTCTACTCCTTTGATTAAGGAATTGCAGTAAGTTAGATAAAAATATTTTTATTCATAATATAGTCACTAAGCACAGCTTATGTAATGAAATTTACTTTATAGGAGGTGTTGCTAATCACAAAGTTTTTTGAGTAAAACAAAATACGTTGATGTGGGGGTAGCGGAATACAGTGAGCCAAGGGGAGGTGGCCAGGGAAAGTTAAAATGATTCTCCTTCTTAAAGGGTCATCTGGCATTCTCACCCACATCATGATGAGGGTTGCCTTTGTAGGCCTCCCATGAAAGATGAGTTTGCGATCAACGATCAAGATTATACTCTTCTCATAAGATAGAAAAGACAAATTGTAGATATTCTCAGAGAAACATATTAATAAATATAACCTGTATAGGAAGAATAATACAGGAGTGTCATTATTGTCCCCATTTTAATACGCAGTGCAATGGAAGACTAAGAACACTATGACACCAACAATGAGAACAACACATAAGATAAGTAGCCCTCTTAAATTTAAATTATATTTGCAACATAGAGTACAGAGGCAAAAACCTAACCTAGTCTAACCCAGAAGGGGAAAAAAACTTAATTCTCACAGAAAGAAGCCTATATAAGCATGCTCAGCAGGTAGAAAAAAATAATAAGAACAAGAGGTTAGGTGAGTTTAGGAGAAAAGAAGAAAGGGGAATAGCACAAATATAGTTTCTATGTTAAATGATGAAGAGATGAGGCAGCAATGAGGAAGAACCTTCCCTGTATTATCCTCTTTGTATGATTCAAGTGAGTTCATATGTGAGGTTTTGGTCAAACAAATTGGATTGAAGGTCAGAAAACTACAAGATGGTAATCATTACATACAGATCTGAAGAGAAAAGAAAGATCTTGGGGGAAAGAAGGGATAGATGGCAACTCTGTCAGGGACAAATGAGATTAAGAGTCAAAGTAATCTGAAATTGATGATAACTTTGCCAAATTCTGTCATCTGAATGAATAGTATTCAATGAGATGTGCTAAAGGACTCGAACATTGCAACTGAAAAATTCTTTAGACGTTAAAAGCATTTACTTTCAGTTTTGTTTTCATTGACAAGACAAAGGTCTTGTTTCTTTTGGTTTTTCAAATGCTGTGGCAGAAAATTTCCTTAAGACAAATCGTGCCCTCAGGTAGGATGCAACTAAAACTTTTGAACTGTTGTGGAGCTTTCCATCTTGGTCAACAGACAACTTCAAATCTGCTTGCTTATTGAGAAGTGAAGAGGGCAGAGAGGCAGGCCCCTGGGGACCTCACAGGGCAGCTCAGGGCCCGTGGCACGTAAAGGTTCATTATTTGTACCATTCTACTGAAATGACAGTCCCAGAACTTGCAAGAAATGACCCCAGAATAACAATGTATTTCTAATTAACCTTTGGACCATTGCTTCTATTTGATTCTGGAGTTTATTGAAGAAGCCTGACAAAACCAGTATTATAGTGCTTAATTGTTATATATTAAGCCGTAATATGGATAATTAGAAATCAATCAATGTTCTATCTTTCATAAAGAAGGGCAGAGGTTAGTTAGGCTATCTCCTTAGCAGTCTAAGTTTGTGATATGGTTTAAAGGTGAAAATAAATTAGTAACCCTTTCTTCAATAAAATTTGAATAACTTGCCAAGCAGAATAACTTCAGTTTCTGTTTACTGTCACTTCATCACTATGACAGCTGTTAGTTTCATAGGCACAGTTTTATAATTTGGTTAGGTTATAGCAAAAATGAAGTATCTTTATGTATCAGAATAAAGTATCTTTAAGAATCAGAATATGGTGGATAGACAGGGTAACCTCTGATAATTCAGGTTCATGATTATTTGTTACTATATCTTGAGAAAGAATAATAATCCTAATCATAAACAAGAAATTTCTAATACTGCTGAAGGATTTGCTGAAACATACTCTTATATGCTAATATAAGGATTATAAATTGTTATAAAACATTTCTGGAACAATCCAACAAATATATGGTAAGATATTACATTGTTTATATCTTTCAAGAACAATTTTCCTTCTAAGAATATATCCTAAGAGAAAAAAATGGAAATGTAATGAAGGTTAATGTAAAATTATGACTATCATAGCATTATTAGAAATATTGAATTAGTGGAATTAACTTTGAGGGTTAACAGGTGTACCTCTTTTTAAAGTTTAAAAGTATAAAAAAAATTTCTAACCATCATGTCTATAAAAATGTTTAAAAACAAAGTGCTTACATTATAATATGAATTTAAAAGATGGGATATCATTAATTCATCATAATTTCAAACATAACTAGAGATAGAACTATAGAGAAATACAATGAGGCAGATTTATAGTAGAAATCTGTTAGAATTGTGGGAAATTTTTACTTCTGTGTTTTTTGTTTGTTTGTTTGTTTTTTGGAGATAGAGTCTCGCCCTGTCACCTAGGCTAGAATGCAGTGGTGCAATCTCGGCTCACTGCAACCTCTGCCTCCCAGGTTCAAATAATTCTCCTGCCTCAGACTCCTGAGTAGCTGGGACTATAGGTGCACACCACCACACCCAACTAATTGTTTGTATTTATGTAGAGACAGGGTTTCATTGTGTTGCCCAGGCTGGTCTCGAACTCCTGAGCTCAGGCAATCTGCCTGCCTCAATCTCCCAAAGTGCTGGGATTGCAGGCGTGAGCCACTGCTCCCGGCCACTTCTGTGTTTTCTACAATGACCATACATCACTAACATAACCATAAATATTAATAATGTGACTCATTCCTCTGCTTGAGCACCTGAAGATATTGAATAGGTCTATTTCTAAGTGCTAAAATCATTTGTACAAACTAGAAGTTAGAAAAAAAAAACATGCTGTTAATTTTCATTAAAATAATTATTCTTATCAGAGCTACCCCAAATGCATAGCCTAAACTTTTAGGAAGGCCTTGTTATGACTATGACAGTTGGAATAGAGAAACTGGCATTGTTAAAAGTGTTGCCATAGCATCTTTAATGTGATATATTTTTAGTAATGCCTGCGTGTTAGAGTTCATTTTAAAACTCAGAAGGAAGGAAGGAAGGAAGGAAGGAAGGAAGGAAGGAAGGAAGGAAGGAAGGCAGGCAGGCAGGCAGGCAGGCAGGAAGGCAGGAAGGCAGGCAGGCAGGCAGGCAGGCAGGGGGAGGGAGGGAGGGAGGGAGGGAGGGGAGGGGGGGGAGGGGAGGGGAGGGGAGGGGGGAGGGGAGGAGAGGAGAGGAGAGGGGAGGAGACGAGAGGGGAGGGGAGGAGAGGAAGGAGGAAGGGAGGGAGGCAGACAGGCAGGCAGGAAGGAAAAAGAAAGGAAAGAAAATGTGGTACATATACACCATGGAATACTATGCAGCCTTGTTATAACAAACAATGAGATAAGTCCTTTGCAGCAACATGGATGGAGCTGAAGGCTATTATCCTAAGCAAACCAACACAGGAACAGAAAATACTGGATGCTCTCACTTAGAAGTGGGAGCAAAACATTGACTACACATGGACACAACAGAAGAAACAACAGATACTAGGGCCTATTTGAGGGTAGAGGGAGGGAGGAGAGTGAGGATGGAAAAACTACCTATCCATTACTATGGTTATCACCTGGGTGGCGAAATAATCCATATGCCAAACTCCCATGACATGTAATTGACTTATATAACAAACCTGCACATGTGTCCCTAAACCTACATAAAAGTTTTAAAATTGGAAGAAAAAAAAAAAAAGGAAAATAACATGAGCAAAAAGCCACTGTAAGTAATTCCCAGAGGAAAAAAAATCACGAACCCATATAATGTATGGGTTTGGCTAACACTCTGGATTTAATTGAACGTAGTATTAAAGTTTCCAGGGCAACAAAATCAATGTGTCCCCTTCCCTTGATTTCTAATTTGTGTCCACAAAGGTGAGAAAATTTTCTAGGATCTCAACAAAATTGGAGAGAGCTCAGATACTTTTCTCCAGATAATCAAGACTATTAGGCCTAGATCATGTCTACAGTGATGCTAACAAAAAAAGATCAGGATACCAGGACTCACTTTGGTAACTTCTACAGCTCTCTAAACTCTGTCTTTCTGCTCAGCAATTGGACAACATATGCCCAACTGTGACCAGATCTTACCAGGAGACATTGGCTGTCACACAAATAGTCATGAAAAGAGCTAATGGGAAGTACAAAGCTAAGAATAACAACACTGGCACCCTGTGGACCACCTGCCAGCCAGCCAGATCCTGGAAAGTTAGTTAGTGTCAAGCAGATGGTGACTCTGACTGTTTTTACTGAGAGTGAGTATTGGTCACTTTGTAATGAATCAGAAGACCTACTTGAAATCGTTTGGCATAAAATATAAAAAGTTTGATGACATAGTTTCACCCAGACCCATAGTCTAACTATTGGGAGAGTGGATAATGTGCAACGGTACCAGCCATCCAGTCTCAGAAAGGGACTATTAGGATTCTGAGGCCTACATCAAATGGTTTGGGGTAAGAGCAAGATTTTATTCGTGGGTGAAGGGGTGGCATGGGAGGCAGTACAACAAATAATTTAAGTGCTTCACAAAACAACAAATGAAAACCAAGCAAGGAGCCTTGAAGAAGTGAATACTGCTCATTAGAGAACCAGGATGTTGGAAGGGTGAATTAGGAATTCTCTTATTTCAGTGTCACATCAGCATCTGGGTTTTCACTTGCTACATAGCTCCCAAGAAAGGTTAACAGCAGAGATTTACACAATGCTGAAAAGGATGGGCAGTGGGCAGTATGAATACAAAACTATTAGGAATGGAACAGAACCATCTTCTGGAGAACAGCATTCCGGTGCTATCTTGGAAGATCTAGAATTATGTTAAGTCCTGAGCAATCCTCACCATAGATCATGAGTTTCACACAGATAAGCAAAATATTCCACTGTCATGATCTACCTGAACCACGTTTTACATATATATGCTGTTCAATCCCAGGAAAACTAGAGCAAAATACATTTATAGTTCAGTCTAAACTTTTACATCACCACTTCCAAACATAAACAGTGCAAAGCTGGTATCTTGCCACTTACGAAACAGTATGCATGAAAAAGCACATATATGTATTATGCTCATATTAACAAGTTAAAAAAAGTATTTGCTCTTCTTTAATCCTCACTATTGATCTATAAAAGAAATGCATCAGTAGATCAAGATGATGACCTTCATCACCATATAAGAAAAAAAAAATTCTCTCTCTAATGAAGAAATATCTTACCCAAATAGCTTTAGCTAATTGTGCATATTGGGTACCAGATACAGGCACAGATATAGAAATGGAATTAAAAGCAAAGGCATTATTTCTCCTGAAAGTCTCTCTTTCATGTTACTGATGGTCATTTAGTACTATCTTATTAATACAAAAAATAGCATTGTTATTAATCTACACATTACCTTCAATTAGTTAATGTATTAATGTATTTTTCCCACAAGTGGTCTGCCAGTGCCAGGAGCTGGTTATTATCACTTTTATTATATTGACAATTTGCTATCTATTATTTCAGGGACCTTAGAATAGATATATTTTATAGTGAAGAACCAAAAAATAGTATGTAATGCATTAAGTTTTGAAAGAAAAATAAATAGAATTAGAAAGAGTCCAAGAAAATATAATCATAAAGATGTCCTGCATGAAACTAAATTATGGATATTTACATGTATTTGTGTGAAAAGTGGTATAAGAATCATCATTGCATTTCCAATGTGCTTGTGATTCCTACATCATGGATTAATTTTAATTTTAATTATTCTCTTAAGGGAAGAATTCAGAGTATTTATGTCACCCAATTCAAATGACCTAAGTAGAGTATAGTTTATCAACTGAACACTTACAATGCAGGTCAAGTCTACCCTTAGTTTAAAATCATCTGGGGAAAGTAATTATATATGAAAGTAACTATTTAAAACAGCACAACTTATATTTAATTAATGTATGTTTTACATAATGCAAGGGAAGGAGAGCTAATTATAGCTAACACTTACTTGGTACTTACTATGAGCAGGATATTCTCCTAGGCACTAAAAGCCTTCTTCATCTGAATAAAGTAATAAAGATGGAAAAAATTTCAACAGAGAAAACACTGAAATATGTTTTAAGCAAAGAAAAGACCATGAATAAGAAAAGCAGCAGGTAGGAAAATAGTGCTTATGGTTACTGGAAGCTAACTGTGCATGACTGCAGTGTAAGTAGCAAGAAGGTAGGATATAAATCTGGACACTAAAGCAGGGGTGACAAGGTGGAGACCTTGGATGCCATTTATCTTAGAAGTATTTTGAAAAGAGAAATGACCAATCAGCTCTCCAAAAATTGCATTTTAAAAACCATTAAATTTGGTTCCAGTGTGATGAAATAATGGACCAAGCTTTGAAAATAGGAGCATGTTTCCTAGGATTTCAGGAAAACACAACTAGCTCAACAAAACTAAGTAAGTAAACAGATAGACTCAACCACTAATATATCCATTGGGAACTTTGTTCTACTGCCTAAAAGACTTAAAAAATAACTTAAATAATGACACAATTTTTTACTGTTTGCTTATCTGATTTTTAATCACTTTTCAGCAATCCAAGGCTAGGAAGGAGGCTCAATGACATCTCCAGGGACTCATTCAACTCTTTTTCCAGTTTTGCCAACCTTAGCAGGGCCTTTTGACCTTAAATTGCAAGCTGGCTGCTGCATTTCCAGTCATGCATTGGCATCTGAGCAGAATAAAGGAGCAAGGACAAAAGACTCATACAGTCACTATATACAGCCATCCCTCAGTATCTGCAGCGGGATTGGCTCCAGTATCCCCCACAGATACCAAATCCACGAATGCTCAAGTCCCTTATATAACATGATATTGTATTTGCATGTAACCTACATACATCCTCCAGTATACTTTAAGTAACTAGTTCTTATACTGTATTGTTCTTTTTACTTGTGATATTTTTTATTATTGTATTGGTGTGTCTTATTGGTTTTTTTCAAACATTTTTGTTTGTTTGTTTTTAATTGTCTTTGAGACAGGGCTTCTCTCTGTTGACACCTGGAGACCAGCGGCTCAATCTTGGCTCACTGCAGCCTTAACCTCCTCAGGATCAGATGATCCTCCCACCTTATCCTCCAGAGTAGCAGGGACTACAGGGGCATGCCAGTCACCATGCCTGGCTACTTTGTGTATTTTTTGTAGAGATGGGGTTTCAACATGTTGCCCAGGCTTGTCTTGAATTTCTGGGCTCAAGTGATCCACCCACCTTGGCTTTCCAAAGTACTAGGATTACAGGCATGAGCCACGGTGCCTGGCCTCTGAATATCATTGATTGGTAGTTGGTTGAATGTGCATATACAGAACCTGCAGATAAGTAAAGCCAACTGTACTAGCAAAGTTTTGCCTTCTCATTAAGGATAGCAAGACTTCCTCAAATACTTGGACTCACAACTACCTGCCAGAAATGTGTTCCATGATCATCCACTGTCATAAGGAAATGAAGTTTACTTTCCAGTCTCTATGATATAGTAAATCAAAAAAGAAATATCAGGCCAGGCGTGGTGGCTCACGCCTGTAATCCCAGCACTTTAGGAGACCCAGGCGGGAGGATCACGAGGTCAGGAGATCGAGACCATCCTGGTTAACACAGTGAAACCCTGTCTCTAGTAAAAATAAAAAAAAATTAGCCGGGCGTGGTGGCAGGCGCCTGTAGTCCCAGCTACTCGGGAAGCTGAGGCCGGAGAATGGCATGAACCCGGGAGGCAGAGCTTGCAGTGAGCCGAGATTGCGCCACTGCACTGCATTCCAGCCTGGGTGACAGAGCAAGACTTCATCTCAAAAAAAAAAAAAAAAAAAAAAATTTTGTGTGTGTGTGTGTGTGTGTGTGTACAAAACGTATATATATATACACACACATATATTTATATATTATATATTTATATATTATATATAAATGTATACATTTTTATATATGCATTTATATATATATAAATGAGAGGGAAACAGAAAAGAAGCCTTCAATAGCTGCCAAAGCAGTGGATTTAGTCGTATTTTCTGGGGGAGGAGAAGATACTTCTAACTCTTAATGTACTTCAATTCTTGACTATTCTTTCCTAATGCTGGTCTAAGAATTTATATTCAGAATCACAGGTAGAAGTGGATGGCTCCCATCAGATTAAAGACTACTTTGACAGGAAGAGTGAAACTAGTTCCATGTGGACAGATAATTGAATGAGACAAAATTCATGAAAAAGGGATTATAGCAATGGAAAGCCACAGGGCAACAAATATCACTTACGTCTAACACCACTCTGACTACTCAACAATGATCGTCCCCATCTTCCTGCAGTGATTTTGTCCAGTAATCTGTAGCCTTGTTCTTATGGAAGGTAGGTATCCCTTGGTAGATTATAATTCATCTTAGCCAGTCACAAAAATCCAAAACTCCTTTGCAAGTGATTAGATTAACAGTGATTATATGACCCCCAGTTTTAGCCAATGAGACATAGGGAAAAAAATATACTGGGAGTGTATCAAATAAGGTTTTCTTCTGGATAATATATATATATACACACACATATATATGTGTATATATATGTATATATATATTTGTGTGTGTGCCTCAGAGCTGCTATTGCCATCTGTGAGAATGAAAAGAGCTATAACCTACACAAATAGCAAAAAGGGAAAATGTAAAATGCATGTGGGTATCTGATTATTTAACTTAGTTATTGAAGCAGCCCTCAAATCACCCTCCCCTGGATTTCTTATTATTTGAGATAATAGTTTAAGTCACCATTAATTGGGGAGTTTGTACTTGCAGCCTAGAGCATTTTAACTGACATTATATCAGTTAAAATGTAACATTCACATTAACAGTGCAACATTCAAATTAAGATTTTAGGAATCCAAAGAAGAAATTAAGGGGCTAATTTAGATCACAGATCATGGTCTAGGACTTAGGCCCATGAAAACAGATGCAGGGGAGAACAGAAGTAAATAAAAAGAGGAAGTGTTCACAATAAAGTAACTTTATGATTTAAGTACATTTTGTTCACACAAAATGGAATCTTGGAAACTAAATAGAAGATTAGCTCTCATTCTTTGGCCAACACAGAATGTGACAGTTTATTGACTCACTTATTATTAGTACAAAAGTCACTGTGCTATTATGCACTGGGTCTCAAAGTAGCATATGCAACATCCCAGAAAATGGCTTTGATGGGAGTAAGACACTAATTAGGGTTTTTGCAAGGATCCAGCAGGTTTGCCATGGCACATCTGGCAGAAAAATAACGGAGAGTGTCTGTGATTCACATGAGGAAACTCTGACAATAAAGTATTTCTGTCAGATTAACATTTTTCTCATGCTATGATTCTACTGGCTTTTATGAAATATAAACCTTTATTAAGCTGAACAAAATTTACAGCAGAACAAAATTGATGATAAATAACATATCATGAGGTTATTTCATTGTAAAATGTACTTTTCAGAAGCATTAGAGGAAGAAAATGCAATATAACTGATAGATACTTTGTGAAAAAATCCATTTACAATTAGGGTCATTTCTGGACTATGGTGTGTGATTGCTAGGACAAATCACAGTGTAAGCTGTAACCTTCTTCCCACACTCAATATTTTTATCCAATAAAATAATGTGCTCAAAAAAAATCTCAAGGGCAGCCTTGAAGAAGAAAAGTAGGAAAAGAGTATAACACTTTTGTCTCTGGAGAAGGGACAGTACAGTCCCTCCAGCTATTCATTAATGGTAGTGGAGGGATTTATAAACTGATTAAATGTATTAGCATCTCATCTGACTTTGCCAGCACTATCATGGTTCACAAAGAACTTTAATGTACAAAATCTCACTTAAATTTGAACCAATTATGAGTAACAGACGTTAATATCCTTCTCCTGATGTTCCGTATTAACCTCTCCCACAACATTCAATGTCTACCCTTCTCAGTTTCCTGTGACCCAAAAGAATGAACTCTACTGATTATACCATCTGAGCTAGCTCCTACTTGGATTCAGCCAATGGGAGGAATGACTGGGAAATCAGAAGGCAGGAGGAGGAATAATTCTTCCCCAGCTCCCTCACTATGTCGGTACCACAGTTCTTGCAGTGCTGTATCCATCTATGGCCTCAGCATCTGATGGGAGTCCCCCTCCTCAGTGGCTCCTATTCTCACCAGGCTCTAGTGACACTTTTTTCCCTTTGAATTTTCAAGCCTAGTGTGGTAACAGCTTCCATGATATTTAGGACTTAGATGTGTTGATATCTGTTATTAATTCTCTTAACCCTGACCATACTTCTATCAATAATTCATCAGTGTGACTTCTCTTTCGTTGAGACCCCAAATCGACACTTTCCCCATTTCAATTATGAGGTTTAGCATTGTTAACTGACTTTTCCAAGCACACAGCTAGTAAGTGAGAGTAACTTACCTATCTTCTGTTCTCAGTTCACAGCTCATTCCCTTATACTGTATTATCTTTATATGTACATGCATTTTAAATACCTGCTTTCCTCTTTCCACTTCTGTGTATCACCAGAGAAACTCAATTATCAATAGTCAAGACCGAGAAGACTTCTCAATTTGTCATAATTTCAAAAAGGCTTTGATCAGTGTTCATTTCAGAAAAGTATCTGAAATGTAAACTCATTGAAGCATTTTTCCATCACTTTCATAAAAATTATTCTTCTAAGTAAATATATGATCCTCACAATGTTGAAAAGTTTTTGGAAGGAATTACTTAAGAAGTAAGCAGTTCAGCAGAATGAGACTATTTTTTCTGAAATTATTTTTTTCAGAAAAATATGATCAAAGAAAGTAAAAAACAAAGTGTCTCAAAATAGCCATTCACTTCTTCATTCATATCAGTATAGCCCTGAAGGCACACAATCCTTAGGCCAGCACTTAATTGACTTAGGCCATGAAAATAGCTATAGGGAAGTCATATCAAGAGGCAGAGATACATTCTCTGTTTCATTTTTTTTCCTTTTTTCTGTGATTGGTTTAGAATGCATAAACTCATTTATAGAGATAACTAAAAAAATTATGACAGTCTTTCAGTTCTATTTTGCTCTTTCTGAAATCATGATGACTTTGGATATATGTAGAATTATACTATTAAAATTGTAGGCTGGGCATGGTGGCTCACTCCTGCAATCCCAGCCCTTTGGGAGGAGGAGGTGGTTGGATTACCTGGGACCAGGAGGTCGAGACCAGTCTGGCCATGTGGATTACCTGGGACCAGGAGGTCGAGACCAGTCTGGCCATCATGGCGAAACCTTGTCTCTACTAAAAATACAAAAATTGGCCAGGCATGGTAGCACACTCCTGTAGTCACAGCTATTCTGGAGGCTAAGGCAGGAGAATCGCTTGAACTTAGGAAGCAGAGGTTGCAATGAGCTGAGATTGCCTGGGTGACAAAGCGAGACTCTGTCTCAAAAAAAAAAAAAAAAAAAAATATATATATATATATATATATAAAAATTACAATGCTATAAAATTAAAAATTAGATCTTGTCTTTTAATTATATGATGACTTCCTCCTAGGTGAACTTTACATTTTTATTTCAAAAGACAAGTTAAATTTTTTAAATTGAGTATGAACCAGATTATTATAATTACAACTATTTCACTAGGAGTGCTTTTTCTCCTAAACTATAGGTTCCTTAAGAGCAGGTACCACATCATAATAATTTCTACAATTTCAGAACTACTCTGAAATATAGTGGGCACTAGCCAAATGTATACTGAATTAATTGTGATATTTTTAGCACAAATATACCCTGATAATCCTTTGCCATGTTTGTACTAAATTCAAAATGTTTCCTACTGACCATAATGCTGTTTGTGTGAAATAGGGTTATATATTTTCTTCCAATATTCCTCAAAGACAGTATGTCAGTCAGCCACCCTAGAACATTCACACTTCTATCTACAAGATTCTCAGCCTTCCTTTCCCAAAATTTACAGTAACAGTGCAACTGCTAGCTACAGTTTCTATATGAGCATGTGTCTTCACAAGCACTCTGGACATGAAACACTTTTGTACATGTATAACCGACAGTACATAAGACAGAAATAAGACTTTACTTGAACTTTTTAAAAAGTAGATATTGTCAACTCTGGACACTAGAATCTTAATTTCAAATTGCTCAATTGTTGGTTAAGTCTCAAGTTCAATCAACTTGAGCTTTGGGAAGGAATGACTTCTTAAGGACACAGGAAGGGGAGCATCACACACTGGGTCCTATTGCAGGGACGGGGGAGGGGGGAGGGATAGCATTAGGAGATATACCTAATGTAAATGATGAGTTAATGGGTGCAGCACACCAGCATGGCACATGTATACATACGTAACAAACCTGCATGTTGCGCACATGTACCCTAGAACTAAAAGTATAAAAAATTAATTAATTAATTAATTAAAACATTGTACTGGAAAAAAATATTTTTTAAAAAGGTGGGCAAAGGAAAAAAAATGTAAGAAGTTCAGCGTAATACTATTTTTTCTGAAACTATTTTTCAGAAAAATATGATTGAAAAAAGCAATAAAACAAAGTGTCTCAAAATAGCCATTCAATTCTTCATTTATATCAGTATAACCCTGAAGGTACAAAATACTTAGGGAAACATTTAATTGGAGGAGCCATAATGCTCGGCAAATTGTGATACATGTTGTGCACATCCTCCTTCTTTCTTCCATTTGTTTGAATTGATTGAGAATTTTTTTCCTATTTCATTTATTTTTTCTTTCTATGAATTTGAAAGTTACTCTTAGTGTTCACCCTAATTATGTCCCTAATATTTTAGGGACATATTTAACTCTTCAAAGATTAACTGTTTTTATCCTCTCGAATGAAATAATATAACTTTAACATCCAACAATTGATATTACCTGAAAGATATATTTCTCTTTCTCATGCATTCATCACTATGGATCGCTGTTTTTTAACCAACATTCATTTTACTGCACTTTGTGAAAGAAATTATACTGAATATGTAAAAATCAAGTATGAACTGTTCAAATAATAAATTAATAGAATTAAAAATTACATCCTTCTTTATCTTCCTTCAAGCCTCCCACCCCTTCTAGTAATAATCTCTGTCAACAATTCAGTTTGTATCCATCTGGATTTATTATTCTACATTTACAAACAGGTAGGTATAGATGCAGATATGCACACGTATGATTTGAAATGGTTATGGTTTTGAAGGTTTTATTTACATAAATTGGAACATATTTTCTGCTTTTTCTTTTTCCCTTATATCTTCAAGAGATTTTTCTGTCTATACAATACATCATTTCACTGAAGAGGAAATAAAGACCCAGAAAGGTGAAGTGACTTGCCCAAAGTCACACAGCTATTAGCTCCAAAGATCGTTATGAAAGATTTTCCTCCCTTATCAGTCAGGATAGGATAGATTGTACTTCTGGCAACAATTAATCTTTAAAATCGCAGGGGCCTGCCACTACAAAGATGTGTTTCACACTCACTTTGTAAGTCCATGCACAGTCTCTCCACTTACCTTACCTCCAGGACTCAGAAGCAGCCTCTACCAGTCTCACAGCAGAGGTAGAAGGAAGATGCCAAATCATTACCTGGCCCAGAAAGCTTCCTCAGTAACATTCCATTGGTCAGAGCAAATTACAGGAATAAATCTGACATCAAGGTGGTGGAGAAGTATAATTGTCAACAACAAGAGGAGCCATAATGCTTGGCAAATTGTAATACGTGTACATGTCCTCCTGCTTTCTTCCATTTATTTGAATTGATTGAGAACTTTCTTCCTATCCCATTTTTTTCTCTCTGTGAATTTGAAAGTTACTCTTAGTGTTTACCCTAAAATGTTAGAAGCATATTTAACTCTTCAAAGACTATTATTTTTATCCTCTCAAACAAAATAATTTAATTTTAACATCTAAGCATTGACTTACATGCTATTATGCTCCACTATTTTAGTTATTTTTATTATTTCACAAATCATATTTTATTGCTTTTGGTTTTTCAAACAACATTTGTGGTAATTTATCCATTTTTATCACATATTCTGGTAACTCTTTCCTTTTTTAATTACAGATATTCATTGTGGAATTATTTTCTAGTCTTTCAGAGTGTATCCTTTAGAAAATCTTTCAGTAAGAAACTATTAGTAATAAACTCTCTTTTTAGCTCTCACTGAAAATGCCTTTTTATCTCCCTCTTCCTTGGTTATACTGTTCTAGGTTAAGATTTATTTTTGTATCACATTTTGAAAATGTTATTTTGCTATTTTTTGGCTCCGTTATTGAGGATGAGAAATATTTGGCTGATCTAAATGTTGTTTTCAGTATTTAATCTGTCTTTTCCCTCTGGGTGCTTCTAAGATTTTCTTTTTTATCTTTGATCATCTTCAGTTTCAGTAGGATGGATCTTTGGTTTGACCGCAAATCTCACAAGAGTTATAGTTAGATTGTCTCAAGAGATATTATATTTTACCCTTGAACCCAGAACCTCTGCAAAGAGTAATTATTCCTTGTTGATTATTTTACAGACAGTGTAACTATCGCTGGTCTGACTTTATGCAGAGGTTCTCTTGTTAAACTTCTGACACAGCAGGACCTAGGCTTTGTCTTTTGACTCTATAGTCCTAGACAGCCATATAAATGAAGTTCATGGAACAAAACATGGATAAATGGAGTTCCTTAGAACAGTCAGGGAGTTGAATCTTGCTCGCCCAACTCTAGATTCATGATCCTCACTATATATTTCCCTTTTGAGGATTTATTTGACTTCTTTTTCTGAATCAGCAATGCAGTTATAGATGTATTTGTAGATGATTTTCAGGAGAAGTGGGTAGGGAAGATAATGTGCCAAAACACTGCCAAGGAAATTCCTGATGGGCTTGTTCAATAAAAATTTCACAAGCACATAAAGAAGGCTTGGCGCGCTCTCTCTCTTTTTGACATTCCCACTTGCCATTTTTCAAATAGGAAGAAAACAGTTTAATTTAATTGAATCTATTTGGTGAAATAAAAGAAATGTCACTTTCTACACACATATATATAATAAAAAACAATATACAGAATATTTTTCTTTTTTAAACAAAATTTACATTTTATTTAGACTAAAATAAATTATACAAAATTGATTTTCCTCACCAAAAATAGCAATATTTTCTGTAATATTTCTAGATAAAATACAAAACACTTATTTTTGTAGTTTGCCAGCTTTTGTTTACAAATCAAGATGAGGCAGAAGATACAGTCATGGAAAAAGACAGAAGAAAACATACAAGTCAGTTGTCAGTATTCACGGCCTCTGATCCTGCCTTGACCATAAAGTGTTCTACATACTCCTGTTAAAAAGCATATGATGATGTAGTTTCAACAAAGAAATATAAACAGTAACAGCCAAATGTGGAACAACAACAGCAGGCTTTTCCATTCAAACTTCAACTGTAACTTGTTCCTTTAAGTTCATTTACTAAGACAAAACCTGCTCTAAAGTCCTTGTTTCTTGATCTCACAAGCTTCTCACTCTGGTCATTCTTTAACTGTCAATTACAGAGTTTTAACAACATACCTGAAACTCTTCTTAGTCCAAGGTCAATTATAAGGTTTATTTTAACATATTATAAGATGTACTCCTTACTCCTACACCTCCTCAAAATATATTTCTTCAAATAATTGATAACTCAATATCCAACAATCAAATCCAAAGTGATAATAAATGTTATACCTAAAATGCCTTAACTAAAACAATTCCAGAGTGCCAGTAGCAGAGATCATGCAGAAATAAAACAGGGTGTTTTCAATGCTAGCTTCTGGAAGAAAAAATAGGTCCTCAAAGCATCAGATTTCAAACAGGAGCCATTTAAATAGTAAGATTATCAGTAATTAATGTATTCAATGGGAGGCCTATAGGCAAAGATATTCAGTGACTGAGTGACCTGCATACACCTTACAGCTTTCCTTCCAAATATCAAATGTAAGATGAAGTCCATTTAAAGAAGCTTTTAAGTATCTGTAATGATTTTTGAATTATCTGTGGGGAATTCTGACTTAGTGGGATAATGTTTGATATATGTGTCCACCATTAAATCCAGAACATGCTTTAGATCAAAATGTATGTTAAGCAAAGCCAAGTTACTCGACCTTTGGTCTGTCGAAGGTTTCCTCAAGTATGTTTTGAGATGCTTTGTCCATTTTCATACCACTAATTCTCAACTTTTATCACAGGAAGAATACACAGGACCTTCAGCAACGCATACACATTAGTAAAATCTTGATTTAGTCAAGTGGAGAGTTTCATAAATGGTGGATGGAAGCTCTATATTTTTCCCTCTGCCTTTCCATTTGATTCTTCAACAATGCAGTTTGGCTGAGAGCATATTGGGACGGGGTAAGTCACTTCTACACACGCCAGTATAGTGTTCCTCTAATGTATAAAATTTGAGCTGACCTGTGACTGAGGGTAACAGAGATAAGCATTTACGAGCTTTGAGGTGCTGTTCTGAAAACCCACCTTTAAGTTCCTGAATAATGTACTCCACTGTTGAACATGCGTTTTCTTTTTCTTTTTTTTTTTTTTTTTTTTTTGGAGGTGGAGTCTCGCTCTGTCGCCCAGGCTGGAGTGCAGTGGTGCGATCTCGGCTCACCGCAAGCTCCGCCTCCCGGGTTTACGCCATTCTCCTGCCTCAGCCTCCCGAGTAGCTGGGACTATAGACTCCCGCCACCATGCCTGGCTAATTTTTTGTATTTTTAGTAGAGATGGAGTTTCACCATTCACAGGATGGTCTCGGTCTCCTGACCTTGTGATCCGCCCGCCTCAGCCTTCCAAAGTGCTGGGATTACAGGCGTGAGCCACTGCGCCTGGCCGAACATGGCTTTTCTTTATAAAAACTCTCATAGGGTAGTTGGAATTTCAGGTTACCTTGCTGAATTCTGTGGAATTTCTCAGGGAATTTCATTTGAATATCAAATTGGATAGTCATATTATGACTTCCTCAAACCAAAACTCATTATAAACTTCAATTTTTTTTCCATCACTTTACTGAGTGACTCCAGTATTGCAGTCAAGCTACTGGTTGCAGACAAGACCTCAGAGGTTTGCCCCTAGAGATTTTTCCAAAAGTCTCTTGTAAAAAACAAAAACAAACAAACAAACAAACAAAAGGACATTTTAAAGAACAACAATGGTAACAATGAAATCAAAACCTGTTACTGTACTTCACGGTACAAATGCATTATTATTGCATCTAATATTTGTCACTATTTGTACCATGCAAACATAAAACAAGTGCTTTCATGAGGCCCACTAAAATTTCAAAAGCATCCTGCCTTCCTGTCCATGGTGAATGTCAAATTTCCTTCAGTTTTTTACCCCTTTCTTCACTCTTCAGAAAAAGAAAAAAATTACATTTCAAGTTCTAAAAGCAGTTGTGGTAATTGATTGATAGAAAAAAATGAACAAACTTCAATTGTTCCCAATGCAACAGAAACTCCCCATAACAGTCAGTGATTCCACCAACCACATATTTAAGGCATAAGGAGAAGAGAGATATCTCCTCTGTAGATATCTTGGGGATATTTTTGTAAAAGTCTAGAAGCAACTACTTTCATTTTAGAAGAAAATTCAGTGGACAGAATGGAAGCCTGCCTGTAACAATACTCTATTTGTAGCCCCCACTTCTCAGTTGCCACAGTGTGGAATTTTACAGCCAAAATTTGTGCATAACTTCCTAAGTTGGGAAGCCTACAAAATCCTCTTTCAGGTTATGAGATTCATGGACAAACCTCGCCAACACAGGTGATGCTCTTCCCCCACTATGTCCTCTATATTGACAGTGATAAGGGAAAGAAGAGTGAGATTCTCACTTCCCTGAACATTTCTACCTGAATACAGCTCTCGCAGATCTCTAGCATCTGTTTCTGATGGGTTTCTTAGCAGAACAGTGCATTAACTGCAGTTGTCTCAAAGTGCTTTCTCGGGACCTCTTCGCCAGAATTTATCAGCCACTCCAGCAGTTCTTAGAAGTTATCAGGAGCAAAGAGACCTGGGATTTCATCAGCTTTATATTTATACAGAGGTATGTTTTGCTTTCCTGTAAGAATACAAATTTCGAATCGAAATTTTAGGTATTCTTTGTTTTGCTTCTCTTCAAGGGTTAGAGATACAATGTCCTCAACTCCTTCCGCACTTGGGATTCTGAGCATTGCTGTTACTAGTTTCTTTATGTTATTTCCTTTTCCTGTTGAGAAGTTTGGTCATTTTTTTTTTCCTGTTTCCATGTCCTGATTTCTTTTTTTTTTTCTTCTTTTTTTTTTTTTTTTTTTTTTTTTTTTTTTTTTTTTTTTTTTTTTTTTTTTTTTTGAGATGGAGTCTCGCTCTGTCACCCAGGCTGGAGTGCAGTGGCCAGATCTCAGCTCACTGCAAGCTCCGCCTCCCGGGTTTACGCCATTCTCCTGCCTCAGCCTCCCAAGTAGCTGGGACTACAGGCGCCCGCCACCTCACCCGGCTAGTTTTTTGTATTTTTTAGTAGAGACGGGGTTTCACCGTGTTAGCCAGGATGGTCTCGATTTCCTGACCTCGTGATCCGCCCGTCTCAGCCTCCCAAAGTGCTGGGATTACAGGCTTGAGCCACCGCGCCCGGCCCCTTCCATGTCCTGATTTCATCTTCACTCAATTCTTTTATTCATTTTCTGTGTCTACTATGTGGATTGTCTAAATGATTAGTAAGAGCACATTGTGTGGATATTGCGTTATCTCAAAGAACTACCCTGTAAATACAAGGTCTACAGATCACAGAGTTCTCAAATTGTTTGGCACATAATTGATAATGTTTATTTAGTTGATCAAGTGTTCTATCTTCTAAGTCTCTTCTCTGCTACAATTCTCCACCCACTCCTGGCATCTGGCCGACCCCCAAGAACCTGAAGAAGGCCAGGTAAGACTCCTTGCTCTTCCCCTTGCAGTTGGGGACAGTGCTGAAGTTCAACCTTGTCACTGCCTGCCTGCTGACCCAGACCCTCATCCCACATCCTCAGAGTATCCTACAGGCCTGTCTGGCTGGAGAGAGAAGCCTGGCTGGTGACAAAGGGAGGGGCAGGCTACACATGCTTTTCTGCTTTTAAATTCCAGTCTTTATTCAGGTAGGATATGTTTTCTCTCTGAGCTCACTGTTTTGAAATCATCAGTACCACCAATAACACGGCAAACACACTATGAGCACTGACAAATTGCTGACAAGAGGACTAAGAATTCTTCAGAACTGCAATTAATGATTACTAGTTGAACTCTATTTTCTATTTTCACATAGATTCAAATAAGTTTTCAGAAAAATTCATCATTATCCAAACCTCTCACTATCCCATATCTAAAGGGAACCAAATAGATTCAGATATTCAGATATCACAACATCCTTTACCATGTGAACACAACTATCCAAACAAGTTATATAAATCCAGGAGCTGAGTAAATTCAAAGAACAAAGGTTACTTGTATTAAATAAGACCTAGTATAAGAAAGTGATATGTATGGCATAGATTAGGTAAAGAGTATAGACTTTATGGATATAAAGAAGATCAATGGAAGACAGAGAACTAGGTAACAAAAGAAAAAAGACATTACATTTCCCTAACTATAGGCAAGAAGAGAAAAGCATCATATAGGTGAAATGTAATTTCCAAGAGCCATTCCTCATTCATCTTCTTGAAAAGTCTATGATATTTTTTCTCATATCACCTTATCAAGTATCTTTTCTGTATTGATTAAATATGGTTAAGAATATCCACTAGTTTCTTCGGCAGGTACTTTAACAGCTTCAGTCCTGCTTGCGTGCATTCTAGCCATAGTTTGGATATATCACTGACCAAGAAAAATGAGTGGAGCTGCACAGATAAATTTGTGAAGCAAATTCTCTACAACCTCTTTCTTCTCCTCTGTCCCCATCTGTAACTCTCCATTCCAAATGCAAGCAAATTTCTAAATCTCCTTGTTAAACTGAGAAAGATTCAAATACATTTATACTTTGAAAAAACCCAAATTTCCTCTGTGTTAACTCTGCTTGTTCTATTTGTTTGTATTGTAAGCTTTCATCGCTAATTGTGAAATGCAAAGTTGTCTTCTGTTTAAGGATATCTGGCTTCAGCCTGCCAAGCAGCAATTGTTGCAGGATGCCTGAGCAACCTTCTAGGAAGGATAATAGTTTGATTTTTCCTCTTCCCACTTCCCTCTCCAAATACTGGCATTTGCTTCCTTGGAGAATAGTAATCCTTGGCCTCCAGTTCACTTAAACTGCTAAATGAGGAAGGCTATATTTCACAAACATGTTTTCCCCCTTAACCACTCTACCAGTCCAAAAATAAGAGATAAAAAAATCCCATATAGATCAATAATAATTTTACAAATTTGTTTTTTACTTCTTTGAAACCTGTCCTGGCTGTCATTCCAAATGAATCTCTAATAGTGGAATTTCAAATGTACTAAATAGCAGGAATGTAAGTTTGGGACCTAGACTCTTAGATAGTAAACGAAACCCAACAAAACCCTAGCTATGGTGTTTTAAACTTAAAATTTGTTTGTGGTCTGGTTATATATGAAAGTCAGCTATTTCTTTGTTGTTTGTATGTTTGTTTAGGGGGTCATTTTGGTTTTCATTTTTTGACTTTTAATTAATTTTTAATTGACAAAGATTGTATGTATGGTGTACAATGTGATGTTTTGAGAGATATATATATATAGTAAAATGGTTAAATCAAACTAATGAGCATATCTATCCATTACTTTACATATTTACCATTTTTTTTGTGGTGAGACCATTTAAATCTACTATCTTAGCAATTTTTAAGTATGCAATACATTGTTTTTAACCATAGTCACCATGTTTTACAATAGCTCTACTGAACTTTTTATTTTGTCTAACTGAAAATTTGTATCCTTTGAACATCTTCTCTATCCTACACTGCAGCCTCTAGTAACTACCATCATACATTCTACTTCTATAAATTTGACTTTAATAATTCCACATATAAATGAGATTATGCAGTACTTGTCTTTCTGTGCCTGGATTATTTCACTTAGCACAATTTCCTCTAGTTTTATCCATGTTATTTCAAATGATAGAATTTCATTCATTTTTAAGACTGCATATTATTCAATCTTAAAAATTTTGTATATTTCCCACATTTTCCTAATCCATCCATTCATCCATGACATTTAGGTCTTCCCCATGCCTCAGCTACTATGAACAATGCTGCCATGCAAATGGGAGTGCAGATACCTCTTCAGCACAATGATTTCATTTCCTTTCTAGATACATCCAAAAGTGGAATTGCTGAGTCATATGATAGCTCTATTTTTAATTTTTTGAAGAACCTCCACACTATTTTCCAATACAGCTATACTAATTCACACCCCCACCAATGATGTACAAGGGTGCTTTTCTCTATATCCTCCTTAACACTTATCTCTTGTCCTTTTGATAATAGCCATCCTAACAGTATAAGGTAATATCTCATTATAGTTTTGATTTGCATTTCCCTGATGACTACTGATATTAACAATTTTTTTCATGTACTTGTTGGCCATTTGTATATCTTTATTTGAGAAATTATTTTAGGTATTTTGCCAAATCCTCAAGGAAATCAAATAACTCAATTATTAATTGTAATTTGTAATTGGGTTATTTGCATTCTTGCTATTGAATTGTTTGAGTTTCTTAAGTATTTTGAATATTTAACCCCTTATCAGAGGTATGGATTGAAAATATTTTCTCACATTCAATAGGTTGTCTCTTCACTCTGTTGATTATTTTCTTGTGCAAAAGCTTTTACTTTGCTGTAATTCCATTTGTCTATTTTTGCTTTTGTTGCTTGTGCTTTTGAGGTCACATACAAAAAAAAAAAAAAAAGAATCTTTGCCTAGGTCAATGTCAAGAAGCATTTATCCCATTTTCTTCTAGAAGTATTACAGTTTGAGGTCTTACATTTAAGTCTTTATTTTTAGCTGATTTTTATATCTAGTGAGAGATAAGGGTCTAGTTTATTTTGCATATAAATATCCAGTTGTTTCAACACCATTTGCTGAAGCAACTCTCCTTTCCCCAGTGTGTGTTCTTGGCAACTTTGTTGTAGATCAGTTGACCATAAATGCAAAGATTTGTTTATAGGCTTTCTATTCTGTTCTATTGGACTGCATGCCTGTTTTGTATAGTACCATGCTGTTTTGATTACTATAGCTTTATTCTCTTTGCTCAAGATTGCATGGGCAATTTGCGGTCTTTAGTGGTTTCATATGAATTTTAAAATTATTTTTTTCTATTTCTATAAAAAAAAGTCCTTGGGATTTTGATAGAAATTGAGTTGAATCTGTAGATCACTTTGGGTAGTATGGACAGTTTAGCAACATTAATTCTTTCAATCTCTGAACATGGGATATCTTTTCATTTATTTGTGCCTTCAATTTCTTTCATATATGTTTTCTAGTTTTCAGTGTACATACACATCTTTTATCTCTTTGTTTAAGTTTATTCCTAAGTATTTTTTATATGCCATTGTAGGCTGGGAGTGATGGCTCACGTCTGTAATCCCAGCACTTTGGGAGGTTGAGGTGGGTGGATCACGAGGTCAGGTGTTCGAGACCAACCTGGCCAACATAGTGAAACTCCATCTCTACTAAAAATACAAAAAAGTAGCCAGGCATGGTGGCGAGTGCCTAGAATCCCAGCTACTTGGGAGGCTACGGCAGGAGAATCCCATGAACCTGGAAGGTGGAGGTTGCAGGGAGCTGAGATAGTGCCACTGCACTCAACCCTGGCAACAGTGTGAGACTCCAAATCGGGGAAAAAAAAAAAAAAAAAAAAAAAAAAAAAAAAAAAAAACTATTGTAAATGTGATTTTTTTCTAATTTCTAGTTCTAGATAATATGTCAGCTTTTCTTTCCATCACTCACTATTTTCTGTTTTATTGGTTAATAGGATGTTTCTGGTTTTGTAGATCTTAATTTTTTCCATTGCCCCTACTCAACTAAATTTATTCAATTAAAATAATTTATCTTAAATCTCACCCATTCCTTGGATTTAAAAGGCCCCTAAACTGATCCATTCACATGGTACACTAGCCGTATCTCTACCTCCAACCGTAAGGCTGAATCATGGTGGTTTTCCATTATGCTGTTGAGCTGTGTCTACGATGTGTTTAGAGAATTATGAGAAAATTCTCTTTTTTCAAGTCCTCCAAGTTATTAGTGAGAAAAAAAGATCAGCTATTTCTTAAATTAAATATTTAATTGTTGCACAATTCTAGCAAATGGATTAGTCATACTCATGTATAGAATGCCTAAAAAAAAAAAAAAAAAAGTCCTGAGAGTTAGTATGACATAAGCCAAAGCAGGAACAATACATTTAAAAAAAATTCTTCTTCTTCTTCGTCTTCTTCTTTATTTATTTATTTTAAATTCTAATTGACAGAACATAATTGTATATAATTCTGGGTCCAATGTGATATTTTGATATATGTATACATTGTAAAATTATTAAATCAAGTGAATACACATACGATTTCAAAATGGATGAAACAAAATGAAGCAGTTAAAAGTCCTGGTACTAGAAGTTTATATAGATGAGTTTAGTTTTTCCACAGTTGTTCAATCTCAGAAAAAAAAAAAAGTTCATATTAGTGCTAAGAGTACTTGATCTGAAGTATGCCAGGTGGAAAAACCTTCATTTAGAGGTTATTGACCTAAATTTCAAAATTGGAGTTCCATTTTCAGACAACTTACAGATATTTGATCCCCTATTAAAATAAAATCTGTCCCATTTCCATCTTCATCCCATGGGTATTATCATCATTTGCTCTAGTAATACTTTCTGGATAATTAGCTTAAAATTTAATTTTAAAATATGACATCTGAGATAGCAGATGGATATTTTAAGGAGGATATCATAGTGTTGCTGAGGATTGGACCTGTGATATGAGTGATTTATTAATTTTGAAAACACTGATATTTCTGTTTTACTATAGTGATCAAAAGCTCCTGCTTGGACTACAAAAATTAATTTTTAAAATGTAATTTACCTATTCAACTAGTCAAGCTGTTACAGCTATTATCCCACAAAGAAAATTTTATAGTCCTATTTCTTCAGTTTATTTGAGAAAGTAATGTTGAAAGAAAAGTCATAAGACCAACAGAATCATTCATTTGCTGTTCATATTTTTGCTTTCCTGTAACAGTTCTATAGTCCCTCTAAAGACTTATCTGCAGCCTATGAAGAGCGTCAGGCATAATAAAACCATAGTAATAAAAACTCTTAGCTCAAAACTAAATGTTTAATTATTAGAAAGTTAAAATTCAATTAAATTATACCAAATCAATTGTTCTGTCTCACGTAAAGAGAACGAAATATGAAGGACAAGAAAGCACTAAACACATTTGTGATTTTATTTTTACCCGCAGGCAGCAAAAAAAGAATGTTCCCTAGTGAAGAAGTGAGATAGATTGTTAAGTTTATAATGACAGTCCCAAGATTAAGCAGTAATCATTCTCTTTGGTTGTTTAATTGCTAATTCAAAACTATCCAAAAAAGAAAAACCTCTTAACATCAACATAATGGACCTGGGATGGCTGAATGGAACATCTTGCCTAGATTTCAGAATTCCATTGTACACCACATTAAGAAATAAAGTTATGGCTTGAAGATTAACACAGGAAGAAAACTTATGTTTGAAGAAATATTCTAGTTGTTTCATCACAATTTTAATATCAAATTTTAAAAAACATTCTAGTTGTTTTACCTTCCGATCAAGAAGCATTCTCTTCAAAATTACATGGTTCCTTGAAAGTTCTCTAATGAATATCAAGTCCAACCTCTCCTAGCTATTTGCTATACACAAAGGGATTAGATCCTACAATTTGTATTTTACTATATGTAGGTTGGTTTATTGTCTTCATAGGTTTTATAGTGAAAAAAGAGTTAACTAGCTGACACACAAAAGGATATAGAGCAATTTTAACAAAACAAATATTTGGTAAAATATAAATTTTGTACACAGTAAGCAAAGATAGCATTGTAGTCATGAGCAACATAGGTATTAAAAACTGACCTAATAATGCCTTTTTTATCCCAATGGTCCAAAGTCATAGTGGCTTCTAGAATATAACCAAGAATGGCAATTAAAGTTTAATGCTCTGCCAGGAAGGCATCATAGACCATGTCCTTGATTTCCAAGTCCCTACTTAGTGATTAGTTTTTGTTTGTGTCAGGTGGGGATGTTCAAAATAATAAGCATTATTTAATAATTTCTGCAGAGCTGGAAGACTATCACTCAAAATAACATCTTTGAAATTGTTTTATATATAAAATGGTGAGACAAACAATTATGTATGCATCATTAGAAAAAAATCAAAGTTTATGGTTTAAGAGAAATAAATATAAAATCAGCAAATTCAAGTAAAAACAAGTAATAAAATTTTGAGTCCGAAATATTAGTATAAACTTAACTTTTTTATGTTTTAAAAAGGTTCAATTTATTAACTCTGTCCTTTGAAAAGGTCTAGAAAACAATGAAAATTCCAACAGTAAAGAGCATCCCTACTGCCTAGATTATACCAAAATCTCATAAAGAAATAGGTACTTATAAGGCTAGAAAAGAAAATATACAAGATGAGTCTGGGGACATCTGAACACAGCAGAAAGTAATAAAAATATTAAAACATCAAAAAGATCAGAGATTCAACTTGAAGAGTTTTCCCCTAGATAGAGGTGGGGTTATTTGAGCCTCGATAAGTATAATAACTACAGTGGACTGAAACAAACTAAATATGAGTTTACAAGTATATTTTAAAAGTACATTTGGTCAGCTCCTTAGAAGGATTCTAGGAAAGCAACTAAGTGTGATGAAAGTTGGCACACTGAGGGAAATAATTAAGCATTTATCCTTCTCTGTATCAACAAAACTTTGGAGTAACTAAATCAAATAATTGATAAGCAAGAAGCTTCTCTTTATAATAGTATTCCAGCTTTTTAATGAAAGGAAGTAAAAAAATAAAATTAGAACATTACCATTTTGCAATTCTACAATTAATCTAAAGAGTTATTATCAATATTTCTTAATATCGTAAAATGAAGGAGAGTGAGATATTAGGTACCTTCCGGGAGGAAGTACAAAATTCCACTCATAAAGTAATTCTGGCCACATGATATTTTCAAAAATCAAACCTGAATCTAATAAAACTTATCTATCTATCTATCTATCTATCTATCTATCTATCTATCTATCTATCTATCTACAGAAAAGGCAAGGAACCCAGGAACATGCCACACAAAGTCACAGTAATGAAAAGTAAATTGGCAAAAAAAAAAAAAAAAAAGTAAGCAATTGGGATGATTTGAACACAAACTTATTCTAAGGAATTATTATTTACTGCTAGGTGGTGAATGGTATTATACTTTTTGAAGGGTATTTATCTTTTTAAAACATTCAGTATTTAAAGATGAAAAATGCTATGTCTGGAATTTGTTTCTAAACAATACAGATGGGCTGAGTGTAGGGATATAATTAAACCAAGTATGTCACTGAATTGATGGTAGGTGATGGGTACACAGAGGACTTATACTACTCTTGTATATGTCTGTGCATATTTAAAATTTCACATAATTAAAATGTTTTTAATCATAGCATTACAACAGTGTAAAAAGAATGCTTGCTATCCAACCACACATTTTCCCAATACTTTATATAAGAGCAGCAAATACTAAACAGAATATCTAAATTATAATCTGAATGATTCAAATAGAGTTTATATTTATTTAACTCTGTCCATTGGAAAGGTCTAGGAAAAAAATGAAAATTCCAACAGTAATGAGAATCAAATTATAATTTAGAAAATATCAATTTACAGAAGATTAAGATACCTAATTTATTGAATTGTTGAGGGAACAAGTTTAGGCTCACCTTAATCCTAACTATTCTGTGATTTTGAGTAATCAATGGAGACAAGTTCTGTTAAAAAAATCCACAATTAATATTTATTTGAAAAGTATAGATAGATAAAATGATCTTAGACTCATTTGTAGGGATTAATTACCTTTAAACACAGAGGGCCCTGGAGATCTGAGAAATATTTCTCATTTATATAAAGGGGCAGATGTCAGGATAACAATTTCCAATTTAAAATAGTGGTACTAAACATAAGTGTTATATGACAGTAAAAATAATTTGTCTGCTTAGTAAGACAGAAGACAGTGCAATAAGAACAAATAAAACAAGCTATGAGATAATAGGGGTGGCTCTAGCTTCAGAAGAGTGCCAAGAAAGAGTACAGAGATATGAATGTTTTGGACACTCATGGTGTTTGTGGAGAATAACTGTGGAGATACCTTCCAAGCTCACTAGGAAAATAAAGTGTAAGAGCTTAATGAATTGAGCGAAGTTCTATAATATTCTATTATACATTAAGTTTTCCTGACAGTAATGTTTATATGGCAGGACATGCTTAGATTCCAATATAAATCAACAGATTGATGACTAAGATAAATACAAACAATATGCACACCTGAGAGGTGAGGCTTTAGTCAAGACCATTTGGAATTGTTAGGACTGATGATAATTTTTTGAAGATGTTCAGGAGACAAATTTTGGAAAGAAACTTTATGGAAATGTGATATGGACAAATCTTGCATCCATTAAATCATTTTTCCCCCAAAAGAAATTCATATTCTCAGGATTAGATTTAGTTAAAAATGCTAAAATGTTGACTACTGTTATCAAAATAAAAAATCAAGTTCATGGGCTTTTGTACATGTTGCTGAAAACAGAAGATACAGTCATATAAACTGAGCAGCAAGGAGTATCTCAATACCCTTGAAATAACTATTTGTATCTCTTTTGGAAACCACTACAGCATCCTGAATAGACATACATAGAAATACAGATTATAATACCCTAAACTATATAACATCTACTCATCATAGTAAAATAAATTTTTTATGATGTTTAATACATTGGAGGGCTACATTTCTGGATATTAGACCCTAAACTCAGGATTACTCAAAGAGAGTAATAATGAAAATATCAACTATACATTCAAGCAATATAACTTTTAATAGAATCCTTGAGTGGATCAATGTCTATGCAGATTATGTTTTTGTAATCTATTTACTTGATCATTACATGAAGAAGTATGTTTCAGAATCAAAGCATTTTACATATTAAAATGTATTATGTACAATTTAGAAACATGAAAACTTAGGTATTAAACTTAGTGGAATAAGCACAGAAAAAAATTAAAGCAAAGTTTAATCATTTAGGACTAAAGATCTTACATATTACATTAGTTGCATTAATAAGTTCATGCATCTAGAAATAAATTGAAGTACATAGTCTGGTAATACTAAAAAACCTAACTTAATTACCATTTCTCTGTATATGAAATGTTTACATGTATTACAAAGATTAAGATTCTTAATATTTTCCATTGATTTTTATATCTCATATATTAATAAATAATTTTATATATCTGCTAAACTATATTGAGAGACAATTCTCTGTGGTATCTCATGTTTCTGTACAACTTGTGAGCAAAGGCACTATCTGTCTTTTTTCTAGACTATTTTTCTAAGTATGTTTGCATTTAAAACAGCCATGGAAGACAGAGATAGTATCGCCCTTGGAGCAAGGACAGGTTTGCTTACAGCTTGCAGGGTCTGCCTCCTAAAAAAGGACAGGTATGTGCATTGCCCGCTATAAAAGATTCAAGTTTCCTCAGCTCAGAGTTCTGTCATGCTATCCATTGCACACACGGATATCATCTTGCTTCCTTAATGTCACCTTGTAGGAATTGCAACTTGTCAAGCTAGCACAAAAATACTGATACTCTACCTACTGCTATTGCTGTAAGTAATAAATAAACCTTTTTCTCTATTCCAGGAGTTTCATGTATTTGACTAGCATCCATGAACTTTGGCCGGCTAACATGTTGCCTTGGAATTGAATAAACTCTCTGACCCTTGACATTCTGATATGTGTATTTTAATGTACTCAGTGAGGTTTAATTTTAAAAATATGAAAATAATTAAAGAATGGATCTCATCTTTAATTCTTTGGAAAGTCTATTTTACTGCTGTTTCTGCAAATACTATGAATGAGTACCACAATTACTCTACATGTGTTTCATCAGTTCTACTTTTACTTCTAATATCTTGATTCTAGCAATTTCTACCAGAAGTGTTGCTTGGAAAGAGATCATCCCTGCTTGACCAGGCTACCAGTCAAAATCTACCTATCCCTGGATCATGTACCCACTGGTGATATAATCAGACATGGCTGAGTATGAGGAGAAGGAAGGAGAGTACATAGTAAAAATATGACTTTCTAAAGCTTCCATTATGAATAGGGATTCTAGAAAGGACAGGTTCTGTCTGAAGGGTCCCTTATTCTATCAGACACGAAAACTAGCATGATTCCTAGAAATCACCCTCTTTAAATAACCTCAATAGCAGTTACTACATATCAATTTATCTATGCCTCAATTTATTTGTAACAAAAAAAGGATTACAATAATTCAAACATGATTTACAACTGCATTCTGAAAGCTGATAAGCAAATGTGACTGAGTTCTTCAAATGAAAAGCAACATAAATTAAAATTATTATTTGATTTCAACACTCCTTCTCCTGAGGGTGCTTTTATGTTTTCCTCTAAAGAAACTGCAACTTGTTCCCAGTAGGAAAGTATCTTTCCTGTTCAGTACTTGGTGGTATACGATGAGCGCCAAATCTCTCTAAATTATATTTCTGCTAACTTCTAACAATTTATTAATTTTATAAGCCAACATCTTGACTAGTCTCTCAGCCGGCATAGATTTTGCAGTTTCTCAAACTTCCTATTTAGATCTCCCTTTTCCCACTATTTGATTTTCATCAAGATAAATTTTTATAGTTATTATCTTATAATGGTAAAATTAAGAAAGCTGAGGTGAAAGTGGTCACATGAAGGTGACTCCCAAATTTACCTTGAGCTGGACATAGAAATAAAATCAAATAACAGTCTTCTCTAATGTATAAAAATACAAAAAGTCACAGACAAGAGTTGTCTCATTAGCCTTGCTTAAAGCCATTCTTTTTCTACTGAAAATGCTCCCATATCCAAATTCCTGTCTGAAGGATCTACTTCACATTAGGACTAGAATCATTATACCTTAAAACAAAGATCTGATATGGTTAATTCTTCAATAGATTAACCTAAAGAAAAAAATTCCAGATTAATTTGTTTGCTTCATTTCATCAAATAATAAAATTTTTATTGCTCAAGGGTTTTTTCCCCCTACTACTGTCTTGAAAGTGTAGTACTCAATTTTCTGCTACTGTCAGAAAACATGGTACATTTAATGTACCATTAAAATAAATAACTACCTCAAGGGCCTGCTGTTTTTTTAAACCATGTAAATAATTTTAAAGTTTGTATCCTTGCCTATTTCTGTATTATGGTATTTTATTAAGTTTAAACACACATTTAAAGCTAATCTTTCCCATTTTAATATCTCTAAAACTCAAATGAGTCTTACACTCAATGACAACTTGGATTCACTGAAATAGGGCATTCTCCATATTCTCTGCTGGTTCCCTCAACATTCACTTTCCACCTAATGAACCTTTTCTCTGGCCTGAGGTGTGGGAAGAATGCACTGTATCATCTGGACCTTCTTGTCCTCTGGCTTCTGGTAGGATCCTTGAATGGGATACTCTAGCAGTAGATCAGAGAAAAGAAATCAGAGAATGTATTCCCTTCAGTCCTCATTAATAGGCATGACAATAACAGTATTCTTCTACCCAAAAACACAGCTATTTTCTGGATGCTATTCTCTTAAGGCATTAGACTCTGACAACTGCGTATTGCCTCCAGGTCTTCAAACTAAGGGGTGTTCATAGCTTCCAGCTGTTGCAAGATTCTAGTTTCGTTGTAAGCACTTATTTGTTTCCTTAACCTTCCCACACCTTTGCAAATTGTCTCTGTAATTTTTTTATTTTAGAATACTTAATAGACAAATAAAGATTGTTTATATTCAAGGTGTTCAACATATTTGATATATGTACACAGTGTAATTATTGCCACAGCCAAATTAGCTAAAACATCCATCATCACCATCTGTACATTAGATTTCCAGAACTTGTTCGTCTTGCAGTTTTGTACTATTTGATCAAATTGTTGCTGTATTTAATTCTCTCTGCCTTTACAATTGTGCCATTTCTCTCCTGATGGGCTTCCTAATCAATAAAGTAATTTTTACCAGAAGTAGCCTGGGGGAGGAAACAGCCATCAAAATGGAATTCTGGGGTTTGGTTGCACATGTCTTCAATGATCACATTGAGGTTATACTGGTAGTCTGTGGCACAGACTCGTATCATGGTTGTTCAGTTTATGGGCTGCAGCATATGGTCACTGTGGTGACAATGGTGACTATGATTGTAGGGAGTTGGTTGCTCTGATTGCACTTGAGAAAGCACACAAAGAAAAGTTTCTATTGAAAGTCATGAATTCAAAATTAAAGGCACAAATGGAAAATCAGGAAAACTATGCCAGCTTTAAAGGAACATATTATTGTCTGTAACAGCAAATTACTTGTGAATGACAATCAAGTTCACATATTAATTAATTAAAAGAGTTACAGAGTTTTGGCATCAATTTAATTTTCAATGACTCTTATGCTAAAGAAAGAAACATCCTTGCTAATGAAAGCAATACCTCCTGCCCTTAAAAATCTAAAAAAAAAAAAAAAAAAAAAAAAAAAAAGATACACTGATTTCACCTGGGAAATTTGTCTCTAAAAGTCATACAGGTTCTCCTTGGGGGCCTTCATTATCACTCCTTGCCTCCAGGCTCATAAACAGAATTAGAACCCAAAATTACTCAGAAAATACATAAGACATATTCTTTATGGACACATCTTATAGACTAAATTGGCAAGATCTTGTCAATTTGTATCTGTAGGACATGTACCACAATGTCTTCCTACACTATTAATATAAGGAAAACAAAATACTAGGTCAAATTTATGTAAACGAGTACACTTACTACGGATTTATGACTTAATGTCTTGGTTCAAGCAGGAGCTGTGGGTGTCTCACGCCTGTAATCTCAGCATTTTGGAAGGCCCAGGTGGGAGAATCACTTCAGCCCAGGAGTTCAAGAACAGCCTGGGCAACATAACGAGACCCTGTGTTTACAAAAAATTTATAAGTTAGTCAAGTGTGGTGGCATATGTCTGTAGTCCCAGCTACTTGGTAGAATGAGATGGGAAAATCGTTTGAGCCCAGGAGGTCGAGGCTGCACTGAGCCATGATCATGCCACTGTACTAGAGCCTGGGCCACAGAGTGAGAAGCTGTCTCAAAAAAAAAAAGGACCTGGTAGTAGTGTCAACAATCCGCTGAACTGGTAAGTGAAACTTGGACCCAACAGTGCCTACAGTTATTTGAGATGACAGAACTCCCCTGGCATCTCAGAGAAAAGTCTTATAGCTCAGAGAGATAAAATGTATCCATTGTATGCAATCCAATCAATCACCTCCTAATCTCTTCTCACGGGAGAGCCCATAGGATACTAACCTTACTAAGATATTAAGAAGTGTATTGCAGAGAGGCCACAAGCATCCTTGAAGAGCTCTGCAGGTTTGAGATGATAGTGATGATGGTGTATAGTGCAGTGAAAATTATGTCTTCAATTTCAGTAAAAATAAGAGGATCTTACAGTACTAGATGCCAGACAGCAGTAATTGCAATCACAGCCAGAAGGGTTGACCAAGGCCATGGGGAAAATGGTAATCAGAGTGGTTTGAATAGTGGGCTTCTGTGGCAATGGCTACGTGATCATTGAATAAAATAAATGTCAAGACTACCAAGCCTATGAAGGTGTTTCTTGACAAAAATTAGTGGAAAAATTATAGATTTAGTAGACAAATCTAAGTTCAAGTACAGTAGTAAGGACTCAAGATTTTCCCAGTTCACAACTTAAAGCTCCTCCAGTTAAAAATAGACCATGTCTATTTGATGAAGGATGCTAAAATGTATATATTTTTAAATCTTTTTATACTCTTTCCCCAGAGAGACCTGCAGCTATATGCCAAGGTGACTATGCATTAGGGGAAGGTCAAAACCCAAACATTTTAAGAGACATTAGATATTGGCTCCAAACTTCTTCCAGTCTCCAGAGAAAACAAAAAGCCATCACGGACCACAGGGTCAGAGTTAGGGCTTATGGAAGTTAGATGACAGATGGAGTTTTGGCCTTAGTTCATCTCACAATCATATTAGTGGGACTACAGAACTTTCCTGTAGTTACTACCCCCGGAATTCATACTGAGAACAGATACATTTAGCAACTGGCAGAATCCTGCATTCATTCCTGCACCAACGGAGTCATAAGTAATTTTGTGGGAAGGAACAGAAAGATGTCCCAAGAACTAACCTTCACCCACATCACTAACAAAGTAAACTAAAAATCAGCACTATGTTCCTGGGGGTATTGCAGAGATTATTGCCATTTTCAAAGATTCAAAGGGTGCAGAGGTGGTGATAGATGTCATTTTCCTATTCAATACATGTTTTAACCACTGGAAAACTGAGATGTGTTCATTTCCTAAACAACAACTATAGATTTTGGTAATCTTAATCAGGTGGATAAAGCCAATTCAAACTACAGTTTTTGCTGAGCAAAAACCAAATTGCAAATCAACTCAGTTCCTGGCAGCTAGTGGCAGCTGTTAACCTATGAAATGTTTATTTTCTATACTGCTTGGTAAGGGTAATCAGAAGCACCTTGCCTTCTTATGTCCATGATAGCAATACACCCTCAATATCATACTTCAAGTCAATAACAACCCTTACCCCCTGTCATTATAGAGTCCATTAAAAATACACTCTTCTCATCTCAAAGAACTTACACTGGTTCATTATCAGATAGAAGTTAGAAAATCCCACAATTCTCAAGAGCCTTCTCTGAAGTAGAAGGCCACCACAGGAGTATGCCAAACTGTAAAAAAAAATTTAAAAGTACAATGGTCAGAGACTTTCTGATCCCTTAACTGGACAGCCAGTGAGGCTTCTAGTTTTGAAAAAAGAAACACACACATACACACACACAGAAAAAAAGAAAAAAGAAGAGAAAGAGGGCTGTATAGCAGGTCTAGACTACCTGGCAAGCTGCCCTAACGCCTGGACCTTATGATCCAACAGACTTGGTGGTATGAGCAGTGTCTAGTCTAGACAGAGAGGTTCTGTGGAATTTCTTCCAGGCCCTGATAGTTGAATCATGGTACAAATCCCTAGAGTTTTAGAGTGAGGCCATGCCATATTCTGCTCATACCTATTCTCTATTTGAAAAGTGGATAATGGTAGAAACTCAGTGTTGGATCATGGCACATCAAATAACTGTATCATCTAAATTCTCTATCTGGACTGGGTGTTATTGATCCATCAAATCATAACATTTAATGTGCAGAGCAGCATCCCACTGTATGGCAACTGGCCCCAGCTATTCCAAAAGGCAAAAATAAGCTTCATAAGTACTTATGGCCTCATGGAGAGAGGAAGAAAAGTGAAGGCCAGCAATACAGATGGGTCTGCATGGGAAATGTGGAGCCAGCTAGAAATGAATAGTTGCTGCATTATCTTTCTAGTTAGGGTAACCCTAAAATACAGAAATAAAACAGTAGGCTTCCAGTTTTTATATTTATAGGAATATAAAAACTGGATATTTTATATTTATATTTATTTTAGTATTTATAGGAAGAAATACTCTGAGATACAAATCTACACTTACTCAGATGCAGCGTCTAACTTGTTGGTCAGGAACACATAAAAGAATATTTGAAGATAAGCGTGATAGCACAAGGAGTGGATTGTAAAATCAGATTCACACTTATATTTATTACTCAGTACCAACATTTACACACATTTCAGAGGATAATCACTAGGCAAAGGCAGAGATAAAAGCTCTTTATGAGTTCAACAGAGCTGGTCTAAATATCATAAGTATCCACACTGCCAAATGCAAAGGACACTGCTAAGCTTTGGTTATGGCAGCATTCCAGGTCAAAATCAGCCAGACACTTTGAGGCATGTTAATTACATTGAACTCCTTCCACAATGAAAATGGTCTTGTGTTTGTCTTCCTGGGAGGAGATACATATTAAATATTTATACCTCCTTCTCTGCCCACAAAATTTATGACAGCACTGCCGTTTCTAGATTTACATGATTCCTTAAAAAACTGCAGCAATGTTACCTCTAACAAAGGAATGTATTATACAGTGAAGAAAGCATGGAAATGTGCTTACAGCGAGAGTATTAGCTAGTCTTAAATATGTATCAACTCCAGGAGCAGTTGAATTGATAGAACAATGGAATGGCCTGTTGAAGCCTTTGTTATTTGTCAGCTAAGAAATAAAACTGAAAAAAAAAGGGCATTTTCCAATAGAATATGAAAAATGTCTTCAGCCAGGAACCAATATATGTCATTATTCCCCCAAATCCAGAATTCATGGATCTAAAAACCAAAGGCCAGAATGGCTCATTCCACTGAAAAAGTTTTTTATTCCTTGCTTTGCAACCAACCTTGAGCTCAGTGGATTTAGAGTACTTATTCCTCAAGAGAGAAATACTTGTACTAGGAGACACAATCAAAGATCCATTAAATTGGAAGTAAGAATATATCTATTATCCCTTGCTCTTGTAACAAATTATCACAAATGTAGTGTCTTAAAACAACACAAATTTATTATTTTATAGTTCTGTAGGTTTCATGTTCAACATAGATCTCATGCGGCTAAAATTAACATACCAATAGGGATGCATTCTTTACAAATGCTCTAAGGAAGAATAATTTTTTCTTAACTTTTATAATTTTCAGAGGCTACATGCATTCCTTCACTCATGGTTCCTTTTGTCCATCTTTTTTTGTTTGTTTCTTTTGTTTTTGTTTTGTTTTGCTTTGTTTTGAGACAGAGTCTCACTTTGTCGCCCAGGCTAGAGTGCAGTGGCATGATCTCAGCTCACTGCAACCTCCGCCTTCCAGGTTCAAACGATTCTCCTGCCTCAGACTCCCAAGTAGCTGGGATTACAGGTGTCTGCTACCATGCCCAGCTAATTTTTGTACTTTTAGTAGGGACGGGGTTTCACCATGTTGGTCAGGCTGTTCTTGAATTCCTAACCTCAGGCTATCTGCCTGCCTCAGCCTCCCAAAGCGACAGGATTACAGGCATGAGTCCTATGACTGGCCCCTTTTGTCCATTTTCAAGGTCAGCAATGCTGCATCTCTCTAGTCACACTTTCATAGTCACATTTCCTTCTGTCTCTCCTCCCTCTTCTACTTTCAAGGGCCATTGTGATAACACTAGACTCACTTAGATTATCCAGGATAATCTCACTATCATAAAGTCAGATTATTATCTACTTTAATTCCATTTACAACCTCTCCTGTGTAACCTAACATATTTAACGATTCTGGAGATTAGGTTATGGGCATCTTTGGGGGAGACATTATTCTGCCAACCACAGTGTACCTTGGCTATTTGAGGTTCCTCCTGCTGCTAAACTAATTGACAGAAACCAAGGTCACTTAGTTAGAAGTGATGATTAATCCTTTTTGTCAAGGAGAAATTGCACAATAGACTCAAGGATTACTATTTCTGAAATCCAGAGGATTCACTAGGTTAGCCTGTGGTACTTCCATGCTCAATAGATAATGGAGAGCTACAGGAACTAATAAATACAAGACCACTAAGGACTTAGATCTTCTGTGAATAAAAGTTTTAATCATCCCACCAGATTGAAGATCCAACCAGTCAACATGCTAGTAGAGAGTACAAGAAAGACAGAAGGGGTCGTGGAAGCAAAGAGCTATTTATTGACTTAATCCTTGAGACAAACTACATTAAGAGTGGACAATAGCAGCTATGTTTTATGTAAATTGATCATTTATTCCCCTCCCCCTTTTTTCTTCTAGTATATCTGAAGGGCACAGGTAGCCCTAATATATTAAGTAAAATGTGAGGTTAAAACTTGTGATATCATTCTGTGATTACATAATTGTGTTTTCTTCTAGTTAAATAAGAATGGTGGCTGACGGACAAGAGGAGTAGATATTTTCCATTTGTCCTCGACAGCCACTTCCCACCTTTCTCCAACCTACTCTGTGCTCTGAGAGGTGACATCTATGAACTGCCTCATCTGGGCTCCCTTGATGTTTGAGTTCAGACAATGAGAGGCACCAGCAGGAGATAAGAGGACAGGAGGAAATACAGGACAAAATATTTACTCCCTAATTCGTCACCAGCAAGTTTGTGACCATGGCTACATTTCTCTGTCTATCACCACAGATTTCAATAAAACTGCATAAACTCTCTACCACAGCACCTTTTATTATAGGTTTTAATAACTGTTTCCTCCCCTTGCTCATTCAGGTTCAAGGATTGGAACAGCTTTCAGTTGTTGCTAGTCCCTTTGCGTTTTGGCATCCCTTATGATTTTCCTAATCCTACCTACGCCTGTAATGAGATAGTATCCTCATTTAACTCTTTCCGGCTACTCTTTTACTATACCCTCTGTTTCCTGCCTGAACCCTGAGTGAGACATATGACAAATGCCTATTTTAATAATGTAAGCCAACCCACATAGACTTATCTTTTGATCTATTTTATGTCTCTCTTATTCTTTTTCTTATTAGTGACCTTTCTTCTGTTCCAGCCCCTGTTCCTGCTGCTGTTCTCCTTCAGCTATCTTCGCATAACACAACAGAAATCACAGGCCACTTTTTATTCTTTTACTTTGCAAAATACAAATATAAAAGAAAAGTAAAGGATTCTTCTTCATATATAAAATGCAGAATGCAGTGATTAAGGCAAGGGTTGGAATTATTTACATTACTGTCTGAATCTTCATTTTCCTCATTTCACTATAATCAAGCAAGGTTTCTGGAACTCTAGTGCTGGTCAAGAAGGAATAAATCTACTACAGCCTACATCTCCCATTGATTACAACTGAAACCTCTGGACAAAATACAAAAAGAAACTAACTAGCTGAGGACTCTGAAAAGTTAATAACAACAGGCATATCGAGGAGGGAAGTCAATGCCTGAAGACTGATTTATACTAGGGCAAACTTTCTGGGCTTTTCTTCCTCTTTCATTTCAGCTTTAACCCAACAAGAGTTCCAATGCAGCCTCATATGCATTGAAGCAGGGGCAGCAAAAACCCAGAGAGAAACCCTGTCTTTCTGTCCAGAAGATTAGGGACGGAGGTCCTTGTAAACTAGAGTGCGCAGGGTGAAGTGCCATTTTACTTTATTTTTGCACTATCCCAAAGGCGACTGCCCAGTGGTGGTGATAGCTACACAGGCACCTAAAATCCTGAGAGAAAATCCATCTTTCTGACCAGAGAAACCAGAAAAAGAGACTTCCTTGGTCTGAAGAATGCAGAAAGGATTTCTGTAATTTTTTTTTTCTCTCTCTTCTCTTTTCTCTCACTTTGTCCCAAAGAGATGTGATTCCAACAGAATGGTGGGGGCAGCATAGGTGGCTGAGCCTCTGAGAGAAATCCCATCTTTCCAAACAGAGGACTGGGAAAATACATCCTGGGATCCAGAGATTGTGTGGGACATTCCAAAGAGGAATAGTCAACGAAAGGTATTTCTTACTATGCTTTGAAATAACATTAAGTCCAAGGTTCATCTCCAAGCTATGGAGGTATAACACACTACAAAAAGAAGCATAGCTAGAGCTTTAATAACTGAACTGACATTGAAACTATCCTCAAAAGATCAAACTTGTAATCTAAATAAAACATGATGGATCATCTGTGACATAATGCAACATTCTCTGAAGAATTTTAAGAACACCTAGAGTCTTAAAACATAACACTCAAAATGTCTAGGGAGTAATTCAAAGGTATTCAGCATTAAATAAAACATAATATGTGATTAACTCTAAAGGGAAAGAATAGTCAACAGATGTCAACCTCAAGGAGATCAGACAAGATCTTTAGATCAGCTATAATATTCATGTTCTGTAAGAAAAAGGTAAATACTTTAAATGGATGGAAAGATAGAAGTCCTCAGCAGAGAAATAGTAAACACTATGTTTTAAAAAGCAAAATGGAGAGATTAGAACTAAAAATAAGTTATCTAAAAAATAACAGAAAAGTACAATTAAAATTTGCTGTCTCTACTAAGTAACAGAATAGACATGGCAGAGAAAAAGTTAGTGGACCTGAAGATAGATCAATAGAAATTATCCGGTCTGAATAAATAGAAAAAATTAATGGAAAGAGAAACTCAGGAATTTGTGGGACAATAATGAATGATGCTTTATATTGTATAATCAAAATTCTAAAAAGAGAGGAAAACATGTGCAGAAAAGTTATTTGTAAAATAACCATAACTACATCAATTTTAGAGTATTTTCATTATCTAAAAAAGAAGGTAAGTACCCTTTAATAGTCACTCTTCATTTCTCCCAATCCCCTCAGCATTATGCAACTACTAACTCTGTCACTATAGATTTGCCTGTTCCAGACATTTCGCATAAATTGAAAGGTCCAATGTGTTGTCTTGAGTAACTGACTTTCACTCAGCATAATGTTTTCAAGGTTCATCCATGTGGTACCATATATCAGTGCTTCATTTTTTGGTACCAAACTAATATTCCATTGTGTAGATATACCACATTTTAAATATCCATTCAACAGCTGATAGCCATTTGTGGTATTTCCACTTTTTGGCTATTACGAATAATGCTGCTATGAATATTCATGTACAAGTGACTGGTGTTGCTATAGATTTTCATTTCTCTTGGGTATAGACCTAATTGTAGAATTACTGTGTCATATGGTAATTCTGTATTTAATATTTGAGAAACTGTCAAACTGTTTTCCAAAGAAGCTAAACATTTCCAAACAAAAGCATTTATCCACATCCTTGCTAATACTTGTTATCTGTCTTTTTATTACAGCTATCTTAGTGTGGTACAGTGTTATCTCATTGTGGTGGTCATTTGATTTTTGACAAAGGCAATTCAATTTAAAAAATACTGGAGCCAGGCGTAGTGGCTCATGCCTGTAATCCCAGCACTTTGGGAGGCCGAGGCGGGTGGATCACCTGAGGTCAGGAGTTCAAGACCAGCCTGGCCAACATGGTGAAACCCTGTCTGTACTAAAAATAAAAAATTAAAAAAAAAAACCCTGGGTGTGGTGGTGCACACCTGTAGTCTCAGCTATTTGGGAGGCTGAGGCAGGAGGAGAATCGCTTGAACCCAGGAGGTAGAAGTTGCAGTGAGCCAAGATTGCACTATTGCACTCCAGCCTGAGTGACAGAGCGAGACTCCGTCTCAAAAGGAAAAAAAAAAAAAAATACATATATATATATATATATTTGCACAGACATAGACACAAATATATACCCATACATACACATCGTAGGATTACCTTTAGAATTAAATTAACAAATTTACATAAAGCATTTAGCACAATCTCTGCTAATGCATGCTGAAAAAATGGTAGTTTTAATTATTGTACATATCTTGCTGAAAATAACTACAGCAAGCTAGAAAAGAGACAATAAAAGGATTGAGAACTCAGAACTAGAAAATGGAATTAAAAACAGTTGTGCACAAGTTACTTGGACATTTTAACCATTTGGGGAGTAGTTGTAATGTCATGTCTGTGTTAGGAACTAATTAAAACATAACAAAAGGTGACAAGCCTCCCTATTTTCTCAGCAGAAATCTGCTGAAAAGCCAGAACACAAAGTGCATTTAAGATTGTGTAAAGTTAATGGATCGCTATCAGATCATTTCAAAATGCCCAGGAGAATCACTAAGATTTATAAGTATAAACTGATGTAATTTCCCTCATTCTGTACAGGCAGTCCTGACTACAATTGATAAGATCAGTTTTAAAGAAAAATCTTTCAACCCTCCAGGACAAGTTAGTGTTAAGCCATGCCTTTTCACTGTGAGAAATAAAAATAGAATCATTCTGCCCAACTGACCTCATTTTTTTCTGCATATATTATCAGTCCCAGTCATCATTGTTGCTTTCACAGATCCTCATGAATACTTGTATTTTTATATTTATATCATTTAAATTATTTGCTATTCTGTCTCTCTTATATTTGACTTAAGGATAGAAATTTTTCATTCATAACTTCAATTTGACCACATAACACAATGTGTAGCAAATAACAATGAATATTCATAAAATAATGAGTTATAAGCTGGGTGTGGTGGTATATGCCTGTAGTACCAGCCATACAGGAGGCTGAGGCAGAAGAGTAGCTTCAGCCCAGAGTTCAAGGCTGCAGTGAGCTATGATCGTACCACTGCACTCTAGGTTGAACAACAGATTAACACACTGTCCCTCAAAAAAGAGAAAGAATGAATTATGGAGTCTGCTTTACATACATAAAGCAATTTCCATCTTTGATAATAATTGTTGTTTGATATGAATATTAAGTACTGATTATGAACTAGATACTCTTCTGAATATTTGACATAACATTAACTCATTAACTACTTACAATTTTCACTATGGGACTAATACTATTATCTCTTCTTTTCAAATAAAAGGTGTCAGCAAACGTTTAAACAAGTGGCCATTTAATTTTACTTTTTCATAGAGAGATAGAGCAAAAAGGGTTTGCAATTATTATTTTTTCTTTCCTTTGGTATGTTCGAGCTGCTATAACAAAATACGATAGACCAGGTGGCTTAAACAATATTTTTTTCTCACTGTTCTGGAGGCTGGAAGTCCAAGATTAAGGTACTGGCAGATTTGATATCTGACAAGCGTGTATTTCCTAGTTCACAGATGGCCATCTTCTTGTTGTGTCTTCTCATGACAGAAAGAAAAAAAAAGTTCTCTGGGGAGTCTCTTTTATAGGCGAACTAGTGCCTTTCATGAGTGCTCTACCTCCATGACCTAATTACTCCCCACAAAGGCTCCACCTCCTAATGATGTCCCATTGGGGGTTAGGATCTCAACATATAAATTTTGAGGGGACACAAACGTTTAGTCCATAACAATAAATATCCTTGAAGAAAAACATGCACTATGGAGTTAGCATTTTTCCTATGATACCAGTTCTATTACTCAATTTCTCTCTACTCTGTCACTAGAGGTACTAGCAGTGCTACAGTCCTAAAGTAGACATCCTTTCATCAGGAACCATTTATTTAAGATGTGTTGACAGGACATCAATTTTACTAAGGGGGCATAGTAAATAGATTGGTTTTCAGATTTTTTCAGAGTTCAGAAATGTATTTAAATGAGATTTTAGAAACAAACTAGTTTCTTGAAAGAGTCCAAATAATCTATAGAAGTATGAAAACCATTTACATGCTTAGTTCCATACACAAGAGAATCAGCCTCTTTTTTCTCATCACAGGGCCTTTTAAAGCTGTAGTGTTGCTTCTGGTACACCTCTCACAACAGCATTCTCCTCCTCTTGTAACATCTTTTGTTCTTTAATTGGTGCAATTGCTGTTGTACTTTCCACATTCAAATATCATCCCAATGTGGAAATACTGTATAAGGATGTTTTATACTTAACTATTGAAAACTTTTGTTGTTCTCACCTCTCACATCTGTATATCTTTGTGTCTTTTACACTTTTTCTTTGTAATAGCATAATCCATCTAATGCCAGAAATCTACTAACTGCTAACAGAGAAGAAATTTATGATCTGCTGAGATTTGGCAGTTGTTTGTTACTACAACATGAGGCTATCCAATCTGGACCAGTATAGCACTTACCTAGAGAAGAAGATAATTATAAATGAGTGGGGGAAAATGACTTAGAATTATTCTAAGGAAATTATCTTCTGATCTGTTCTAATATCAGTTCTGATCAATTCTTCCAAGCAAATGATTTTCCAAGTGTCTATTAAATCTAATAAAGCATTCAAGAAAATGACACAAAGTCAGAGATTTGCTTTAACATATATCAGGAAATAAGTTGAAACAGATGAAATAAATGTGCCAAAATCTTCATAATTGCTAAATCCAGGTGATGGCTATTCCTTTTACTTTTAAATATATTTGAACATTTTTATAAAACAAAATTGGAGATGAATCCTCAAAAAGACATGACTGAAATATAATTGATATAAAAAGTTGCAATTAATATGAAATAATACTTATAATGATGAATAAAAATTGTACTAAAATAAGATTTGCCAGGGTTATTTCACAATTGTATGAAACATATACTACAAGGTGCATATAATCGCTTTGTCTTTTATTGACCTAAATAAAATATACATCAATATACTCTATAAGTTGATTTTATAATTATTAATTTGGCATATTGATATTGTTAATGAGTAGCTATTCTGGTGACTGGAAAGATTTTTTTAAATAAATGTATTGATATTGTATCATAGTCAAAACAGCCCAGACCTTGGAATAAGAAAGACTAGAATGGCCAACAGATAATTATTATGATTTCATTTGGAACCCACTGAAGAGATGGCTATGAACAAGACTAAGTACATGACCTTAAAATATTAACATTCCAATGGTTTGCTTCTTGTATTTTGCTGCTAAAAAATTCTGTAACCTAGGGGAAATAGTTTAATTTCATTGGGACTCGGTTTCTTATTTAAAAAATGAGGTTAATCCTGGTTACCTTATAGAATGGTAGAAATTAAATATGTTATAGTAGGAAGTACATAACATAGAGCCTGGAACACACCAAAACTATTTTTACTTTGTAATTTACAGTTAATTCTTTTACGAGTTTTGTTAGCATAAAGAAGCATTTGTAATCTTACTACTTCTTGCTGAATTGACAAAATGAAATTTCTGGTTCAGCAAGTTGAGAAGATATGTTTTTTTAGACACTGCCCAAGTTTATGAGACTTTGCATAAAGTCAATAAGTAGTTGCTATTTCTTAATTGTTTTAATTAAAAATTTAAATGCAGGCATAGTAAACATCAGAAAATTAAAATTTATCCCCATGCTCAGCCATTTATGTCTTGTTTCTGTGCGAGTAATTAGTAAAATCTTTTGTGACATTGTTTAGTTATAGTGACAGGTAAGTTTTCACTCAATTACTATGTTATCTAGGCTACTTATGGTGTATCCTCAGGGGAAAGTTTTCTACTGAAAAAGTATATGAATGCTTTGTTTTCATTTGTTTGAAATTGTTAAGGAATTTACTTGGTATTTGGATATCCATAATTGCCTTTCTTCAACCACTAGTTTCTGGTGGCAGTTTCAAAATAACCATTTCACATAAATGTTTCACATAAACAGTGCCCAAAACAGGAACGAACAGTACAATAATAATTAACCAAAGATTTCTTCAAATATTGTCAAACATATGAATAGTTGGATATATCCAAATGACTCATTAAGGTTTTTAGACCTAGTTTCATTTAATTCATTTCAATTAAATCTTAATTTTAAGTAGCTCTAAGATTTTCCTAGATTGCCACCAAAATAATGGTATTATATTTTGCTTGTCAAACTGACACAGGAGGGAGGCAGGAAGTGCTGGGTGGAGAAGTGTGGGTCCCTGGCAAGGGCTCCACCCCCGGGCCTGTGCCCAGGGACCTAGGTGAGGACAAGCATTTCAGTTTCCGTGCCCAAATGTTGCATTTCCCAAGACCACCTTGGCCTACCACACCCCCACCCCGTGCCTATAAAAACCCCCGAGACCCTAGTGGGCCCAGACACAAGCAGCTGGAGGTTAAGAGGAACACATGGGCGGAAGAAGACACAAGTAACTGGAAGAAGACACAAGTGGCTGCACGTCAAGAGGACACTGAGGGGTGCATGCCTGCAGAAGAGCACACCAACAGAAGCTAGCAGGCCAGCAAGCCATCCACTGGAGGAACAACATCGAGTTTGGCCAAGTAGGTCAGAGGAGAGCTCAGGCTGCTCAGCAGCCCAACTCCAGGGAAAAACCATCTCCCTTCTGACTCCCCCATCTGCTGAGAGCTCCTTCCACTCAATAAAACTTGCATTCATTCTCTAAGCTCACATGGGATCCAATTCTTCCACTGCACCAAGGCAAAACCCTAGGATACAGAAAGCACTCTGTCCTTGAGATAAGGCAGGGGTCTAATTGAGCTGATTAATACAAGCCACCTACAGACAGCCAAACTAAAAGAGCACCCTGTAACACATGCCCACTGGGGCTTCAGCTGTGTTTACAGGAGCCCCACAGCCTGCCCATCTGCCTGCTCCCCCTAGGGGTTTTGAGCAGCCAGGCACCAAAGAAGCGAGCCACACCCCCATCGCATGCCCTGTGAGGGGAACAAGGGAATATTTCCCGTTTCAAAAACAAGGCAATCTTCTATTTTTATAAAATGATATTCAGATGTTGTTGCTAAATATATTAATTGGGTTGAAACCTGAGTTGCATCTTTATCATTTTCTATAAAGATAGTAAAACCAGATGGATAATTATTTAATTCTACCATACATTAAGTATAAAATTAAGAAGAAATGCATCTTTCAAACCCTGACCATCAACTTTAGAAACTGAGTTTCAGAAATACTGGCATATTAGCAGAAAAATTAATTTTAGATACTCATTGTAGCATTGCTAATTATGAAAAAGTTGAAACAACATAAATATCTATCAATAGGTGAAGGGATAAACTATAACCTATCCATATTATAAAATATAGAAGCCAAAAACTAAAATACAGAAGCTTCTTCTTTTCCCAAAGCCTATGTGTATATATGTATTTTTTGTATTTGCATCTTTAAGTGTTATTGAGGTAAATTGAGATATACAAAATAATACTGAAATAATGTATCCATTTTGATGGATTTGGACACATACCTATTTTTATCACTAACAAGGCACTGAACATATCCAAACACCTCCAAAATTTCTTGTGGTTATTTTGTGGCTTTGTTTTTGTCTGTTTGCTTGTGCTAAGAACACTTAACATAAGATCTATCCTCTTAACATTATGAAGTGCACAGTACTTCATTGTTAAGTAGAGGTACTACCTTGTGCAGCATGTCTTTAAGAACTTATTCATCTCATGTAACTGTAACTTTATACCCTTTGAACAATTCCTTATTTGCCCCTTCCCCCATCCCCTAGCAGCCACCATTCTGACTGTTTTAGATACATCATGTAAGTGGAATCATACTGATACAGGATGAGGGCAGGGAAGTACTGGGTAGAGACATGTGGGGTCCCTGGCAAGGGCTCCACCCTCAGACCTGTGCCCATGGACCTAAGTGAGAACAGGCAGTCTTGTTTTCATGCCCCAATGTTGCATTTTCCAAGACTGCTCTGACTTTCTATGCCCCCCCACCCCGCCCCCATCCTGTGCCCATATAAACTCAGGACGCTTAGCAGGTACACACACAGCTGCTGAATGTGGAGACTAGCAGACCAGCCAACCAACCAGGGAGGAAAGACGAAGCAGAAAGAGAGAGACGAGGAGGGACATCTGGAGGCCAATGGGAGCAGCTAGGGGCAGTCAGAGAATGGTCTAGTGGTTGGGATGCTGGACCCCAGGGGAAGACCACCTTCACACTCCATCCCCTTCTCCGGCTCCCCATCTATCTCACTGAGAGCCACCTCCACTACTCAATAAAACCTTGCACTCATCCTTTGAGCCTAGATATGATCCTATTGTTTCTGGGCATTGGGCAAGAGCTCCAGATACAGAAGGGTGTCACACTGGCCCTCTGCCCTTGCCATAAGGCAGAGGGTCCATTAAGCTGATTAACACACAAACCATCTGTGGATGGCAAATCTGAAAGAGCTTTGTGACATCCGCCCACTTGGGCTTCTGCAGTCTCAGACATCCACCCCTAAAAGTTACCTTGGGGCTGGGGTGAAGCCCAGAAGTGCTCACCTTGGCCTCTGCACCTGCCCATCTGCATGCTCCCCCTAGGGGTCTGAGCTGCGGTGACCAGGCAGGCCAGCCATGCCCCTGTCACATGTCCTGTGATGGTAATCAGGGAACTCTCCCGTTACAATACAACATTTATCCTTTTGTGACTGACTTATTTCATTTCGCTTGTTGTCCTCTAGGTCCACCCATATTGTTGCAAGCAGAGTGATTTTCTTCTTTACGGTTGAATAATATTTCATTGCATATGTATACCACACTGTTTACCCATTCATCTGTTGTGTCCACATCTTGGCTATTACAAACAATGCTACAGTGAACATGGGGGATGCAAGTATTTCTTTGAGATAATAATTTCAATTATATTTTATATATACCAAGGAGTGGGATTGCTGGATCATATGGGAGTTGTATTTTTTGAGGAACATCTATATTATTTTCTGTTGTGGCTGCAACATTTGACATTCTCACCAACAGTAAACAAGTGTTTCCTTTTCTCCACACCCTTCCCAACACCTGTTATCTCTTATCTCTTTGCTAACAGTCATCCTAAAAGGTGTGAGGTGATAGTTCATTGTGGTTTTGATCGGCATTCCCCTGTTGATTAGTGATGTTGGGCATTTTTTCATACAGGTGGTGGACATTTGTATGTCTTCTTTGGAAAAAAGACATCTACTTTTAACCAACTTTATACCAATGAACATTTGTTGTAAATCAAATTTCACCATGTCGGACAGGCTGGTCTCGAACTCTTGACCTCAGGTGATTCACCTGCCTCGGCCTCCCAAAGTGTTGAGATTACAGGAGTTAATCCCAACTCTTACAGTTGGGAGTCACTGCTCTCAGCCAACAAATAGATTTTTAAACTTTTTCAGAACCTATCTTATAAACCTATAAACAAATTTATAAGCACATATACTAAGATATAAGGTGTTATATCAGTTACAAAATATGAAAAATCTATATGTAATGCTATAAAAAGGGTGCCAAGAAATAAATTTTAATGAAAAGAGAAAGTTGCAGAATGACAAATGTATTATTACACAGTTTATCCAAGAAGATAGCTATGCATACCATATATGGGTGTGTATGTAAATACATAAAAATTGACTCTAGGGCCAGGCACAGTGGCTCACGCCTGTAATCCCAACACTTTGGGAGGCTGAGGTGGGCGGATCACCTGAGGTTGGGAGTTTGAGACCAGCCTGACCAACATGGAGAAACCCTATCTCTACTAAAAATACAAAATTAGTGGGGCATGGTGGTGCATGCCTGTAATCCCAGCTACTTGGGAGGCTGAGGCAGGAGAATTGCTTGAACCCAGGAGGTAGAGGTTGTGGTGAGCTGAGATCACGCCATTGCACTCCATCCTGGGCAACAAGAGTGAAACTCCATCTCAAAAAAATAATAATAAAAATAAAATAAAAATTGACCCTAAGGATACACATCAAGCTGCTAATAATGCCTGTCTCTGAGTGAGGCAATAGATGATAGATTGATTAGGATAGGAGTGAGATAAGGAGGATGGAATGAGGATGACAAGGTACTTTCACATTTCTCTTTATATATATGTATATATTTTATTGTTTTAACCCCTTACAATTATTGCCTATATGATTTAAAAAGTAAAGAAGAAAAGGAACGTGCATAACCAACTGCAACTAGAAATGGAAAAAGAGAGAATGCAGTCTAGACTGAAATCGAGACCTGGTAGCAGGTCGGGAAATGCACTTTATATGGGTAGACCTTAGGAGCTGCAGTCTTAATTGAAATGGAAGCCTGAAGCTGCTTTTGCATATAATATATGAAAGATTGAAAAACAGCTTGACTTTTATATTTAAAAATCAGGAGAACAACTAAAATTATGAGGAGAGTTTGAATGAGGTTACCCTTGAAGTGTGTCAAAAATAAGGAAGCAAACAAAGGAAAATACAGAGTTAACTCAAGAGAACTTGGTTGAACTGCTGCCTGAAAACTATTCCTGGTCGAATGACAGGGGAGTTACCATGAAGAAGTTAGTTCAAATCATATGTTGCTGTTGCTGCATCCTTCAGACTAAACATACAGATGGACAGGCAGGGTGAGAAGGATTGGTGGAATGTTTGCTTTATTACACACAGCATCCTTTTAGTCACTGTTGATTCAAAAAATTGCAAGTTATAATGTGTTGCACTGGGGAAAACTGCCGACCTAGTGTCAGATTACCCAGCACTACTGGAATCTCTCTGAGCCCCCAGCTTTCTATTTATAGAATGAAGAAAACAATCCCGCACAACAGAGCGAGACCCTGTAAGAAAACATGACCTGCCTCACAGTATCACAGTATTGTTCTGAGTGTCAAAAGACATAAGGTATATGAAAGTGTTTGGGAAATTACACATTGCCCTACGGAGTTTATCTATTCTTAAAAGGAACAGAAATGAAGTGTTTTAGATGTCAATATAAAATCCAGTCAAAATCGGAAAAATATAGGGTCTAAGTGAAACATGAAACACTACATAAAATATTGTTTACTTCTTTAGGCTTGCAAATTAATTTTTTCACAATGTGTGAAATATAAAAACAAACAAAAAAGAATGTTGAACAACATTGTGAGAATAATTTTATTGGATATAAATTAGCCCTCCACTCTTTATTACTGAAGATTTTCTCTTTTTAATTGGAAAATAGTAATATGCATAGTAACACCAGATGCCCACCTTAATTCTCCTTACTCTAATGCTCATTAGATTATCGAGAATTTACTAGCAGTTTTATGGCATTCAGTATCATAGTACTTGTGATAGTTAATTTTAGGTGTCAACTTGACTGGATTAAGGGGTGCTTGGATAGATGGTAAAGCATTATATTTGGATATGTCTGTGAGGGTGTTTCTGAAAGAGAGAGGTTTTTGAATCAGTGGACTGAATAATGAAGATCTGCTCTCACCCAATGTGGGTGGGCACCATCCATATTTGAGGGCCCCTCTTTGAGGGCCCAGATAGAATGAAAAGGCAGAGGAAAGGGGAATTTCTCTCTCTCTCTCTCTCTCTCTCTCTCTCCGTTCCCTGCTCCCACCCCCTGGCTCTCCCCCTCCCCGCCCCCCCTCCCCCCTCCCATCGTCTCTCTCTCTTTCCTGGAGGTGAAACAGCCTACTTCTTTTGCTTTTGAAAATCAGAACTCTCAGTGTTCCAGTCTTTGGACTCTGGGACTTGCACTAGTAGGCCTCCAATTTCTCAGGCCTCCAGACTCAAACAGAGTTAGAGCACCAGCTTCCCTGGTTTTGAGGCCTTCAGACTTGGACTGAAGCATGCTACCAGCTTCCCTGGTTCTCTCATTTTCAGATGGCCTGTCATTGAACTTCTCATCTTTCATTACTGTGTGAGATAATTCCCCTAATAAATCTCTCTCATCTGTCTATATGTGTATATCTTATTGATTATGTGTCTCTGGAGAACGTTGATTAATACAGTAGTTAGCTAACAACAACATGAAAATAAGATGACTCTATTAGAGAGAAAACTAATTTTTCTAAAGGAAAGGCTACTTTCTGGAAAATAATATTATGTTTTATTTTTGTGACAAGACTCATGTAAAAGATCGAAAGTACACATACTAAATGTCCCTCAAAACATTTTCAGTTATAGCATTAAACAATATATATAGTTATTAAACAAAATAAAATTCAAAGTAAAAACATCTTCATATAAAGTATTCAGCTACATTTTTGAGAAAACAATTTGAAAAGCAGTTCATTGTGGATAATTTTGCCGTGTAAAATTTACTGTTTACTATTTTGAGCACTGTGTTTTCTGCTCTACTGTGGATTATATCATTTAATCTCATAGCATTATTGTAAAATAAATTCTACTTTATCAATTCTATTTTATAAATTTAAAAAAACTCTGTTATAGAAGGCAATTTGGTAGTACCTATGGAAAGTTTTAAGCAATATTTATCCTTTAGCCCATAAATTCTACTTCTGGCATTTTATTTTAGAAATACACATACCCATATATGAAATGAAGTATGTAGGGAGCTACTCATTGCAGCTTCATATATAATAGCAAATGATTAGAAACAATCCAAGTGCCCATCAACAGAAAAATGGCAAAATACACTACAAATTTATTGCAAATATCTAATGCTATTTAACAACCTACTTGAAAGCATAGTAACTTGAAACAATAACAATCTCTTTTTTTTTTTTTTTAAATGAATCCACCATTTGGGTAAGTCTTAGCAAGGACAGGTCATTGTTGCTGGATGCAACACCATCTGAAGTTACTCAACTAGGACCTGGAGTAGCGCTTTCAATTTGACTCATTCAAACACGTGGCAAGTAGGTGCTGCCTGGCAGCTAGAGGCTGAGGCTAAGGTTCTGGGCCATGGACCACGGTTCCTCTGCACCTTGAGTGCTTGGGTTTCTTTAAAATGTTTTAGCTGGGTTGAAGAGCAATCATCTTGCAAAAAACAGAAGGAAACTAAAACTCTCTATATGAACTAACCTCCAAAGTCTATAATTCCACCTTAGTCAGAAATCCTCACATGATTGTAAATCTGTCACATTTTCTGAGACATAGTAAGTTTAAAAAAAAAAAAAAAAAAAAAGGAGATCTGCAAGTTTGGCTAGATAGCTTTAGTATAAAACAGAAAGAAAAAAGAAGCATTTGCATTAAAAAGTGCAAAATAGTACATAGATGCTTGTGTTTTAAGTGAAATGGGAAGTAGTAATTGGGGGTAGTGGTAAAAGCAAGATTTTTCACAGTACATATTTTCATATTCTTTTGATTCTTGAATTGTTTGACTGTATGGCATAGTCGAAACTTCAATGTGTGTGTGTGTGTGTGTGTGTGTGTGTGTGTGTGTGTCCCAATAAGTTAAATGATCTACATACTATCACCCAGGTAGTAAGTCACAGAGTAGGGAATTAAAGCCTGATAGATCTAACTTTGAAGCCTGCAGTCTTAACCACATTGTCATCCTGCCTCTTGATCTAGGATCAAACTCTCTCCCTATATCAAGTCAGCTGTACTGCATTATGACTTCTTGACACGGTGGACTAGGTCCCCCCTTTTCCACAGGGAATGACCTTTAGTGCTCAGGACATTACTAGATGCTATATATCTGCCTGGTGCAGGTTCTTCTTCAAACTGAATATAACAGATTCCTTTGATAATGTGATTTTTAATTTTTCTTATTAGTTTTAAAAGAGAAAAATGAAACCTAAGAAGTACTTTTATGTTTCCAGATTTTCAATAGACATATAAGATTTTCTCCTTAGATCATATGTAAAAAAAATGAGTAATGTCTGCTTTACATATCTCATCTGGGTTGTCTAAAAAATCCCATAATCCACAGCAGTTTGTTGTCTGCATTATTTATTTTTCAGAGAGAGCAAAAACAAATCATCTTAGTATATTTAGAAAAGTAAAAAGCAGTCTTGAACAAATTGATTATGACAAATGCTTAGAATGTTGGGTAGGTATTTTCTCCCAAACTTCTATTGCTACCAAATCTACCCCCTGGTGTTCTTGTATTATGGAAAAAGCATGGACGAGAATGACTTATATTCTATTTGGGATAGATCACAGCACCACTGTGGATCTGTGATCTTAGAACGTGACATGAACCATGGCAGCAAACAGGATTAAAATTAAGGTGAAATTAACTAGCACCTTCATTTTGGCAGCTCTGCTCTCTTGGGGGCTCTTTGAACAATGGTGAGCTTGCTAAAACACATTTGTGCAGTAGAAAGGCCTGGTACATTTATTTGTACTTTCATGCATTGTGTCAGGACACATATGATAGTCTGTGTTGAATTTTTGGAGGTGAGAAAGGGAGCCACTGATGAAGGCTTGGGTTCGTCTTAATTTCACCACTGAGAATGATAACACACACCTGCACTGCTTTTACCAAGCTGATGTGAGGCTCAAAAGCACTTTGCAACCTGAATGCAATAAGTTTTTGTAATTATTAAGTTAAGGAAAACGAGTCAAGCAGTAGCTGAATCCATGGAGTTATTTGGTTTGAATAAGAACTTTGACACAGCATGAGTGAAGCAAACTGATGCATTTTTTTTTACAAAGGAAAAGAGAAAATTAAATTTCCACGGTGATTGCATCTTAGATTAACTATTTCTTGCTTTAGAATCTACTACAGAGTCAAATAAGAGAGAGATGTTGATGATGCAATGACTATAAAGCATGTATACATGGGCCTTGTCATTATTGTTGTTATTGTTTTCTCCAAATGGTCAATTGTTGGGACACTGAAAACAAAACAAAAATAAAATAGAGAAGTACCTGTGTTCTGCTTTGTTACATTATTTAATTTCCTCATGTACATGGGGTCAGCTCTTCTGCACGTCTCCCTTAGATGAGATACTTAGAGTAAGAGTAGGAGCCATCTTTGTGAGTAAATAGCTCTTTAAGGGAGCGAGATGAAGTAGTCTTACTAAACAGGTGAAACTATCCATGTATCTGAAAGTCACTCTTTCCCTGGAAAGTTACCAAGAGATAACAAAAATGTCATAATAAATCCCTAACATCTAAACCACCCTAAAAGAGAACGAAAAGCATGACTTTGAACACACACTTTTTATGGAAGGGTTGAACTACCATTTTATTTATCTCAATGTGGGAAAAGAAGCCTTTTGGATAATATTAGAATCTAAGTTGACTTAATTTAATCTAGAAGATTTAAAAAAAAGTAAAAGCTAAGAAACTGTATATGACAGAGCCCTATTGAAAAACACCTTCTGTCTTGGGTGCCAAACACTCATAAATCACAGACTAAATCTTTAAATGGAAGATATACTAATAAATTATCTTCAATAGGGAAAAAAGTGTTACTGAGTTTAAAAGAAATCAAGTGAGGATTACGGGAATATGATCCAACACTTAGGTACTCAAATTATCAGAAAATTGCTTTAGGTTTTCTATTAAGAAAGTATCAGACATATATTCTGCTTAGCACAAAATGTCCTTATCTTTGCTGATACAAATCACTATTTTCAATACAATCTCTTTAACCAAATCCACAAATGACTTGCAATTTGTTTACAAACTAATCATAGATGTTTTCAAATTTTTGTCTTGCATACCTCAAAATGACTGTGCAGTGTCACTGCATGAGCTGCTTCAGGCAGAAACAGAATTTTTTATTTTAATGCCTTATACACATCTGCTGAAAATGATCAGGGGGAGGAAAATGCAGACAAGCAAAGAGGTTTAGAAAAAAAACATGAAAAGGAATGTAAAGTAAGCAGAAGCCTTGAGAGTCACATTTTGTTGGAAATGCCTTTGGAATATTTTGAATTTCATTTTTTTTTCAATAATCTTTTACATGATATATGGAGTACTTGTTAAGAATAATGCATCCCAGTAAGACATTGACAACTCTTCTGATAAGACTGCCCTGCATTGCCTATTGAATTTCATATACAGTAGCCAAACCTATAGAGACAGTGTAGTGGAGGGTTCTAAAAAGTAAATACCTTAAAAAGTATTTATAGAAACTAAATGGAAGAAGAAAAAGAACTGCAGAATTCAAATAATTTTTCCGTATTAATCTTTACTGGTTATATTTTATACTGATGCTTTTAGAATTAATGCAAGCATTCTCTTATTTGAAAGTATATTTTATTTTAAGAGAGAGGGAATTGCTTCTTAAATTGTATAGAAATTTCTACCTATATAATCTATACTTGGAGACCCATTAGACCATATTCATTCCTCTTGAATTTATATTGCTCATTTAATGACAATTTCACACTTAAATAAAGCAACATTTTTTGCTATTAAAGATGTTTGTTCTTAACATATTTAAACCACACCCATTTTATATATATCTTAAGATACATACATCTTAAGATATTTAAAACATGCCAACTTTAAGAAAAAATAACATAGTTACAATTAGAATATAAATGGTAACTTTATTTGGCTAATGTACAGCAGTCACCAACTCCCTGATGTAGGGGTATTTTGCCACCTACACAACTTATTTCCCCTGAAACACTTTGTACTGTGCTATGCTGTGCTCCAAACATCTTCAAGCTGTGATCTCTAAAAGACAGAGAGAAAATGAGTTTTGTTTGCAAATTCTTCATTTGTGATACATTATGTTGAATGTCATAAAATCCACAAGAACTCAAAAGGTTTCAGAAAGCGTATTGTTGAAGTTTTCTTGTTTTTAACTAAAGTACTCAAAGAAACCTTAACAGATGGACTACTACAAGCAGGAAAATAACATATATTTGAAACAGCATGCCATATTGTACATGTCAGGACAGTTCAATAGGCTGAATTAATGATGGTTTTCTCTTCTTCCTTTTTACTTAACACCTGCTGTGAGGAGTTTGAAGTCTGACTATTTCTAGCTTTCAATATTAGAACATGATAACTTTAAACAATGAATGCCAGCTTCTCAGAGCATTTCTGTGCATTTTGTTGATGCTTTGCCCATGTTCTCTGTCAGTGGGGAGCAAAGGAACCCAACCAGCCATAGAAAGTAGGAGATTTAAACTACTGTCTTGATGAAATATATTATGTTTATAAAAGGCAAAATTATTTTCTGGGGTTTGCCATCTGGCAAGTATTGAAAGAGTAAAGTATAAGTATTCCCTCCAGGTATTATAAATTCAAAGTGTCTTTGAAAATATCTGTGTAACATTTCCTTAAACCTATAAATATATACACTGATGAAACCATAAGGAGAAGAAGCTCTTCCCCTTTAATTGGTTTTCAAGTGTAATTGGCTTCATAACTGTTTCAACTAACTGGTTAAACGTTCAATCTTATAGGTAAACTCATGCATGAGATTTTCCTTTTTTTTAACAAAAGTGTCATTTACGACTGGAATATCCATAATTAAATATGAATACAGATATTGAATAATGTCATGGAAAAGACTAGGACTAGTATCCATAAACAAGATTTGAAGTCATGGATAATTCATTAATTGATGTCTACTTCAATTGCTGCTTTCTTTCAGTGAAGAAAGTCACCAAGTCACTGAGCCTCTATCCATAGTACGGTCCCCACCACTTCAGTGCCACCGCTTTTGTTAAGGTCACCAATGACTTCCATGTTGCCAAACACAGTGGTCACTACTCTGTCTTCATCTCAGTGAACCACGGGGCAATATCTAGCAGAGTTAACCACTCCCTCTCTGTCTTCTATAACATCACACCCTACAGGTATCCCTCCTCCCTACTGGCCTTTCCTTCCCAGAAGACTTGGATGACTTCTCTTCTATTAAAACATCAAATATTGGCTCAAACCATTAACTGTACCTTTTCTATAAGTGACCCCCTTCCTTTGGGCTTAAATCTTATTCATAATATTATGTTTACTCCCCAACTTGCATCATCAGCTCAAAGCCACGTAGTCACCTGCCAATCTGACATCTCCACCTGACTTCGAATAGACATCTCGATATTTACATGGTTAAAGCAGAACTCTTGTTTTTTTCCCCCTAAAATCTTCTGCATCCCATTCTTCCTTGGCCATCCCATTCAAGAGTACCTGAAGCCAAAATCCAAATATCTAACCTTGAGTTTTTTCTGGTCTCTTACTCCCTTCATCCACAAACAGTTTTTGTTGATTCAAACTCCAAATTATCTCACAAATTCATCCACTTCTCCACACATCCATGGTTTCAACCCTCCCTCAGCATATCATCATATTTATCTTGAACCACTGCAATATTCTCCTTCTTCTATATACTACACAGCATGTCAAGTAACAAGTAGGGTGATCTGTGCTCAGTAAATCAGATTGTGTTATTCTCTTGCTTAATAATAACAATCCATTGCTTTTTTACTTTGGCTTATGAGGCTACATATAAACTAGCATCTGCCTGGCTCTCAAAACTCATCTCATATAATGCTGTCCCTTTTTGCTATGTTCCAACTGCTCTGGCATTCTGTTACTGCAGTGTGGAAGGCTCTTTCCAACTATAAACCCTTATACTATTAATAGTTATTTCCTGTATCTGGAAAGATCTTTGACAAGATCTTTGCAGACATTTTGCAGACATCTTACTCTTCTCATGCAGACTGTGGATTCAAATTTCCCTTCCTTGAAGAATTCTTCTTTGGACAGTAAGTTTAAAATAAACCCCCTCTCCCACTCTACACCTAACACTTAATATGATACCAACATGTTTTACAACATTTGTCATTGATGGATAATTTCTTTTTTTTATTGTTTGTATTCCTCTACCAGAAGACAAGTTTAAAACAAGCATAATTCTTGCTCATTGAGCTCGCTGCCAATTGCCAGCAGCTGGAACAGGGCTTGGAATATAACGTGCTTAATAAATGCTATTGAATAATACGCATGGTATCATATTGGGAGTACCCACAAAGAAGCTTCAATTGAAGAAGGATACGGTCATCACAAGAAGCTGTTTCTGCATATGAAATGACCTTTGGCTTTGTTAATCTATCCTTTTTGGCTTCAGTCTTGTCTTCATTTATCACTACCACTAGCTGTACCCGGGACCTTGGGCAAATGCTTGCTGTCTCTAAATGCATTTTTTTTTAATTAAAATAAAAATTGTATAGACTCACATTAGTTTATTTAATACATAAATAGTTTTTGAACACCTACTATATACTTGTCCTAGATACTCAGGATACAGCAGTAAACAACAGACAAAAATCTCTACCTTCATGAATTTATATTGTATTGGGAAGATATAGACCATAATCAAGAAAAACAAACAATGTATACATGTGTAAATGATGGTAGATGTTAAACATAAAAACAAAAACAGGAAAGGAGTATAGGAATCCCCAACTTGTGGAGAAAGAGAGGTATAATTTTAGCTAGGGTGGCCATTGGAGGTGGCATTTCTGTGAAGATATAAATTAAGTGAAGCAATGAATCATCCACAGGCCAGTGCAACTCCGGCAGAGATAACAAATGCCAAGCACATGGCTTGTGAGCTGGAGGACAAGGTGGAGGCTAGTGTGGCTGGACAGGAATGATGGGGGAAAAGGTAGGAAATAAGGTCAGAAAGGTAGCAGTGGGGAGCAGATCACAGGGAGTCTTGCCAAAAGAACACCAGCTTTTATGCCAGTGAGATACACAGCACTGGAGAGTCTGAGTGGAGGAGAGGCAGGATCTGACATCTCTTTTAATTATCCGTGGCTGCTGCCCTAAGAATAGACAGTGGGAGAGCAAGAGTAAAACCATTGTCTTTCAAGTGGGCATTGAAGAGTTAGGTATTTATTGTAGTCTTTGCACTCTGGGCTTGTTCATAGCCATCTTTCTTGGGAAGGGTTTCCAGGTATTCAAAGAGACGTGGGTGTTTCAATTTAAGCGATATATGCATTAGGAGGCACCCCAAGCCCAGTAATGCTATGGTTCTTGCAGACTTTTAGAGGTACTGCTTTCGTGGTCTTAGATAAGATCTGGAAAAAATTCTCTGCATTACCAAACAGAGACTTTTACTCTCTTCCCTTACTTTCTCCCAAACTAATGAAGTCTCTGTCTCTCTGTGCTGAGCCACTGGAGCTGGGGGATGTATGACACAAGCACCCTTGTGGCCACCACCACTGGTACTGTGCTGGGTCAGACCCGAAGCCAGGACAGCACTGGGTCTTGCTCAAGGCCTACCGCAATCATTACCTGGCTACCGTCTATGTTTACTCAAGACCCTAGAGCTCTACAATCAGCAGGCAGGAAAGCCAGCCAGGTCTTTTCCTTCAGGGCAGTGAGTTTACTCCGGCCGCAGGAAGATATCACTCAGGAGGCAGGGACTGGAGTTAAAAACCTTAGAAACCTACCTGTTGCTTTATTCTACTGCAGTTAAGCTGGCACTCAAACCAAAGACAAAGTCCTTCCCATTCTTCCCTCCCCTTTCCACGGGCAGAGTAGCCTTTCCTCATGGCTACTACCACCACAGACCCACAAGTGCTACCAGGCTACTGCTGAGGTTCACTTAAGGCCCAAGGGCTCTTCAGTCAGCTTGTGGTGAAAGCAGCGAGGCCTGGAACTCACCATTCAGAGCAGTGGGATGCCCTCTGGCCCTGGGCATGTCCAGAAATGCTGTCCAAGAGCATAGAGCCTGCTTGGTGCTCTACCCCATGGTGTCTGAGCTGGTACCTGATTTTTCATTCTTATGTGTTTTTTATGTAGAAAGTTGTTAATTTGGTGTTCCTGTTGGGAAGATGACTGATGGAGGCTTCTATTTGACCATGATGTTCTTCCCCTCCATCCAGAGTTTTTTTTTTTTTTTTTTTTTTTTTTTTTTTAATACAGAGAGCTTCTGTAACTAAGCAAGACTTTTCCATATTTCTTTTGTAGAAAACCTAAGTGGAAATATTCTAAAACACATTTTTAGAATCAAGGATGCTGAAAGTCATGTTTCCTCTCAATGAACACCTGATGGTGAGTAAACACAATGACATATTATAATCAGGATGCCAGCTTCCACCTTTGTGTACAAGTGTATTATACCCAGGTGAAATAAAACATACCCTGAAAATAAGTTTAGTATTATTGATGATGTTGGGGAAATAGAATTAAAAACAAACTCTTCTCTCAACCTAGAAATCTTCTCCACAGTAGTAGAGAATAAAATACTTTGATGATTGAATAAGCATTAAATGTGAATGTAATGCACATCATAGGTAATCTGCCAAGAGACAGCAAAGACAGAAAGAGATCTCACCCTTCATGTAGCCAAGCAAATACAATCCATCATATACATATCCTCAAGGGAAACAATGTTAATTCTCTAGTAAGAGGCCCTGACAGCACCATTTATTTCGCATAATTTATCTTAAATTCACCTGATAATTGAAGTTACCATCTGTGTTAACTGGCTTATACAAAAGAAAAACAATTTTCTCATATCTTTATGAAATTAGGTAGTTTTATAACTTGGAGTCAGGCATCAGCTAAAGTTAGGCTTGTATCCTCCTGAAAATAGAATATGGGGTGCTAGCTTTTTAGGTGTTTATATTCAAAGGATATAATTCCCAAGTCCTTGAAAAAGACATCTCTGGGTCATAAAACTAACAACCTATCTAGTTTTCAAAAGTATTCATATACAGTTTTTTATAGGAGGAGAAACTACTTATAATTTCTAAAGTAAATGCACTAAGAAAAAGAGGGGAAGGAAATCTCTTATTTTCAACAGGGAAAATTAAGCCTCCTATACTTTATTTATAATTGTCCTTACAATGACTGAAAGCCTTCTAGGCAAACTTACCTATAGAGAAATAAAGTTGCTAGTACCTATGCTAGAAACACAGGCACAACTAGAAAAATTAAAAATTATTTTAGAAACAATGATTCAGGTAAGTGTCAAACTACGATATTTTCCTTAACTGAAAAGCTGGTTAATCTTAATGAATTGTTTTCTATTTCTAGTTCAAAGCTTATCCTTTAATAGCTGAAAAATAAAACTGTTTATTTAAAATTTATAGACACACATTTCTCTGTCTTTCCTCTTCTGCCTATAAAATTTAGGCCAATTCAGAGACCTCATCTTTTAGATAATCTTTCTGATCTTTTAAAATGGAAATTTAAAACAAAATACTTTGCAAAAACACTTTTTTATTTTCTCATTTGGGCTTTCGCATTATAACTGAAAAAAGAATAAGAAGCTGCAAAGTAAGAAAAAAATATTCTACCAAGATCATAATTTGGTGCATGGTTATAAATGCCAATTGAAGCTTTCTTGTCATTATGCCTGGTTGAAGTGGAATACAATGGTAATAGGAAAATTTCTTACCTACAGTACTATTTGCCTGATCCCCATTTTTTACTCCACAGTTATGAGATGTCAGAGCGTTCATCTTCCCCTATTCTCTCAGATCATTGTAATGCTACTGGGCAGGAGATACTCTCTGCCTCCATCCTTTGCTTTAGTGCTGTCATTTTTCTCTCATTGCTTTCTCTCTGCAGGCTCAATTTGAATGGAAACTAAACCCACTAGGCACTCAGAGTCAATTAACAAGTGATAAGCAGCTATCAGGTCTAAAAAAAGAAAAAAAAAGAAAAAAAAAAGCTAAACGGTATTTTAAAGCAGTGAGGAGATGTATGGAAATGCAATACTTTGGTCCAGCTTTTCCCTGTGGATTTAATCATTTCAATGTCCTTACTTAACCTCTATTGTTCTCCCAATATGTTAGCCTCTATTGTCTGGTTTCAGGAGCCAGGAGGGAGAGTGAGTATAGGGGAATGGAAATGAATGCAGCAGTGCAGCAGAGAGTAAAAGAGCTGAAAATTTCACCTTTGTTTATAAAGCTGCTTGCTGGTAGGAGTACAGCTCTAAACACCTGAACACAGCCTAGAAGGATGAGATCACTGGGTTTATATTTATTTTATGTGTCGCTAATATCTTACCTTGCTTATAAAGAAGATTTCAGGTGTATCATGGAGTTGAATTAGCTAATATTGCTTTTCTGATAGTTTCTTAGGCTGCCGGTATATCTGTTCTATCTTTAAAGGTCAGGTTTCAAATTAGGATGAAGGTGGCAAACTGGCTGCCCACAGGTTGCATATGGCCATTGCACATATTTTCTGCAGACACAGTGTTTTACAAAAATTAAATTGAAATCCTTTCAGGCAGTGCACAGACACATACTCTTTTCAGCCCACACCCCACACTATCGTTTTGCACTCAACCTGATTCACACATAAGTTTATCTGCCCAGCTTATAGATATTTCAGATAGAAACCACATAATTTTTCAATCTGATTTGGGTGAGCCAATAAAGGGAGTTTAAAGTCATGATACATTTCTATGTGATTAATATAAATGTGCTTCAACAGGCATTAGAACCTTTCAGGTTTTCATGTCCTGTATACTCCCTCTCAGTTTACTAGATGGTAAAAAAAAAAAAAAAAAAAAATGAATGTTTTGTGTTTCTAAATCGGCTCCATTATAATTTATTTAATTTCTCTCATTTTCTACCCAGGAAGGCGGCAAACTATCATCTTTTTCTGTTCCTTCAAAGTGAGAGGTAACTATTAAGATGTAATTTGAGATTAAAATATATACAGTCATCCCTTGTTAACTGTAGGGATTTGCTTCCAGGACCTCCCATGGATACAAAATTCTCGGATGCTGAAGTCCTTGATATAAAATGTAGTATTTGCATATGACCTACGCAAATACTCCCTATACTTTAATCTCTACTTACAATACCCAATACAATGTAAATGCTATGTAAATAGTTGTTATACTGTATTTCTTAGAGAATAATTACAAGAAAATAAGCCTATACATGTTCAGTACGGATACAGTTCTTTTCCAAATATTTTCATGTGGAACTCACAGATACGGAGGGCCAACTATATTTAAGAATTGGATGAACAATAAGTAATTTCCTTTGATCTATTAATCAGATAGTTCAATCTTTATCTTGCATGGCTAAACTTGTGATATATTTTAGCAATCGAGATATGTAGCTACATAGGCCTGTATGGAGCTGGAAGTGATGGATGGGCCTCTCTCAGGTTCTATCCTGTCACCTTACCTACCTGTGCCATTTTACCCCTTAACACTCAAGGGCTTGCATTCACAGTGCTACAGGCCAGTTTATTTTCATTCTCACCTTGTCTCTTTTCCTTTTTTTTTTTTTTTTTTTTTTTTTTTTTTTTTTGAGATCGAGTCTTGCTATGTTTCTCAAGCTTGTCTCCAACTCCTGGGATTAAAAATGATCCTCCCACCTCAGCCTTCTGAGTAGCTGGGACTACGGGTGGGCATCACCACGCCCTGTTTTACATCCCTTTTCATCCTCACATATAAAGTGTTCATTCTACCTAAAATACACTTCATTTCCCAGACTTCATTTCCCACCTCACAAATCCGGATCTTCCCATCCCTCCTAACTCAAGTGAAACACCACTTTTCCCTTATAAACTTATGCCTAAATAACGTTATCCTCTTCTTCTTTTAACTTCAGAATTCTCAATTGTCTGGATGTTCCATATGTTTGGCATACACTCAGAATTAGATTTTAAGTTACTTGAGGTCAACAGCTATATATTTACTATTCTTTTACAGCCACCTTACATTATTCTAATTCTTAGGTTATTCTAAATGAATATACATTTCATATTTTCTCCCGTTAGCCCATAAACAATCAGTATAATGAAAATATGCCAACTTTTTAGCCTCACTGTCTCCTGAACTGCCACTTATACCAAGAAGGGGCATAAAAATATTTTGTCAGATCACGTATCCTGATTTGTGGTTTAGAAAATATAGCTGCTATTCAGCCCTGACTAAAAACCCACCTAATGACTATGTTCACTACTTGTGTGACAGGTTCATTAGAAGCCCAAACCTCAGCATTATGCAATATATCCATGTACCAGATGTGCACATATACCCCAAGACCTAAAATTTAAAAAATTTAAAATAACTTTCTAAACCCACGTAATGTTGCTAGTGTTATGCAACATCTTGGTTGGTTAGATTCCAACACATGGCTCAGGCTGCTTAAACTAATAGTCAAGACACAGAGAGAAACAATTTAAAGTGTCATCTTCCTGTCTGACTACTACTTCCATTTGGCCAGAGCAATCAGAGTTGGCATTGGTTCTCATGTGGGAGTAAGCAGAGCCAGGTTGGTCTCTCACCTCCATTTCCCATTATGAGGTAAATGTCATAAACTACCCACATGTTTTTGTCTGGAAACAAGTTGTGGCTGGTCTGACAGACAATGTCTCTTCTCTCGTCTCATACAGCTGGTTGTAAGTGGTAAGATCTGAGTCTCAGGTGTGACTTGGGGTGATCAGTGGGATGGAGTATTCTTTTGGAGGGCAATGCTTTTATGTTCTTGCTGGTGGTATAGCAAAGGGGAGAAGAGTCATATCTTTAGTTTGGTATATAGCCTCCCAGTCAGTTAAGCAGAGTTATTGCTACTGGAGTTTAGGACCCAAGACATTTAACAATAAGTTATTATTATACATTTCTAAGTCATTATTCTCTGTATATTTAGCTTCCTCAAACATGTCATTGGGATGAATAACTGTGGTGTGTGGCAGGATTTGTCAAATCCTGGGTCCTTCACCAATAATGCCAACAAAATAGCCTAATTTTTATTGTCAGCATATTATAATATCATAGCAAGATATTTCTCTGATCCCTTCATGGGACTCGCAAAGGGGATGCCCTATTTACTTGGCCGGCAGCTCTTAATTCCTCGTGGAAGGGAGCTCATGAGTGAACGAGGCAGGAACTGGAGGGTGTAAGCGCTGGAGTCAGCCAGCTGCTCTGGCACTGGCAGGAGTGAAGTCCACTCACTCGGTCCCACTGCATTCCGCCCCTTGTGAGAAGTGGCACACAGGTAAGCAGGTGCAGGAGCCAGGGCAAGCGCTTTGGGGTGCCAGCAGGAGCCAACTCCATGCCAGCCCCATGGCAGAGTCTGTGGGATGGATTCTCGTGACCCCCAAAGCCCCAGAGGGAGTCTTACGGTGTTCTTTTAGCTCTGCCATCTACAGACAGTATAAGTGTTAACAACTCAGAGGGCCCTCTGCCTTTTCACATGAGGCAGCTACCTTCCACCAGCGAGGACTAGTGTGACAGCCTTTTGCATCCACACTCATGGCACCCAAGATCTTGTATGGTGACCAGGAAAAATGACGTTGCACAAACAAATTGAAGGATAGTAAATTAGGGGATTTTATTGTCAATGGAGGTGGCTCTCTATGGGAAAAGAAGCTGAAAAGAAGACAGGGAAGGAAGGTAATCTTCCCTTGAAGTCTTCTCTGAAGTTCTGCCATCAAGCTGTCCCTCAGAAGTCAAGCCACTTCTTGGAATCCGATGTCCAACCATGGTCTCTCTGACATCCAGCTACTTCTCCTCTTTCTGCCCGCTGAGTCTGGGGTTTTTTATAGGCACAGGATGGGGGTGGGGCTGGCCATGGGTGGTTTCGGAAAAGGTAACATTCAAGCAGGAGAACTGGTTCCCACTTTGAGCCTCAGTCTCAGGCTTTTTGGCTTGAGGGTGGGCCCTCACCATTCCTGACTAGAATTTCTCTGCCTCCTGTCCCTATCATTTTTACCAAATACGGTGCTATTCGTACAACAAACACTTAATATTTGTTTATTGAAAGTTATGTAACTTGCTGAAAATATATATTTTAGAGTATTTCATAGTAGAATACAAACTTTATTATTATTGTTGTTGTTGTTTTGAGACAGAGTCTCGCTCTGTCGCCCAGGCTGGAGTGCAATGGCGCAGTATCAGCTCACTGCAACTTCTGCCTCTTGGGTTCAAGCAATTCTCATGTCTCAGCCTCCTGAGTAGCTGGGATTACAGGTGTGTGCCACCACGCCTGGCTAATTTTTATATTTTTAGTAGAGACAGGGTTTCACCATATTGGCCAGGCTGGTCTCGAACCCCTGACCTCAAGTGATCCCACAAGCCTCGGCCTCCCAAAGTGCTGGGATTACAGGTGTGAGCCACTGCACCTGGCCTAAAGTGCAAACTTTGTAAAGAGCACAAGGCAAAGACTAGAAATATATAAGATACTGTATGAAGGAATTTTGTCTAATTAGAAATAGAGGCAGTGAAAAAAGGACTTTCTAGATTATAATGAAGAAAGCTATATCACAGAATCTTCTGCAAACTAATTTTTTAAGCAAGAAAAATATTCACCATCAATAAGCAAGCAAAGGGTTACAACATAATGTGGTAAGTATCTAGCCAAAAGATAAAGACAAAAGTTGCTATGTAACTCTTATTAAGCATAACAATTATTAAGCACTGAGAAGTGAGTCAACTAATTCTAAGAATTTTTATTAATATTCCCTCACTCATATCTCAAAACTCAAAGAAAAACTGAGTAAGTCATGCAATTTTTAACTCTATTTCACTCCCCAACAATGAGTCAAGTACTCCTAACAAATCTCACTAATAGCCTAAAATCAGAAGAGAAACTGACAGAAGGAAAAAAGCAATTGTTACTAAAGAAAGATAAGTATAATGGAGAAACTAAAAACTGGAGTTAAGTATGTAAAGCTTCAGATATTTCTCCATGGCAAACAGCTCCAATAATGTGATATAAACTTCACTGTAATAAATTTAACAAACATCTAATGAGAGCCAGTTTTTCAGCGGACTGCACAGTTTCCCCTGAGTTCTTGGTTCCCTTATGAGACAGACTGTAACATACTAACACCTGAAACTACTAGGAAAAAAAATTGTGTTTGGATAGGGATGATCCTGTTAATTTAAATACATGACAGAGACAAGTGGCAGAGCAACCATCCAATAAAACAACAGGCAAAATATAATAGAAAAGAAAGAAAAGTGCATGCTCTAAACAACAAACTCAGACCAGAAGAAAGCATAATCAAAGGAAACGAAATAAAACAATGTGATTGCAAAAAATAAGACCACCAGTAAAATGACATAACAATGTCACAAGCACACTAAGTTAGATTTGCAAGGTGTATCTGAAAATCAAACTAATTTTTTATTTCTTTGAAGAACGTCATTGGCATTTGATAAGAATTGCATTGACTTTGTAAATTGTTTTGTTTAGTATTGCTGTTTTAACACTATAATACTTCCAATTCATGAGTATATAATATCTTTCCAGATTTTGTGTGTCCTCTTTAATTGCTTTCATCAGAGTTTTAAAGTTTTCCTTATATAGATTTTTCACTTCTTTGGTTAGATTGATCCCTGAGTATTTCGTATTCTTTGTAGCTAGTGTAAATGGGATTGCTTTCTTGACTTCTTTTTCAGATTGTTCACTATTGGCATATATTATTGCTACTGATTTTTGTATGTTGATCTTGGATCCCACAACTTTACTGAATTCATTTATCAGTTCTAATGGTTTTCTAGTGGAGTCTTTAGGTTACTCTAGGTATAAGATCATGTCATCTGCAAACAAGGCAAATTTGATATCTCCCTTTCTAATTGGGGTCCCTTTTATTTCTTTCTCTTGCCTAATTGCTCTGGCCAGTACTTCCAGTATTATGTTGAATGAAAGCAGTGTGAGTGCACATCCTTGTCTTAGAGGCTGCTAAATATCATAGTAAATATAGATGATAAACCATAAAAGTAAAACAATTTAAAAAAACAATACTAAGAACAAAAACAACTCAATATAAATATAATTGATTACTAAGATAGAAAGTCCAACTAAGAAAGCAGAAACTGTATTCAAATATAAAATAATATTTTGCTTATATATGGTAATAACTAAATCTACATATTAAAACAACATGCTATTTCAGAAAAAAAAATTGAGAGAAAATACTAAAACCATAAGTATTCTGGGGAAGTTATTAAACTTCAAAAACAAAGAAAAATATTTTAAATGTTAGGTTAAAATATGGAGGAATAAATCAGACTGGCTTTAGACTTCTTTAATGTTTATTTGTAAAAGAAATTTTCAAATTCTTCCACAGTTGTCAGGTATAGAATTATGACCTAAGAATATTATAAGCAGTTGAAGATGCAAAAGTGTTCTTCAATTATAAGTATTACATGTAGATGTTGTATTAGTTTCTTATTGCTGCTGTAACAAATTTCCACAAGCCTGATGATTGAAAACAATATAAAATTATTCTTGTACAGTCCTGGAAGCCGGAATTGCAAAATGAGTCTTGTGGGCCTAAAATCAAAGTATCAGCAGGGCTGGTTTGTCTTGGAGTTTTGGGGGCAGAATCCATTCCTCATGTCTTCTAGTTTCTAGAGATTCCTGGCATGACTTGGCTTCTGGCCACATCACTTCAACCTCTGCTTGTTTCATCACATTTCTTCTCTCTCACTCTAATTCTGCCTCCCTCTTATAAGGCCATGTATAATTACATTGGGCCCACTCAGATAATACAGGCTAATCTCCAAATCTTAAAGTCTACCTTAACCACATGTGCAAATTCCTTTTTACTACATAAAGTAATTCATTCACAGTTTCTGGGGATTAAGATGTGGATCTCTTTAAAAGGCCATTATTCAGCATGTCATAGATATTTTAACATGCAAGAACCAAAACCCAGTAAATTAAAAAACTAATGAAAATAACATCCATGGGACTTGATAAGCTGTTTTAAATGAGTAGTGAGTCTAAGTAACTTAAACATAGAATTAAAACTATGCAATTTTATAGTGACACAGCACACTATAAATGTCATACACCTTGATAATTTTTTAAAAAACTATAGCTACAATTTGGGAGATGGTAGTATGAAGTAACAGAATGTTAATTTTTTCCAATATTGTATCAAAATCTATTAATATAGCCTAAAATTTAAACTTCATAGTTAAAAATAAGTCAAATCCTACCTTTAAAAATATTTTAACCTTACAGAGTACTCTTTAAGAAATAATATCACATTAAAAATTATCTGTTGCCAGTTTAAAGTTTATGACTATAAATGTGCTTTTAACATACTCCCATGTTTCTTTGAAGCTGAAAAATAGTTGTATAGTTCTTTAACAAGAACAATAACAAAATATCAACTATGTCAAAAGAGATTTTAGCTGCATCATTCACTAAGAAATTTAAACTTTCACAAACCAAGCAATATAAAATTACCTAGGCTGTATTTTTTAATCTCCTGTGGCAATCTTTTTTTTCAAGCTTTATTTAGATTCAGGAGGTACATGAGCAGGTTTGTTACCTGGGTATATTGCATAATGCTGAGGTTTGGAGTACAAATGATCCCATTAGCCAGGTACTGAGCATAGTACCCAATAGTGAGATTTTCAATCTTTGCACTCCTTCTTTCTTCCCACCTTTTGTAGTCACCAGTGTCTATTGCTGCCATCTTTATGCCCATGAGTATCCATGTTTAGCTCCCACTTATAAGTGAGGAAATTGGGTATTTGGTTTTCTGCTAGTACATTAATTTGCTTAGAATAATGCCCTCCAGCTGCATCCATGCTGCTGCAAAGAACATAACGTCATCCATTTTTATGGCTGCATAATATTCCATGATGTGTATGTACCACATTACCACATTTTCTTCATCCAATACACCATTAATGTGCACCTAGATTGATTCCACGTCTTTGTTATTGTGAATAGTGCTATGATAGCATAGAATCACACGTCTTTTGGTAGAACAACTTGTTTTCTTTAGCTATATACTCAGTAGTCAGACTGCTGTTTTGAACGGTAGTTCTGTTTTAAATTCTTTGAGAAATCTCCAGACTGCTTTCCACCGTGGCTGAACTAACTTACAATCCCAGCAACATGGTTCCTTTTGCTCCAGAGCCTCACTAACATCGGTTGTTTATTGACTTTTGAATAATAGCCATTCTGACAGGTGTGGGATGATATCTCATTGTGGATTTGATTTGCATTTCTCTAATGACTGGTAATGTGGAGTGTTTTTTTTTTTCCAAATATTTGTTGGCTGCTTGTATGTCTTCTTTTGAGAAGTGTCTGTTCATGTCTTTTGCCCTTTTTTAATGGGGCTATTTGTTTTTTGCTTGTTCAATTGTTTAAGTTCCTTATAGATTCTTGATACTAGATCTTTGTCAGATGCAGTTTGTGAATATTTTCTCTTGTTCTTTTGGTTGGTTGTTTATTCTGTCGATAGTTTCTTTTGCTTCACAGAAGATCTTTAGTTTAATTAGGTCCCTACTTGTCAATTTTTGTTTTTGCTGCATTAGCTTTTGAGGACTTAGTCATAATTTAGGTTTTTTTAAAATTGTTGTAATTTAATTTTAAGTTCCAGAATTATGTGCAGGACACACAGGTTTGTTACATAGATAAACATGTGCCATGGTGTTTTGCTGCACCTATCAGCCCATTACCTAGTTATTAAGCCCCACATGCCTTAGCTATTTATCATGATGCTCTCCCTCCCCATCCCCCCTCTGACAGGCCCCATTGTGTATTGTTCCCCTCCCTGTGTCCACATGTTCTTATTGTTCACCTCCCGCTTAAAAGTGAGAACATGTGGTGATTGGCTTTCTGTTTCTCTGTTAGTTTGCTGAGGATAATGGCTTCCAGCCTCTATCCCTGCCCCTGCAAGGGACATGATCTCTTTCCTTTTAATGGCTGCATAGTATTCTATGGTGTATAGATGCCACATCTTCTTTATCCAGTCTATCATTGATGGGCATTTGGGTTGATTCCATGTCTTCGCTATTGTGAATAGTGCTGCAGTAAACATACGTGTGCATGTATCTTTATAAAAGAATAATTTATATTCCTTTGGGTATATACCCAGTAATGGAATTTTTGGGTAAAATGCTATTTCTAGTTCTAGGTCTTTGAGGAATCACCACACTGTCTTCCACAATGGTTGAACTAAGTTACATTCTCACCAATAGTGTAAAAGTGTTCCTATTTCTCCACAACTATGCCAGCACCTGTTGTTTCTTGACTTTTTAATAATTGCCATTCTGACTGGCATGAGATGGTATCTCACTGTGGTTCTAACTTGCATTTCTCTAATGATTAGTGATGTTGAGTTAGACAGTTCGACTTTCTCTCTTCTTATTTGAACACACTTTATTTTTTTCTCTTGTCTGATTGCTCTGGCCAGAACTTCCAATACTATGTGGAATAGGCATGGTGAGAGATGGCATTCTTGACTTGTGCCAGTTTTCAAATGATCTTCATATGTTTCTTGGCCACATAAATGTCTTCTTTTGAGAACTGTCTGTTATGTTCTCTGCTGACTTTTTAATGGGGTTGTTTTTTATTGTAAATTCGTTTAAGTTCCTTGTTAAAAAAATTTAACAATAAATTTGTTCCTTAAGTAAATTTTTTAAGATTCTGGATATTAGATCTTTGTCAGATGGACAAACTGCAAAATTTTTCTTCCATTCTGTAGGTTGTCTTCTGGCCACTCTGATGACAGTTTCTTTTGCTGTGCAGAAGCTCTTTAGTTTAATTAGATCCAATTTGTCGATTTTGCTTTTTTTGCAATGTTTCTGATGTTTCATCATAAAATTTTTGCCCGTGCCTATGTCCTGAATGGTTTTCCCTAGATTTTCTTCTAGGGTTTTTATAGTTTTGGGTTTTACATTTAAGTCTTTAATCCATCTTGAGTTAATATTTGAATAAAGTGTAAGGAAGAAATTCAGTTTCAGATTTCTGCATATGGCTAGTCAGTTTTCCCAGTACCATTTATTAAATAGGGAATTCTTTTCCTATTGCTTGTTTATCTCAGGTTTGATGAAGATCAGATGGTTGTAGATGTATGGTCTTATTTCTGAGATCTCTATTCTGTTCCATTGGTCTATGCATCTGTTTTTGTACCAGTACCATGCTGTTTTGGTTACTGTATCCTTGTAATATAGTTTGAAGTCAGGTAATGTGATGCCTCCAGTCTCATTGTTTCTTCTTAGGATTGTCTTGGCTATTCAAGACTTTTTTTGGTTCCATATGAATTTTAAAGTAGTTTTCTAATTCTGTGAAGAATGTAAATGGTAGTTTAATGGGAATAGCATTAAATCTATAAATTGGGCAGTATGGCCATTTTCACAATATTAATTCTTCCTATCCATGAGCATGGAAATGTTTTTCTATTTGTTTTTGTCTTCTCTTATTTCATTGAGCAGTGGTTTTAGTTCTCCTTGAAGAGGTTCTTCTCTTCCCTTGTTAGCTGTATTCCTAAGTATTTTATTCTTTTTACAGCAATTGTGAATTACAAAGTTCATTCATAATTCAGCTCTCTGCTTGTCTATTGTTGGTGTATAGGAATGCCTGTGATTTTTGTGCATTAATTTGTATCCTGAGACTTTGTTGAAGCTTAACAAGCTTTTGGGCTGTGACAATGACATTTTCTAGACATAAGATCATGTCGCCTCCAAACTTAGACAGTTGGACTTTCTCTCTTCCTATTTGAATACACTTTATTTCTTTCTCTTGTCTGATTGCTCTGGTCAAACTTTCAATACTATGTGGAATAGGCACGGTGACAGAGGACATTCTTGACTTGTACCGGTTTCAAGGAGAATGCTTCCAGCTTTTGCCCATTCAGTATGATACTGGCGGTGGGTTTGTCATAAATGGCTTATTATTTTGAGATATGTTTCAGCAATACCTAGTTCATTGAGAGTTTTTAACATAAAGGAGTGTTGAATTTTATAAAGGCCTTTTCTATATCTATTGAGATAATCATGTGGTTTTTGTCTTTAGTTCTGTTTATGTAATGATTTACATTTATTGATTTGCATATGTTGAACCAGCCTTGCATCCTGGGGCAAAGACGACTTGATCCTGATGGATAATCTGTTTTTTAGTTTTGTTTTTGTTTTTGTTTTTTGTTGTTGTTGTTTTGAGATAGAGTTTCACTTTGTCACCCAGGCTGGAGTTCAGTGGCATGATCTCAGCTTACTGCCACCTCCGCCTCCTGGGTTCAAGCAATTCTCCTGCCTCAGCTTCCCAAGTAGCTGGAATACAGGCAAGTGTCACCAGGCCTCGCTAATTTTTGTATTTTTAGTAGAGAAAAGGATTTTGCCATGTTGGCCAGGCTGGTCTCGAACTCCTGACCTCAGGTGATCCACCCCCATTCAGCCTCCCAAAGTGCTGGGATTACAGGAGTGAGCCACTACACCTGTCCATGGTGGACAATCTTTATTATTATTATTATTATCCTTTAAGTTCTGGGGTACATGTGCAGAATGTGCAGTTTTGTTACATAGGTATACATGTGCCATGATGGTTTGCTGCACCCATCAACCCATCACCTAAATTAGGTATTTCTCCTAATGCTATCCCTCCCCTAGCCCCTAACCCCTCAGTGGGCCCCAGTGTGTGATTTTCCCCTCCCTGTGTCCATGTGTTCTCACTGTTCACCTCCCACTTATGAGTGAGAACATGTGATGTTTGCTTTTCTGTTCTTGTGTTAGTCTGCTGAGAAAGATGGTTTCCAGCTTCATCCATGTCCCTGCAAAGGACATGAGCTCATTCTTTTTTATGGCTGCATAGTATTCCATGGTACATATGTGCCACATTTTCTTTATCCAGTCTATCACTGATGGGCATTTGGGTTGGTTTCAAGTCTTTGCTATTGTGAATAGTGCTGTAATAAACATATGTGTGCATGTGTCTTTATAGTAGAATGATTTATGATCCTTTGGGTATATACCCAGTAATGGGATTGCTGGGACAAATGATATTTCTAGTTCTAGATCATGAATGCATGATTCAGTTTTTAGTGATGCAATGTCTAACATCAAAAATCAGCCAAGAAACTTTAGATTCCTCTAGATTCTAGAGGAATTGTCACACTGTCTTTCACAATGGTTAAACTAATTTACACTCCCACCAATAGTGTAGAAGCATTCCTATTTCTCCACGTCCTCTCCAGCATCTACTGAATTCTGTTTGCCAGTATTTTATTGAGGATTTTTGCATCAGTGTTCATCAGGGATGCTGGCCACAAAAAAAAAAAAAAAAAAAAAAAAGAAAGAAAGAAAAAAAAAGTTTTATTTTTTTGTTGTATCTCTGCCAGGTTTTGGTATCAGGATGATGCTGGCCTCATACAATGAGTTAGGGAGATGTCCCTACTTTTCAATTGTTTGGAATAGTTTCTGAAGAAATGGTACCTGCTCCTCTTTGTACCTATGGTAGAAGTCAGCTATATGTCTGTGTGGTCCTGGGCTTTTTTTGGTTGCTAGGCTATTTATTACTGCCTCAATTTCAGAACTTGTTATTGGTCTTTTCAGGGATTCAACTTCTTCCTGGTTTAGTTTTGGGAGGGTGCATATTTGCAGGAATTCATTGATTTCTTCGGGATTTTCTAGTTTATGTGCATAGAGGATGTTTATAATATTCTCTGATGGTTGTTTGTATTTCTGTAGGGTCAGTGGTGATTTTCCCTTTATCCTTTTTTATTATGTCTAACTGATTCTTCTCTCATTTCTTCTTTATTAGTCTAGCTAGCAGTCTATCTATTTTGTTATTTTCTTCAAAAAAAAAACAGCTCCTGGATTCATTGATTTTTTTCAAGGATTATTAATGTCTCTATCTCCTTCAGTTCCATTCTGATCTTGGTTATTTCTTGTCTTCTGCTTGCTTTTGGGTTTGTTTGCTCTTGATTCGTTAGTCCTTTTAGTTGTGATGTTAGGGTGTTGATTTGAGATCTTTCTAGCTTTTTGATGTGGGCAGTTAGTGCTATAAAATTCCCTAACACCGCTTCAGCTAAGTCCCAGAGACTCTGGTACATTGTCCCTTTGTTCTCAGTGGTTTCAAAGAACTTATTTATTTCTGCCTTAATTTCATTATTTACCCAGTAGTCATTCAGGAGCAGATTGTTCAATTTCCATGTAGTTGTGTGGTTTTGAGTGAGTTTCTTAATCTTTAGTTCTAAATTGATTGTGCTGTGGTCTGAGAGATGGTTATGATTTCAGTTTCTTGCATTTGCTGTGGAGCGTTTTACTTCCAATTATGTGATATATTTTAGAGTGTCATGTGGTGCCAAGATGAATGTATATTCTGTTGTTTTGGGGTGTAGAATTCTGTAGATATCTATCAGGTCCACTTCATCCAGAGCTGAGTTCAAATCCTGAATAACCTTGTTGATGTTCTGTCTTGATATGTCTAATATTGTCAGTGGGGTGTAAAAGTCCCCCACTATTATTGTATGGGAGTCTAAGTATCTTTGTAGGGTCTAAGAACTTGTTTTGTGAATCTGGGTGCTTCTGTATTGAGTACATATATATTTAGGACAGTTAGCTTTTCTTGCTGAATTGATCTTGTTACATTATGTAATGCCCTTGTTTTTCTTTTTTGATCTTTGTTGGTTTTTTGATCTTTGTCTGTTTTTTCAGAAACTAGAATTGCAACCCTGCTTTTTTCTGCTTTCCATTTGCTTGGTAAAGTTTCCTCCATCCCTTTATTTTGAGCCTATGTGTGTCTTTGCATGTGAAATGGGTCTCTTGAATACAGCACACCGATAGGTCCCTTAGTCATAAATTCTTTCTTAAGGCCAGTATCCAGAGTGGTGTTTCCTAGGTTTTCTTCTAAGATTCTTACAGTTTGTGGTCTTACATTTATTTCTTTAATGCATCTTGATTTAATTTTTGTATATGGTGAAAGTAAGGGTTCTGTTTCAATCTTCTGCATATTATCCCAGAACCATTTATTGAATACAGTCCTTTTTCCCCCTTGTTGCAATCTTTTCTCTTCCTTGCACATTGTTTTACCCTTCCACTTGGATTATCTTTGGTTACATTCAGATTTTACAAGTCTACTAAAAATGTCTTTAGTTTTTCCTCAATTTTGTCATCTACTGAGCAAACCCACACAAAAATATTTCATCTGCAAAATATGCATTTTGGAATTTTTCAAATCAAACAGCAGTTATTCTCAATTGAGCGAAGTTTATGTGATGAGTTATACATGTGTACATGTGTGTGTGTATCAAGTAGTATCAATTCATATTCAGTTATTTTCATAAACATATTTATTATTGTCTTAATTATTCACTTGTTTTTCATGCCCCAAATAACATGTTTTGGTGGCAATATTTGTATTCTGCATAAATGTTTCCCATAATATTCAAATTTTGCTACAATTCCTGCCAAATGCAAAAGTTCTCATAATCATGCTCATAAAGTTTCCTGGCTGATCTTTGATGTTAGATATTGCATCACTAAAAACTGAATCAGGAATTCAAATGCCACATGGCATTATTTTCCTCATTTACATATAGTTTCTTCATTGCAGCACTGGTAATTATAAATATTTAAAATCAGAATACAATTAGAAATATTTAATTTAACATATCCCCCTTTCTTCACGTTTATCTGAAATACATGAAAAACCTGCCACTCTTGAGTCCATTCTGTTCTGTCTGCAAAGAGTTTAAAACATAGACAAAATGAAGAATCATTTGAAATAGGATGAAGTAAAAAGATTCTAATCATTTATTTGCCATTTGAAATTTTTATATAATATTCATTTCCAAAACTTCCTACCATCTGGAAAGTTAGAATTTCTTGCTTGAGATCAATAATTTTCAAAAAGAGAGTAATTTAAGTAGTCAAATTACATAATCATATGCTTAGATTTGCAAAATCTATAGTCAGTTTTAATAATTCTTGAGATTTTTTTCTGTTTTAGTTTTTAGTGAAATTTATCAGTCATATTTTATGTTTCTAAGATATATATAACTGAAACTGAAACTTTTTTTCTTTTTCCCTGGCATTCTATATTTTTCTCCCTAAATTTTTTGTTTGATGGAAATTTTTTTAAAATTTTTAATTATTTTTCTAATATCTTTCCATGCTCTATGGTTGATCTTGATTATGGCACCTATTATTATTTTATTACATTCTTTTTGGAACTCTTAAAATTTGTATCATTTAAGATATCATGTAGGCACAGAAAGGAACAACAGACACAGGTGCCTTCTTGAGGGTGGAGGTTAAGAAGAGGGAGAGGATCCAAAAAAAAAAAAAAAAAAAAAAAAAAAAAAAAAAAGACCGATTGGTTACTATGTTTAGTTTCTGGATGACAAACTAATCTGTACAACACATACCCATGACACAAGTTTACCTATGTAATAAAGGTACACATGTACCCTTGAACCTAAAAGTTAAAAAAAAAAATGTAGAAATACATCACTAAATTTTAGCAGAGTTAGTATTTGTACCAGTAAAAGTATCATTAAAACCAACAAGCTGCAATAATACAATTAGTGGGCCATTACATATTACTTACTAATTTATACCAATGAAATATTTACCTTGTGGATTACTAACAGTAAAAAACTATTAGTTATTTATAGTGGTTCATGAGTGCTATATACTATATTAACAATCACTAATAGAAAACTAATTTCTATAGTTTTGACTCATTTTTTAATAAAAACAATTATTTTTTAATTTTAATTTTTGTATTTCAATAGGTTTTTGGGGAAAAGGTGGTGTTTGGTTACATGGGTAAGTTCCTTAGTGGTGACTTCTGAGATTTTGGGGCACTCATAACTCACACAGTGTATGCTATACCAATGTGTAGTCGTTTATCCCACACCACCCACCACCCTTACCCCCAAGTCCCCTAATTCCAATGTATCATTTTTATGCCTTTGCATCCTCATAGCTTAACTCTGACATAGAGTGAGAACATGCAATGTTTGGTTTTCAATTCCAGAGTTATTTCTCTTAGAATCATAGTCTCCAAATTCATCCAGATTGCTGTGAGTGCCATTATTTTGTTCCTTTATATGGCTGAGTAGTATTCCATGGTGTGTGTGTGTGTATATATAACATTTTCTTTATCCACTTGTTGATTAATGGACATTTGGGATGGTGCTACATTTTTGCAATTGCAAATTGTGCTGCTATAAACATGCATGTGCAAGTATCTTTTTTGTCTAATGACTTCTTTTCTTCTGGGTAGATACCCAGGAGTAAGATTGCTAGATCAAATGGGAAATCCACTTTTTGTTCTTTAAGAAATATCCACACTATTTTCCACAGTGGTTGCACTAGTTTACATTTCCACCAACAGTGTAAAAGTAGTTTATTCTTATTTCTCTTGTTCCTTGAAATGTGACTTTAGGTTGCCTATTTGTACTCTTTTAGACTTTTTGATGTAGGCATTCAAGGCTATGAACTTTCCTCTTAGTGCTGCTTTTGCTGTGTCCCAAAGGTTTTGATAGATTCTGTAACTATAATCATTCAGTTCAAATAATTCTTTGATTTCCATCTGATTTCATTGTTAACACAACGATCATTCAGGAGCAGATGATTTAATTTCCATGTATTTGCATGGTTTTGAGTATTCCTATTGGAGTTGATTTCCATTTTTATTCCTCTGTGATCTGAGAGAATACTTGATATAATTTCAATTTTCTTATATGTTTAGAGGCTTGTTTTGTGGCCCATCATATGATCTATCTTGGAGAATATTCCACGGGCTGATGAATAGAATGTATATTCTGCAGTTGGACAGAATGTATTTGCAAATACCTGTTAAGTTCATTTGTTCTAGGGTATATTTTAAGTCCATTGTCTCTTTGTTGACTTTCTGTCTTGATGACCTGTCTAGTGCTTTCACTAGTATTGAAAGTACTCCACTACTATTGTATTGCTGTCTATCTTATTTCTTAGGACTAGTAGCAATTGTTTTACAGGGAGCTCCAGTGTTAGGTGTATATATATTTAGGATTGTAATATTTTCCTATTGGGCAGTCCTTTTATTATTATGTAATGTCCTTCTTTGTCTTTCTAACTGTTGTTGCTTTAATGTCTATTTTTTCTGATATAAGAATAGCTACCTTACTTGTGTTTGGTGTCCATTTGCATGGAATGTCATTTTCCACTTCTTTATCTTAAGTTTATATGAGTTCTTATGTGTTAGGTGAATCTCATGAAGACAGCAGATACTTGGTTGGTAAATTCTTACTCATTCTGCCATCCTGTATCTTTTAAGTGGAGGATTTAGGCCATTTACATTCAATATTTGTATTGAGAAATGAGGTACTATTCTATTCATTGTGCTAGTTGATGCCTGAATACCTTGTTATTGTTGTTTTTCATTGTGTTTTTGTTTTATAGGTACGAAATTTATGCTTTAAGGAGGTTCTATTTGGTGTATTTTGAGAATTTGTTTAAAGATGTAGAGCCCCTTTAGCAGTTCTTGTAGTGCTGGCTTGGTAGTGGCAAATTCTCTCAACATTTGTTTGTCTGAAACATACTATATCTTTCCTTCATTTATGAAGCTTAGTTTCACTGGATACAAAATTGTTGGCTGATAATTGTTTTGTTAGAGGAGGCTAAAGATAGAACTCCAATCTCTTCTAACTTGTAGGGTTTCTACTGAGAAATCTGCTGTTAATCTGATAGGTTTTCCTTTACAGGTTACCTGATGCTTTTGCCTCACATTTCTTAAGATTCTTTCTGTCGTCTTGATTTTAGGTAACGTGATTACTATGTGTCTAGGTGATGATGTTTTTACAATGTGTTTCCTTAGTGTTCTTTGACTTCTTGTATTTGGATCTCTAGATCTCTAGCAAGGCCAGGGAAGTTTTCCTCAATTATTCCCTCAAATATGTTTGTCAAACTTTTAGATTTCTTTTCTTCCTTGGGAAGACCATTTCTTAGGTTTGGTTGTTTAACATAATCCCAAACTTCTTAGAGGCTTTGTTCATTTTTTAAAATTACTTTGTCTTTATCTTTGTCAAATTGGGTTAATTCTAAAGCCTTGTCTTCAAGCTCCAAAGTATTTTCTTCTACTTGTTCGATTCTATTGCTCAAACTTTCCAGTGTATTTTGCATTTCTCTAAGTGTATCCCTCATTTCCAGAAGTTGTGATTGTTTTCTATTTATGTTATCTATTTCCCTGAAATTTTTTCCATCCATATTCTGTATCATTTGTTTTAATTTATTTAAGGTGGTATTCACCTTGCTCTGGTGCCTCCTTGAGTAGCTTAATGATTGACTTTCCAAATTCTTTTTCCAGCAATTCAGAGATTTCTTCTTGGTTTGGATCCATTGCTGGTGAGCTAGTGTGATGTTTTAGGGGTGTTAAGGAACGTTGTTTTGTCATATTACCAGAATTGGTTTTCTGGTTCCTTCTCATTTGGGTAGACTATGTCAGAGGAAACACTGGGGCTCAAGGACGGTTGCTCAGATTCTTTGGTCGCACAGAGTGCTCCCCTGATGTGGTGCTCTCCCCTTTCCCCTGTGGATGAGGTTTCCTGAGAGTCAAACTGCAGTGATTGTTACTTGTTTTCTGGGTCTAGCCACCCAGCAGAGCCACCAGGCTCTACGCTAGTACTGGGGAGTGTCTGCAAGGAGTCCTGTGATGCAATCTCTCTTCAGGTTTGTCAGCCATGCGTACCAGCACCTGCTCTAGTGAAGGCAGCAGGGAAGTGAAGTCGACTCTGTGAAGGTCCTTGGTTGTATTTTTGTTTAGTGCATTGGCTTTCTGTTGCTTGGCCTACATCTCAGAGGTGGTGCTTTCAAGAGAGTATCAGCTGTGGTCTTGTAAGGGAGGATACAATCTTGTCCTAGGGTGCCCTAAATAAGTATTCAGGTTTCTCAGGCAGTGAGTGGGGCCATAGAGCTCCCAAGAGATCATATCCTTTGTCTTTGGCCACCAGGGTAGGCAAGGAAGACCATCAGGTGGGGGCAGGGTGTCTGAGCTCAGACTCTCCTTGGGCAGGGTTTGCTGCTGCTGTGGAGGATTGGGTGTGGTTCTCAGGCTGATGGAGTTATGTTCCCAGGGGAATTATGACCTCCTCTGATGCATCATACAGGTTGCCAGGGAAGTGAGGGAAAGCCAGCAGTGACAGGTCTCACCCAGCTCCCAGGCAGCCCAAAAGGCCAGTCTCACTCCCACTATGTCTCCCCTCAACAGCACCAAGTTTGTTTCCACGCAGCTGGTGAGCAGGCCTGAGACCTTTCCTCAGGCTATAAGCCTCCCCACTGAGAATGCAAGGAGACCTTTCAGGTTTCACACCTCCCCACCTGCCACGGTTTCCTCCCCAAGAACCCCTGAAAGACAAAGTCAAGAATGGATTCCTGGAACCAAGAATGTCCACAGGGCTCTTGATGCTGCTTCCTCTACCCCAGGGGAACCTGGACCTTCAGGTTCCCCAGTGAGGATGTGTATTCGGGGATGGACATTCCCCCTCTCACCCTTTGAGTACTCACAGTTTTTCAGCCATGTCACAGAGCCTGTTGCAGCAAGCAGCTTCCTTCAAACGGTCTGTGGATTATCGTAGCTTTCCTGGTATGTCCCTACAGTAGTTCTTGCAGCAAAATTTATGATGTAAGTCTCCTCATGCTGCTCTATCTGTCTGAGTAGGATAGAGTTCTGCCTCCTATATGCCATTTTTCCTGATTGTCATTGTCAATACCATCTCCAAAGAGAGTTTTGGGCAAACATTTTCATTTTTCAGTATTTTAATACTTTATAGATTATATTTTAATACGCTACTTAAATTTAGTATTCTAAATATGCATAATTTTAGTAATTTGATAAATACCATTTACTCATCTAACAAATGTTTACTGGACACCTACCATGTGCCAGGGTACTGTTCTAGGTGATACATTCTAGGTATTCTAGGTGATTACATTAAGACCACAAATTTTAATATGATTTTACTTAAGCCATAGCTTAGGAAAATCAGAACATCAAAATTAGATCATTTGAATTTCATCACTTTGGACTTTTTCTACTAATATTTATATTTCTGTAAAAATTACAAGTCCCAGAGAGCAAGATCATCATCTGTCAACCTTTAAATATTTCACACCCTGTCTGCCATGATACCAGAAAACTAAACTAGGTGAATAGCTCACCCATCCTGTCTCCATTTGCTGGGCCTCTGAACCACTGTGAAATATGTAACTATGAACATTCTGGCACAGTTTCCTATTGTACATTTCCTATTGAATACATGTTTATAGATTCTTTTGTGTCATACAGTATGTGATTATTAAATTTTAAGGGATAATGCCAAACCATTTGCAAAATTCATTGCACCATTTAAACCTCCCACCAACAAGGTATAAGACAGCTGGTGAACACACATCTTTTGATATTGCTTTTAACATTGCCAATCAAATGAGTGTAAAAATTAATATCGATATTGTCTTGCTTTGCATTTCCTTGATCACTAAGGATGTTGAACACCTCTTCATATATTTATTGACGGCATGTATTTCCTCTTCAGTGAAATGCTTTTGCATATATTTTGTTTATTTTTTAAATTGAGTTGTTTGTGCTTTATTTATTGGTTGGTAGAAGTTCTTTAGCTATTCTTGATACTAATATGTTGTTGGTCCTATGTAACAAGAATACCCTTTTCTAATTTATATAATCTTGTCACTTACACAAATGATGCCCTGATAAATCTTCTTACTTTTAACATTGCAATATTTATCAATATTTTCTTTAAGTGTTTTTTTAAGAAAATATTTCCTACCCCAAGATTTTAAAAATATCTACCTTTATTTTTAATCATTGTTTTTGAAATTTAAGTATTTAATCCATCTAGAATTTACTTTTGTGTATGGTTTGAGGTAGGAGTTCAATGTAACCTTTTAAAATACAGACAGCTAATTTTCCAGTCCATGTATTGATCAGTTTTACTTTCTCCTATGATCTACAATGCTACTTCTGTCATATATCAATATTCATAAATGCATAGGTGTATTCCACTTACCTAATTCTACTGCACTGGTTACAAATATTTTTTAATGTATGGATTAGTACCACAGTATTTTAATGAAAAATTTCATAAATCCTGAAACTTGGTAGGATAATTCCTTGCTCCTTGTAGTTCTTTAGAAATATCCTGGCTCTTCTTGTCTGCTTACTTACTCTACCACAGAAATTTTTAGAATCATCTAATAAAGTTTCTTGTAACGCCCTGTAATTAGATTTGCATTAATTTTTTCTCACAACCTTTAATTGGGATTTTATTGAGTCTATAGATCAATTGGGAAAATTAGGAACTTCATAGCATGAATCCTTCTTATTTATAACCATGACATAAGTTCTTACTTATTTAGGTATCTTTGCTATCAAACAACAGAATTTCACACTTTTTGTCAGCTTTACTTATAGATACTTGATATTATTAATACTATAATAATGTCACAGACAAAACATGTTTCTTATTGTTTGCTTTTGGTATTTAGAAATTCAACAGGTTAGCCGGGCGCCATGGCTCAAGCCTGTAATCCCAGCACTTTGGGAGGCCGAGACGGGCGGATCACGAGGTCAGGAGATCGAGACCATCCTAGCTAACACAGTGAAACCCCGTCTCCACTAAAAATTACAAAAAAAACTAGCTGGGCGAGGTGGCGGGCGCCTGTAGTCCCAGCTACTTGGGAGGCTGAGCCAGGAGAATGGCGTAAACCCGGGAGGCGGAGCTTGCAGTGAGCTGAGATCCGGCCACTGCACTCCAGCCTGGGCGACAGAGCCAGA